>NC_043766.1:12818207-13418207 GCF_902148845.1 Salarias fasciatus | reverse complement strand
ACACAGCATTATGCATAAGGCCCAGAATAGACACTGACCTTTACCTGACCTCCAGTGAAATATTTCACAATATGCAACTGGCAATGTGACTCACCACATCTTAGGCAGGGCAACTCAAATGTCAACATAATGCATCTTTACTTAATGACACTGATGGATCACTAAAGGTTCAAACAAATGGAGATGACCGTGGGTAGTATGTGTGTATAATTTTTTTTGATCAGAGGCTTGTGGTTGGGTGGTGGTGAGATGGTGTTACAGATCGAGTGGTGTCAGGGCGCAACAGCTGGGCTATGTTCAGCACCTCTCTTATTTCAGCTCAAATTGAATACAAGCAGATGGAGCCATCAGATGCCTCAGAAAACCCAGTGTTATAATTGGGCACTGCTGGTGCCACATTCACACTTAAAACTGTGCGTTCATGAGATTTTTTTAGAAGTATATTTAATGGTTATTTTCTAATGAGAAATTGTAGACTAGGGTTGTTCCTGATGCTAAATGTATTTAGTAACTGGACAGAAATTTTAATTAGGATGAGTTGAATTAACCTAAAAGTATGTATACAATACATAATTTAGTAGTACGTAGCGTTTATATCCAGAGTCCTTTGAAATCTTAAAGAACAGTCTTCAACAACTAATGTTTTAAGGTCGGGGTTATGAAGAGCTGCACTGTGATCTCAGACCAGAGAGGATAAGGGTTTATACTGGCAAACTTTGTCAAATTAGCCTAAACATGGTTTACTAAAGCTGCTCGTTGCTGTCTTTGTTCGGGGTGGGCTGATTTACAGGGTGACAGCGCCCTGCTACCCTGATCAGGATAAAGCGTTATAGAAGATGGATGGACGGATTTATTCATGTTTATTTAAAATTTGTATAATGATTTAAGTAGTTCTCAGACAGTTTTCCATGGCTTGGTTTTTTTTGTTTTTTGGTTTTTGGTTTGGTTTCTCTGTCGAGAATAGCATGGCAACACTGAACACTACACTTTCTGAGCCCTGCAGAGCAGAATGCACCGTGCAATTCGCTGCAAATACTGTTTCTTCATTTTTGAACTCTTCCTCTGATAGGGATTGAAGCTATTTCACCAGCAGAGTGGACAAAACACGAGAATTTATACTAAAATCCAATTAAAGCGGAGCTGCCAAATGTCACGAATCAAACATATGTGAATTGATTAGCTGACTCGTTGAATTATGTACAGCAAGTTATTAAATATTATCAAGTTATAATTTGGCTGCTGCATAATATTAATTATATTAATTATATCTATTGCTTACTAAATTATAAAAGACAACAATTTACTGAAAAATATTTCAGGCAAATTTGCAGTTGATTCAATGAATAATCTAATGTTCTCTGGGGATTGGCACAGAGGTCAGTATTGATACAAAAATGATTCATTTCAAATGAGCAAATATTATGTTTTCCTTCCTGTATACATTGAATAAAATTATGTCAGACAAAGCAATGTAAGATACTTTGAAACATTTGTGGAAATGTATATTGAATTTATATGTAGATCATACTCTTGGTCATTAATATTTGGTTTCCAATCGAGTGCTTGAATTAAAAGTTTTAGCTTCCTCAGTTTGTTTCAGCAACAAACTCATAAAGTAAAATTACAAGGTTTCAAAAAAAAAAAATCCTACACAAATTTAGATGGTGCGGCTGCAGTTACAAGACAGTAAATACAGTAAAGAAGGCTGCCAGAGATCTACAGAGTCATGGGAAGTTCAACTCTCTTGAACAGAAGCAGTAAATCTCCTTTGTCGTTTAACAGAAGAGTGAGGTGTGGCATTGCTACAATGTGTCTCATTGTGACCTTTCTGATTGGCTTAACTCTGATAATGTTACCAATCAATATTGTTGTACAAAGTTCTGCCATAATTAGGGGTAGTAAAATGGAATAAAGTAAAAAAAAAAATCTCTCTCTCTCTCTCTCCATATATATATATATATATATATATATATATATATATATATATATATATATATATATATATATATATACTGTATGTTTTTTTTTGACAATTACAGTTAATTTGTGTTTACTTTTATTTTCAAGAACAATGAATGATTGTGGAATATCAAAAACAGACGTTGGTATATTCTGCATTTGCCAAGACAAGAAAATACAATACAATCCACAGCTAAGACAGAACACTAGTGCTATTTGATGACGTCCCAACAAGCCTGGTGTAAAAAAAATATCTCAGGACCAGCTGAATTTAAAATTTCCATGATACGTTATCTTCAATTGACACTTTTTTTTTTTTTGAAAAATCTTTTGACATTGAAATGCACTGCCATTTGCTTTCAAATCAAGCGAGAGAGTTATTCTAACAAGACAAATTAAATGCTCAACTTGTAATCTTTTTTTCCATTTCTACTGTGAAACTCTGGCTGTGTACAAACATGCTTGAATTTTCTACAGAAGACCAAAGTGTTTTAATTAACACCTTGAAACTTCTTCTTTACTTGGAAGAGAAAAAAAAAAAAAAAAATCAAATCTCAAAATACTCGAAAATTTCACTTGGCTTCAGCTCACTTCAAATTACTATTGTTGAACTGTGGTTTGGTTATTCTGGCAGTACTCTGCATTCCACCGCTACAGTACAATAGTATGACACAGAGGTGTGAATTCTCGGCAGTTGTCATAATGACAAGGAGTAACCATGATAACACTTTGTTCGTCCCACATGGGGGAATTCAGTTAACACAACAGCTCCATCTATCCATCTTCTATACTGCTTAAACCTGTTTAGGGTCACGGGACACTGGAGCCAAAACCCAGCTTACAATAAGCGAGGGCGGGATACACCTTGGACAAGTCACCAGTCCATCACAGGGCAAGTACAGAGAGACGGCAACCACACACACTCCCATTCACACCTGACCTGGGCACAATTTAGGGTCACCAATTAAACTCATATGCATGTTTTTTGGACTAGGGGAGGAAGCTGGAGTACCCAGAGGAAACCTACACACACAAGGAGGAAAAATGCAAATTCCACACAGAAAGGCTCCTGGCCCAGTATCCACATCTTCATTTTCTCACTGTGAAACAAGACCACTGACCACTGCTTCACCATGCAGGTCACAGCAGTGTCACAATGCACAAAAAAAAAAAAAAAAAAAAAAAAAAAATTAACAAAGATAACTGATATTAAAATCCTAAATATGACTAAATATGAAATCTTTTCAGTGTTCTAATATTACATAAGAAAATCAAACATTGTATTAAAGTATTGCGAAACATTAACAGAAAAGAGATAAGATAAGAGAAGACAATAAGAAAATTAACAATAAAAACAGATGTAAATATTTACATCTTGTAATAAAACAGATGCATGTCCTTACAGCATATAACCAAACAAATGACTTAAAAACACACTGGGAACAATTTCAAAATAGAAAAATATACATGCAGTAAAATTAACAGTAGATTATGTTGGACCAGCAGTGCTGAACAGTTGGACTGCGGCAGGAATGAAAGACCTGTGGCAGCACTCTTCCTTTGTGGATGAAGCAAAGTTGACAAACACAACACGACTGAACGTTGCACTAGTCACTGTGATGCCATGTGACTTCTTTCTTACATGGAAAAGATTACAAGTGCAATAGACCAGAATGAAAGTGCAATTTATACCACACTGTTCTAAAGGCTTATGCTATTCACCACAACACATTTCACATTTTGGAGAGAAGTATTTCCATACAACACAGAGACTCTTCTTTACAGTACTGCCACAAACGAGACAATAATGCTTAAGTTTTAGTATGAAGACTAGATCTCCACAAAGCAACAATGTGCAGCTGTGTGAACATACTGTGCTGCTACTGGCTACCGATTCATTACAGGATTAACGAGTTGACTGAAGGTGGGCTTTTACGTGCTTTTGACATGCAAGGATTTATTCATTCAGTTTGACCAGCATCCACTCTGGAGGGCCCAAGCAGGATGGGGAAGAACTTAAATCGTCAAAATGTCACTTTAATTCTAGCAAAACATGCTGATAGAGCTTTTGTGCCTTCACAATTCTTCGACAACTGCCTCATGGTGAGCTGGTGTAAGCTGCTGAGCTAGACTGCAACAAGAGCTGCTTATCATGCTTCAGTGGGAGGCAGACAGCAGAGTTGGATACAACACCTCAGATTTCTTTCAGAGTATCACGACTGACCAGAACTGTGAGAGGCTTCACTTGCATAAACCACCTTACTCACTTGCTGCCTCTGCATCCATGAGTCAACAACACAATACAAAAGTACCAGAGTCATTCCACCCTTCGCCATACACATGGGATGATTGCCACGTTGGCCTGAAATACGAATAATTTTTTTTCTGCCACTTAGGTTTGGACAGAGGCTGAACATAAACACAATTCAGTCTCAAAAAGCTATGGCTAACCGCTGGAGTGATGGTATGATTACCACCATTCGCCCGTCACCATCAGCAGACAAATGTAGCACAACCACTATTCAACTTGAACCAAAACATCAAACTATATGTTAAAATATACATACATACACCCCACCCACTGGTATCATGGCAAAATAAATGTGAAAACTGCCATCACATTGAACAAGCGCTACATGTATATGACTGGCACACAATGCACAGTAGGTCTCTCTGTTTACTGTGTCCGTATCCCCTGACTGTAACCTCAATATCAGGCCTTTCTCACAGAGCTATACAGAGTCACTGTGCTGTACAATAAGTGCCAACACTAAAACATTTGTGTATTACTCCCCTGGTGTCCTTCTAGGATATTACATCCACTTGTCACAGTCAAATGTAGTTATTCACAAAGATGCATCTTCAACTCATTTTGATACCAGATTTGCAAGCATAGGAAAAGGGCAAGCCGGTGACCTTAAGATATTGATGTAACACTGATGTTGATTTTTTTTTTTTTTTTTTTTTTTAATATGCAATAATGCTTCATATGTACTGTGCTCATTTTCAAAGCTGACTCTCAAAATGAACACGGACTTGGTGTGTCACTTGTCAAATGAGCCTAATGGGTGGCCAGTATCCACAGGCAGTCGCAGCTGAATGACACATGTGTACTGTTTCTTTAAGACACTGGGATCTCCCCTTAGGAGTGAGGCCTGTAGTGTACTTACAGCAGTAGCTATACAGTACTGCCTCCATCACACAGGCATTTGTCAGAGTAAGATCACATCCAGCTGAACCAAAGACTGAAGCACTGTGTTTCGACAAGGCCAGCCAACAAAGACAACCTTTCAGTGATAAGCAGTTTCCCCCTTCTTTCTTGCATTCGGCTGCAGCTACAGCGGTTCTGTCAAGCCGCTCTGGCTCTAGTGCCTTGTAATGCCATACATCTCTTACACTTGTTACCATGTAGCAAAGCAGGGTGATACTGGCAGTCACCAGGTGCACGCAGGAGACAACATCATGACAAAAACAATACTAAGTATTCAGCAGCTAAAAGGCCAGCTGAGGACTGGGTAATCACTAATATGTGTTTGTCCTTCACAGATCCTCATTTTCAAGTGATTACAGTACAACAAAGGAGTGAGATTAGAGCAACTCTAATCAATCACATTACACTTGCAATGCAAAAAATATGGCTCATTGGGTTCCTGGTAGATCAATAACATTTTCTGAGCTGGGCATGAAGTAATCATTTACACAAGCCTTTACATTTTCAGTGAGACAATACAGTTTAACTCGCGGGTTTGGGGGGGGCTTCAACACTATACAAAGTCTACTTCTTTCAAACATAGTATGACTAAAGTAGCATATCTGCAGCAGTGCCTCAACTGAACAAAACATATGATATGATTCTGAGCAAGCAATTATCACTTTTTTAAAGTTGAATGTAAAAGCTGTTTTTGGCTTGTGCTTTGCAACACTTACTCTTGACTCTCCCTACAAGTGGGAAGTGATCTCTGAAGTGACTGACAGACAGAAGGATGACCCACTCATGTCAAGCATGTGTTAGCAGGTGGTTGTAGATAACAGGGCTGTTGCTTGTTTTAGTGTGTAAGGAAAAGCTCTACAACAGCTTGCACTGACAAAACAGAAGCTCCCTTCAACAGGCAGTGATGTTCACTGGGTTACCACAGGGTGCTGTGAGATCAGGGACAGACAGAAACATATGGACAGAAAAATGCGTGAAGGCCCGGGTCAGCTCGACAATCAATGAGGGAGACTCCGTTTGTCCACCTCAGCAACACTAGCATGCAGATTAAAACCTTCTCACTAAATAACAAACATATGTCCAATTTACAAGAGATTGTTAGAACTATAACAGGAGTTGGGACTGCAGTTTCAATGATACTATTAACAAAGAAAAAAAAAAATCAGTTTTTATTTGATATACATCCTCAAAAATAAAATCTAACATCATCCTGAGTCCTTGCTCTCGTCCCCTGCTATTAGCTGGGCGTTGTCGAGTTTGATGACACCTTTAGCACACTTCCTCCTTTGGCTATTAAACATTCAGATAAATACTGGATACATGTAGCAATGTTATAGCCCTAATGCTAGATCCAGATATAGCTGGACACCAATGAGATAAAAATACCCAAACAGATGGGAGGGTGCACAGGCAAAGGGGGAGAGGCAGCCAGCACAATTAAAGATTTCAGAGGAGAGAACTGCAATTACAGCTGTTTGCTAACCTCTGCCTTCTGTGTGGTTAGCAAAGTCTTTGGTGAATGCCCACTGAGAGATAATGACTTCCCTAAGAGATAGAAATTCAGAAGGTGCTTTTATTTAGACCCATGCAGTTGTGATGGTAACTCACCAGGTTCAGTATGAACACTTCGGCAATTGGGTAAATTATTTATTTATTTTAATATATTAGTATGCATTGCTATGAAACCCCTAAAAGTTGCAAAAGATGAAAATAGGAGAGAAAAGTTGATATTCTGAGGAAACTGTTGAGTAGTTGTTCACGAGCTGGTCTATAAGCTCACGATCTGAAAACTAACAGTCCTTGACATTTTTTGTGGTTTGTCACAGCCTGTCTAGAAACTACAAAATCTGTGCCAGAGAGAAATATTCATGCTGACACACAAGAAAAAGACAAACTATTGATCAAGGGGCCTGGAAAGAACATGTTAAAGAGGTGCATGCACATTCATTTGTAGTCACTAAGAAGTGAGAGTAGGGGAGACTACAACATACAAGTTGCATCAATTAATTTGGCACAATGGGGTGTGTGTGTGTGTGTTGAGCTACTGTATTATCCAATGCAGAGCCTGCTCCTCGTTTACAAACACATGTAGGGCAAATAAGCCTCATTAGAGTGGCATACATAGCTTATTTACTCCCTGTGCTTTAAGATGTTTTGAGATGATTGGTGCTTCTGATAGAGGGATGAAGAGTCTTCTCTCTCTATTTACATGACAATAATTTGAAGTGTAAACGTAGAATATTTACTGCATTGGGACTGACTGAAAACAGTGACTTCTGGAAACAGCCATTAGAGTGTATTTTCAAATTGCACCGCACTCCGTCTTCATGTAAACATGGGGAAACAACTTTTCAGTAATGCACCACTGCACATGCAGTCACTACTTTTATTTCACATGCAAGTAGATAGACAACAAAAATTATTAAGGATCCCAGAGTGTTTGTGTTTTTCAGTCTTATAGCACAAAAGCCTTGCAAACTAAGGGCATTCATTTAGCTGCCCATGACCGTCCCACAATATGCTTGTAGTCACCTCATTTACACTACCTGCCATTTGTTTTAAATTATTACATTTTTGTTCTGGTCAGGTCGTTCGGTATCATCAGGTTAGTGGTGATACGCAGCTCAAAGAGACATATTTCTTACATACACAAGATAAAGAGTGGAGGTATACAGTGAAGAATGTCAGTTTAAAGAAGACTCCAGTGACAAAAACAGTAATCACAATGCCACTTCAATGTCATTTCCAGTTGATTGTTATATAAACATGGTTGTGCTTGAAAATAATTCACATTATTTCAAAATATTAAAGCTGATTTTGCAAAAAAAAAAGAAGTGTACTGTACTGTCTAACGATAGAGAAAAATGAACCACAATGAGGTTCAATGAGCAATTAGTTCTCTAATGAAAAGCCCAAATCATCAGGAACTGTGGATTCAGACTTTTTTCACATGACTTATCAGTGAAACCATGTCAGAAACAGAAGCATACAGACAGATGCACACAGCTGGCAGTGTTGCAACAATGAAATGCATCTGTCATAGAACAAAGCCAAACATTTTTTTTCTCCAAGAATCAAAATCAAACGAGTCAAGAAATAAAGTTTTTTTTTTTTTGTTTGTTTTTTTAATTAATCCATAGTTTTATTTTAAACTGTGATTTCTGACTTTAGGATGCAACTCTATTTTAACATAACACCAGCAGCTGCTGCAGTACCATCACCTGAATACCAGCAACATGCAAAATCTGTGTCAGCATATATCATGATTTTCAGAAAACTAAACTTCTGTCCTTAATGAATTTTGTTCGAGGAAAATACTAAGAATTTTAAAATATAAATGCCTGTAAAGTGACTTGCATTGTTGCAGCAGTGTAACAATAGGGTGGCTGGGGAAGAGGCGATCGGATCGAGTATCAGCAATCCCACAGAGTGACGATTGGACAGTCTGAATAATGGTCGTAGTGTGCCAAGGACATATCCCCCAGACCATTACACTACAACCAATAGCTTCAACCGCTGATACAAAGCAGGATAGAGCCATGTTTGTATGTGGTTTTCCACAAATTCTGACCATACCAGCCCAACGTTGTGGAATATTTAGATAATTTTGAGACTCTTCAGACAAGACAACGTGTATCTACTCTTGTATTCTATTTTTGAGTGCCAGTGGAAACTGTTGCCTCAATTTTCTGTTCTTAGCTGGCAGAAATGTCACCCAATGTGATCATCTTCTGCTGTACCCCATCAGCTTCAAGGTTCCACAGTGGTGTGTGGTCAAAGATCGTCTTCTCCTCTGCATACCTTGCAAGTGGTTATTCGAGTTACTGTTTAGTTTGTATCACCTCAGACAACTCTGGCTTTCTCCTCTGAACTCAGATATCAACATTGTGGCTTAGAGAAGTGCCACTCTCTGGATATTTTCAGATCTTTCTCTTTAAACTTCAAAGATGGACATGTATAAAAATCTAACATTGTTACATTTTGAAACACTCAGACTAGACCGTCTGTTTTTACCATTCCAAGTTTTTATTTAAAAAAAAAAACGAATGTAAGACTGCAATCATCTGATACCACCACAGACACATTAGTTCAACATCAGCAAGACTAAAATTCCTACTTATTTATTATTTGTACTTATTGTTCATTAATAATTATGATGATTGTGATTTAGCATGTTCAATTTTCCATTTTGCATAACTTTGAAAACCCTAAAAATTACACTTTTAAATTTGTTGGAAAACTTTGTGTTTGAATGAGCACAAGTCTACAAAGATGCAAAGGCAGAATCATTTGTGTTTAGTGAAATACCATAACTGCTTATTGATGAATCGTATATAAACAGTCACATTGCAATTTGAGATGTTGCAGTATGAAAAACACTGAAACCCCATAAACTTTTCCCCGACTCCCAGATGCAAACGTAGGCATAACTTTTATTATTGACTGATAAAGCGTTTCAACCAATGGAGTCAGTGCTTCTCTGTGTCGCAGGCCAATCATTCACCATCACACAAGCGGCATGTGTATCAGCCACACCAACAACAAAAACAAGCTGGAGAGCAGTATGAATAACAACAGAGTCTGCAGAGCAGGTCAACCATTGAAGATAATATCTAAGAAACACTCCAGAAATTATTTTGAACAGTTTAAGATTCAAGGCAACAGACACTCAAAAAAAGGTGTGATGCAAAACATCCTGGACTTGGCACAATGACATGAGGAAACACAACCAATTTTTCACCAGCATTAAAAAACACCAGTAGTTGAGTGGCTGCTCCTTTGAAAGGAGAGGGGTTGTATGCAACAAATAACTGCAATAAAAGCAAAACTGTCTGGTCCGTAACCACAGACACATTGTGTTGTTACATCCAGGAATCAAGGAAACTCCACCCCATTTGTTGTCTGATTAATGTTAATCAAATGAGTAGAAGTATATTGTGAGTGTTTTACAAATTGCTAATTTAACTTATTTCCAAGTCAGTCTTGTGATCTTGAATGTAGTCGGGTACTATCTATTTGCAGACATTTTTCACTGATATTTGAACAAATAATTGCACTGAATATTGTTATTAGTATTTTAACAAAGTTCAAATAAATACTTTTTTGAGGTACTCCATAGCTTTTCAGGTCATTTTTTTGCATTGAGAAAAAAGCACATAAGCATTTCTGGGATTTGATCTTAGCAGAAAACTTCACACTGTAATGTACTTTAGGTCCCAAGGTAAACTTAAAAAAATTAAACTGCAAGTCAAATCACAATATCTGTCTAAAATATCACAATCAGACATTTTTCCACCTCCAGCAGCCCTATATCAGAGTCTATTTTGCTTATATTAAAAATGCTTAAAATACTGTGAGTGCCGTATTGACTAAGACATCTCCACATTTATAAAATGAAACTCAATCTTTAAATCAGGCATCTAGCCAGAACTCATTTGAAGAAACCCACAGACTTCACAATGAAAAAACTGATCTAAAACAAGTCGCTTGCCCTACCTAATGAAAACATGCATCCAATAATTGACCTCAGTGAAGCTAATGCAAAACAACAATGTGCCAAAAGGACAGAAATGAATTATGCAATCTGAAAAAATATGGTGTACTTACCAATTTGATGGCCACATATTCGTTAGTATAGAGATTTTTTCCCAGCCGCAGCTCTCCAAAGTTCCCACAGCCGATTTTTTTGCCCACACGGAAGTTTGGGCCAACCATAAGAACTCCAGAATTGGTCCCTGAACTCCTGCCCCCATGTCCAGTCCTGCTGCCTGCTGTCTTAGACATCTTTTTCCCTTCCTCTGTCTCTCCCTTGCCCCCTCTCTTGTCAAAATCCATAAGCTTGTGATACCCTGGCCTCTCCACGGTTATTCTCCAGCCATGCAAATCATAGAAACTCCAGTAACAACGATGGAGGAATCTATAAGGAGGGGGTGGGGAAAGTCTCACTGGACAGAGGAAAGGTGTTGCTGGAAAAACGTGCAGTGGCTCAAAAGACACTTAAACGAGTGGAAACTGCCACTGAAGTAACTTGTGTGTCTACCAGACAGCTTTTTTCCCTTTTATTTTGGTCGTGTTCCTCGTTTAACAGAGGGGCTCCTTTCTGGTTTGTTCCCCCAGTTCTAATCTCCGAATAGCATGTTCCTGCCCAAGGATTAGGCAGGCTGTGCTAAGATGTGCACACAGATGCACATGCAATGAAAGTCATAAAAATGAGCTCCAAAACCCAGCTACTGTATCCACAAGGCCACTTGGGAACATCTCCTGAAGTGCCTCATTCCTTCTGGTCAGCCTTCAGTGAGACAGTGGACACTCTCCATGTTGCAGGGCCACAGCACGAGAGGCAACTGGAGACCGAAAAACAGCAATGAGCCAGATGGGAAACAGATTGGTTTGACGTCAGCTGGTTATCTGCAAATTCAAAAACAGACAGAAGTTAGTTCATTGTGAAAGATACAGTCTTACGTTATATCATCACAACCTCCCAGGTCACATGTCACACACAAACTAAGCCATTGCTTATCCTTACAGAGTGTTTTGGCTAGGGGATACCAAAAGGCACTAAAGTTCACACAAGGCTCACAGTGATACACCATAGCAACATGCAATCTCTCTGGTTTTTCAGAGAACCTTAACATGTTATTGGCTGTTTCACAGTTGAAACAGGATGTACATGAAGGCTGGTGCAAAAAAAAAATTCAAGCAGCAATCAATAGGATTGTGCATTTTAATTCCAATAAAAAATCAAATAACTGATCATACACAATATTTCCTTTGCACAGGGTAAACATACTTCATGGTGTGAGGCACAGCTGAGATGAGTTTTACTGACTGGCAGAGCATGTCTGCAACTGCTTTTGCAGATGTGCACAATATCACCAAGCAGTTACAACATTGAAAAAGCCGCAAAGGTAAGAGAAAGTGTCCAAATAGAAAATACCACAAATCTAGGATAACAAAAATTTTAATTATCTCTACATGATCTTCACTGTAACCTACAGACTATAGCAGAAACAAAAGGGGAATTAGCAACAGCCATAATTTCCAGTTTGTAACTGTGATTGGCTGCTTGTCAGCAGTTTTTTTTTGTTATTATAATTTTTTTTTTTTTTTTTTTTTTACAAACAACAATACACAGACGCCTCTGTTAGGAGTCCCTCTATCTCCCTGATGCCCATGATGTAAGGAGTTGCAGATGCTAAAGAGAGCAGGTAATGCAGGCAAAAGCAATGAACAGCTAGTCTTTCCTACAGAGACGCACTTACATGGATCAATGACAGCTGTAAAGCCTTACCTCATAACATTTACTTCAGTGGGAGCCTTATTATTTGAAGAATTAGGATATAACCTACTCTACAGCTAAATCAACCAAATGTGCCAGATCATATGTACTTATTCTATAATACATTTGTGTGCAACTGTACTGCTACTCTAAAGCGTGCAAGGACAAATCTATCAATGATAAGCAAAAACAAACTCACAATGTACAAAAGCTATATTAAGGTGGTCTTGAAAACCTTCTTATGAACATGTACTTGAAAATTTGTTTATTTTTGCTCGCTGAATTCTGACGCAAAAATGTTTACACAATCTTCTTGCTCTTGTGTGTCCATCGATACACTTCATTTTAGGGAAAAGTTGCCTCCTGAATTTAATGTTTGTGACAGAGACAGAGAAAACCGGGAGTAACGTGGCTAAAAGTGAACCAGACAACAGTGACAACAGAGCAACAAAACACAAGGTGGCCGTGAGAGGCACCTTTCAAAGGGCCAGTTTTTACGTCAACTCAGAACTTTTACTTAAGTGAAAAGACTGATTCTGTATTTGCACATTTGAAAGGTTGTTTTTCTTTTTAATTTGCTAGCTCAGCTCTGCTTGAACATGCTCAACTGTAAATATGTCCACTACAGAACAAGCAATACAGATACATATGTTTGATACTTTTCTGCTAAGCCCAAATTTTCAAAGTGTCAACAGCAGGACCACCAGGCTGAGGAACAGCTTCTTTCTGGAAGCTGTTAGACTGTTGAACTCTGGTGGTGCCCAGTAGTTCTGCACCCTTGACAACTTGCAATGACATTACCCCCTATTTTCATGTTCACTGTTTTAAATGCTGAATATATTGTTTTCCTTGTTTTATTGTGTCTATTTATATTACCTCCATCCCATTCTATATTTCCTCCTATGTAATTCTGTTTACCGGGCTTCAAGTACAGAATTTCATACTATGCCATGTAACACTGCACTGCTATGACAATAAAGAAACCTCAAATTTAATTGCTTCAGATCTAACTATAGAGATAAATCAAACAAAATCTAGAATTGCAATTATTACAAAAGCCTGAAATGTTTCCACTGCATGACGGAGTAAATAAACAAAGGCACAGTTCACAAAAGCAATCCACATTAAACTCATGAATGCCTGCCATTCTTCATTACAACAGCTAGCGTGCACGCGCTCACACACACACACACACACACACACACACACAGGACATTATTAATACAGGTATGCCACACTGCATCAATCATTACAGTGCTATGTCTTCCTTATTGCATGTGACATGGTGATATCTGCTGTAAGAATTGTGGGTAAACTAGCCTACCTGGTCACAAAGTAAAACTGAGAAGGGTGAAAACTATTAGAACATACATGCCAAATGATCACAAAACCTCCCGAAGCACAATACATGAAGCACTTTATTTCTCAAGGTGACCTGAATGAAAAATAAAATACCAGCCTATGTGTATTGAAACCAAAACACCATCAGTTTCTTCCTGGAGACAAAAAAAGCATCCTAAATAACCAGCTCCTTCAGGTGGCTTTCTGACAATCTTAGCCCTTATGTCTAGTCTCACCCTAATCAGGAAGTTCAGTGTGTTTTTTCATGTCAGCTGTCTGTTAAAGCCAGCAGGTTAGTCTGTGAGCCTTCCCTTGGGGCACTGTTTGGATAAACGTGCCATTCCACTTCTTCATAGCTCACCTGCTTAGTTTTGCTCAATTCCTGCACACCAATGGTATCGTAATTATGAGGTTTAATGCCATGGACTCTCAAAAAATAGAGAATAAAGACTCATATGATTGCTATCCTTTTTAAGATGTAAACAAGAACGTCCATAAGAGAGGGGATGTGGGAATAAAATGTCAATTTCTTTACCAAACTGGGCATATTTATCCTTTAATCCACACTGAAAACTTCTAGCTTCAAGTATACCAAGTGAAGAGCAATGTATCCCAGGCAAGTACAGTGATACTTGAAAATACAAAGACGAGTAATAAGACAGAAATATTATCCCTAACATAGCACTGCCAGCATGCTACAATAACGCTCAATGAAGCCAGACAGCACGACGCAGAAAAGACTCCAATTTAAAATGAACCTGTCAATTCTGAACAACAATCACAATTCGTACACATAGTACCAAACACAAAATAAACATCCGTGGACAGAGTGGACTGCCAATTTTTTTCCTATACCTGCTTTTTAAAGCTTACGTTGACGAATGCTAATGGCTAACAGGCAAGTGGATACTGCCTAACAGCTGTCTTTCAACATTGGCGTCGGCTGATCCACAATCGGTCGCTTCCTCTAGTTTTCAGTATTGTTCTCCTACTTGGGAAGACAAACAGCGAATAAACGTATGTATTAGCATATACCGTCTGTGTCTCTGGAGGAGCTACAGCTATCCCCAGACTAGCTTGATCGACGGCGGACAAGGCCAGATACTCCACGGCTGCGACGATTAGGAAGCGCAAGTTGTCTCCATTTTTTTCGTTCAATCGTAGCCAATTTGTTTCTGTAAAGTTGCAGCCCGGAACGTGAAAATGTAATATCAGGGCCACATTTGAGCTGAGATGGATATTTTGGCGTTAAGTCAAGATATTACAAGGCTTCTGCCTGGAATTAAACCGAGCTGGGCACCGAGCAAAAACACGGTTCCTCCTACCCCTTGTAAAAAAAAAAAAAAAAAAAAAAAAAAAAAAATGAAATCGATGTAACATCAACTAATCCGTTACCAACACAGTAGTTTTCTGTTCAAAATAAGCACATCCTATCAATCGAACAAATTGAGCAAGGTAAAGCGGGACATACATAAAATATTCATTGATTGTCATTCTCCATGCTACACATACCTGGCTAGTTAGTAAACGCTTAATAAATGGGAAATAACATCCCAAGCGACATGATTAACAACGTTATCGACCGCAGAGACCACATTATAAATTGGATGACGGATTCACCTGTGAATGCTGTTTTTCAGGGCAGATTCCCGCTACAGCCATTACCCGAAGCACTGCCGGGCAACTCCTTAATCCTAAACAAGCGACTGCACACGGACGGCAGCAGCCTGGGATCTCTCAGCTCTCACAGGCTAGCCATTTAGCAAGTTAGCATACGAAACAAGCGGCGAAAGCGCTAATCTGCCTCGACGCGGTGTATTCGCCGGGAAAAACACGCACTCACGCACAGACACGCTGCATACAGATTCCAGTCACATTAAAGACAACTTGTTACCTGCAAAGGTTTGCTATCGCCAGGCAGAGGGCGTCATGGTTGTGCGTCTTTCTTAGCCTTCCTCGGTCGGGTTCTTGTGTCCGAAGTTGCTACGATTTCACTGTTGTCTCTTTAAGCCTCCCCCAGCTGCGCAGCTCTGCGCAACGAAACTACCGCAACAGGTTTTGGTGAATAGCGGCGATAGGAGGCGTGCATGGCCCACACGCCACTGTGCTCCAGACTGATTGTTTTCTCTGGTAAAATTTGAGATTTTTATATGGCTGCTGAGTCCAGGTGGGCTGGGGTTAAGCAAACAGCTGTACCCTGCAGAACATGTTCAACACGGATCTCCGTGTTTAAATCCTGAAGACTGCAACTGCGAAGTACAAACAGTTCACAACAAATACAAGGACTGCATTGAGGTAGGTTATAAGGTCAGAGAGCCCAGGGAAGTGCACAGAAGCCCCTACAGTAACACGTTACTTTGTCCTTTAGTTCCAATACTTTGCATGGCAGCGAGGAAGTCATTTATATATTTGAAGCCATTGAAATCACTGAAATAATGTTTTCACTTTGCTAATGACTAATGATGGCCATTTCAAAACCAGAAGATGTTATATGTATCAATTGCATCGAGGTGACGTGTAATGTCCAAACCCTAATGTCTGTCATATGATGATCTTCTTGCATTTGTCTGTGGTATCTTTGCTTCGTATCTTTTTGTATTACTTTGTGTTACGTTGCACTTTTGTATCTAATTTGTATTAATTTTGCTTATTTTGGTCTTAGCTTTTTATTTGAATATGTTTGTTTTGTTTCTCTTTTTGGCGATGTATTATTATTATTATTATTATTATTATTATTATTATTATTAAAAACACTAAGCAACTCTCTCGAGAGAGAAAAAGAGAGTATATATACAGATGCCACAATTTTACATGAAATATAGCTATAGTAACCTCATGAAATTTATATTTCTGGGGGTACAGTCATATTTGTGTTATTTTTTATTGTTTGCCCATCTGAATATCAGAATGAGCGTGAACGGTATTGCATGCTACTAATAGTTTTTGCAATTTTGTGCATTAGTCTTTCACATTCATAAGCCATAAAATCAATGAAACAAGTAAAGCAGAAGGTGCAAAATTATTTATTTCATATTGCAATGTTCCAGAACTCAGCTACAGTGAAAAATCTTTCTCAAGGCAAAGTTTGTTTATTTGTTTTACATTATTTTTGCTAACTATCACTTGGCAGTGCAGCCAGACACGTGAAACTGAAGGCAACAGTTGTTTAAATGTGTGTGGTGTTTAGGGTGTTTGTGTCCAAATATGACTGCACTTTTTCAATGCTCAGCAAAAAATTCTGAAAACTCTGAATCATAACAAAGCAGATTCAAATTATACTGTGAAAACTAAAAGACACTTCTGCAATAAAACAGCTGTGCAGTTTTTCCTCTTATCTGACAGAGAGATGCTCAGCTGTGGTCGCAATAGAAATCACACATTTTATGAACTGTGTGGTGTCATGTTCATCTCCCACACAAAGCCACCCTTCAGACGCACAGGGTGTTCGTGAGTCCATCTCAGTTAGAGCCCCAGGTTCGGGTGATGTACCGGTTTGCTGGAGAAAGCTGCATGAAGAGAAAGGCTGCAGTTTTTTGTAAGAGATGATGATGGAGGGATTCCCAAGGTGGAGCTGCGCTGCTGCTGCTGCTGCTGGTGCTGGTGGTGGTGCTGCTGCTGTTGGTCCTGCTGCTGTATGATGGGCCAAAACAGAGGGGGAAGGGCAAGCTCAGCCGACAGCACTCCCACAACAGGCTGATGAGGAGGGTGCTTGTGACGCTCTCCCGCCATGAAGGGAAGAAGCAACGGAGAGTGAAGAAGTTGGTGGGGGCAACGGGAAGGATCAGAGTCTGACTCCTTGTTTTTATCAATGAAAGGAGGAGGGCCGGCAGGAGGAAGAGGAGGAGGAGGGCCATTTCTGTCAGTGCATGATGTGGGAATGTCTTGTCTTTCAATCCTGACATCTTCCTTTCCGGTCCTGCTGTGACATGCAGCTTCTTCCACACTGTTCTCTTTTGATAGAGGTGAGCATCTCTGACCTTTGCGATACTTTGCACGCCTATTCTTGAACCACACCTGGATTAGGATTGAGGAAGACATTCATGTTTATACTACAAGCAACTTACACACAGAGCAATAAGAAACTGGAATCCAATTTTAAAATAAGAATATAGACGAACGGACAGACAACAGACAGACATGATATGATCTGAAATTCTCACACCTCATATTTTCTTCACAATAGATCCCACAAAACATACAAAACACACCCCAAAAATGGCTTGAAAGGCTAAACACGCTGAAGGCATCTCTCAAAACTGAAAATATATGTAGAGGTTGAAAAGCTCTTTTGAAATCACCCACATGAAAGGAATGATGATTTTTACGTGAAAGCATTTACATATATGTCATTGTCTCACCTTTTTAGCAATGTTTGTTTTGGATAGATAGGTGAGCGATTAGGTAACCAATGGGTTCCCCTCTCACCTGGATGCGAGCCTCAGGCAGGTTAATGCACACTGCCAGCCTCTCTCTCATGCTGATATCTGGATACTGGGTCTGCTGGAAGGCCTTCTCCAGAGCCTGAAGCTGCGGCACTGTGAACGCTGTGCGGCTGCGGCGCTGTTTCTGGTGGTTACCATAGCGAGCCTCTAAGATGAGCTCTGTGTCAATGGAAAAAGAACAACAGAAAAAAGAATAAACATTAGGTGCTTTAAAATCTGTGACAAAAGAAATACAACTGTATTTTCTGTTTGTTTTTGTAAGTGTGTCCTGTAAAAGGTTTGACACCATTTCAAGACCTTAGCAGTTCCTTTGTTGGGCTGATATAAACAGTGACTCTAAAAAAGTCTATGTCTTGACCTCAGGGAAAGAGAATTTAACTCATGAATTAATTTATTTTGGTATAAAATATTTAGAAACAATGACAAAATGTTCAGCAACCATAACAGATAATGAAATGGAAAACAGAAAATTAGGAATCCATAGTAAACAATGAGATTTCTATTTCAGTTGAGACAACTTCATTTATTCTTTAGAATGAATTCCTTTGTGACTTTTCACACACAAACAGTCTCAAAACTTGCAAAGGAACTTATTATAACCTAGGGAAATTTGATTAAATACAATAGATAAAACAACCAGAAAATAATAATTATGCATTGATAAAAGAGAGAAGTTTGAGATTGTTTTCTGTTCAAATGAATATTTTAAATAATTGTGTTCCGTGTCAAGCAGAGAGAATTAAGGACTTGGATTGAAAATGGGTTTTTATCTAGGACAAATTATAACACCTGTCACTGAGTATAATGAAGGATGCAGCAGACTAATTTAATAGCATTAGATATCCAAAACTACCTTCCAGAGGATTTCAGTTCATTATTGAAAAAAGTCTGGCTGCATGTACTGTACAGATCCATTGCTGTAGCTGGTAAAAATGAAATACAGACTGTACAGCTATATGGATTGTGGGGATCAAACAAACACTTGAATCAGTTTAATGTCAAAAATTATTATTTGAAGATTACGCTTGGAAATATTGATTGAATTTGTACAGGCAAAGCAGTTACAATGATGTGCAGAATAACTTTCATGACCAACGAACTATACCATAAATCAGTAAATTGATTCTTTGTTTTCCTTTGTTTTTCTTCCTCCTGAGGTGTGGTGTTCAGTGGGTGACCCTGGTGTCCCACCTGCCAGCCTCTCCGCCACAGACAGGGTGTGCATGGAGTGTCCCGCTGCAGAATAAACCTGGTACTGTTCCGCCATCTGGTGGCGCAGATCGAACAGCGCAGAGCTCACACCGTGCAGCGGGTACACCGCACCGCTGGACGTCCCGCAGAAATTCAGCGAGTTCATGCTCAGGATGCTTTTATTCATTCACTTCGCCACGGAGCTCTTATTCCAGCCCTGAAACACACCGAGAATCAATCCCTGCATGGAAGCCATTAGTGTGCATCTAAATATCTACAGTAAGTTGCAACAGGATGATAGATATTTTCATTAAGAGTCATTGCTCCCATCTCTTTCTGCTGCCGCTTTTCGGATTAATAATAATAATAATAATAATAATAATAATAATAATAATAATAATAACAAAGAAATCATTTCCAATACATAAAAAACTCTGATGGAATAACTGATTAAAATTGATGTTGTGTGGCCTCTGAAGGAATGTGGGTCCTAAATATTCAAGAGAAAGTTAATCAAAAGTGTTCATCAAGATGACTGCCAAAACAGTTTATGACTTTCCGGATTGATCCATCATCACATTGTACTGCAGCTGTTTAGAGCTGTGTGTTCACAATGCATACATTGATGTTAAGAAGTAAAATAGAGCCTCGACCGTGTGGTTTAAATAACATCTATCAAAAAAATCATAAAATGAATTCCTGGAAGTGATCTGGCCCAGATTCAGGCTTCCCCCGGTGCTTACCTGAAGTCCCAGAGAGGATCCAGGTGGTCTCCACCCAGGAAGCGGGGCAGTGGAGCAGTAGTCCAGTATTTCTTAGTCCAGTCCGGGCCTTGAATCCTCGCACACTAGCACTCTTTGTCGTGGCACGGATCTAATTCTCCGAAATCATTCTCACCCACGACTATTTAAGTAGCATTTACCCAGGCTCCCCTCAGCCATTAGCCAATAGAAAGAAAGGTATTAGCCGGGATTATGTGGGATGAGGGAAGGGAGGGGGGGCTGCAAGGAGCTCAAGTTTTTGAAACTATTGAACTTGAGAGATTTATGCCAAGGATCCCCCTATCAGCGAGCGTTTCATTCTCCCCGTTAAAACAATTAAAACAATGCGGGCGGCTAATCTCCGAGGCAGGACAGATTAAAATAACAGCCTTTGATTGTCCTCCCCTTCCCAGCCCTCTTTCTCCCACACCGCTGGGTTTGACAGTCTCCCCTCGGAGGGGGTTTTCTCTGAGGGTTTGTTTTGCTAACAGGCACCATATTTTGCCTATGAGCTGTTACCATGTGAAGTTAATCTGAACACCACTCCGAGAGAACAATTTCTTTAAGATCCAGCTGAGCGAAATTAGAAATCTTCTCAGGAGCAGAATCCAAAAAAAAACCCAAAAAAAAAACAAAAAAAAAACGGGGAATTTAAAGCCTCTTCATTGAAGTTTTTGATCAGTTTACCAGTTTCATATCAGACAATTAACATTTTTAAGGGATTTGCTTTTTGCTTTACTAATTATTAATTTATTGTGCATTTGTGGAAAAAAAAACGTATGAGCTGTTAGCAGTTCTCAAATCTATTGCAGTGAATGGCTGTAATAAAGTTCATTATATTATATCTTGCAAATGGTTATACATTTTGAAATTCACTGAAAGCAGATTTGTTGATGAAATCTGACCATTTAGTTATCACCACTCCAAACGAACCTGGAAAAAAAATAAGTACATTTTCCATGTTTCTTCATTCACATTTTTCTTTCCACTCCTCAAATCAGTTTGTTTTTTTGTTTGTTTGTTTGTCTGTTTCTGTGGGTTAGAGTTTAAGTTATCAGTCCAAACTGAGAATTTAGGCATTTGAAAGTCCTTTCAGAGCAACAGATGATGATGCACCAAGTCCTGCACTGCTCTCATGATGAGAAATGGTACATGTGTTAATTGTATGATTACCATTTTCAATCACCTGACAAAGTTTCCTGTAACGAACTGAACAGCATGCTCAGATAAAACTTTTTTTAATTGAATCTGAATAATTGAACTTTGTTTTGCTTGAAGATGCTTGATATATCCATGAGTACTTCCCTTGGTGGCTGAATGGTGGATTAGTGGTTTTCAGTGTCACATTACAGTAAAGATGGCAAACTTATTCCACTGTGGAGTTTGCGAGTTTGCCTTGAGCATGTGTGGGTTTCCTCCATGCACTACAGCTTTCAAGCTCCACGATTGTCTTTCTCTTTTTGTTTGTCCTCTGATGGACTAGTGGCCTTTCTGGAATGTAACCTGACTGTTGATGAGTGAAATTTCAACTTGGCTCCAGCTTCTTGTGACATTGATTAATATGATAGATAGATAGATAGATAGATAGATAGATAGATAGATAGATAGATAGATAGATAGATAGATAGATAGATAGATAGATAGATAGATCGATCGATTGATAGATAGATCCTTCCATCTCCTTTAGGGGGCGCCAGAGATTCCAGAGGAGTCTTTGCTTGGGTGAGGTTGTCAAAACAGGATTTGTCCATATCAAAGAAAACCTCAGTGAGACACGTTCAAGTCAAGAGAGCAGACCTGGAAATCATTGGTGGCACCTGTGTTTGTAAATTCGTGGAAGGGGTGTGGCTGCCAGCATCAGAAAGATCAGAAAAGAGGGTCAGCAGCTTGTTTTGAGAGTAATCTGGGAAGCTTTCAGGGAAAAAAGGGAACTACTTCCAAAGAGGGTGATTCATTCAATAAACAGTGTCAATCCACAGAGATTGAGTCACTTTTCATCCAAGACCAAAATCACTAACTTTTCTCCATGGGCTTTACAATATTCACAGTAAGACATCTACTCTAATACACTCAAGTGAGAGGGGAAACTCAGAATAATGTCTTAATAAGCACAAAGTTCTTTCAATATACACCTAATACGTAAAGCTGTGAGTTAGTTGATGCTGGCATCAGATAACCACTTAAATCACAACAAAACCACGTCAGGAGGCATCAAGTGGGTCTGTGTATTTTGTCAGGGTTGCAACAAAACAACTACAACCATAAATTAATGCTGAAGACTGTGATACTTTTTCATGAAGTGCACAATTCACTACCAGAAGCAGTTTGTTTTCTCTGTATCTGAACCAATTTCATGCAAAAATGTAAAAATTGCCACAGGTACATTCCTGCACTAGGGTCAGCTGCGTCTCCCATATAAGATAAACATGTGGGTTGCGTTTGGGTTGAAGTGGCAGACCAATCACTATAGCTCACTTCTTCTATTCACATTCACGCAAAATCAGCTGCTCAGACTTCCAAAATATGTGAAAATGTTTGTGTTCTTTTTTCCCCTGGCTTTTTCCTCCTCCTTTCACCGTTCTTGGCTGTCAAGCTATATTAGTGTCCGATAGAAATAAGTCATTTAGAAGAGGCTCTGTCGGCCAGCCCCTCAGCCTCACTAAAAGCTCCAGGATTAGGTCCCAGAGGCCTTTGTCTCCACAGCCTGCAGGATTAGGGGAGATTTACTGCAAGCAGAGAAAAAAAGTAGTTATTTCATGGCACTTTCATGATGAAACCTGGCCAAAGCTGTGTTGGCTGGGGGGATTAGAGGCACACAAAGAGTGTGCTTGTGTGTGACCCTCCCCATCTCACAGCCGCCACAACTAACTCACATACTGCTACCCCCCTGCCCAGATCATTTCCCCTTCTGCGGGCCAACGGGGCTCGTCCAGGTTCACCTCCGACCCTGCAAGACATCCAGGATTTACTGGAAGTGAGTGTCCTATACTCCATTTACCCAGGGAACATTTGGTCTTCCTAACTCTCAATATTTAGGAATCTTCAAAAGGCACCGTCTCACTCCGTCAGTCCTTCATGTTCATCAGCTGGAGCAGTGGGTCTAATCACCAGGACATGAGCATATTACATTAAAGAGCGAAGTGCAGAGGTAAACGAGAAGTTAGTGGATTTCGGTACCTCCTGGAGTGTTGGAAACCGCTTAGAAGGAGTTATCCTGCTCTTAGAGGATCCACTTACACATGCATGGATTACAGCGAATAAAAGACAAAAGGCGAGTCACATCACTGACAACAGTGTTACCTCTGAGCAGGTGTTACACAGGTTCAGAAGCTGTAGTTAGATAGCTCAGGGAATTAAAGGGGCTTTACTGCTCTGCTTAAACTAAGAAAAGGATGGGATGAACAGTTACTGTCGAGACACTCTCTTGTTATTATAGCTGTTACTTAAGTTAATAAAAAACCCATCATTTCTTTCTTTGAACACTATTGCGAATATACAGCAGGAGGGGTAAGAAAAGGCTAACAAGTCAGCCTTCGTTGAAGTGTTATGGAAACTTTGTTTGACAAGTTGGCTACTCAATTACAGTAACAATAATCTAAAATAAAACACGCACAACAGTCATTTCAGTGATGGTGATAGCTAATTATTGACATCTGAGCATTCAGGGATCCTGTCAACAGTTTTGCACAAGTTTGACTGACTTTTATTTAAAAAAAAAAAACATTGGGTTTTAGCATATCCTTTTACTATTACCATATTTGTCTTTTCCTTTCAATTTTGAAAATAATGTCCATGAGTAGCAAGTCATCACTTCGTGCAGCACTTTTCTGTTAGACAAGAGCTCTATCAATAAGTTTGATTGATTATTCGCCATAGAATTATGACCACCCAACTCATATTCTGTTCCCTTTTGTTGCCAAATCACCTGTGACCTGTTTGGTTAAGAAATACACCATTTCTCTGAAACAGTGCTGAGGTATCTGGCACCAAGATGTGGCCAGAAGAAACTTTATATGTCAAAAGTTAACTTTGCAGCAGCAACTGAAGCTAAGGCTTCCTGCTTTTTAGATCAGACCACATTAGCAAAGCTTCACTCCCCACATGCATCACAGGGTCTTAACTGTGTTTAAATTACAGTCAGGTAGTCATCAGTTACAAAGAAAAACTCTGAACATGATCTATAAAAGGATTCCAGTGCAGGGTGGAGCTGCTGTGGGTTGGATAAATTTACATTTTTAACTTTTCTAAAGGTAGGAAGGAAAATAGTCCCTTCAGCCAGTGGCCAGTATGAAAAGGAAGGGACGTTTTTTTTTTTTTTTTTCCTTCCCAATTAAAGAGAATAGGTTTGTGGGCCAGCAGAGCAACAAACACAGCAGGATTTGCTTGCAAACATGTGATTTTGCAATTTGAACATTGTGATCTGAGTGTTCACACACGTTCTACAGCAATTGGGAGTGCAAACGAGTAACCTGGCCAACATGCTGTAAGCATTTGCAACTATTGTTCACAAGAATGTGGGGGAGAGGAATTGGCAAACATTTTTAATAATATTATTTTTATGATATTTCTTTGTACTTATCAATTCCTGAACTGACAAAGCAATATTATTCTTATATCATTTCAATTTATTGGTTTTGATTGAGGAATAATTTTAAGAGAACTTTATTTTTCTTCTGTTTAAAAGTGTTATATCGGAAAAAAACTTGACTTGAGGAATACCACAAAAAACCTGATGCACACATGCCTAGAAACTTGTCACATTTGTATGAAAATCACCATGAAAAATATAACAAACATTAGATAGTTTGAGGCTCTACACACAACCTTCACTGATGGAAACTGGGGGGCAGCTGAGTTAAGTGAGGGAATAAAGGCAGTAAATTGTCTTTGTTTCTTTTGCAGCACTTAGAAGTCATTGTTAATGTGTCCTGTTAAACAGATGTTTTATAGAGCTGGCCAGTCTTTCTTTAATTACTTATCAATAGTTGAAATTTGTATTGACAAGGGCCTGTCAGGACTGGGCCTTTGTAGTTGTCAGTTATCTTGAAGAAAAGCCCCTCCAACACAAAGTGGATCGATGGGCACACTGAGAACAATTGGGAGGCCTTCGGGGACTGCAATGTTAGTCTGGGAGCATGTGGGCCAGAGAGGGTAGTCTCCGCAGAGGATCTAAAGACTTCTTCAACAGGGGGAATCGATAGGGCCTGCTGGCCTTTGACCTGAGGGAGCGAGGGATAGCAGCAGCAGGTCTTCTTAAGAGCAGATCACACTACGAGGCCTGACACTGGCTGTGACACTCTTGGGGCGTCCTGTGGCATTGACCTGCCTTCAAACACTGAAAAGGAGCTCAAATAGAGATGCAACGACAGTCAAACGTTCAGGTTTTATGACAGCTTACACCAAGAACATTTAATGAACTTACTGAGCATTTAGTCTAATTTTATTGATTTTAAACAGAGATGCAACATGAACTCCCCATTATTAAATCCTAATGATCTTCCAGTGATCTCTTGTGCAGCCCATGGTATCAAAGCAAAGTGCAGCTTAAACACAGCAGCAGATCAATATGAGAAACTGAGTAAAGATCAGACTCTTAATTGGGCAAGAGTGCCACAGATTAAAGATCGATAGAGAATGACGGGCAGCTGTGGGCGTCGTCGGGGGTCAAAGGCACCCCCAATGGGCCGGACTGGGGGCAAGGGTGAGCTCAGTCCGACTGAGAAGGCACACAAGCCTCTTTTTCTAAAAGCTCAAAGACAACACACTATGTAAACAGAGACTTTGATCTGCTTCCAACTCAAACTGGGCTTTGTATGAGCTGAGGAAGACTTGACATTACTCTGAAAAGTCAGGAGGGAAAGACGGGTAAATATGAGCACAAAAAAAACTTAAACAGGACATAAAGTTTTCCCTGACCTTCATCCATATAATACAACCCAAGTGCTGAAAATGATGAAGAAGATAGTTTTGGCAGCAACTACCAACTTAGTGATAAAGCAATAACGTGTTTAGAGCTGCAGGTATTTCATTGAGCTCATTGCATTTTTCATAGCTGAAAACAGACGTAGAGCTGCAGCTTCTCTCTCCCTGCAAATCGCTACTGTTTCCATCGGAGAGCAGCTCGTGTCTCATTAAGTTGCTCCTCTTGACAACAGCACTGTAATTGACATCAGTGTTAGCCTGTATCTATGATACAGGCGATCCATTCACATCGTTGGTTTACTTAATTCTCACTGTGGTCACTCTTCTTCCAGTCGATGCAACTCCAGCTGACCTTAATGAGGAAAACAGTCATCAGATTCACCCCACACACTGCTGACAGCTCAGTTCATGTGCCACAGCATCCGACAGGCTTAGTGCTGTGTGCAGCAGAGCATTGGGACAGGACACACCGTGGAGTACCGTCAGAAGTGTCACCGTCAGTCTAATAAAGTTTTCCTATTTGCTGTGACTGTATCAATCAGTCATTGAGCAATGTGACAAGTCCTCAGGTAATGTAGAATTTTCTCGAGACTTGAACACTTCAGAAAACACCACAGAAATTAAATCATGTGTAAGAGCTACAACAACCGGATGATGACGTAAAACCACTCTTATTTAGTCAAGGTCCCTTCATATGTAAACATTTCCTGTTGATTTATCTGTCTGTCCGTAAGTTTTAAGTGGTGATTGGAACTAGATATTTTTGGTTGTTCCATTTTTGCTAATTATACAGTATTCAGTAATGACAGTAATAGGTTGCAACAACAAAGCCAGCATCATAATTCTGTGTAGATGTTTTGCTACTTCAATGATGATTTCTGAATAAGAGCACAAGACTTCTGCACTTACGATCAGAAACTTGAAACTAAAATTGAGGCATTTTTGATCTGTTTAAAACCATGATATTTGAATATTTCAACATCAGCTATTGTTGCACAGTAGTGAAAATATTTCAAGGTCATGTCCCAGATGCTATGAGTCAAACCAAAATTCTCCAATAGTTTAATTCATAAGTGAAGATTAATCGATGACAAACTTGTCTGTTCCTCATCTCATTGTTTCAGTTCCACGATACATGCAGGGAAGTGTGTCTGTGCTTTGTGGAGATAATACATCACTCTGCCTCCCAGCATGTGGTCAGTGTCCCCCCCTCGTGACTCCCACTCGTCGAAGGTGACCAGGGGTAAGGGGGGAGAGAGGCACTGATCGAATTTGATAATGAAGACGACCCCTCTAAGCTGCTTTTCTCCACATGTTGGAAATCGTTGGAGCACTCAATAAACACTAGGAAGCCCCCCTCCCTGTCAGTGCAACATTGTGTAGGTATTGATCTCTGCTAACTGGCTCTTTTAATACCTGGGGTCCGTGGCCCGGCCTGGGGAAATGCATACTGACATGTGACGGTGAGAAGCTTAATAGGCAAACACGCTGAAGAAAGGATGGGCCTCTCAGTTTAGCATTTCTCTCCCGTTTCTTTTTCACAATTTACACATCTGCTGAGAGGAGAATTTACACCCGCTGCACCTGCTGTTAAATGGACATATAGAGTGCAAGAGGCCCAATCCTGTGCAGAGAGAAATCTGTCACACTGTCAGAAACTATTTGTGCAGCAGTGGAAAAAGAAGAGTTCAGATATATGACTGAACTCATATTACAAAAGAGTGAACAAACATTTACTACAAGGTGAAACATTCAAAAGGGAGGATGACTCAAATAAATAAGAATCTAAAACTGTAAGATTGCCAGGATGTATTACGCTTTTTCTTATTTGCTTTGGTTTAAGTTTTGAATTAAAATCACATATACAAAAAAAAGGAACATTGGGTGCCATTCATACATTAGAATGAACAAGCAAAAGGTTAAAACAGCACTTTTGTTTTATTGAAACCTAAAACACATTGACTGATTTTGATTTTTGCGATAGTGCCAAAATTTATCGAATCTGGAACTGCTCACCTGTATGTTGCTTTGACTTTTATCCAACAAAACTCTTGCGGTCAACAAAGACAGAAGGTCAGTGTTGGAAGGTCTTCAGCTACTTAAACATTCAGACC
Source organism: Salarias fasciatus (assembly GCF_902148845.1). Taxonomy (NCBI): domain Eukaryota; kingdom Metazoa; phylum Chordata; class Actinopteri; order Blenniiformes; family Blenniidae; genus Salarias; species Salarias fasciatus. Next base: position 13,389,987 of record NC_043766.1, on the reverse strand, counting down.
TTTTAAATTTTGCATCAGATGATCTTTTAATGGTTTAATGCGGGTCAGTGCTATCATCTCGACTCATTCAATAAAACGTCTCATAAAATATGCATTATGTGGTTTAAGCATCTATCTCCGACGCTGCCTCCTCCAACTTATTGTGGCTTGAGCCAAAAACCACTGGACGTGGACGGGACATCTATCCATCACAGCAAACAGAGAAAGACACACACTCATCTCAGTGACAAGTTACTGGCCGGAGTGCGTTAGACTTAGGGTCTTTTTCTCTATTCTGGCCCAGAGTAAAGCAGTTATACTCGAATTAGAGTGGCTGCTGTCTTATGACGCATGTTTTGGGGAAAAAGAGACTTTTTTTTCCTGAGTAACGCAATGCTGAGAGCTGGACTTTTCACATCACCAATGTAAAGCAATGAGCAGACAATCCCAGACTTTTAAATGCATACTTTATTAAAAAAAGAACATACATAAAAAAACACACACGAAATTTAACTATTTCTTCTTAATAGGCAGGTGGTCCAACTGAAGGGAGAAAATTTATTGATCATATTTTCACTTTTGCATCCTCCTTGATTTTCCAGATCATCAGCTCCATGCAGGCTGATGCATCTTCGCTGGAGTCATGGCCCCCCACTGGAAACAAGCACAAAAAGGTCTATTTGTTCATTTCTATATCGACTATCATTTTGTCAAAAGTCACAGCTGAAAGACAGTTCATTACACACAGAGAACCAAAGGGGACACACAGTGCTTCACAGTGGGAATGTCACATGGTTTATGCCATGTGCTGTTTGCATGTTCTCCACAAGCGCTAAATTGCTCCTCTGTGTGAATGTGTGTGTGTGTAGTTGTCTGTCTGTGTGTGTGTTTGCCCTGCGATGCATCGACTGGACTGGTGTACCCTGCCCTTGTTCATAAGTAGCTGGAATTGCCTCCAGTGTCATACATGCCGCTTATGCATTTTTTTTAGATCATTGCTCCTGTCTCTCTGAAGCTTTAAGGGTTTTCTGTAAAACGAAAATAGAATTCAACAGCGACCTCTGCAGGTCACACTGCTGAAGTGCAGTTTTTAAAGTGCTTCATAATCATCAGTGGCAGACATAAGGATTAATCTATGAGCTACAGGCTTCTTCTGAAGGCCACAACAAAACCCCTTATGAAACCTACTGTGGTCCAGTAAAGCCAATGTGAGCAGCTATAAGTCTTACAAAGCTAGGCTTGGACAGAGGTAAACATTCTTGCTATGGGTTCAAATACTGTGGAGTTTCCATGTTCTCCCCTTGTGAATGTGGGGTAGTTGTCTGTCTCTGTTAGTCTGGTGATGGACTGGCGACCTGCCCTGGGGTAACCCTGCCCTCGTCTACGGTCAACTGGGATTGGCTTCAGATTTGCAGAGCCTGTAAGTTTCAAACCTCCTCCAACGCTGTACTTCAAACATGACAGCTGATTCAATTAAAATTATCACCTCAACACAACAACATAAATATGCTTGAGTGGTTTTGCAAAAAGTTTCTGGACACTTTGAAAGTTAACTGAAATTTCACAATCATACACTGCAAAAGAAACCAGCAGATATTACCTCTGATTTTTATTGCCGTGATTTAAAGGTGCAACAAGTAATATTACGTCACACAACCTACTCCCCAACTCAATTTGAAAGAAAAAACATTGTTGATGGAGACAAGAGATTGTCTAAAGGGAGTGTTTCTTCAATATAAGGTGAAAAATGGGAATGATTTTAATCATTTTTGTAGTAAATTTCTTACTGTGCACCTTTAAATTTCACCTCCTGTTCCAGCTGTCTTAAAAAGCAACAACAGCTGATTTCCAGCCTCATATCTCTCTCACCATCGTCCTGGATGATACGCTTCAGATAGTCAGCCATCAGATTCTTCAGTGCACGCTTGTAGGGCAGACCAAGGCGGTGAGGAAAGACAATCGCCGTGTCTACAATCGTACTGTGGATGAGCTGAAAAATCAAAGTTGAATGAGAGTGCGTTGATTCCAACTTCTGTTGATACTTCAGTGTGTCACATTAGTTTGCTGCAAACATTGCAATAAATTAAAAACTGCAGTAATGCAGTTCTTGTCATGGGTGAAATGAGGAATCAGTTCACCTTCAGAGCCAACAAGTCGCTTTCCAAACTGTGTCCCATGAGGATGGATTCAGCGCTGAACATGCTGAGCAGAACCGCCTGCACGTCTCTCAGATTGATGGTCGTGTTCTTCAAGTCCTCCTTGGTTATTCCTGAAAATCTACAGAGCAGAAAAACAATCTCATGAGTGCAACAATGTCCATCTCAAACAGAGAGCTGTTGCTGGATGTAGCAAGCTACAATAAATACTTTCTGTCCCAGAAGGTATCTGTTTTTACCATATTGACCCTTGCGGACCCTGAGGTCCTCTGGCAGCGGCCTATTATCCATACCAAAAGCCAGAATTAAAACCCACGGTGAGACGGCCTTTAGCCACTACTACACTGTGGAACGGCCTGCCGGAGAACCTCAGGACCGCAGAGACGGTTGATTTTTTTTTTTTTTTTTTAAAGGAAAGTTAAAAACACACCACTTGAATCAAGCTTTTAAATTACCTTTTCACATTTTAGTTATTTTATATTTCCCCAACGGCAGCATTTTCCATGAACATCAGTGCCATACCATGCCATCCTATTGTAAGCGGTAAAAGTGGGAGTGTGTGTGCGTACATGTGTGCAGGAATGTGAACAATTGTGGTAAAGATGTGGCTGTGTGTGTTCTAAAGTATTATGTGTTTTTATTGTATTTGTTTTTTATTTTTATGTGTTTTACTGTGAAGCACTTTGAGCTTTTTTTTAAGTTGTAAATGTGCTATACAAATAAATTTGACATTGACATCTCATGGTGCTGGTTATACATTATAGTTTTCACATCTTCCTCAACACCTCCATTAGTTTTAGCTCTAAAACTCAGGACATGTGAATTTTTGTCACCTTCAACTACAGGTTTACCTCTATCACTATGTCAGATCAATGTAAGAAACTCACCTTGTGTTATAATCCAATACTTTATTTTCAGGTTTGACGAACGTGTCATAGATGACTTTCAGTTCTGAGTTGATGACCGTGACCCTCGTCAACTCCAGACCCTGCATGGTGTAACACTGCAGGCAAAAGCAGAAAAAATAAACAATTAACAATGGCAACAAAGAGGCAGCCAAATCTGCATTCAAATCATTTCAGTATTTCTTATAATCAAACTTACCATCTCGCAGTCCAGTGCAAATACGCCTCCATTTCCATCTGCTGGCAAAGGTTTGCTAAACGTCGACACATAGCCGTCCAGTGACTCTTTTCGGCCATCTTGAACATGTTGCTGAGGGAATATAAAATTTTGTTAGATCAGAGATTGATGACCACAAACAGTAAAGCTGCTTTGTTTCATACGACAAAAGCAATGAGAGGTAAAATAATAAAGGCTCATCCTTGGGATTCAAGGAAGGAATCAGTTACAAATAAAGCAATCAAAAATTTAACATAAAAACTCCAACATACTGGTTATAGAAAAAACACTGTGTGCCTTTTTTTTTTTAGTAGTTTGGGTCACGATACAACATAACAGCAGCAATATTATAAATGAGCAAATCAAAACTTTAAAACACTGCAGGATGTTCAAACAGAGATTTTTGCCAGTTTCTGCTGGGGCTGAAAATGACAGCCGGGAGATTCCTGACCAAAGGTGTCTATGGATCTCAGTCATCTCTGATCAATGTCCATTGAACAGTGCTGAAAAGAAAGCACCGCGGTCAGTTTGTCTGACATGGTGAAAGGCTAATGTAAAAAAAAAAAATAATAATAATAATAATAATAACAATAAAAAAAACAGAATGTTAAAAAAACTAAAAAGGGAAAATTCCAAAAAGCAGATATTGATTTGAATAAAACACAGACCAAAGAAGAACACAAACTTTTCATGATAGTTTTCTTAAACTATAAGACGGTTAGAAATCCACATAAACTGCTGACATCTTTGTTTGACAATCATGAAGGAAGCGTCTCTCCAAAACAAGGCATAATCACTTTCAACGTTACACCACAGATGAACAAAACGGGAAGCTGGTGATTGAAATACTCCTCTGCAAGAACTTCTTTTTTTTTTTTTTTTTTTTTAAGAAACTCAACAACCAAAGTGGAAAAACACGATGACAGTGTTAGTGAGCAGATTTCAAAAGTGGTAGTAGAAGCAGTGGTAGTCCATGATCCTGAGGGTTGAACATCACTGGATATCTCAACTGATTGCTCCATAGCATTATCATGCACGATTAAAAAATAAACATCTATTTTTGAAAAAGAATCAGTCAGAAATGCACAGAAATTCTTATTAAAGAACCAAGTACAGTACTGTGGAAATTTTTGATTAATCATTCCACTGCACCAAGACAAGATAATTCAACCAGGGAGTGTGTTATGTGATACTGTGTGTTTCTGTATGATACCCGTGCGATCTGGCAGCCTGGGTCGCCCACACCAGCAGAGCAGCAGCTGTAGATTCTTTCCCATCCTCCAGCAACTGAGAGAAATGAGAAGAGAGCCAAAAGAAAAAGCTGAACTTCATGGCAACAAAAAAGAAACTGGGATGACAAATGTATATAGCTACATATATTGACAAATCAAAACAGTAAAAAAAAAAAAAAAAAAAAAAAAAAAAACCACCAAGAAGCTCACCTTTACGTGGCTGTAAACGTCCCCAGTGGTAACTGCATTCCTCTTTCCGGGCATAGCTACCAGTGGAGGTGATCTTGTACTCGGCGCCACATCGGCAGCAGATCTTTGTGAAGGCTGCAAAAACATCTCCGAGTCAAACGCAACGCGGTCGAAAACTGGAGAAAAGAAGACCTCAGAACCCGAGTGGCTACTCACGGTCCAAGGCGACCTTTTTGGCCGTGACGTTGATGATGGCCCGGCCTGGAGCCTCGGGGTTCTGCCTTGGGTATCCGTGCTCCTGGAGCTGCTCCTTGGTCATCAGGTATGCCTTCAGCTTTCTGTACAGAGCCGCTCCTACACATACACACACACGCACACAGTGACTTTGTGCTGTGAGATTGTGTGCCTTTTGTGTTTCTTAGTTAAAATAATAACATACAATTTCATGAGCATCCATTCATCTAAATTCACTGAAGAAACAATATTTTTTAACACATGTATTCTGAAATAATCAGCGAATGATCGTTTTAAAAATATTGCACAAGTAAAATTTTCTGAAACCAAAACATTGCAGTTTCTGCTTGTAGACATGCCATGCCTGTGACCCCATGTGTCAAAATAGTGTTCAGTTTAGTTTGTTTCATTCACTGTAAAAATAATACTTAAAAAATCTTTTGCTCAACATACAGAAGAAAATGTTCAATTACTTGAGTAAAAGGGAACAGAAGGAAGACTGTAACATGAAGGTTCAATGTGTGTTGCTTGACTCTCATGAGAAGTGTACAAAAGGATAGAGACAGAGAAATTGTGCAAAAGCCTTCTGGTGTTGGAGAATATTTGACAGTTTTTGAGTGTGTAACAGTTACATAGATTATTATTGTTTTTTTTTTTTAATCAAATTTATCTGAAAACATAGATAATCAAAATACAAAAAAACTTAAAATGAGGACAAAAAAACATGAAATTCATATTTAAAATAAGTATATAAGCAATATGTCCATAGCTTTTATGGTTAAAGAAAAAGTCAATAAAACAGAGTAACATAAACACCCAAATGATTGCTCACCTTCGAGTCTCTCCTCCTGCTGTTTGCCTCTTCTGTTGAGGGTGAAGCTGGTTGTGGCAGCGAGTCGACCTCCCAGGACGTCTTGGTGGGACTGTGGCTTCTTTTTAGAATAGTACCCTGGAGAGTCTGTGGGGAAAAATAAAAAAAACAAAAAAACCCCAGAAATGAATAATCTTCCTGTAAATGCAGACATGAGAACATAAGCCAATGGGCTGCATCAGCTGTAAGGATGTCAGACTGCACTGGGTCTGAGAGGACATACTGGTGGCAGGCGGTGAAGTCGAGCTGCTCTGGTTGCGAAGCTTCTTCAGCGTGTTCACAGCGAGGTTGAGGTAGATCTTCTTCGAGTTACTGCGATCATACACCAGTTTCTCTTCATCAAGAGCCTGGAGAAAGAAATAAAATTCAGTGTCTTTGAAAAACAACTGAGAATCCTTCAGAAACACCTTTTTCCCCCCAGAGTTAACTCTTTGAAATAACTTCCCAAACTTGGTTGAGATGTCTGTTAATAAGCAGGTACGCATCAGGTCATGGTACTGAAAATAAACCAAGTTAGAAACCACTCAAGTTTTAAAACGAAACCAACACTTTTTACAAGTTACTCGAGTTTAAAAGTGAGCCGTTAATGTTGGAAGTTATGTCCTGCATGTCATTATTTGGCTGTGTTATGGCTGTGACACAGCAACTGAGCTGTCTGCACTGTGTGGGTCAGTCGGATGATTAATTTGCTCACTAAGTTCAGCTGATGAATGAAGACACTGAAATGAAATAAAAAAAAAAGTCTGATGTATGAACAAGAAAGAAAAATGGTCACAAACGAGCTTAAATGGACAAAAAAAGCAGACAGAAGCAGGACACTAATAAACGGTAAGCTTGCATTTATTTAAAGCTGCTTATAAATCAGATACTGTATAGTCAGGCTCATTTTGCTTATAGCCCCATATATTCAATGTTCCAATCAGGAGGATTGAGTGAGCCAACAAGGAGGCACTGCTTCAGTGTGAAAGATCAACTGAACTAAACCAGATAAGGGGGAACAACATGAAATGATGCTCGTCCTAAATTTTTCACTTAACGAAGTGCAAAAAAACAAGAAAATAAAGTGCTGCGGGTCTTAATTGTTTCCATGTATGACAAAAGTAACAAACTGAGAATGACTGAAACTTCAATCACTGCAACTGCATCTTTAATTTCATAACTATCCATAATATTGTCTTCAGTCATTTGTCTTTTTGTAACCTGTATAAAAATCGACCTATGATGTCTGTTATCTGAAAAATTAGCCATTCCACCGTCTATAACAGCAATCAATTGTTAACAAATGCAGTCAAGTTGCAGTAACATGTCACTTTACAGTATCATGACTCACAACTCTGCATTTCATTGTGTTAATAAGTTATTCCTACCATGCTGTGAGCGGCATCCTCTGAAGAGCAGAATTTCACACATTCGTCTATGAACTCGTTAAGGTAGCGCTGGCGGATGTTGGTGGGAACTTTAGCTCCGAACTCAGACGGGATGACGGGGCGCCTCAGTGAAGTACTCTGAAATAGACATGACAGAAAGTATAGATAAAACATTCAGTACAACTTCAGCGAAAACCAATTAGGCAACACACACACACACACACACACACACACACACACACACACACACACACACACACACAATACACAACAGAGTGAGACATAAAGAGAGGTGGAAGCTTCACAAACTGGACGGTGAAATACCTTCATGGTCGGCGTGTGAGCCACCCTCTTTGGCTTGACAGTGGACGAGGTCTTGGACAAAATACCAGCTGTGGTTTGGGACTTGAGTGTTGTTCCAGAGTCAGAATTACCAGATTGTGGACTAGCAGCAGGTCTGGCAGAACCTAGTTATATGGGCACAAGTTAAAAATGCAGTTCAACATTAAAGTCACTCAATGTACAACTCAGAAAGTTATAATGCCCAATAATTAAGTAATTTCTGCAAAAACATGGGACGATAAGAAAGTTTCAATAAAGCTAGAAACTTTACAGCAGTCACATATTTATTTTGGTAAGACTGCATTTGCAGTAATTATGCTAATCATTATATAAACAAGCCCAAAAAAATTATAGTGCTCCACATTAAAACATCAAATTTAGATTTTCCTGCACAATAAGAAAGCTACGGTAACTGTTTTATGTGTGTGTTTAATTAAAGGATATTCTATTCTATTTATGACTCAGGGTGGGCTGGTAAATAGATTCGACCATTTCATAGCCAAACTTTTCACTTCAACAGCAGGTGTACACCACAAACAACCAAAAAGACACTGAATACAGCAGTTCCACTGAAAGACATGAAAATAGAGCGCAGCATTTGCAGATCCGTACACCATGATAGATAAAACGCCAAGTTTTTTTTTCCCTGTTGTGCAAATGCGTGTGTGATTACAGAATGCATTTATATTTATTCAGGAGCAGTGAGACACTCTTACTTGTTTGAGGGGATGTCATCTGCGAGCTAGGAATAAGCGCTACTCTCTTTTTTCTTCCGGGGGAATCGTATTTCAAGCCCTCTGAGGGAGCATTGCCTGACGCCATCAGTTTAGCAGCTTGCTGCTGTGCCTTCTGTATCCGCTGATAGCAGACCTCTTGAGCAGAAGGTCTCTTAGTTGGCTGAACTACAGGCTGAGAAGGTGTCTCGGTCTGAAAAACAAAATTTTATTAAAAGTCTGCGCTGACAAGGAGGAGGTACAGGCATCATTCAAGAGTGTTCTCCTGTGTGTTGTACTGATCAGATGAAAAAGACTGCACTTGCATTGGTATGGTTTCTAGATCCTTAACAATGTGCAAAATCCACACAAATAGGTCCCCGATCCTGGAGTTGAACTCCAGATATCTCATTGTGAGATTAAAATGTTAACCGCGAAACTACCACATAATAGCATTGTGAGTGTGGGTTGTAAATATAAATTTGCAGCCGATTCAGTCATATTTAGAGTAGAGATTCTTAATTAACCTCAGGGTAATATTCTTGCATTCTAATTGATTTACATGACACTCATACAATGACAAAAGCAGTGTAGCAAGTACTATAATAGGGAGGAAAAAATCTTTTACTTCGCAGAGAACTAAGGGAAACTCAGAGATCCAGCTGCAGCAAAGAAATGTTCTCTCCTGCAGGTGACAAAGAAAATTAGTGTGATCAAACTTACATTTCCTTTGGAAACACAATGGGACACTCTCCTCTTCTGACCAGGAAAGAGAGTGGTTAAAGTGCTCTCTGTGCTCTTCACATCCTCATTACTCGAGGCCTGAGAGGGCAAAACGCAGCACATTTTCTCCAAATTAAAACATTTCACTTTGGTGAAACATCTCCAAAACGTTCTGGAGTTATATTTGTACCAAAATCCTGAGTGTGCAGTTTTATATTTCGAGCACAGATTTGTTTTCTTTTTTCCTGTGCTCGGAATTTCACAATGCACATTCATGATTGTGGAACAAATGAAAATGCAAAGTATCGAGGGTCTAGCAGTGTAGCACACACCTGTTTAGCTTGTCGCCCCTTGTCTTCTCGCTTGACATCGTTGGATTCATTGAAGATCCTCAGACATTCCTCTATGGGGTCGGATGTAAAGTCCAAATCCTCCATGAGAAAGCCGGTGTCAAACACACTGTTGTCAAAGTCCGACCCAATATGGCCCTTGTCCTCAGAAGACGACTGAGTCCTTTTGGCGGCTGTGCTCTTGTTCAGCCTCTTTGTCGCTCTGGGGGATTGTCCCTCCAGAACCTCCTTGGCATTGTCAACATCCATTATTGGGTCGGACTCGTCTGGACTCTCATCCCCAAAGAGATCGGCATGGCTGAGACTCAGACTTTTCTTATTAAGTCTCCTCACAGCTGAACTACTGCTTTGCTTCTGTATGTCTTTAGAGGTTGCTAAAGTCCCACTACTAAGACTGCCTTTACTAAATTTCTTCTCAACTTTTCTTCTTTTACCACTTTCAAGCTTACCATTTTTGTCTTTATCTTTGTGGTGTTCCTTTATTTTTTTACTTTTTATTACATCATTTTCTGTGTCTCTATCCCGTTTCCCATTTGTTTTAACTTTTTTAGGCTTTTGAACCTTATCTTCAGTTCCCTTGGTGTCTCTTCCTTCCCTCTTAACATCATATGTCCCCACCTTTACTGTGTTTTTCTGATCCTCTCCCTTCACATGACTCTTGTTCTCCTTCTTCATAGAGTCTTTGTTTGAGGTCCATTTTGTCTTGCTGTCTTCACTGCTGCTGCTGCTGCTAACCTTACTGTCTGACAACTTTTGCACCCTCTTTTTAGAATGATGCAATTTTTCATGTTTTCCACTGGTCTTATATGTCAGTTGATTCTCCATTTTCTTTTTTTCCACACTGGCAACTTGCTTCAAGTTGTCCTGGGTGTCCAAGTCTCCATTATTCCTCTGCATCAGTGCATTTGATGGACTTTCAGTCAGCTCTTTCCTTTCCATCTTGCAAATCTCTGCAACCGAACCACTGCTTTTTCTCAGCTGGCAGTTATTAAGAGATGAGGGTTGATAAGCTGTGTCAGAGCTCTCATCACTAGAGACAGGGATCAACAACGCTGTGTACTGCGGCAGAGAACTTTTCGCAGCTACAACACAGTCATCAAATGGATCAGTCTGTGGTGAATTGAGCGTCTTTTGATTCTTTGATTTGACATGATGGGACCTCATGTCTCGTTTGTTTTTCCCTAACACTCTAGTTGAGTAATTAGACATTGGGTCGTACTCCATGGAGTCGTAGCCTTGAGTGTTTGAATCCATCGTATATTTGCTGCAGCTGGGGGTAGGATTGTACCCTGCTGTTGTGATTTTGTAACTTCCAGGATCATAGGCCAAGTGTGAACCTGCGGCTCTGCTTTCGGCAGAGCCCACCAAAGACGCAAGGGCACTCTGACTGGGATCATAGGGTTCATCACCAATACGTGAGAGCTTCCTCTTATCCCTTTCCATCTCAAAACGGACCTCCTCAATGGCCTTGTTGACCATGTCCAGTTCTCCACTGAGGTGTCCTGGTGGCTCGCCGTTCTGGTGCCCATGCTCACTCCTGACTTCAGGGTGGAAAGGGTCATAGCCTTGCTCTGAAACAATACAAACAATACAAAAACATATTTAGAACAACTGGGGGTTTAAAAAAAAAAATCACTCAACTACCGTTAACATGCTACATTTCTTATTGGGAAAAGTATTTACTTCTATATTAGAACAGACGGACATTATGCTAGAAATATTGTAACAGTTGCGAAGCTTTATCAGGAAAAGTCCCGTTGAGGGGCAAAATGTGAATAACTGTGCAGTCAACATTACAAGTGATGACAGACAGCTCCTTTAAGGAATTCCTATTGTTTAAATATGCTGTTGAAAATTTCAAACACAGACGTACAAATAAAACATGCTGCAGTGTAAATCTGCAACAACAGTTCTGATGTCTTTCTGGTAATAAAATGGAGTGTTTCTGAACTAAGTTACCCTGCATTTAGTGACAGTGTCTTATATAGCCCGTGCTGTTTAATACCACTGCATGGCTGTAAATTAAATTGCTTATCTGAACATGTAAAACTATGACCACATATCACAAAATATTGAAAGCTGCACCACAGACTGGACAGCAACAAATCAGACAAACAGAAACACGTACACAGGTACATCTGCACTTCAATTTTTCTTCAGCCGTTTGTGCTCCATGAATTTAATCACAATTACTGTCAAATGAAGATTTGATATGAACAATTAGGCCCGATAATACATAAACACTTTCAAAAAAATGTTGCGTATTGACTGAGGTTCTGCAGAGACATGTGGATAAGTTCTCTGAAATATGAGAATGATTTTTTTTAAATTTATGTCAGGCTTGAGGCTTTAATCAAATTGTGCCTTTAATCAAATCAAAGATGAACACAAGGTTGGTTACAAGTTTATTCTATAGGTTTTCTTAGTCTGCATGTTAAAGGAATGACCATTTCTTGTGTGCTCATGTTGGTACATTTATATATATTTTTAGGTATCATTACTGATCACCCCATGCATCAGATGCAATAATGCATAATTCAGTCTTACTGGCAAGTTGTGCCACCGTCCACATAGCTTTTCAGGAAGGTAGACTTTAAGGAAAACTTAATTTTTTTTTTCCAACTTTCACTATTTTCTTGACCTTTTTGAAATAAAAATGCTGAAATACTAATTCCAGTATATGTCTATTATCTGCACTATGCGCATCATGTTGAAGAAGTCAGATTATGTTTGCAATATATTACATGCAAGCATGTAAGATTTAGGTTTAGGAGGTGTTCAACAACAGCAACAGTTGTTTCAGATGAAACTCCACAAAAATGCTAATTATAATGCTAAGAAACTCCAGCTGTCACGATATTCTTTGGATATTTTGTAGTTGCTGATGAACTCGACAAAAAGTATCATCTCATACAGCTTCCATTCGCTCCTGATCTCTGTGTGCAGGAAGAACTCGGCACAACACCGGAGGTTGTCACACGAGAGACATGTTGGGCATGCTATAAAGTGTGTAAAGAACTTTAAGATTCAGAGAACCTTCAAACTATCCTGAGTAAACTGTTCCGGTGGATCCACCAGGTGACTTGTGGCATAATGTTTGCAAACAGCCAACACCTCCATCCATTTGGGCCGCTTTGTTTTTTCCGCAATAAAGCATTAGGTGTTATGTATATTGACACAAGTTACTGCCATTGGCTGTATGACCAGAGCATCTGGCTCCAAAAATGAGGTCTACCCTGAAGTGTCAAAAACTTGCAATATCACAGTATCCACCAGGGGCTGTCTCCAAAAACGCTGCAACTCCATAGACTCCAATTCAAAATGAAACGAGAAAAATAAAACGTGATCGACTGCATTTATGTAGCTCAGGGATTTGTTTTTTTTTCTTCATTGCATCCCATGGTGCCGAAGCTAGATTAGATGGTCCATCTGAAATTAAATGAATAATACTTTTTTTTTTTAGAGCAATTGGGAGGGGGGGGGGGGGGGGGGGGGGGAATTCATTGACAGGTCTGCTCTGAAAAATTTGACAGATCCACTTTCATGTGGTTTGATTTAAAGAGGTAATATTAAGTTTAAGTTCTCCCCAAACTGTTTTTTTCCAAAGTTACTCTGTTTGTTGACTTGTTGTTCACTGTATGCATGGCTTGTTCCTGGATTAACTGCTCTAAAAGACTCTCAGAGGATTTTGTTATCCAGGTATTTCTGTAAGTAAATGTGTGCATAAGTAGTTTTAGCAGAAAATATGATGTTTACTGCTCCCCAAAACTTGGTCATTATTTCTGAAATGTTGTGGCCTGAGCACACCTCAGAGTTCAACCAACTTTAGGCTAACAGCGCATTTTGTTTTCTTGGCTCTCATCCTGTTGTGCCTCGTTTTTTGGAGTCAAGTTGCTATGTCCCTTTTAGACAGTCAACGGTTCTGCCGACTGCCCTCCGCCTCTTCTCCCTCTTGGCTCACTGCAGCCTTGGGGAGCCCTGTTACTACAAGTTGGATGAGTCAGGCATGGTTATCGGTGAACTGTTGTACAGTCTCTAGGCTGATAGCCTAAAACGTGCTTCTTCCCAGCTAACAACTAGCACACAGTGTCATGGCTCTGTTTGGAAATTCACAGGCTTGAGGGTTCTAGCAGAGAAGCTCGGGTATGGACAAGCTTCACTGGCAGTCGCTGACCAGGTTGCACAGCCGGGGAGAAGCCTCGCTGGTGGCACAGCACAGCTCAGCCGGGGTCACAGCCACTGGCCAGGGAGAAGTGTCACTGGTGGCAGTCGGCTGGGCAGAAGAACTGCTGGGAGAATGGCATGGCCGGCGGGGGCTTCTCCCCACTGGGGCCAGCCACAGCTGCAGGGCTTCTCCATACCAGGACTTCTCTCCACAAACGCTCAAGCCAGTGAATCTCTGAACACAGCCAAGACACTGCATGCTAGTTGCCGGGCAGCTTGGTCTGGCTGGAGGATGTGGAAGACCACTTTCCCGGTGTTGCTTGGGGACCTGTGTCCTTCTGATAGCTGATGGCCTGTCACGCTGGTCACCCTGGTCAAATGCAGAAATACTGGAGACAATACTATTATTGACAAGTAAATAGCATGAAAAAATTATAAAACCAGTTTATAGCAGACAATCACATTATCACACAACAACACAGTCCTCGGCTCTCAGTGAGGCCTGCCCCTTGTTGTGTTCCGACCTGGCCTGTGGTCTTCGATTTGTCTCTGACTCCAAAAACCAACATGTCAGCGTCAATTTCTGATATCAAAAAACAAGCATGGATGCTCCGTCCATCTTTTATATATACAGTCAATGGTTCCCGCACGCAGTTGGGACACCTGGTGATTTATTGAGGCCCTAGCTTGTAGTTTCCACTGAAAATGGGGCTTAAAGTGCATCATTTTGCAGAGCAGTGAGATTTAGTAGACGTCCTCCTCGGACCCTGTTAATCTTTTCGTGGGCAGATTTCCAGCCCCGTGAAGCCGTCTTTCCGAGTCTGCACGTTGAAAAGTGAACGCGAGGTGCACATTTTTTGTCGAATATTTTTGTTAAAGAGGATCACCTGTGCGAGTGGAGTGGAGGTCTCTCGTCCCCTGGTGGGCCTGGGCTCCGTTGGACCGACTCCCACGGCTGTGTCTGAAGAGACAGTGCGGTCTGTTACACCCATTCCGGACGCCGTTTCCCTCGCTGTTCTCCGCGTCAAACGGGCATTCAATCCCTCGGAAGAAGCCGGTGGACCTCAACATGGTCTCCAAATTCAGCTTTCATGCCCACAAAAATGCACCCGGCCGGCTTTTTCGTGATACTTATGCCAAGCTTCCAGGAGTGACGGAACAATAACAACGTCCCCACGGCGCCATATTGGATAGGTCGCGATGCCTGATATCCCGGATATCGCGAGACGTGACGTTCATTGGCAAGGGCCTTTTTTTTCCTTCTTTCTTTCTTTCTTTTTTTTTTTAAAGCACGCGTCAGTTTACGGACGAGTGATTAGTAAACGCAATGCATTTAACTAAGAAGAACACTTGGAAGAAAGCTTTGTTTTCTTTCATCAAAACACATGATCCATCGAGACCGATACATAGTGTAAGTTTCACCAGCGACCAAGCCCCGTCTGTGACCAGGTAACATCTTGATATGAAAACCTTGTTTCTGCTGAAGAACACGAGACTCATGAAGTTAACACCAAGCAAGTTCAAGCAAAACAACCCCGAAACGGACAAAAAGTTCACAATTAGGTTTAAGTACGATAGAACTGAATGAAACAGTTGTAAAATGAATGAATGCCTTTATCAACATCACAGGGGGAAATCTACAAGAGACTGCCACTTAACTGACAGATATAACAAAGGTAAAGTTGGAGAAAAATAATATCTCGATAGGTAAATTATTTTTGTATTTTGTCTGTGCTTCCAGCAGAGGGAGACAGACACCATGGCACTTGCTCACGATTGGTCTCCTTTTATGGACATTGCAAAGACACCCGAAAACACGCTTCTCTTGCATCATTTTTATTTCCCCCAACAGTATGACATCTGTAGGTTATGCAAGCAGTTGTGTGTGTGTGTGTGTGTGTGTGTGTGTGTGTGTGTGTGTGTGTGTGTGTGTGTGTGTGTGTGTGTGTGTGTGAAGTGTCCACAGCAGTCTACAATGAAACCATGGATGAATCATCATGACTCCTCATCGTGATTAAAATAAATGTTTTTGCGGAATTGCAGGGGATCTTACATTGCGATACTGTAATTACATTTAGTGCATTGGGCATTTTCATTCTTAAGCTACTGCACTTGTGCTTGTTATTTAGTTTTGTTTATGGCTGCACCAACAGTTTCGTTTTGTTTTTTTAAAATCAAAGTCTTGGATATTGGGATTGTTATATTATTGATATTTTATAAGCACATTGAAGTGCTATCAAATGACAGATTTAAAAAAAAATCAACCCAGAAGACCTAAACCACTTGAGATAAATTGAGGATAATGTGTTAAGCAAGATTTGTGCAAGGAAGAAGAAATTGGTTTTAAATGGGCTGATTGGCATTATACTGTTGCATTGCTTGCCTGATGAGCCCTCTTCTTTACCAGCCAATCAGGGACCCCATCATGAGGAAAACACAAATACCTGCAACTGTTACACAGGACCTTTGCGGAGTTCATGTTTATGGACTAATGGCCAGATAAAAAAAAAACAACGGCCGTTTGATGATATACTCAGTATAGAAAACTTTCAATTGGTTTGTGTAACAAAATATTGCAAAAACGATCAACCAATGATAAGAATAATCAATGCTTGCAGCCCTTGATGATAAGTTATCAAATACAAACAGCACTTAAGACAAAGAGCTTGATTATATGAGTTGCTAATATCTGTAGATTATTATTGTTTTTCAGTAACAGCTGTTAACTTTGACAGAGACTGCTGAGGAAGCCACTGCTGCTCTGGTGTCTGTCTGGTTTATCACTGTTGTGATTGTTGATTCAGCTTCTCATTTCTCTTCACACTTTCTTAGTCTTAGTTTGCACAGTTGTTGAACTCACTCAGTATTTCGTTAATTCAGCAGAAGTCAGTATCAAGTCTCCGGGAGGGGGGGCGATCATGAGGGAGCTGAGGCTCTTGCAGCAGGTTGCATCAGTCTTGTCGGGCCAGGCCTGTGTGCCAGCGTAGGACGCCATCGCAGTCAGGCCCAGCATGACTAATGCAAGGTGAAACCACCGTCACATTTCAGTGCAAGGAGAAGGCTGAGCTCATATTTACCAACAGCCAAGGACAAAAGTGACATAGCGTGCATATCTGGGAGCCTAACTGATAGACAGTTACAGGACCGAATCAGATGAAAAGGTCTCAGCCTTGGCCAAAAGATAAGATTGGTTAATATGAAACTAGTGCTATACTGCAGCAGGAAGATATGAGTGAAAGATTTCCTGGCAGCCACCGCTTTCTTTGAGCAAAAGAAAAATAAAGCACGCACACACACACAATAACCAGTCAGACAAGTGTTTTTGTTTAAAGGTTTATTAGAAAAACAATACAAAATTCTGTAGCAACAGTCAAATGTTGCTTTGCGTGAACTGCAATCATTCACATGGTACAGTAAAGTGCTTACTTAAAAATCAACATTTTTTAAAAGATGTATTCAGTTTGAATTTCTCTGCATGAACAAAATGCGCTTGGGGTGGTTCAGACAGCATGAAAAGTCTGATTTCAACTGAGAAAATAGACAATAGATTCATCAGTACAGACAAGATTCCCACTTTTTCCCATGAAAATAACCATTTATAAAACATTTGCTCAATGTCGCTGGATTGTAAATGCTTTTGCCTGTGGGCTACATTCAAATTATGGTGAGGCTGACACTGCCCATTTGAATGAATGAGTGACATTTAACACTTTTCTAACCTCAAAAGAACATACCATACAAAAGTCAGGAGATGGAGGATAAATGATAAACTTCACCCTCCCTCCCTTCCTCAATGCCTAAGTAAAAAGCATTTACCATTCGACAGAGTAGAAATGGTTGAATGAAAAAAAAAACTCACTCTGACCAAGTATGGCCATAGTGTGCGCATTTTTTTTTTTTTTTTTTTTAATTCATCCCCATAAAAATGTAGGGGCTTCACTTGTGTGATGCTCAAACAGGAAGATAAAGACAAAATACTGAACTGTATTGGTATTTTCATGAAACCCACGATTGCCATGATCAGCTTTTAATGCTTTGAAATTAATGATAGCAATATAGTTTTCCAAAATGGAGAAGAAACAGCTGCATACACAAATTCAAGTAAGTCTTATTATAAGACATAAACCCTTTTTTTTTTTAAAGAACTATTACAGTGTCCTATCGTCAGCTTTAACATGGTTGATCAATAACAATTTCAGTGTACCGTTGCTCCAGAGCTGGCAACAGGACAGAAACAGTCTGAGGACACTCACTTGTCACATAGATCCCATTAGCATGACTTAGAACACTCTTTGGTGAAACGGCTACAGTCCTGTGAAACCTAATCACCAGTCTATTACCTTTCAGCTTCAAAATAAGTTTTATTTCATCTGATGAAAAAAAAAAAATTATTGCCAACTCTTGGAGATAAAAAAATAAACCTCACCTTCAGTGGGCACGTGCGCTTAAGATCAACTCAAAACTCTCACCCCATACACTCTGAACTTACTCTAAAAACACATACATTATATAATACACAAAACAATATATGGTGTTTCACCTGAACAGCACCTGCATGGAAATCACCATATATATATTTATCAAAAAAAAAAAAAAAAAAAAAAAAAAAAACCTACACAAGGGGATGAAATAAAATCATTGTGGCACATTGAAATGGAGTTTTGAAACGTTACAAATGAAGTAAACTTATTACAGCAAAACTTCTGTGGAGAATAATTTCATTGGAATGTTTTCATCATTAATATTTTTATAATCAAATTTTGATGAAAATTTATATTGTAATAAATCTGGAGGGGGTATGTCTTAATAGGAACATTACAATGTGCTTTTCAAACTCCTGACAAGGGATTTTAACCTTTATTCACAAAATATGTAAAGATAAAATTGATGCATAAATCAAGCTGTAGAAAAAAAAAAAAAATATATATATAAAAAAATATTTGTAGTTCGGGAACATGTCATGGATTGTTTGCAATCACAAAAAAGAAAAGCAAACCTTTGAATAGTCCCTAGCCACATAATGGACCACATAATGGACCGCACCAGGCACAGACAGCATTGGCTTACAGCCCTTCCAACCTCATATACTGAATCCCTTCAAGACAGGAACAGCCTTCATCTTGGCATATTGCATAAGCTTGTACGCATCTGCTGACCAGCATATCATGCAAATACATACAGGCAAAGAGAACATTCCAGATAACTTAATTCACAGTGGATCAAGTTGTAACGTGGGAGCAGCACAACAGGTTGTCCTTTGGTGTCTGAGCTTTGTTTTGAAAATAAATGCTTCCAATTTCTTCTACACTCTGTTGTACTGGAGGAAAAAAAAAACAAAAAAAAAAAAACAAAACATAACTTAGAAAATACTTCTCTCTCTCTCCCTGACCGCCCGCCCCCAACCTGGATATGCACATATTTGTGGTTGCAATAATGCAAGTCCCGTGCTGATGTGCTTCAGAAATGCTGCAGAAGGGCAGAAGGCATTTTGAGGAAGTGGCCGCAAGCAGCATCTCCCCTCATAAGTAATCAAGAAAGCCTGAATAACAAAGAAACAAAGGCCAACTATAACCAGAGAGAGGGGTCAGAACAAGAGAGAGCCTCAGGGCAGTCTTGGATTTGGACTTGAATCTTAACACGAGGTCGGAATTCAGGGTCAACAAATTTCAGGCACAGTCCCCTACAATGACAAGAGGAGCCAAGAGCTGGCGAAGCTCTGCAGCAGAGACAGGCCCACCCTTTGGCTGGGCGCTTCGCTGTCTGCGCCTGGCCAGCTTAGAGTTGGAAGGAGGAGAAAGGTGCACAGAAGAGCCAGAGCTGGTCACAAACTGGACTTCCTGTTGCTGCTGGTCTTCCATTCCATCCTGTTCAGCCAGCTGACGGTTCACAGCCATGGCCTTGTCTGCGAAGAACGTCAGATCCCTGGCACTGCTGGTTCTGATAGATGAAAAAAAAAGTTTCAAATTGTTGTCAAAAGTGCATGTAAAAAGATACTCATTTAATTATATGAAACTCTGTCTTCTTACCTCTGATGTAGGATGGAAGTTGGCAAAGTGTCTGAGGCACCCTGAATAATAAAGACATTTCCTGATTACACACAATCATCTCATGTCAACACAAAAACAACTTAGCGGGGACTTTATGACTTCAAACTTACCCCCTGCACCCATGGGTGCTGCAGCACCTGGCTGGCACTCAGACGATTTTTGGCATCCCTGACCAGTAGTTTGGATATCAGGTCTTTGGCACTTGAGGAGACGTGAGCCCAGTCTTTCTCTGGAAACTCGTATTTTCCTTCCTGGATACTCTCAAATAAAGTGTTCTTGAAAAAGAAAAAGGGAAAAAGGTGGCATCAGCTACATTAAGCATTGCTTCTGTGTCTTCAGTAAATGTCACATCTCATGTCTTCAAATTCAAGGAAGAATAGACGGGTGAGGTTTACCTGGCAGGTGTGGCAGGGCTCACCCAGTTCCCAGCCACAGTCACCGCCACAGCGGCCAACAAATGGAGGGTAGCCACTCAGCATTATGTAGAGGATGACTCCCAGGCTCCATAGGTCACAGCGCTTGTCATAAATTGTAGCCTCTTCACTGAAGGCCTCAACAACCTCAGGTGCCATGTACTCTGCTGAGCCACACTGAAAAGACAAGTCAGAAAAGACAATTTTGTTAACTTTCTGCTTTGTTCCTCCTCGTCGCTGCAGTTGACTTTAGCAGAAGAGTGCTTCATTCAAAAGAATAGTTCTTGATGCATCTTTTCCCCTCCTTTCAGCAGACACGCCGTGTTTAAGTCGGGGCCTACTCCTGGGGCCGTCTATGTGACCGTCACATGCACAGTTTGAAACTACCATGGAGATTTTCTCCATCTGTTCAGGACTCCGGGTTGGAACATGGTGTTATGAGGCCAGTGAGTGCAGAGAGGCAGCAGTGGTGACTCACTGCTTTGATCATTCAGGCAAAATAGGCTGAGGGCAAGGCTCGGCTCAGCCCTGTCACTACTTTGTTATGTACAGCTAAAAGAAATTGGGCTGAACAGTGAGCAGGGAAAGAGGATTGGCCATCCCACAGAGAAGAGACTAGGCTGATTACATAATGTGGAAACACTTAAAAATATTTTGATACTGTAGGAACAGAAAGAAAAAAAAAACAGGTTGGGTGATGTTTAATTTTATAAGGCACATGATCAATCTTTCCATTGCAAAGTGGAATTGAACGTATGGTTTGTAGAATAACATTTCTGAAGGATGTCCTGTTTGCATCCTGTCTTTGGGTAGTTTTATGTCATTTGTGGAACAGAAACCGTTATTTAATTGCATGATATTTTAACGTTTTTGTTCATAATGACCAATCCTGCTCAGCATTATTCCTTTTATCAGTGGAGTCATGTTTATAACCAGCAAGCATCTATTGTGTCCCAGTACCATATACCAGCTGCCTCCAGCTCCGCCTCAAGCCTGCTTCATCCTTATGTAATGATATTCGCTGCACAGGAATCTCATCTCAGACAAAGCTGCTTCTGTGTGGGAGAAAGCCCCCAACCCCCATCTTTCCAGCACCATCATGTCTGGGGCAACTGCTTACACAGACTGCAGGCAGGATTTAGGCCAATGCAGCTGCTACATAAGCACTAAGTGCACAGCAACAGGAGTGTTTACAGGTCAAGGTGCCCAGAACAAAATCAAACCACAATCAGCAAGGGTGTAAAATCTTTTTCGAATGAACCAAGCAAGCGCAAAGGACAGGAAGCACGTCACACACCAAGCCATAAAATCGACACTCAAATGTGCCCTTCCTTTTGAAAACTCCTTGTAAATCTGCATCAGTAACAACCTCAATAAAACTCCTTTAAGTTGGAGATAGCTGCTAATCAGCTGCTGTCGCTGCAGAATTTCTTCATATAACAACCCAGGGCTTTCCTGAGACCATGTGACTAATCAGGCCACACTGACATGAGCGGTGGCACATGCGCAGACACAGCCGCTGTTTGTAAACCACAGCATTATAAGAATTAATTTGGGTGAAGTGGGTCTCCTCGGAGGACGTGCATCTACACCTCAACAGGAACAAGTAACAGAAGCAGTTTCCCAAATCAAGTTTCTTGGCTGCTTGCATGTGCAGCCATGTCGCAATTCTCAACTCTTGCCAACTACTCCGTACATGTCTCGACATTTGAACGGCGTGTTTCATTTAATGACACGTGTGCAGAGATACCAACAGGCTAAAGTTAGCGTTTCCTAGAAAGACAGGCCCCTCCTCTTGCAGCACTACACATAGGAGTGCTTTCACTTTAAATTGAATGTGTATAAGAGCACGTAGTCAAACCTCTATCAACACATCAATCAGAACCAGAAACATCACAAGCATGAGACACACACACCAACTGCAGGAATGTGCATAATGGAGGGCTTATAGGACAGGGCAAAAGAGCCAATAGTGAGATGAAAATCAGATAACACTGTTCCTGCGATCACAGCAAGAAAACAAGCTGGAGCACATGAGCACAATGCAGTGTATGGACCTCCCAGTTCCCCTCCCCCTCCCACAAGTCGGGCCAATCACAACCCAGTTGCTAGGTGTAAGGGAAACGACAAAAATTTCCAGAACAAATCTTATGCACGGCCATTGTATGAAGAACATAAAGAAAGAGCAGACGAGCACAAGTGTGGTTGAGGCCGTTGGGCGGGGACTGAGCTGAGAGAGTGGGTGGATGTTTTTCTTTCATACCACAGTGAAAAAGGGAAATGAGCAGAAGCGCATGTGTTTTTCTTTCTTTGGAACTTCATAGTAACAGCACATGCAGCCTTGAATAAAAAGAAAAAAAAAAAAAAAAAATCATAGTCTTCCCTGCATCATTACTTTCCAAGGCTATCATACACATATCAAACTGTATAAATATTACTATCAAAAGTAACCCACACTGCATGCACAACAACGCTAAAGATATTCTGACTGCAGACTAACACATGACAGTGCTTGGCCTCAAAACTATTCAGAAAGTTGAGGGATGGGCTCTACAGCTATTATTTCAGCAAAAGGAAGATCAAGTTACCAGTGCTGAAAACCTCCCACTTACATTTCTCCAGGCTAAACTGCAATCCTTCACCTGCTGTGGTCCATCTCTAAGGCTCACCAGCAGAGTGCAGGCAGGCAGTATTTGAGTTGATGTGAACAGAAAACTGGCCCGCTCAACTCTACCCAATTTGCAAATATCCAAGCTCTTTGTTGTGACGCCAGTAGAACAGTTAAGCAATCGTAACCCCAAAACTCAGGTGCCTAAATATTTGCACATGATAAGTAACAGGACATTAACAGTAAAACAACTGATATCTTTCCCGGTGTTACTGATATCTCTGCTTGATAAAGTAATGCACCACTTGTACATCCAGGAAACACTCCATGCCATAGGGAGAGGGAGGAGGAAAGCAAAAGTACCAAAACATATTTTGTAAGAGCCCTTAACTGAGCTGTGCTTCAGCTAACACCAGGAGATTGCCCAATAGGTCATCATCCCAACCGAACTTGACGGAGACAGTTTGTTTACATTTTGAAACTGTTCACATTATGTATGCACACGTATGCCAAAAACATTCAGTTTCCATCAATCACATTCAAACAAAATACCAAAATCGTCAGCTTATAAAACATTTTCAAGGGGAATGTGGACTTACAGGGGTCAGAAGTTCAGGGGTGGAAATGGGGGAGCTGTCACTGTTCAGCTTTATCCCGCTGCCCAAGTCAAAGTCACAGATCTTGACTGGGGAAATCTGAGAGAAAACAGGACACATTCAGTCTATTTTAAAACAAATACACATACCACTGCAGCATGACATTAGCTAAGATAATATCACAGCTTAGCCAGCCACTCCTGTTAGCATATTTGCAGTAAACTTACCTTGTCCTCACTTTTACAGAGAATGTTTTCAGGCTTCAGATCCCGATGTGCCATTCCTGAGAATGAAAGTAAACCCAATTTGTTAAGATTAAAAAACAAAGTTAAACTTTGACAAAAAAAAGAGGAATACCAGTGTACTGCAAAAGTTCTGTAGGTTACAGTGTCTTGAGGGCAAAGAAACAAGTTAAAGTAACTTGTACTGTGTGCGAGTGGTCTTACCCTTGTTGTGCAGGAAATCTAAAGCGCTGGCAATGTCCTGCACGACAACACTGGCTTCCTGCTCACTGAAGTGCTGTCTCTTGTGAATGTGTGCCAAGATTGAACCTAATAGTGAAAAGAAAACAGAGTACATCAGCTCCATTGACAAAAAAAAAAAAAAAAAAAAATGCATCCGCTGAATGGTATCTTGCACACATAACTGTATGAGCTACAGAATTCATCAAAACAAAGTTTTACTGACCTCCTCTGAGTTTTTCGAACACAAGGTAGAATTTGTCTTCCTCTTCAAAGAACTCAACCAGCTCGAGGATATTGCTGCAGAATTAGAAGTGGGTGGGAAATAGGGGGAATGAGAAGCAGCCAAAATCCATATGACACAGCAGTTCTGCAGTATGGGGGATGATAACTGAATACGTTTTTGAATACGACATCACCAACTAGGCTAAACAGTCGGCAAGACTGAATGTACTATGATCAAGTGGTGTGACACGAGAGTGAAACATTACCTGTGTCCCTGGCACTGGTAGAGCATCTCAACCTCCCGGAAGACTCGGCTACGGCTGTGACCCGGTCTTTTCTCTATGATCTGGAACAGAACATTTCAGATGAGGCACATCCAAAAATACACCAATGAACAGATAAGACAGCTGTATCAAGGTCTTCAAAAGTAAAAGTGTAAAGGACACTAAGAAATGGCCGAGTCTACTTGTCGAGTTAAAATATTTGAGCCATCTGTCCCCTTCATAGCGCGCCACACAAAAAGCCCCCTGTAGTTTTGGGCTATACAGAAAAATGCATCTCTAACCAGCCTTCTCCAGACCACATGCACATTTTCCTTCTTGCCCCCCTTTGACACAGTTACAAAGATAGGTCTAACCTACTTTCAGAACAGCCTGCCAAAAGGATACACCGGGAATTTGAGAAAAAAAAAAAAAAAAACAAAAAAAAAAAACCTTGCAAAATTCATATTTAGCCTTTAAGGGTGATCCCTATTTAAATCATGAGTGGTCCCCCCCCCAAAAAAAAAAAAGTTTCCCTCACCTCTCGTGAGCCAATCTGAAACGGCGGTTTACGATAATAGAAAATGTTTTCTAAAAATAACTTCAGTCTGTCTGGAACTACATCACTGAGGGGCCACCAGCTGCGCGATGCCCAGCCAAGAGAGACAGAAAGATAGATTGCTGACACCGAAGCAAAAGGCTTGAATTTTCTAGCCATGGTTAGTTATTGTTTATTTGGAGGCCGTGCATACTTTTCTTCCTGGTAGCTGGATCACGGCAGCTATTGAAACCCACAGGGGCCAGAGATGCAGTGTGTCTAGGATTAGTGTGCAGACGAGAGGCCCGGTGCTGCCCAAAGCCCGTGTACTGTTCTAGTCCAATTCAGCAGCACAAATAGCCACAGTCACCTCAGTTTCTCTTGATCAAAACAAAATTCACATCTTGATTTAATCATTCAAATAGGGAGACTGTAAAACTCATTGGTTCATTAGGACCTACAGGAAGGCAGGCACTTGTCTTCAAAAAGCTACATTTATGGTCGTTTATGAAAATCATAACCACAGCATGCAAAAAGAAAAGTATTGTTTAACTGCTCTGCAGGTTCAAACATCAGCCCTGGATTGTGAAATAATCACTTTAAATATAAGGATTTTCCCTCAGAGCCCACAGATAGGCACATGCCACACAAGACTGTGTCTGCAATTGCAACACAAGGAGCCCACACATGCAACTCATCTCCACCCGGCTATATCTGGAGGGGGAGGGGAGAGACAGGACATCTGGCAGGAGCAGACTGAGGCCCCTCAAACTCTCAAAAGACCTCCAATAACAACCGGCATCAACGCCTCCTTCCTCAGAAAGTCACGTCCCAAGGGGTCTTTTCAACCACCCTAAGGTAAAAGACCCCAACAGACATTTCAGCAGGGCAGTCTGCTTGCCCCTGCCCTGCCAAAGTATTTTAAGTTTGGACAAAATTAAGCTGAAAATTGAGATTTCATGTATCTACAGTACACTACGGCCATGAGCTTCCAGCAGTGTCTAAGGTATGTAATCACATCCCACTTGTAAAAAGAAAAAGAAGATTAAAAAAAAGTTTAACTGTATCAAGCAAGAACAAAGCAGTGTAAACACCGCAGGTCACAACCCTCCGTCACTGCCCCTCCTTCCTCTCTCTGGGTTTTTTGTTTTGGCACAGTTAGCAGTACACAATGTTCCCACTACAGCGTCCTCTGTAGGCAATGGGCGTAAGGAAAAGGGGTGGTCAACTGCCTCCCAGCTCTCTGATAGGCTGACAAATGTGAAAACAGTGAGGGGGATGTGCCTGCTCACAGCAGCTTGTGCTGCACACTGAAAAAAAGTGCAGCAGTAGCACAACAGTGTACAGCATGCTGACACCAACAATAGAAAGCTGAAGTTTAATGAAAAGCACACATTTTTGAAAACAGGAAAAAAAAATGAAACAAAACAAACAACAACATAACACATTCAGGACTTTCAATGTTTAAGGAATCTCTTACCTTGACAGCATATTCTTTATTGGTGATGAGATTGATGCATGTTTGCACTCTGGCATAAGCACCCTCACCAAGTACCTCCTCCTGCAATCTGTAGACATCTGGAACAAAAACAGCAAGTCAGAAAAATACTTCCAAATTTGTCAAGGGGTTTAACACTATTACAAATTAAAGCTCATATTACAAATTAAAGCTCATACCTTCAAATCGTCCAGAAAAACTATCAGTTGCACGACAACGCTTTTTCTTCTTGTTTCTTTTCTTGGCATCAGGGATGTCAATAGGTTTGCTGGAGGGCATGTCTGAAAAAAAATAAATAAATAAAAGCATATTTACATTTCAATAAGTTAGTGAAGCAAAAATCAAACAGCTTGGAAAGAAAATTAGTGCCATCAGGTTTCAAAACCCTTCTCTCACTCACCATGTCTTGAGGAGGAATCAAAATTAAAAGAATCGAGATGATTGGATCCATTTTTGGTGAAGTCCTCTGATTGGAAAGGATTCTGACCCTAAGGAGTAATAAATCAGGTTGTTACGATATGAAATCTCACAAGTGAACTATTAAGCTGAGAGGACCCGTCATAACTGATAACAGCATTGGTTATCCTACTTCCTGTACCTATAAACAAATAGCAAGATACAGTAACCCAGCCAATGGATGGAAAGGATAGGAACACCATGTCAAAGTTCACAAACATCATGAAATTAATCCTAGCACAATGCATGGGCACATACTTATAACAAGCCAGTGCCACATTGACTGATGCAATTCTGTTACTTTCTAAAGTCACATGCTAACACGATGCAGTTCTTAGCTACACATACACGTGTGGGCAAGTCATATGGCACATTTGTCAGCTATTCGGTGTGGGAGAGCAACAGATGTGTTTATATATAGCGAGGGTAAGTCACTCTGTGCATGCTGACAGACATACTCTGATTACAGACCCCCCCACCCACCCACCCCACCACCATCAAAAGACCTGATAAGCAGCTGTGCATCTCCCATCAATGTGTTCAGGCTCACCTTGAAAGAGCAGTGGAATCCAGTGACTTCTGTGATCTTGTTTTGAACCATTTTGAGGGTGATAAGCAGCAGCAGTGGCTTTTAGTTTGGGGGGTGTCAATATGGACTTCTCCAAAACAAAAAGTCGTTTCAGAGAGTGTCACAAGTGATCACACTGTGCTGGTAGTTGAGATAAACTCAGCAGTTTAAACGGGAGACCTGTATACAAACACAGAATTAAAGATCAAATTATTTGGGTGTAAATCAGTGTTTAATTCTCAAAACCTTAAATGAGCAGGTAGGTATGGGCAGAAATACTACATTTTGTGATTAGAAAGTAAAACATGATGAAGTAAAAGCACTAACAGCTGAAGTTAGCTTGGATTGCCAGTCAGTTGAATGCCTAGGACCCCGATGTCTAGGTAGCTTTAAAAGTTGTTAAACAATTCAGTTGTAATAATCTCATCTAGAGTATCACTTTGGAACTGAAAACTTAAAGAATAATGGGGAAAAATCGATGTCTCTATACAGACTCAAGCATCACATATGTATCCGAACAGATCTGTTATAAACAAACTAGAACATATGAGAGAAACTAGAGTTTTTTTATGCAGTGCAGAGAGACTCTCACTGAGAGTTGCTGATTTAGATTTCTATCGAAAAACCAACGAAGACAATTCTAAATAGGTCTCTCTCGTTGAACTATCAGTCCAGGTTTGTCAGGACCAGCTAACTGTCCAATGAGGTCTTGAACCAGGTTTCGAATTCCATCAATAAATAACCCTCTATCGAGTTTCTAAATACACGTTTTTACTTCGATCTCGATCCATACTAAAACCACACAACAGCACCATCAGGTTCAAAGACGAAACGTTTTCCCTGAGCAGCGGAATCACAGATTAATAATAAACAGTAGGCTTGAAAAGTCCCCACCCCCCATGGCTACCTTTAGCTTCACTGTTTAGGTCAACTGTGGACAAATGGACTACGAGGACACAGCAATCGGAGAGACAAATGTTCAAAAAGTCGCTGCGTTATTAACAGGTTAACAATCGGGAAAAAAAGGCATCGGCCCGTGATGCTAACTTCCCAGCTATGGTTCGCGAGCTCCGCAGCCGCAGCAATCACAGCACACGAGGTATGACAGTAACGGGGTACATTTAATATACATGGAGGCTGCCCCAAAAGAAACATCTCGCCATTCACAACAGACATGTCTGTAAGATAGTTTACGGACTCACCCCGTTATTAATTTAATAGCTCCAGTGTTAATGAACCGCCAGCTCCGGTCGATGTGGAAGGGTAAGTCTAATCGGTGGTGCGCCAATGGTAGCGAGCAATGACGTGGGTGGTTTTAAATGTTCCAATCAGGCTCCGCCCACCACAAGGCTGCGTCAACAACCCTAGAAACGTCACGTGTTTTCTAGAAAAGGATGGGTGGGCAAGATACCGTTTAGTTTGGCTCCATTGTTCCACGCGCCCATTCGTAGCATAACTTACGTCAAAAGTGGTGCAAATTGCGCTAAATGAGCGTTATATTATTAAAACATGATATAAAGAGATACTGGTGCAGTTAAACGAAATGTTTAGATTCCATTTTGTTAAAAAGCATGGGAACAAAAACAGTGCTTTTCTCATATTGGAACGTGACCAGTAGGCTGTGTTTTGTTTCGGTGGCCTCAGCAAGACTGAGACGCTGCGTACGTGCGCAGCAGCAAAAGGCAGCATGTTCTGCTGTGGCTGATGAAAGATGTGTGTATGAATGGAGTTGCATAGTGATGAGACTAGCACACCATGCGGACAAACCAGACTTATTAATTTACACCATGATCACGTCACCTTTTTTTCTGATGCAAGTCAAAGCAGCAGTAGCAATGGTCATATTTTAATAAAAGAAGACTACCATCACAAATATAAATATATAGCGAGGACAAAATGCATACCTTAGCCTACTCCTCACCTTTTTGGTGGACAGAAATAAATACATTTATCATATCAAAAACTTAGGCATTGAGTTCCCAGTGGATTATTGACGATGGCCACATTGGTCTCAAGAGAAATCCCCATCTGAGTCACTGCAGAGAGCCTGTTTTAGGCATGCTGGTTAATGGTCTGACTTCAGCTGCTGTATCATTTCAGCATCACACAAAAACACAGACGTGCACATGCTCCCGTGATCAGAATTAAAAATATATATGCAGCAGGTTAGCTGTCACTTTCTGATTCACCAAAATGTAGACAGCTTACAATAGCACACAAGTACTGCAACTAAATATTATTTAAGTAATCATTACAAATGAGCCTTTTTGATTGAAAAAATAATCTGCTCCTTCTTGACTCAACAAAGGTGTTTAGTTTTTCATTGTTGATTATATATTGAAACCAATTTATGAAGCTTACCAAGAAAATCATTTTCAAATTAATAGCAATTTCCAGTGACTGGTCCTAGCACTAAAAAATGCAAAACATTTAAAGAATCCCCTTTATAAACTGAGGTCAGTCCCAAGGCCAGGGTGATCTTGTAGTGCATTGTGACTGCCAGAATGGAATCTGCTACTGATATCTGGAGGGGATCAATTGCTTGTGTCATTTAAAGTCAATACTGTCCAATTATATATGCCTGGAACTGCATATTGGTTGTCTTAGACTTTGGAAAAATAGAAAAAGAAATAACAATGTTAGTGATATGGTTGGCATTATCTTCTCCATACAGCCTGATTCTATGTTTGGAGGATTTACTGGGTGGAGTTTGTATCTTCATCCTGTGCAAGTCAGCATTTAAGAGCGAGTAGATAAGAGTTTGTTGGCAACCTTGAAAGATAAAAGTTTTCGAATGTCTACATTTCTATGTAGACATTCAAAATGGCTCTCTGCAGTGACTCAGTAATTGCCATACTGTTTTTTTTTTAAGCATATCATAGGTAGCTCTGATGATAAAGCTGTGTGCCTCCATCTCCCAGATGTTCTTCCAGCTGAGCCTCCTCTTCTCCAGGCCTTCCCACCTCATCCATTTTACATGCTTGGCAAGAGAGACCCCCTTTGCACTTCTTTCAGCCCCCTCAACCACTATTTTCCCCCACTTGATATTCGCTTGCAGTTTTGCAAGTAACCGTCCGATGCGCAAGGCTTTGTCACAGTGGTCATCCGTGTATGTTCTGATAGGGGAAAAGCAGACTCCATTCTTTGTTTGCTCAACCTTCAACAATCCATTTCTGAGGTACTAACGAGGACCACCATGGCCATTGTAAAGGCCAAGGGTGAGATTGAATCAACTTCCAAGTAAGAGGAATAAAGTAACGTAGTTTGAGTGATTCAATATATCAGGTCACTCTCTCATGCTCTTTTTAAAATGAATAATAATACATTTGCAAAACAATCATATTAATCCTAACTTGAAATAACAGCAAGCAAGTGATATTTAACACCGATGAGGGATTTGTACTTCACTTATGACAAACAGAACACTCCAAATAATAGACTGCCGAAGTAGGATATTTGTAACATTTTCAAGCTTGAAATGAAGAATTTAATCCACATAATTTACCTGAAATGCTGAGGTCTGAAAAAACAATATCACAATGACAATAAAATGAAATGGAAAAAAAAACACTCATTAGACATGAGATTCAGAACTGAGTTTGAGAAAGAGATCATGAGATTGAGAATAAAGTTTTCTTTCCAATTTCTTTTCTTTTAGATAACTGATAACCCTAACCCTAATTCTGTGATTAATTGTGATTTAAAGAAATTAATCTTTTGACAGCTCTACATTAATTAATGCGGATTAACAACAAGTGTGTGTGTGTGTGTGTGTGTGTGTGTGTGTGTGTGTGTGTGTGTGTGTGTGTGTGTGTGTGTGTGTGTGTGTAAAACATGATTTTATCTCATGATGGTACAGTAATGAAGCTCTACTGGCACCTCAGTGACAGCTCACAGAAAGTATGTAAACTATTCATGCCATGAGGTGCAGATGAGGAAGAAAGGCACGTTTTCAAGCCTGATGAGAAGGCTCTGCACACTAGGGTGAAGACATTGTGTCGTGGTTGTGATAATGAAGAAAATCCAAGAAGTTGTACAGTGAGGTACAAATGAGTGCCCTCTTAACCCATCAGTCAATTGTAAGATGCCACTGCAACGTTGCCACAGACGTGACATCAAGTGTTCCAAACATATGCATAGTATTTTATAGACACGACTGGTTTGAGAGGGGTTTCGAGGAGCAGTGTCTTGTATTTGTCTTGTTCTTTTTAAATTATCCCCTCTGTTAACTTGAAATATCACAGCAGAAAATAACAGCTGCTCCTGTCACACCACATGTTGCACTGTAAATAAGAGTGCCTGTTTTATTGTACCATGTGATTTCTCCTCTTACTGTATGTTTTTCTTGGTCTCCTTTGTTATTTATCTGTGCATATGATCCAGAGTCCACAGTTCTGCTCCGTGCAGGATTTATACATTGTTTACCGAGGGTGTCTTAGTTGAAACCATGTAAGGGTTGTTTTTAGGACTTATACTGTCTTGTGACTGGACGCTTTCTGCCTCTCCTCCTCCCTACAGTTTCTACCCCTCAAACATAGCCTCAATAGTAGCAAACATTACGCAAGTGGCTGGCTGGCGATCCGTAACCAGTAGCACATGGCGGAGTCCAGAGGTTTTGGCAGGAAAACAAGATCCCACTTGGAAATGCAGGGGGCCCATTTCCCTGCAGGTCACAGGAAAGAAGGGGCTGGGCTCACATGAATACCTCAGAGTGACAACAAATTTCTGATATTCAGTGGGGAGTTCAGGCTTCAGAGATCCATCTGAAAGACTGAGGTTACTACAGTTTGAAATATGATACTACTAAGGTGTGAGGTGTGTCTGTGTTGTTATGTTCTTGGTGGAGGTTCAGGGGCTTGTCCTCAATGTTGTGCAGACGTTTAAAAGGTACATGAAACATTGTTGTGCAGCTTGTAAGTGTAACACTATTTTATAAGCATTAGTATAGCTGGAAACATTGCTTTTCAATGCAATTTTAAACTGTGAATAGAGCATGCAGCTCTATAAATACATGAAGCATTTTTTAGACCGTGAATAAGCAAAATAGATTGAAATTGCTACATTTAAAAACAAAATATATAATGAACGTATCAAAAGTTTGAATATTGATTCTGTCAAATGCTGTAAACCTTTTTACTACACAGGTCAACATCATTTCTCTGCATACCGCTGCCAGCTCACTCTTGGAAAAGACATTTTAAATCTCAATGAGACTTTTAATCTGGTTAAATAAAGAATATAATAATAATAATTCAAAATTTGTCAGTTAGTGGTTATAATAAAAATAACATACTATTTATTGGAATTGCGCTTTGCAAAGTACATAAAGCATTAAGTCAGAGTTTCAGAGTAGAATGATAATTTTATCCTAATGTATTTATCCGGGAGAAAGTCTCATAATAACTCACCTCGAACGTATTCATAGGAAACACATCAGGCACATCTGAGGACAACTCCGATCCTTAAGGAGCAAAGTGGCAGTGCCCTGGAGTGCTTACTGTACCTGTTCTCAGAAGCCTTCACTCATCAGATTTCTTGGAAAGACACATTAAGGCACGTTTCAGCAATGACATATAATTCCAATAGTCACATTACATTAACATATGCAGAGCAAATGTGTGTGTATGTGTGTGTGTGTTGTGCTGTGTGTGCGTGCATGCGTGATTAAAAGTAGTAACAAGTTGTTTTTAGAAAGCTCTTGGTGTTCTCTTAGCGAGGATTACAGTGTTTGCCAAGTTGTTTGATACATTGACATTTTGAAGCTTTTGAGCACTTTTTTTTTAACATTTGGTCCACCTCTTACGCCACATTCACTTGAGAGAAATCTTCTAGTTCTACAGCTATGTTGTTAAGCACTGAAAGTGCTCAGAGGACTTTTTATTTTTTGTTTTAGAAAGGGACTGTGCTCTGAGGAGGTGTGAGGCATGTTTGGACAGAGACGATTTCCACTTTTTAATGACTGTAATAACCTGTCTTTAGTGAGCAATTGTACGAACATCAGGAAACATTACAGACGAAAGGGGAACATGCCCTTCTGACAATGAGAAAGTACTTTTGTAGCAGGTTGTAAACTGAGTCACCACAGACAGATGTGATAAAATATATATATATATATATATATATATATATATATATATATATATATATATATATATATATATATATATATATATATATTTTTTTTTTTTATAGCAAACTATCAAGAAGCTGATATCCAAATATCTCAACATGTACATGGAGCTTTTTGTGAATGATGAAACATTTTGATTCATTTTTGATTCATGTACAAGTGGATTAGGGTGGATTAGGATAAAGGAGTAATATATATTATACTTGATATAAGTGAGTTCTTTACATTAGATCCCTCACAGTAGTTCTAAAATATTGTTGTAGTCTGGATTACTGTTGGACCCTCTGGTAGAAGTCCCCTGGGAGAGAGGATGGAGTCACAGTTTCCCATCCTTGTAATGCATTATATTATTTAAATCATATGAAATCCATGCAAATTGTGAAGTTGTGTCTCATCATCAGTTGGATGTTCAGTGGCATTTTGTGGCCTTTAACTGATTTGTACACCGTTGTTAAAATATTGTTTTTCTGAGCTTTCCTTGCTTGATTGATGATACTTGTCTTGTATCAGCATGAACAACTTCCTCCTGGGCTTCTTCCAAATAATCCATTGTGTCACTGGGACTTCCGTAGGTCATGTTCAGCTTTACATCCTTGAAATTATCATCACTTTTCATGACCGCAAGCTGCGCCACAGCACAAGGCAGTTGACTCACATGCCACAAAACCGTTACGGGCGTGTGCTCCATCTAGCACATGCTGAGTCACATTATCTTCCAAATCTTTTGTCTACATGCAAGTAATCACACTGTTCCATCAAAACAACAGCCATGCTCTGCTGTGTAAGATGTTGCTGGATGGGTTCAGTGTGATTGGCTGTAGCTGTACATGCCGCTTATGCTCTTGGCCTCCTGCCCAGGCCTTTGTACACGTCTTTAAAACTGCAGAGACCTTCGAGGCAGTCTGGTACATTCCAGGAGAGAAAAACACACCAGGGGGAAGGGAGGAAGTGAGAGAAGAGGAGAGGAGGGAGGGTACAGCTCATCTCCCACGTAGCACATGCTGCCAGTGGAGAGAGAGAAAATCCCTTTAAGAGGATCAGGTTACAACAGGAAATGAGGTCAGCAGAGTGGTTTGTGTCACCAGGGCTTTTTGTTACATCATGCATGTTTATTGAAACTGATTTTAAGGGGTAAAAACATTATTGCTTTATCAGCTTGAATGAAGCAGTGGTGGACGTGCTGGCAGATATGTAATTTTGACAAATTACAACTGGATGAGTTGACCTTTTACATACCATGACCACTCCAGCCATTCAAGCCTCAAGGCTTATCAGTTTGAATGTGGTATGTTATCTACATTTCAGGGGAAATATTCTGCTTTATACATTGAACCGACTCCCTGGGAACCTTAAAAAGATTTCAAAACTTTTAACACGAGTAAAACGCACCTATCTGGAAATTTAAAATACTGTTTTACAAGTGAGAGTCCTAGAGCATTTTATCTAAAGGTACAACACCCAAGTATTTACCTCATATTTCCACCCACCATGGAACTAATGCATCATTATATATATGACATGGCTAAAGTTATGAGTGAAACATCATGTCGAGGGTGTCTCAGCGTGTTATTCTTGGAGAAACTGGAGATGGAGGGAATCCAAGGTGCTTAATGTTTATATTTATACACAAAGACAGCAGATAGATCCGATCTGGAAAGCTGCTGGATGAGTGGAAGAGCAGATCAAACCACACAGTCACACAGATTATACCCTCAAGTGTCCTTTACACCTGTTGTTCCTAACCTATGATCTGGAGAAGGTCCTTTAGGGACTATGAGAAGTCATAATGAGGACTGGAGGCTTTGTCTGGTCTGAGGCTGCTAAAAATACATTTGTTGTCATCAGAACGAAGAAAAGAAAAACTAAATTAATACACTTTCTCAAATGTTCAGCAGACCTGATGTCACTTTTCATTTTCACGTTGTCACACCTTCATAAGACAGTGTGCCCATCTCTGTCTTCACTTTAATGTTTTTCAGCTCAGATACAGGAGTGGGAGTTCACAGTATTTCTGAGGAGCAAGCTGGGGGTTCTAAAAAAATTCAACGTTTGAGCACCGATACTTCACCCAACTCTACTGTTTCTATTCAATACATGTACACCATCATTAAAGATGATAACCAAGTTCAGCATCAGGGAAAAGTCAGCAGTTTGTTTTTTGTCCTGTGGCTCTTACAGTTCAGGACATTGCTGATGCAATGAATGAAAGCACCATGTGATGACTTTTTGAAAAGAATACCACAAGAGTGTGTTTCAGCTGTGGGTTTCCATGCATTTGGCATTTTGACAGAAGCAGGAAGAAGTGTGTCAGGATCTAGATGTAATTAAAGCTAAGAGACTTTGAAACTCAAAGAAGCACTGGGTCCCAACACTGGGGTCAACAGAGAGTAGAGAACAATGCGAAGCTTTCTGCTCAGTGGATGTCATATAATTGCATTTTTCAGCTTGGAGAACATGAGGCTGACTCTGGTCAGTGAAGATAATGGTTCACCTTGGACAGGTTGCCAGTCCATCACAGAGTAACAGACAAGAACACATCCCCTCTGTGTGGATTTGGGGATACGAAGTGAAAAACCCTCACATGCAAATGGATAACATGCAAATGCCACACAGAAAAGCCAGAGACTGGTCAAATTTTTGTGATAAGGCTGCTGATCACTATGCCATTGTAATTTTCTGAGGAGGGCACGCTAAAATAAACCATAAAACACTTTCTTTAATCCGAAGCCAACATGAGAAAGAGTATTTGATTTGATTTGATTTAGAGTTGTCCTGCATTACTTATACTTGTTCAATTGGTTTGTTAATCAGTTGTTCTCTTAACTATGATGTTTTGTCAAATCAGATACCTGCCAGAGAAAGAGAGGTCTACTATAGTGTGGACCGTTCTGACAGAGGATACCTTAGCTTTAATATGTATGACTGTTAATGCCTTGACCTGCACAGATAGAGCTGTGACTGAGGCGTCCTTACTTTTTCATCCCTCCTTTTGTATCATCATACAATGACCTCAAGCTGATCAATCATTCATGGAGTCCAGTATTATTGTGTTCTTCAACACTACAATGATTTGTGGACCTTGTGTTACTATAGATACACACTGTGCAGAAACTGTGGAGTTTACATGTGAACAGGTCACATGCTCTAAGCCCTCAGGTTGTTGCTTAATAGATATATGTATGTGTGTGTCTGTGTTTGCATCTCATTAATTACAGAAACCCTTTACCTAAACTACATAAACCATTGTGGGTGATGAATAACACCAAATCTGTCCAACAACATTGCTCTCAAAGCTTTTCCAGGCATGTTGACTCAACTCATTCAAAGCACAATGTTTTTAAATCACAGTACAGTCTGCCCTGTTTCTTATGTAACCGGCTTAGTTGAATCTTTAACCCGGATCGGTTCTCCACTTCCCAGCTTCAGGACTGTAAGTGGGACAGTGGTCAGATTTTATAAGAGCTGGAACAGTAACTGCAGGATAAAAGGCTGGAGTCTTCCAGACAGGCAGCTTTTCAGTGTCTGGCGCCTCCTGGTGGACACTATGCTGGGTGCACGCTGCGCCTCCGGGAGCTTTCCTCATGTGAGGTTCAGGTCTCGTGTGACTTTCAGCTGCCAACAGTACTGGCAGGAAATATCAGCACATTCGACATCTGAGAACGTGCCTGATGGCACAAGGCCCACACTGCAAGATAACGGAGCCAAAATGTTGACGTCTGCCTCGCCAGGAGGCTGGTGCTGCCCGTTGCCTACCCCTTTACGCTGTATCTAACATTTAAATGTTTCAAATGTATCACAATAATTTCAACTCCTAAAAAGTTCTTCAGTACATTAAATTATCCTCGGAAGCACAAGTAATGTTTATTTTTAATGATTTACTGTACCATTTTGTTAGCACTTCAAAATGAAAAAATTATCTTTGACTTGTAACACAAAATCATTGCTCAGATTGAAGAAAATGTAATACAGCTAAAAGTACCTGTGAGAACTAATCAAAACTATTCAAGCTGCAGCCTATCCCTGTAAATTTATACAGCCAAATGCAATATATGACAGCATAGAAATTACTTTAATGTAACAATATATTGATTTCATAGGTGTACAGTGAGAAATTGAACTATTTTAGATCATTTTAAAGAAAACAATAAGCATTATAACATCCTGGAATGATTGAGATTCAAATAGAAAAAAAGCATCATCACAAACATATACCTCTTAATACTGTGCTCCAATAAAATGTCTGAAAACTTTTCTTTAAAAGGAACAGAATGCCGCACATGACAGGGTTAAAACCTACAGTATGTGGCTAAAATAGATTACAGTACTTAAATATAAAAATAGACTCTGAATCTGTTTGCTCTTCTTTTTCTCCGATGCAGCCTTGGAGATGGACGGATGCATTTTGGCCCGGTGGGTCGCTTGCTCAGTGGCACATCCGGGAGGTCATCTCTTTCTGCAGCAAACACAAATGACATGCACACGGCACGGTGAGTCATACCAACACACACCTTTAAATTTTGCCAAAAAAAAGAAAAAAAGAAAAGAAAAAGTCAAAAACAAAAGGAGAGAGCAGCTTTAGATCAGACTGACCCACTTTTAGAAACATGACTGAGACACACATGAAGGGGCGGGGTCATAAATCAATACAATAATTAGCAGCCAGTGTTTTGACACGGCTGAACATCGGTGTGGTTAATACCGCCACATCACAACAGGAAAACCGTCAATTAGTTTCTGGACTAGTGACCTTCTGGTGTACAGTTTGAATGTTTTTCCTGTACACTGACGTTTTTCTTCTGAATAATTTCAAAAATATGTCTGGTAATGAGATTAGCAGCTTTTCTTCACTTTTCTTAAGCGTGAGAGTAAAGTTTGAACAATCAGACTTGATAGGTGCAGTAATGTAAATTTGAAGTTTTAAAAAATGTAGGCTCCCTGTCATACAGTGTGAAAATTGCACCATTACCCATGTTGCACTTCATGAGTGGTGGACTGGCAGAGGACAGTCACATGACCTGGTGGGCTACTTAACCACCAGGCACACAATAATTAATGGCCCCTTCAGGCCACTCCAATCTTTTCATATACACTGTTCGATTGTTTTAGCTGCATCTCTAGAGACGAGTCCCCTCAGGGAGTGAGCTGATCCCAAAGCTCAGGGAATGTCCTTAAATAACAAGCGTCCCTGCCTTGTCCATGCCACAATCTGTGAGTGCAAGAAAAACTTCCATATCCAAGAGAGGCTCAAAGCAGAGCTGCGACTCGTCCATATCAAGGGGAACCAGCTGGGGTGGTTTAATCGTCTGATTAGAGTTCACCGTCACCTCCCATTAGAGGTCCACCAGGCACATCCAGGGAGATGAGGTACCAAGGTGGGTGCTGGCGCTACATCTCTTTGGCTTTGGGAAGATGGGAGCATTGATATTTGGGCTTCTCTACATATTGCCACTGGGACCCTGTGTGACTAAGCGGGGAGTAAAACTTATTTAATAATGGATGAGTCCCGTGAAGGAAACTGGCTACTGTTTGTTAATCATGGTTTCTGACAGCTGCTTCTTCAAACAAGTATCAGGAATACAAACAATGGAAGTGATGAGCCCATATGATTTACGAAGACAACTATTTATTTGTAAACTTCACAATTAAAAAAGTTATGTAGTGATATACTACCACTATCGACACTATCAGACTGTCTTTGGGAAGTGCAGGCCTCGAGGTTTGAGGTTGCTGAGTGGGCTTCCGTTCAGAAGTATGCAACAGCTCCCACAGCCCTGCACTGCATCACTTCCTAGTGTGCATCGTTAGATTAAATATGAAATGAGCAGGTGAAATGCAAAGAACGTATTCCTCTATGGTGATCAATAAAGTATTCATTTATCTATATTTGGTTATTTCATCGTCATCTTGTGCAGGTGTCTTTCTCACTAATTTGAAGGAAAATTGTCTGTTTTTGACGAGCATGGAATGTTATTGATACTTTCTAATAAAGGTATTTTGTAGATTGTTGCACTCAAAACATCTTACGATGCTGTATGTGTGACTCGTGACCATGACAATACCTTTAAAATCTAAAAGTCAATTCAGACAGCACCCAGATCAGATCAACTCTTTGTTCACGGCAGAACTGTTTGTTCATGCCTTCGTCTCAATGTTTCCATCTTGACCTCTGTTTGACTCACCAGAGGCTCCAGCTCTTTGTGGTCCGTGAGGTTGAACTCAGTGACAAAGTAATAGAAGTGCTTGTAGCAGGTGTTAACGTGAGCCTCAGCCCCCATCTGGCTCACGCGGTCAAAGTGGTGGATGTAGACGTGGACAAACACCCGGAACAGACGAGACAAAATCTTCTTAGCCACTTGCATGAAGGTCTTAGGGAAGGGAGTACCTGGGAGACAAGCAGATGGAGATGGGAGTCAAACGGTGCGGTTAATACAAGATCAGATTTCACTGTTTACAACTCGGAAAGAAACACACTTGACACTCTGAGATGCTCCAGAATGTGGAAACTTATTTTGATTGGTGGCAGCTGTCAGCGGCACCTCGCACATGACTGGAAATCAACTGCGAGATAAGCTTCTGCTCTATCCAAGTGTTTAATTTAGTGTGTGGTTTGATTTGACTAATTCAATAATATTTGAGGAATCCGTTCCAGAGGACGAGTGAGTCAGAGGTCGTTACTATTCATATCCCCACTGTACATCGCGTGACCTTTTTTTTTTTTTTTTTTTTTTTTTTAAATCCATTGCTTGAATGTTTCTGTCGTCAGTCATCTGCTGAGCCACAGAGCAGGGCTTACGCTTTGAGATAACATAAAAACGAGAATGCCACTGCAGCAGATTAACCAGCTCTGTAATGTTTGCAATGTACAGTGCTGAACGTAATCTCATGTATGTGGCCTCACAGGCTTTAAGTCAGACAGAGGTCTTACATTTCTGTGGATTTTTATCTGCATTCTTTTTAATTATGTGTGGCATTTCATACATCCTAATCATTTAGATGAGTTTTCTGTTGTGTTTTGTGTGACTCCTGCGGAAAGGATTAGTCCACTAAAATCCCAATTTAAATCATTCATTAGATGGAAAAAATACAAATCCCTGGATATTGCAGTAACAGCTGTCATCTGCAAAACAATACAACCAATGCATGTGTAGAGGACTTTGTATAAAGCCCATAACTATTATTATTTCAAAATTTAGCCAAATTGTGAGTAAAACTGCGCTTCAATGGTTAGTGTTGTGGCTTCTAATAAAAAACGACTTAATGTGTACTCCGCATGTTGTCCACTTCCTATCTTTGTGAAGAAGAATTCACAAGGTGTTGGATTGTTCACCCACTAACAGGCAACATGAGCTGGGTTTAGACCGTAAGGCTAGTTTTAACCTACTGATGATGTGCTGTTTCAATAGTTTCCTGCCAACAGAATAAAACCATAAATGTGCCTTTATTTAATGATTGTAACATGCAGGTCACTGTGATTGTGAATATGAGTGTCTGTGTTTTCCCTGGTGGACTGTCCAGGGTGCACGCTGGTTTCACCCAGAGCCAGCTGGAGTTGGCTTCCTGCAACCCTGAATTGAACAAAGAGTTACAGAAGATGGGTGGATATTTTCCAGCCTATATTGGACAGTTTTTACACCAAGTATTATTTGGCCTGGGATGGACAGTTTTTTTTTGTTTTTTTTATAATAAATTAAATTATACTGTCAGAAGTCTACTAGTGCAGTCTGTGGACATTTATGAGTCGACGAGGGCTTTGTGTATGCTGCACAAAATCACAACACAAAAAACCCGCTTTGAATATCCCCCACAGCTAATCCTCGCTCTTTGTTGCCTATGTGTTGGAGATTAAAAAAAGCATACTTACCAACATTAGTGGGGAAGATGTTCTCATTGTTGATTTGTACCTCGATCCAGTCCATGAGCAGGCTCATGTATTTGGGGGCCGACAGGGCGGTGGGCCTCTTGTACTTGTGCTCGTCTTGCCAGCGGTATTCGTACTTGGGCCCGCCGGACATGACGGGACAGGTCTGATCGGTGCATGAGTCACTGATGGTGCCATAGATGAGGTTTATGCGGTTGAAGAAGTCGACCACGTGGACAGCCACCCAGTCGTTCAGGTCCTCGCCATGGGGCAGCTGCACGGCCTGCTTCAGGTCCAGACCGGCGTTGAGGGATGCCTGAGCCTTTTTGTGCAGCTCAAAGCGTTGCGTCCCTGGCTCAAACTTGCGCTTGGGCCGGAACGTCTTGTCTTTGTTGAAGACTTGTTTCAGGGCCATGGACATGGTCGCATGTGGTGGCGGTGGGCGATTTGTTTGAACGCTTCTGGTGAATTATTTACCGTCAAGACAGAAGCAGTCGGAAGGTTGTATAAACAGTCAGCAAGGTTTTTGTTATGGACCGTCGGTTGGTGTTTGTTTTAGCTTCGTCTGGGCTTCGGGGATCCTGTGTATGAGCAGGAGAGACAAATAAATGGAGGTAGTTTAGTTAGTAGCTGCACATTCACATTGAGATACTTTGTTTTTTGCAGAGGCTGTAATTTATACCACTGCGATCTAATGTGCTAACAAACAAGCTGCATTTCAAGCTGTATCACTTAACAGAAAATGTCAGATTACAGTGGAAAAAGCTCAAATTCAGCTCCCTATCACAGAAGGCAAAGAAAGAGGGAATTCCAATTTCAAGTTTTGAATAATTTTACAAAATTACTGTAGAGACTAGCTGAATAACCATCATTCTAAAAGTTTAGAATGGATCCAGCAGCTGAATTAAGGCTTCAGCAGTCATGCATGATTATATGTTCTGCTGGTCTTTTGAACTCACTTGAATCTTGCAAATGTGCTATACAAATAAATTTGACATTGACATTGATAAAAGTATAGCTGATCATCGTTCAAATTTTTAACTTTTTTTTTTTTTTGAACAATCTGTCAAAAGCACAACAACATAACTATTTTATCAGAATGTTAAAAAAATGATTAAAAATGTGAGTAAACCAGCAGGCTTGGGTTGGTACAAACCCTTCTAAAAAGACTGACTGGTGGTTATATATTTAACAATTTTCTGAACCTTGTAAATGAAAATGAGCTAAATGATCAAATAATAAGACAGCCAACAACAAATTGATAATGTAAATATTTGTTAGCAGTGACTAATTAATCAATAACTGTCAATGAAATGAAAACCTTATCATTTAATACTTGGGACTTGTTGAAAGATTGCCCAAAACCTGCATAATTATCACCAAGTTTGAGCCATTTGAGTACTCTGTTTATTAATTAATACCCAACATAAAACCAAAGAAATAGCTTCAGGTGATATTACAGATCAATGAAGACACAATTTGTTACTGGTTATACATGAATACATTTAAATTTGAAATGCAAACAGGAGAGAATACAGTCACCAGATTAAGTGACAATAAAAAAAAAAAAAGTGCTGTGTGCAGCCTCATTTGGTTGAGTGATTAATGAACTGATCATTGCATAAGTTCATCAGGGTTCAGCCATGCTTGAACATGCAATTTTTGCTGGGAAACTGAACAATTGTCAATGTCATGCACCAGAGAGTAATTCATAAGGCCCTTACAACTTAGTTAATAACATTAAAATGAATGATTCGTCTTTCTAACTATCGAAAACTATTTGATAAACATTAACCATATAAAAAAATGTTGAGAAGAAATTCTAATTGACTCCATAGGTGTGTATCAGGACAATTGAGAAGTGTGATATTAAAAAAAAACACTAAAAAACCAGGAACTTATTAATACATAATTGTATGAAAACAATACAGACTGATATAATAACATAAGCTTCAGCTACATATTGGGACTAATTACTTTTATATTTATTCAGTTGATTCTAATATGTATTAAAGTATGACTGTCTAGTGTCTACTTTTCTTGATCAGCATGTGAACCATAAAAAATAGCAAAGAAATCTAAATCAAACTGAGTCTCTCAGCATTTTGAATTAACACAGTCAGTTATAAGTTCCTCTATTGTAGAAAAGAAAACTAAAGCATCACTACACCCATTCTCTGTGAAATTGTTGGATAATACTTGATGATCGCGCCAAGAATTATTCCGCAGTTTTTTCAGCTCTATCAGAGTTAAGTCCATCTTGAGGCATTTGTGGGAACTTGTTGAGGAATTACACAACAATCTGCCCCAGATATGCATCACTGTAGAGAAGTGTAAGGAGCTTTAATCTGAGAATAACCTATAATCTATCCTGACAACACTCAAAAGAATAGGAGGTAACAGTGGAAAATGTAAAGAAAATAAATATTGATTTAGGTTTAATTGAATTTGAATCACGTAGTTTATGTATGTTGATTCTGATTAGAATAAACAGGAATTTCTTGTTGGCTTGATGTCAATCAGATAGATTTTAACATTAAAGATGAAACATGGTGTCTCACCGAGTCATTTCCTATTTCAA
The DNA here is from genome assembly GCF_902148845.1 of Salarias fasciatus. Classification (NCBI taxonomy): domain Eukaryota; kingdom Metazoa; phylum Chordata; class Actinopteri; order Blenniiformes; family Blenniidae; genus Salarias; species Salarias fasciatus. The sequence continues at coordinate 13,346,306 of NC_043766.1, read as the reverse complement.
CAGTAATTCAGCCGTGACATCCAGATTATCCAAAATGACAATAAAGCCAAGTCTTTTGCAACTCAACAGGACAGCCGTAGGATTTTTTGCAGTCCGTAACAAACACTCGGTGAGTGAAAATGCAGATTTTGTCCGGTTTCGAGGTCATTTTCCGGTCTGAAAGCAGCAGATTAAACTGCGGCGCACATGACGACTGTACCAAGTTTACGGGAGACGTGACGCGCTCACTCGGCCAGACTTGTTGCTCTCTAAAACACACTAAAACCAAACTAAAACAACAAAACGACAACACATACACACGTTATTTACAGGTACCGCTCAGCACATGTGAGGATCAAAGCCTGTGAAGACAGCCGTAATGTCGGGCGGCTGTTTAAAGACGGACGGTGGAAAAAGCCACTTTGATGAACTTACTTGTTCCGCCTTCCTGTTTCCTTCGCTCTTTTATCGATATTTTACCGATTTCTGCTCGATAGCTTCACGCCGACAACATGCTCCAACTACATTATGAACAAAGCGGACCACACATGTTGTAGAATTGTTGATAATTCCATAAACATGTCAGTACAATTAAGAAACTAAAGGCTGACTCCTCCCTGCTAAACGAAAAGTACACCACCGGGAAGCTGCGGCTTCACAGGCAGCTTCCGGCCGGGAGTTTCATAATAAAAGTCACAATCACATCAACAAAGTAGAAAACACAAGTACACACGTGGTATATGGAGCATAAAAGGATTTCCACCCTGATTCAAAGGTAATAAGGCTTTCCTTTTGTGTCTTTCTGTAGTCTCTCGTGCAGGTTTGTGGCCACGTGGTGCAGTGATTTGCAGTCCAGCCTTTCAGTGAAAATATTACTCTGAGTTTGGGGAATTCTATGTGCATGAATTCTCCCAAGCTACTCAGGTTTTCTTACAGTTCAAAAATGTACATTTGTGGTCAATTGTTGAGTCTAAATTTGTAATAGGTGTGTGTGTGTGTGTGTGTGTGTGTGTGTGTGTGTGTGTGTGTGTGTGTGTGTGTGTGAAGCCTGCCTTCTTTGATTGACTGGCTGCAACCTCCTCTAAGCCTAGGTTTTAAAAGGCAGCATATAGATATGAATGCAAAGATGGAAAGTGTCTTTGTCCTATACTTTCCTGGTCATTTCGTGTTTCTCAGCTTAACAACATCTGTTTGTGTTCACTTAAATCAGTTTATGACCATTCTGCTGCTGTTATGTAGAATTTTATCATCAAGGGGTTTTGTACCATAATGTTCATTTTGTGTATTGGTGAATATTTGTGAGTGTTCAAACATTTTTGATCTTGATTTTTATTTCACTTTCTAGAGCTTGTGGCATTTATATATTACATTTTAGAGAAATAGCCTTTCTGTCAACAATGTGCCCATTATTGTAGTCAGTTTGAGTTTTTGGTATCCAGTGTCTTTTGAGCCTGTGGATCAGAAAACCTATATGTCTCCAAAACGCTTTCAGGAATCCTTTCATATTTTCAAAGACATTGCAGAGAACTACACACTGGGGTGGAGGTCCTGGTCTAAAGGTTTTGGCTGATATGAGGTGACAGTATGGACAGAAATAGCTAAAGAGACCTAAAACAAATTGCTCCAAGAAAACTGAACTCACATTAAAGATTCCTTGTTTATTTAAAATCGGATAAATATAATAAACGTCCTTTAATACTCACTGTATAACTTCATCTTGTACTGAGGTCATTTTCTATCTGTAATACCCCATTAAACACAATCTGAGGCGTTTCTTCTCCACCAACAAACTGTTCAGGTACTGCAAATGACAGCATTTGTTTCTGTGAAAGTTGCATGCACTTATTTTGAAAATGAACAGATTAACTTCCTCCCAATGTCCCCAGCAGGTCAGAAGTTCCCCCATCCTCTCTCTAACTCTCTCTTCTTTCCCTTTCTCTTTACAGCAACAACATTGTGCATTACAAATCACTTTCACATGGCTGATCAGACAAATGAAACATACTTTAAAAATGTCGTCACTGGATTTAATCAGTTGTCTATTTGATTTCATGAATACTGAATATGTAAAAATACTCAAAAAGCATATTTAATAGTGATATTCTGATATTTCCACCATGCAAAGGTTTATTCTAATGAATTTTCTTGATGTTAGACTAAAGTGTAGTTTACGAACTTCTCAATGAAAATTCACAGCCTTTTAAAGTTTGGATGTGTTGCTCTGCACATCATGTAATTTTTCTAAAATAGTGATTCTGCATGATGCGAATACAAATTATTTATCTGCATCACGCATGATCAAGTTGGAAATGAGCAACACTGAGTGGTTTAGAAAAAGAATAATTATTTGAAATTCACCAGCATTCATATCATATCTGCACTGAGAGCTCTGCGGATTCAAATGGAAGATTTGTGGTGGTAACTAGCAAACTATCTGGCACCCCAGTGATTTTGCTGAATACAGTATGTACACACACTGATTATTTCTTGACTAATATCCAGCTCACTCCATCAGTATTATTGTAATTTCTCTATCAGCCGATACTCCAGTCCTAATAAAACAGAGGCTGCAGCAAAACCACTTTAGTGCACGAATACTTCTTTACTATCAAACAAAGATCTTGTTGCTTTCAGTAACCAGCAAATTGATTTCTTTACGTAACTTAACAACACACAGAAATCCCAGCATCCCTTCTTTGTGAGACATTGAACAGCTAATCTAAGGTGTGAAATTATTTTTTCTTTTGTGCTTGGGAGGCCTAAATCAGAAAAATGTGACCGAAATTTTTAACTAAGCAAATTTACTCAATCACACCTTCACCAGATTTCTGTAAAGAGGGTATTTTAAGATAAACCGCTTGCACCCATTGGGTCCGGGTTGTCTCGTGAGATCAATGTATCAGCTGTTCTGATCTAACCAGACTGCTCAATTTAATTATATATATACAAGATGTTTCTTTCCAAATTGGCACCACTTCTGATTGACATGCGTAGCAAATCTTTCCACTATTTCTAATTATTACACAGTCACGCAAGCCTCTATTTCTTCATTTTGAAGAACAATAGACACTCTTTTATTCGAGATCTGTTGTTCCAATAGCTTACAGTCAGTTGATTTGAAATTTCTTTCCAGGCGTTCATGCAATCAGATCCTCTATTACTTTCCATCATTCTACCTGACTGATATGATCTTATTCAGAACAGATGCTCCTTTAATATGAAACAACTTCTCAGTATCATGTACAATCCATCAGTTTCATTAATTTCTGAGACTACAATTTTAGCAGATACAGAGACGGCTTTTGATCAGGTTAAATGGCGCTATCTCCTCCAGACCGTGAAGAGCTTTGATTTGGGCAGAACTATCACTTATTCAAGGTGGGCGCTGGACTCTGCCAAGGTTGTACCTTGTGACCCTCCCTATTTGTGATTTTCATGGACAGAGTATCGAGGCACAGGAGCAAATTTCTTACTCGAAGGAGTCCTCGAGGTCAGCCCATTGTTTGCTGGAGAGAATGGTTTGGTCTGGGAGCAGCTTGGGGTCCCTCACATGCAGTTGGAGGAAGTTGCAGGGACAGAGATATCTGGGCTTCTTTGCTCTCTGTGCTACTGATGTGACCCTGTACAGACTAAGTGGCAAAGAAGATGGATGGATGGATGGATGGATGGATGGATGGATGCAGAACATGCATGTCAGGCTAATTGGTGACTCTGAAATTGGCCATAGGTGTGAATTTGTGGTGTGTGGTTGTCTCTCTGTGTGTTGGCACTGTAATAGACTGGGGCCCTGTTCAGGGTGTATCCTGCCCTCGCCCATGGTAAGCTGGGATTCGCTTGAGCACCTCCCAACTCTGAACAAGATAAATGGTATAGAAGATGGGTGGGTGGAAGATTGCTGATGCTTGCTCATTTGGAACTGTTGGGTTTTCTCTGTAAGGTTTCTAGAAATGACTGTGTTGTTGGCACTATATAAATAAAGCCAAATTGAACTGAATTGAATTGGATGTCTCAGTAGCCATCTATCCTATCCTATTTGATTCTAAACAGAGCTAAATTCATTCAGCATCAAAAAGTTGACACCCGAATCATTAGGTTGTTGGTGTTTTATTTGTTAAAAAGAAAAACAACAACAACAACAACAAAACTCTTAGATGTCAGCAGAAGTGGTGAATCAGCTTAAAAACCACTGTCCAAATACCAGAATATATCATCAGTTTGTTTGTTCATCAATTAAAGACACTTAGCATTTAAACCACATCTATCAGACAGAAATCCTCCTTCCAAAGGACATGCTGATGTCTGATTTACAAATGCACTTTTATTGTTGCTGAGTCCTGTTTAGCTGTATTGGTACTATAATCAAAGCTGTTCAGTGTGCACTGTTCATGAAACACTCTTTGTTTTGGCTGTGTAATGGCCTTGTTGAAAGGACGCTTTGTGCAGTGTTGGGACAAAATGTGCCTCTTTTCTGTCTACTTGGTAGGCTCAGCCGCTGAGGCTCCCTCAGGCTTGGCCTTCTTGGAAATGGAGTAATAGTAGGACCTCATGGACTCCTCCACCATCTTGAAATCAGGGCGGTCTTCGTGCCTGTAAAAGGGCCAGAAACAACCTTTTTTAAAAAAAAAAAAAAATCGTCTCATGAGGAAGCAGTGCCACAGGATAAGAGGCGATTATGTCTTGAAAACAATTAAACATTGTCCCAGTTTCTGACTCTTAGCTGCAGTAATAAGGCTTTAGACCTGTTCACAGCAGCTGCTGGTCACATTGTTAACTGGCTTAGCACTTAGACAGCAAGTGAGACGCAATCTCTGACTATCCTGCACAGCAGTGGACGCCTGACTGAGTGGACGCCAAAAGTCATCGGGGGTCCCTGGGCCTTTCTGAGATCACCAAAACTAGATTTTTTTGGAAAAATTCAAATTAGAGAACTGCAGCACAAACACTGGCTGTCATGCAATGACTCTGGTCTGTCAGATCAACAACAGTTCTTTATTATATATCTGGTAATACTGCGATGGTTTTATAAGTGTCAAAAGTTATATAGCTATGTTGATTGTGATCATGTCTGCCTTTGTTGTCCGTGTTCATGTCAGTAAGTCTTCATCATTCTAAATCTAATCTCACGCCGGCCCTCTTTCAACCTTTCAGTTAGGTGCAGCTCTCTTTTTCTTTCGTCGTAACACAAGACCGAAGAAAAAATTTAACAAGTTTCTTACTTATATGTCCAGCACTCTGACATCAATTTATACATTCGCTCTGGGCAGGCTGGCGGGCATTCCAGGCGGTTGTTGTTTTTGATGAAGTGAATCACTTCGTTACCTTTCATTTTCTAAAAATAGAAAATCATTAAATTAGATAAGAATATAAACAAAATGCAAAAAAAAAAAAAAAAACAGTCACCATTGAAATGAAGTTATGAAACAGCACAAAAACACATTACCTTGTAAGGTTTCCCTCCGTAGGTGAAGGCTTCCCACATCGTGACACCATAACTCCACACGTCACTTTTACTGGAGAATTTGTGGTAGTTTATAGACTCTGGAGCATACCACTTTAGTGGCCATTTACCTGCAGTACGAGCCTGTATAATGTAAGAATGTTGAACAATTAGCAGCATGTCTGTGACTCCACTAAATCAGCACTGGTATTCACAAGGGCCAACAAATATACAGCTTACCACAGAACACTCAGCTACAAAGTTGTAAAGCTTGTATTTTAGAGCACATAGATATAGTAAGTCCAGTCATTAGTAGCTGTCAGCCAGTGTGCAATGAAAGGGATTCCAACAATAGTGAAGTTATTTCAGGGTAAACCTAAGTTAAAATTTGCATGCTAAGTATGGTGGGAAATAATACTGTCTCACCATCATCAAAATGTGGAAAAGACCCTTAAGTCACAACAGATGCTCTGCAGACACAATAAAATAATAATTTAAAGATTTATTCATTCTACGTACTTAAATTCCTTTCCTTTAATTTGTACTGCAGTACTGCCTATATCCCCTCACTCCGCTCTTGTCATGGATGACAGTTGGATTTTATTGCTGCATTTATGTTTTTTGTGTTCAAGTGTGTGCTTTTGTCTTACAATTAAATTACAACTACAATTAGTGTGGTAATAACCCTGAATATCCAAGCTAAAGTTATGGTTTTAATGTAGGAGGCAAACATTTCAGCCTCACAAGTATTGATGTGGGTCGCACTGTGGTGTAATGGTGAGTGGCTGTCCTTTTCTCTATGTTTGCAGTGTGACGAACTGGTGACCTGGCCAGTCTGTACTTTCCCTTTTGCATTATCTAAGCTGGAACCGGCAGCAGTTCCCCACAGAGCTATGTCACCTAAAGAAAATGCTGAATGGTTTGCATCAGTGTTCAAGTGTGAGCTCAGAACAATTGATTAACAGAAAACGTTGTTATTATTTGGTGAATTTAGTGCATTTAGTGTTGATGTCATTTTCTCGTGTGGCGCTACTATTTTGAAAAAGAAAGAAAGAAAAAATAGAAGCTATATTATGAAGGTTACTTTGTAGTAGTTGTCGTCAGCTCCCAGTGCCTTAGAGAGGCCGAAGTCACTTATTTTGGCAAACTGTTGGTTGACCAGGAGAACATTGCGGGCTGCCAAGTCTCGGTGCACAAAGTTCTTCTCCTCCAGGTACTTCATTCCCATCGACACCTGGTGCATCAGGTTGACAATGTTCTCCACACTTACAGTGTCCCTGTAATGGTAAAAACCAGGAGAATAACAAACATCTTTTTTGGCATCGGATTCCAAAATATTAAAATCCGAATAAAAATTATAGAGACAAAATAAAAAAAAAAACTTTTTTTCATCCATCTCACTCGTTTTTACTCTTGTGGAATAGTTTTGTTGTATTGTGTCTCCAAACACTGATAATGGGTTGGAGTGGGTGGGATGTGGGCGAGGTGTCTGTGCGAACAATTTGTACTTGACTGTGAAATGTGAAAAACATTTTAATTGTAATATAACTTCTCCGTCACACTTATCAGTTCTGTTTCATTTCCACTCTCAGGAGATGGGATCTAATTTGAATTTACACCTGACCCTTCCCAACCAGTTTGCCCTATAGAAACCGATTTATAGCTATACTTAGTATTCTCAGGATTTTTCCAAGTTCCAAATATCTTCGTGTAATAAAAAGCTTAAAATGGTTGGTGTTTGCTGCCCTTGTTGATTTTAGGTATTAATCCAGGTAGAAAAAAGCTTTCCACAGCATTGTATTTTATGATGATTGTGATGTTTTTTATTGTGTCCTTTAATGTTTTTCTTTCTTTGTCCATCTGTGTTGTAAATTATTACATTTTCATTCTATGCTTGTTGTGACTACAAAACACCCCCCCCCCACCCCCCGAAAATGAAAAAAAGAAAAAAAAAAGTGTGCAGTGCTGTTCTTAAAAGACACATACTTATTGGTGGAGAGGAATTTGTTGAGTGGTCCTGCAGAAGCCATTTCCATGACCAGCATGAGGTGTTCTGCGTTGCATAGGCCCAGCATGCGGACGATGAAAGGGTTGCTCAGCTGGTGCATGATCTCTGCCTCCCTCATCATCTCTTCCTTCACCAGTTTCTCATTGTCACTTTTCAGCACTTTGATAGCCACGTCTATTTGGCCCCTGAAATAACCATAAAAAAAGGATTATCCAATATAGGATGCGGTTGCTTCATTGACATGAACACAGCAGAAAAAGCCAGAAAAGGTTCTTACGACTCTGATTTGTAGACACCCTTCTTGACACAGCCAAAGTTTCCAGAGCCGAGCTCCACCTCGTCTATCAGCAGCTGGTCCCTCTGGATGTTGAACTTCTTGATGTCGTTGGGGTTATGATACGGGTTGAATCCGCTGCAGTCCATGGGCAGAGCTGGAAGATGAGGAGATGAAACATATTCAGTAACTTTTCTCTTTGTAATGATAACTTATCTGTTGGTAGGCCTGTTATCAGGTGATTTGATAAGTCAAGTAAAATTCTCATTAATAGATTGTTTTTTTTTCTTTCTGCAGTGTCGTGTACTGTCTTTCAACTCTAAAATTCTCTATCACTTAAACTAAAGTTCTTAGAAGTTTATGTTCAGACCAGAGGCTGTCTGACACTACCCATGGCGTGGCAGTCACACTTTGAGGACAGTTTGCCTCTGATTGTGCTGCTTTTGCTCTGTTTTATTTGTGAAACGTTGAAAAGAACAATATGGAGAATAAACTGCAGACTAACCTTAGGATCACCCTACAAGGATGTAAACACTTAAATGTTATGTAAGTAGTAAATTTGGGGTGTAATTGTGCAGTAGTTGTACTGAGGACAACTTACCTGTAGGTGGCGGTGTGTATTTATTTGTGCCAGGTCTCCTCTGAAAGAGTTGGAGTTCAATGAATCTCAGTGAGGGGAAAAATAAAGTGATTGGAGCAGAGCAATATGTATTTCATACTTACTGTTGCAGGAAGACTGGGCGTTTCTGAAATGTGACAAGACATATGATGGTAAGATCAGGCAGTGAATCATCAAATTTGACAAATGGAAAAGTTGAACTAATGCACAGACAGCAAGAAAACACATTATGTTGATGTGAAAAATAAAGGTGGTCAGTACTTTCTGTTGCTCTGATGTCAACACAGGCCTCCCCAAGGACAGTAACAAGTCCATCAGGCTTCATCTTCAGGTACTCGACCAGCTGGACAACAAGCGACAGTTTGAGTTTTACCTCAAAAACTATTGAATATGTGTTACTCATTAGATGCATGACAGAAGAGAAACCTACCTGCCAGATTGTGTCAAACTTTGTTCCCTCTGGCATGGAGATTTTCCCAGATTTGTCTTCAAGGATCTGATAGTGGTAAACAGTTTTGCCATACACCATGGAGAGGGCAAATGTGGAAGAATCCTCTCTTTGTCTCACCCTACAAAGCCCCACAAAGCTTGCTTTGAAACATCTGAGGCTTACTTTTTATAGACTGGTTGAGAAAACAAGTATGAGGAAAAGAAAAAAGTCAACCTGAACAACTTACAGGAACTTGCCATCAGGTTGTGCTCCTGAATAAAGCCGCCTCTCACCCTCCAGGCGGGTGATTTTACCGTGGTACCAGGGCATCTTCTCGTGGGCGGTCGTGGCAATCAGCTTTTCCAGCTGAGGAGCTTGACTGATGATGGCCTGCTCCATTTCCTCTCCCTGAACACATCCGGGTACAGATACAGCTGCAATTTATTGGTTGTAACATTGCATGAAAGGTCCTTCTTTTTTGGATCATTGTTGATATTAAAATACTCTTTTTATCTCCTGTATCAGTCAGTGTTAAGTCTCTAATCTGTTGAATGCTTCTAAAGCATTGTTTCTGAACTTGCCCGGCTTCAGGATCCGTCATCGCTACTCAATGACAAGTTGCCACCCAATTGTGGAAGAATATTAAACTCATTAGGTTAATTTAACTTAAATAGGATGCATGAACCTGAGATAGCCAAATTCAATAAAGTTAGTTTTGGTAACTCCTACCATTTTTAACAGCCTCAGCTTCATTTTCTTGTGAAATATGAACTAAAATTTCTCTCTACTGCGATGTAGTGGAAACTCGGGATGCTTGATAAGTGTAAACTAAATTTATTACCAAGCTACTGTTAAGCAGTGTGAATAAAGTTTCAGTTTTACATTGATTGAAAATTATCTGGAGCCGATCATGAGGGTGCACCGTGTATCCCTGTCAGTTCCAAAGGGTATCTGAAAGTGCTGCTGCTGTTGGACCAGGGACTTTGCTTGCGTAAGGTGTGACTAATTCAATGTAGTATTGTGCACTTGGAGGTGAACCAAAAGAAAGGACTCTGACACAGAAACCCACATCGAGAGCTAGTTTAGCTGTCGAGAGGAGTGCATCAGTCACAAGACACATGTCTGAAAGGCAATGGAGGGGGTCAGAACTCAAACTGAGTAAAAGTTCGTCAGGTTTATGGAAAACCACAGACGTGTTCCTCAAATGTAAGGGTGCAACTTCCATGATCTGTTTTTGTATCTCTCCAATTTTCTCTGGGAGTAGGAACAGTTCTCCTTCATTTGTTTCCACGAGAAGAATGTAGGCTTTAAGAACATTTTCCTCAGAAGGTAACATTATATTGGGATTTAGGTGTTCACAGCTACTTCATAGAGAGCAGGAGCAGAATAAGGAGTGTTACTATGTTCATAGATTAACTTGGCTCCTCTCCTGGAAGCATTTGTTTGGCCCTGTGCACAGTGGGTAGGTGCAGATGAGCATGTGTTCTAAGATGGCAGCAAAACATAAATTATAGCTGAGGAGTAGAAAACCTGCAAAGTCTTAAATAACTTTTCTGGTGGTTTTCCAATTAAAAATTAAGCCGAGAAGCAGCTCAGTGTGGCAATGCAGTCTCTAACAGTTGAGCAGGAGAGCTACAGCCGTACGTGATCTACTCAGCATTTATCTTAACGAAAGAGGAATGCTGAATCTCGCAAATCTACAAGAACAACATTCTTTTGAATAAGAAGAACAACATTCTTTTTAAGTAAAAAGTATGGACATTAAATCTGAAATGTTCAACAAATCAAAATATAGAAAAAAGTTGCTAAAAATGGATTAGTTGATATTCTTCAATAGTTTGGGGTTATTGTCCATAGATAAATACATAAGCCGCACTGATGACTGAAATACATTAAAAAAGAAAAAAAAAAAAAGACTACCTCCAGGTTCCAAGTCTGCTTCACATATTCTTTCAACATCTTTTCTCGGAGGTTGTCAAACACTCCGGGTTTGATCTTTGTGTCTGCAGAACGAAGGCAGGGTTTCTTGAGGGTGCACACCAGCCCATCGGAGTCCTTGCTGTAAAACTCACAGAGCTCTGCAGGCCCACAGTGGTTCTTCCCTCCAGCGATGCAGTACGTCCCATTGAGCTGCTTCTCTATGGAGTAATGGTGAAACTCCAGGTTCCACACTATAGACAACACATAGCCTCCCAGACTGCGGAGACACTGTCGCAGGAGGAAGAGGCCGTCAGCCATCCCGGCCAGCTTGAGATGCTGCTCGGCTTCGGAGCGACTGATGCTTCCATAAAAGAAAGGCAGTTCAGCCGCGGGGTCGGTCGACATGCTGATGCTTGGGAGAGTCGGTCTTGAAGTCCTGGATGTCAGCACTACAGGAAAAGTAGAGGAAGCAAAGACAGAAAGATGCCAGATTTCAAGGTTACGGTGGTTCCGTTGGTTTGTGAGGCCAACAACGTAAATTAATGCTGTGACCTTTGAACCTATCAACCTTCAAAAGATAAACTTAGCACCTTCTGTATATTGTGTTATATGATGAAGGAAACGCGTTAAACTGAACAGAAATCCACCAAAACACTACATTTCTAGAGACGCTCACCTTTTTTAAAATTTTCTCAGCAGTGTGATAGAGAGCAGACATACAGAACAGCTTTCATCATGACTGTCAGCTCCACACAGACGTTCTGAAAGCAGCCGTATGCCTGGATGTGATATTTAGCATGAGACACCCACACTTTGAAAGTGCATGAAACTTGCAGATTAACTAAGTGATGACAAACCACAACAGGAAGCTGCAGTCCGCCCTCACAGCCTCTTTCCTTCAGCGTGCTGCAGTGCCGTTGAGCAGGTGCTGTTCAGTCATTCCCACCACTTCGAAACTGAAGTTTGCTCATGTTTCTCCAGTGGAAAAATTTAAACAACTTTGGGTGTATAAGTTAACGTCACATTAGATACCGAGCTGTACACTGTGTCACTGTTTGGGTCTAGTTTTATCAATTGAAATTCACATGTATTATTTTCTAGTATTTCTGTAATTAATTCTGTCTCGACTAGTTGTATTTAGAATTTGTTGAGTCTTAAGATTTCTGGGTGTCGTCCTTGTCCGTTAAGTTTTTACATGAGAAAAAATGTTGAGTCTGAATGTAATATTATATGAGAAGAAGAAAGCATCTTAAATAATCAACCTGGCTTTGATTTCAGCAGTTAGAAGGTAAAACAAAAGAAAGGCTGGCAGAGAATGGAAGTACCATCAGGAAGACTTCTGAGTTTATGACACAAAAAAAAACAAGAAGCGCAAATCAACCAGGTACAGAACTTAAGTCATTTGTAGCAGTTATATGTAAGTGAGACCCAGTAAATGAAATGAAATCAACATTTCTAAGTTTTGAGAAATTTACTGTTTTTTAAATGCTGACAGTGACTTTAATTTTTTTTAGGTTTAACTTCACTGTGTGCGTGAATTTCTGCTCTTTGTACAAGCAGAAATAATACCAAGTAACAGCCCCTTCAAACATACCTGAACACTCCTGAACTGTCTTTTATAAAGCCCGTCATGGTTTCCTTAGTGAAACCACAGCTTCCTGGCTACATACCCGAGTCACTGGCCACATCCACAGTGGACAGCCGAGCAGAAGCCACATGAAGAGGGTACCCCACTGATCCAGACCCCTGACTCACCACAACAAAGATGCTTCGACCCTTCAGCACGGACATATCGTCTCGACACTGGCAGTGAGGCGAGTGCACAGGAATGCCCCATAATCTGTACCTCAGCTCTTTCTTCAGGGTACATAAACCATGAGAGCCAACAGTGACATTTTAAGAGCACAATTCAATGTCTGCGCTGCCTGTTCATAGACCCAACATGTAGTTTTGACTTACAACATCTCAGAGTTGAAACCTAAATATTTGGTTGGCAGTTTCATAATATTATTCAAAACCTTTCAATTAGGTTTTAAGGAACTTTTCCTTTGTATTTTCACAAATGAAATAAACCAAACTCAGCCAAACTGGGACATTCAGTGAAACTTCTGCTGATTATCATTTTGATTGCATAGACACCCAAGTTTGCTACATATTTAGGTGCGTAGATCTTTCTGTCTGCTGCCATTGTGAATCAGTTTCAAGCGCTGCAGCCATGATGAGGAGCTCTGCCTTCAACTTGATGAGTGAATGTGATCCTCTGAGTGCACATTTGCAAATCATCTTGCATTGAAAGAAGGGGATATCTGTCATAGTTTAGTTTCTAGCACTGTCCCCTCACAGCAAGTAAGGACATGTTTGTTTGCAGATGAGCAGCACTGTGAGTAAATTTTTGCATGTTCTCTTTGTGCTCATGTGAGTTTTCGAATGTGTGTTTTGGTTTCCGTTCTCAGCGTGATGACAAGCCTAATAGACTATGGATTCTGATGTGTGTGTTGCGGGTGTGTGCGTGAGCGAAATGTATAAAAACATGTAAAAAAACACAAAAATAACTTGTGGGCAGTCATAAAATCTGAAAATTTGTTTGAACATCTAATTTGGTTGAAATCATAAAAATACCTGTACATTTTTTGTTGTTGTTGAAAGATTAAAATGCCAAATAAACTGTGAGCCAAAAAGGTAGATGAAATCATTTCAGAAATCATTTCAGAAATGTTTGAAAGTATATTAATGACTTACTTTTCTAACCTTACATAAATGAACTAAGATTGTGGATTCCGTGACAAAACCACAAACCTGCCTTGATAAACGACATAACTGCCGAAGAAGAAAGAGAAACTAATCGGATCATCAGGTTATTAAAAAAATTTAAGAAATAAGACATCCAGCAACTGCTGAATTCAGGTGAAACTTCGGTTTGTGTTTTTCTATAGATTTTTTTTATATGTTTGTTTGTTTTGTTTTGTTAACTCACACATCATAAAAACCGACTGAATACAGGCGAGGTGGTGCATGCTACAGTTTCTGACCCAGTGCCAAACTGCAGTTTATGTTCAACTATGCGGCTGTACTGCTGACAGGCATCACTTTGTCTGGAATATAAACACAGTGAGAGATAATAGAAATGTCCTGTAAGTCACTCTGCTTTCAATATGTAGAGGAGTACATGTGAGGAGGAGGCTGAAGGCCGGAGGACTTGTTTCCACAGAGGTGGAGTATTTTATAAAGTGTCAAAATCTGAAAAAAAAAAACAAAAAAACTTTCCACATTCACAATTCTATTATGCCACAAAACAGTCAAGCAGAAATGGCACAGTTGTATATCAAGCTTAACTAATTTTAACTAACTAACCCTTTATGAATATTTCAAGTTTATCGTTATTGTCTTACAGTGTTTGAGATGCAGAATCAGGTACAAACTGTGATCAGTGAACCTGAAAGTAACATGTTTCCTCTCACAGCCCTCCTCTTCTTTGCATTCCTTACACATAGTCCCACAGCAGATGGTTAGGGTTAGCCTTGCAACGAAATATCTGTTTGATAAATAAAGTACAATTTATTAGTTACTGGTTTGTAAATTGAGCACTTCTCCTATTAAAATGAATAATGGTTCTTCACCAGGAGATTAAAAAAACAAAAGTGATGTAGTTTGGGAACAGTCTAGAATTGAAACAGCAGTAAATTTAGATTTGGATTTTCTCTTTCTGATGAGATGAGATCAAAACTATGTCCTGCCTCGACTCCACTACTCTGGAAGCACCGTTCAACGAAGTCAGTCAGTCAGTCACGCATAGTTTCATCATCTCTAAATTTCATTAATATCAATATTGACAATTATATCAAACTTACCATTTAAAATGACAGACATGAAAGGAAAATCACACACCCATTAAATCATGTTTGCTTTTCAGTGTTGCAGTGAGAACATTGTGGATATCTAATATTAATGCCAGAATTATGATTACATGAATAATATTCATGGGAAATATTTTATTTTATCAAATTTTTTTCCCACATGGACATCCCCTTTTTGTCAGCTACGTGATTTGCTTATCTCTCTAGCGTTAACTGTTTGCTGTACATTTTGCTGTATACTCTGGACTAAGACTGTTCTGGAAGACTATTTGGATTTCAGAGCTTTGAGGTCATGATTATTTCTGTTGCGCTATCAGGAAGTGAGTTCTTAGTTATGTAACACAAAGCATTCCTCACTGTATACATCGACAGACTGAGTACAAATCAAACAACAGATTGAGTGCCATTGAATGTCCATATGTGTAATCATTTTCCCTCAAATTTTCTTTTTGTTTGTTTGCAGGATGATTTATGTTTTTTTTTTTTTTTTGTTTTTTTTTTTTATTGTGGGTGGATTTGAAGCAGAAGCTGATCTGCTTATCAGATCAGCGGCCCAAATGTCCCCAGCCATATTTTCTTGTGTCAGTGGAAACAATTGTTGTTCAGATAAACAGCCCACATGTGTTTCTCTGTTATGACTCAGTTTGTGTCATTTATTCTCAATAAAAACGGACCTCTGGATCAAAAGAGGGTTTCATTTTTCTTGAGATTTTTAAATTCCTCACCTACAAGAAAAATTAAGGAAGTCACACCTTTTTCTCTTGAATTGATATTAATTACATTTTTGCATCTTTATCTTGAGCGAGTTCTTAGTTTCATGCTCAGATTGCTGTGAAACTATCCAAACATTAAACAGTGATTAAATGAACACTTTCTTGTATGTAAAAATTATTTTCCAGCTTTTTCATTCTAGTCAATGTCTCATGACTGTGGCTGGCACATTATGCAGATATGCCGCAGTCCAGCACCAAAAATACATCCAGTAATTTTAGGAAAAGTTACGAGCGATAAAATACTCTCACATATGGACCTCTTGGGTGTGTTGAAACCAACCCATTTTTGGTTTCCTCTTCCCTGGCACAATGAAAACACCCATTTATATTTTACCCATGAAAAGGCTGCTTTTGTAAGTCAGAGCTATAATGCCTCAGTGTGAGTGGGGTGAACATACAGTTTCCTTCTTTTAACCAAAGCTTTGATACAGTATTTAGTGCAGAGTGGTTAGAAATGCAACAGATCATTGGAGGTTTGAAACTGTGCGACAAAGTTAACTGAACAGGTGTTGCTATCTTAAATGTGTGACATTCAGGAGAGAAAATTATTGCTAAATATGGATTGATAACCATAGGAATTTTTAACTTTAAATTTAGATTAGGAGAATGCAACTAATTTTATCTAGTCATATTGGAACCGATCAAATCATGTATTTCATTGTTTTACAAAACCTATTCGTGTAATCTGTCACTACAACACAAACATATTTGCTTTGAAATAATTAGATATATTTGAAACGACTTACATTTCACTGTGCCTGGTAGTTGTCGTTGCTTTAGTGAAAGAGGTATATCTGTTGATCTGAGAGCAACGTGAGGTGCTGTGGAGCAGCGCAGGATGACACACATACACACACCAACCCACAGATACACAATGGCAAATGCTGACACAGGGCCCTGAAATTCAGTTTAAATGTCACCTATTAAGTTTCCTTTGAGCTCTGTAAATCCTTCCTGACCTGTTACAGATTTTAACATACAGGTTCCAGCTGCACAGCCAGAGCGGTTAAACTTTATGTGGAATTGCCCTAATTTTGCGTTTCACCGTGTAGATGCCTGTTCATTAATGATTCAGTGAGCATGCAGGCAACTTGAAGTATTGACTGGAAACAGTGAACCTGACCCTTTCGCGTCTTTAATGCACAGCATTAACAAGCTCCATCTTATGAGAATGGTTCCCACAAATATGTCTAATCTTCTTTTTAAGTGTTTTTGTGGGTTTTTTTTAACATGTATTGCGTCTTGTTCTTGTGTTGCTTTCATTTTGCACGTCTTGGTTGTTTTGTATCGCAGTGAACCTTGTTGACGTTGTACCCCCCAAGGATCTTGCCTGAAAAGGCCTGTAATTGTTCTATTGCATTGTGCTCACTGCATCCAACTGTAGACCTCATTTTAGAAGAATGTTGACATTGGTGGATATACCATATAATAACAAAGTGGTTAATAACAACCATGTGAGGGCTTCATGTGATATATTATTTGACTGAGACCAAACTATCAGTTGCTTATGCTTGCTCACCTGGAAATCTTAGGTTTTTGATTGGAAATGACTATGTTGTACTTGACACTATATAAGTAAAGTTGAATTGAATTGAAAGGTGAGTCCTGTTATACATTTTATAGTGTCGTAATAATTTAAATGAAAGTGCAGAATGTGAAGTTAAATGCTTAAATGTTACATTAAATGCTTAATGATTAATCTAAATATGATGTATTTTATTGTGCTTTCTGTAAAAAAACAATGTTGCTTTAAAACTGATACATTGTTTTCTTAATGTCATCATCAACTAAATTGGATAGATGCTCATTAGCATATCTAGGTCAAATTAGATGATGATGTCATTTAGAACTAATACATTGTTACAAATTGGGGGGTTAGTTTTTTTGTGTGTGTGTGTGTGTGTGTGTGTGTGTGTGTGTGTGTGTGTGTGTGTGTGTGTGTGTGTGTGTGCTTTCAGTGTAAGAACACACACTTTTTGATTTTCTTTTTTTCAAAGGCCAGTGTGGTTGTGACCTAGAACAGGTTCCTAATCTGGGGTCCAGGGCCCCACTCAAGGGGGCGCCAGAGATCACAGGGGGGCGCTAGAGAGGCTTTGGCTTCTCTGAGGATACATAATAGCAGACCTACAGGATTAGACATAAAGATCACTTAAGAACTCAAAGGTTCGAACAGATGTTCATTTTTGAACATAAAGATTTCTAATTAATAACTTCATTCTTTAGGCTTGCTGACGTTTCATTTATTAAACTACAATTTTCTGATCACCAGCCACTGATTCTTCTGTTTACTACTTTACTGATGGATCTCATGCAACTGATTAAGAGCATGCAGACATAGGGATGCTTACAAAAGCCACAATTCCACTTGCTGGTTACAGTAAATTAAAGCAGCATGGAGTCAAAGTGCAAATCTCACCAGATTATGTGAAGGAGGGAAACTGGAAGGTCCCACAAAGACAAACTCCTAGTCAGTACATTTTCCACTCAATGAGTATCTTGCTTATTGGAGGGATTCTTGGAAGGAGAGAAGAGAGGAGTCATTCAGCTACCTTCCTCTCTCTATACTAATATGCTGTTAAGAACATTTACAAAGACATCTTAAAAATCAGAAAGTGTGTGAAATCTTTCGCGAAAATGGTTCAAAAACTAGAGTGTTGGTCTGTGGGGTTCTTGGCCACTTGAGTAGTCTTTAATTTGTTTGGTCTGATGTTAAGTTGATTTAATTTATATTTTCCACTGCTTTAGAAACGACCAAAGTTCTTTAAATTGTTAAACCATTATCAACCATTCACATCAATCATGACAAATACCATGCAAGGCATCCATTCCATCCTTTCTCAGCGCTTAGGATTTCAGTGTCTTGAACCAGAAAACTTCGACTGAGAGACAAGATGTTCTCCTAACTGACTTACAGTCATTGTTCCATCAGTTATTTGGTTGTTCTGGGTCCTTATGTGAGTTAATTATTCAATAAATCACTGCATTAACTGATGGGGCTCTTGTTCATTTCTATATTGGTTAGTTTTCTTACTCTTTCATTTGTTGGCTAGTGGGTTCATTTGTTAGAATGGGGGACAAGACCCCCTTAATATTATACAATCAGTGCTTTACTGACCTATTGGTTCTGCCCATCTGTCATTTATTTCTTTGTTTTATATGGTGGTCCTTGCAGCTTTACTTGATTTTTTAAAAAGGAATTTGGCTCATTCTATAGATAAATTGTGTATTTGAAATTATGAATGAGTTTTTACGTATCTACTTTTTTCATCCAACATCAATGTCTCATGTCTTGTCTGAGTTGGTCTGATAGGAATTGTGCTCAAATCAATTGACTTTGCAATAAATACATTACTCAGGAATTCAAAAGATATCAGACGAGAAGCCAGTGGCAGCCATGAGCAAATTTTGACACTTCTTCAACTAAGTACTGCAGCACCAATGGCAATAGGAAAGGTTTAATTTATTTTTTTAATTTTCTTGTCACTTTTTTTTCCAGGACCTGAAGATCTGATCTTGATCTGCATTCATTATATGTTTGACGGTAGGACTTGTAGATGGTTATGCTTTAAAATATTGGAAATAACAGATGTTAAGTGTTCCATCAGTCTCTCTTTTATGGGTACCAGCATCTATCAATGTTCAGTGCTTGAGCAACGCTCACAAGGCCTAAAGCAATGTCAGGGATTATACCCCAAGACCACCACAACCCACAGCCCTCACACACACATGAACACACAATATAGACACACTACCCCCACTTCACCAGCAGCAGCTGCTTCGTTGGAGTTGCAGGTCTGGCAGGCAATCAGCAGGATTCAGAGGGGTCAAGTTATCTAAAACACAAAGGCAGAGAGGAAGAGCTTTTCTTACAAAACAAAACCTGGTTTGTGTGCACAGAGTTAGGCTTGATCTGTGCTAATGGTGTGGAATAATTCCAGTGGGTCTGATCCCCACAACAGATTTATGAATTTAGGTGACATACATTTATAAACTATTGTAAAACTTTTTTTTATTGTGACCCTTTCTTTTTTTAATTAGTGTGAGGCTTATTGTACCTTTGCTTCTCTATGTAGGGTATATAAAATGTTTTTTTTTTTTGTTAAGTTTACTTGCAAAGATCAGATTATTTTTTTTTCCAGGTAAAGGTCCAGTGTTAAACATATCCATCTATTGCAGCTTGTAGTAAGTATTGCAACCTGCTTGTTGACATTACCTTGATGAGGGTACTGTTATTAAGAGGTCCCCTTTTAGTAAAAGTCACAAGTTGGATACAACAATTCATCAAGTGTGTGTTTGTGTGCGAGGAGTGGAGGGAAGCTGACAGTATCCTGCAATAAGAGGATAAAGTATCACAAGAAATCTGAAACCACGTACATCCTGGACCTTTGTTTCGAAAGTTTTTCTCGGGAGTTTTCTGCCTCACAGCGGGTCACTTGACTGCAGCCTTCAGCTCCCTGGTGCTGGAGGTGGAAGGAGCTGAGAGAGCAGTCCACCGCCGGCGCCGCCTCCTCCCTGCACCGCGGCTGAGGACAGAGGACAGATTCACAGAGGAAACTTCTGCACAGGGACACGGAGAGGTAGGTCTGCGCTCTCTGCGTTTTGCATGCAAAGCTGTGGAGGAAAACGGTCCTGACGCTGTCCTGAAAGAAGGCTGCTCCCTGCCATGCCCTGTCCTTCCTCCAGATATAATACTACAGAGCCAGAAACTCGCTCTCTGGAAGTTTTTCAGGTCATCACTGGGGAGTCATAAGTTCAGGACACACACTTTTGTGAATGTTATGTTGTATTGTGTATTGTATTGGCATTATTTACATTTTACCGGTCCTCTCTTGAGTTATGTCTTTCTCTCTGCGTGTGTTTCTGTTTCCCTCTCGTGTGTGTGTGTGTGTGTGTGTGTGTGTGTGTGTGTGTGTGTGTGTGTGTGTGTGTGTGTGTGTGTGTGTGTGTGTGTGTGTGTGTGTGTGTGTGTGTGTGTGTGTGTGTGTGTGTGTGAAGGGATGATGTGGCTGTCAGCAGACATCAGGTACATTCAGTGAAAGGTGCCATTGTGGCCAGCTGGGGGAGCAACTTGCACCTACTCCCTGCTGAAAAAGACAATCAGCAAAAACGTTTCTAAGAAGATTATTGCTCTCTAGAGCAATTATCTATGAAACGATTAAGACTACTCATTGTGTTTTTCTAGGGGATGATAAGGCACAAGAAAATTCAGATGGTCAGCTATTAGGTGCACAACATGCAGACACAAGTTTGCCAAACCGTGGCCCTTCATTTAACAGCAGGAAAGATGCAGTAGTGTCTCCCTTTATTGTTAAAGGTCTGATCATGATGTAGCATCAGACTGTTTGAACCTATGTTTTTAGTACACAAGTTACTTAACACAGCACTCAGTGACTCAGATAACGGAATCAATTTTTTCATTTGGATGCTGCTGTTATATGATTTTATAGCTCTCTGACGTGATAAGGGTGCGCCAGTCCAACTTGCTGATTTTAGTGCCCAAAATCTGATTATTTTGTAATGACTAGTTGTCATACCGTCATAACTTCACACATGTAAGGATTTTGCTCTGGATATATTGTTGTGTGCAGCTGCTGCTCAGTGCGTCTTTCCCTTGCTTGGCAGTTCAATCCCCTTTCTCTCCCTGCCATGTGTCAGCTTTGGTATGATAAACCCCAGTTTGTCCCTTATGGTGGGTCAGCCCCTCACATAGCAGTTGCATTTTCTCTGTGTGTGCATGATTGTGTGAGTCAGTTCAATGTGGCGGATCATGTAAAATGGCATTGAGACTGCTGAAGCTTTAAAGTGCACTTTACGAGTCACAGTCCAATTAGGAGTGAAGGGGTTCACATCATGCGTGCTACGTCTGCTACAAATCAGTATATAATCAGTATGTTTTCTTAGGTCACGTCATTGAACCACGTATATTAAAACCGTCTTTTACTCCAGAGCAATGTTTTGCGGTCCATATGGTTTTGAATGGATTAAAGTGATTATTTATGAAGCTTACAGCTGAATCAATATCTTTGATAAAAGACTGCACAGCTCAGATTGTATACCTCTTCTGTTGTCTCATGTAATAGTGAGCAGGATAAGTATTTTTGCTCTTGTGTTTGGAGTAATAGAGGTGATTCAAAAATGTACAATAAATTGAGTATGATAAAAAGCAAAAGATAAAACCTTACACTAGCAAATACACTATGTTTCCAGTGCTGCTTTTGGCTGACTCACTTCATGTCGAGTCAGCTCTCTCTTTCACTAAATATTGTTTCAGACTCGAGAGGCACATTTTGAGAGTCAGGGGAGCACATCCGAGGTTCTCTAGCCTGTTTATGTTCCCACTTTTCATCTGCACACTGTTTATTTGGGAAAATTGAGAAAGGAATGCCTGCCTCCTTCTCTTTCTGTCTTTGCAGCAGACATAGAGTATAGTCTGTGATATGTCCCCCATCTTTTCACTCACCTTGTTCCTGGTGTCCCATAGAGATTTATATGAATCAGAACTTTATTTTTCCAGTGAAGGAGAAATTGCTGCTGAGGCAGTGTGATGCAGCGTCTGACTTGCGACATTGGTCTTAAAAGCCATTTGATCCCACGACCCAATGGTATTATTAGAACAGAGAAGCTGCGCTACCAGTTTAATGGAAAGATAAATTGAACCTCATTCATGAGCTATTCCCTGATCAAAGTAGAGACGTGTGTGTGTGTGTGTGTGTGTGTGTGTGTGTGTGTGTGTGTGTGTGTGTGTGTGTGTGTGTGTGTGTGTGTGTGTGTGTGTGTGTGTGTGTGTGTGTGTGTGTGTGTGTGTGTGTGTGTGTGTGTGTGTGTGTGTGTGTGTGTGTGTGTGTGTGTGTGTGTGTGTGTGTGTGTGTGTGTGTGTGTGTGTGTGTGTGTGTGTGTGTGTGTGTGTGTGTGTGTGTGTGTGTGTGACGGAGAAGGAGAGAGGGGAAGTGCCAGACTTGAAGCTTAGCCGAGAGACACTTAGCATCTGTGCACACCACACAGACTTTACTTTGAGCTGGTCATATGGCTTTGATTAGTGTGCTCGTTTTCAGATAGCTCCACTCTCCCTGGCAACAGTTAAAGACAAGGACAGCATAGTTAGCTTCAGCATTTAAAAGAAAAAAAAAATACAATACACCCCTTACACCACATGCAAAGACCACTCATGAATGACAAGATAAAAAAAAAAATGACGTGTCAAAAACCTCCTTGGTTCACTGGTTTGATTGCATTTGGCCCACCCCTCACCTCCCACCTAATTATCCGGAGTGGTTCAACTTTTCTTTCACTTGTTAACAACGACCCCTTTCTTCTCCCCTCTTTTCTTCTCTCTTTCGTAAACTGTGATAGCATTGGAAGCTGTGTGGCCGGTCCATAGCCCAGACCTCGCTTTCCCTCTCGGCTGTGATTGCATTTATACGCTCGATATTCACAGCTTATCCAAGCAAAACAGAGCAGAGTCTGTGTATGTGCTCACTTTGGCTTGCTGACAAACATACGTTTTTTATTTTGCAAAAGTGATACAGCCCAGAGGGGAAAGTTTTGCATAACAGGCCATGGAAGATATAGAGCGCCGTCACCTCTGTCAGACAGCTCCCTCTTAATTTAGCTGTAGTTCTATGCGGTTTCTAATGCGGTAATAATTTAAACAGAAATGCTGTGCAAGGCACTAATACACATGTTGTGAGGTTTTTTTTTTTTTTTTTTTTTTTTTTGAGGGGGGGAAAGCTGTCCACAAATCTTTTTAAGCAGCTTCACTTAAAAAGCACCAAGGGACCGCACTGGGGGGGGGGGGGAGTCGGAGCTCTCCCCCTTCCTTGGTTTAAATAAACAAAGGGAGAGCTAGTGGTAATGAAAAGCACTTGATATCAAGCTGCAAGTTTTATAACCCCACAATAAATTGAGAGTGGGAGCACAAGTAATGAAAATGGAGGGGAGTTTGGCTTGTGCAGGAAATGACTGGGAAAAAGCCGGAGGGAGGGGAAGAGAGAAAGACTTTTAGTTGTTCCACATATGATGACAAGCTGCAACAGTACTAAGACCCCTTAGTGCTTTTAAAGCAAACTCTCTTTTTACTGTACCTGCTCATTGCTGTCTGAAATGAAGCAAGAGGCACGTCAGAGCTCTTTTTGACTCATTCCTCCATACTCAGTTCAGAGTATTAAAGCTGAAGTATGGCTCTCCCAGCTGGCTGGAATGGCTTCAGGAGGCAACTTGTTTCCCCTGCTCTCGTCACCAAAAGGTTTCCCATCTGCCTCCGATTACCTTTGCCTGCACTTGGTTAGCTGCCAGCCATCTGGGCCAGTGTGGCGTCTCCGCTGGCTCTTCTCTTCCCAGACGGCTCTGGTTGAGGGGGTGGAGGGCAGGGAGGGATAGAAGGAGGGGAAGCTGGGACGTGAGTGAACTGGGTGGGCAGGCTTTATTGGAGGATAGCAAGGGTTGGATTTTAGCTGACATTGCAATCTGTAGCCAGGAAACTCAAGTCAAAGTGAAGGGCACCCATGAAAATGTGACTTCTGATCCTGGCTCTGGTCTGTTTTTGTAATGGGTACTGTGGGTCTGAGGAAGTCATTTTCCATTGTTATTATAAAGCAGACTCGCTCTGTGTTGCTCTGTTAAGCAAAAAAAAAAAAAAAGCACACAATTAAAAGGAAGTAGGGGTTTATATAATGTACACTGCAACCAAATACCTGGTTTGGAAAATGAACAGTAATTTACATCCATTTGCCAACTACCTCAGAAGCTTTTTTCCTGACTTTATAGTTTGACCCTCAAAGTTAATATACAGTAACGTTTTCATCCATTGGCCGAGTTAAAACTGTAAAGCTTTATGCAGAGGACACACAACATCTTGTCTTGATTTGATGTTTCCTGACAGCTTTTCCTTCACAATAAAACTTCAGTCTATGTTAGTTGGGGCTCCAGACTACAAGTCAAAGAAATGTGGAGGTGCAGCCTGTTCAGACATGAGGAAGTAATTGTCCACAGTGATGCAACTATAGAAAAGTCCTTTCTAAAGTACTACATGTCCAGACATTGAATTTAAATGGATTGAGTTCCCAGCATTACTAATTAGATTTTATTGCTTGTTTGTGAAACCTTAGACAACTGGATGTTGCTCATTTCCTCAAAATAAAGATATACAATATAATACTTAAGTATATTTTTTTCTCAAAGTTTTACCAGAAATACATTTATGGGTCAAAGTCACCAACAGACTGCAACACACGCACTTTCACTGACCACCAGATGTACAAACTAAATGTGTGTTCTCCCAAAGAAAATGGTGAAAAAAGTGACATGCATTAAAAAAATGAACATTTTCAACTTTGTATCCTGTATTAACTACAAGCACAGTCATCTCACAGGTCAGACTGGACCCTCTGGTGTTTGGCCCAATGGACCATATGTTTGACAGAGCTGACCACAATGACAGAAACCACATCAGAGGCTTTGGAGTGGCCGTGGTTGTCTGCAGATTGCGTTTTTCTGCATTCGATGGGTGAAATCACCATTTCCTCTGTAAAGTGCTTTTGGGTGATCTGCATGATCGGTCAATATGCGCAGCTCCGTTTTTTTGCACAGTTGAGTTGTAGATTGCGTCCATCAGCCAAAAGCACTTTTCATCTGTTTTGTCCATTGCTATGTTGTGTTTGTCTGCAAACTTGAGATGTGAATGAAGAGCGTACAGTGAGGGGCGGG
This sequence comes from Salarias fasciatus, assembly GCF_902148845.1. NCBI lineage: Eukaryota > Metazoa > Chordata > Actinopteri > Blenniiformes > Blenniidae > Salarias > Salarias fasciatus. Next base: position 13,321,310 of record NC_043766.1, on the reverse strand, counting down.
GCCACGGAGCGGCTCGCTCAGAGGGGCCGAGGCTGCACACAGACGAGAAACAGGAAACAAAGCAACTCTTAAAACTAATTCTTAAGGCAAAAGCTATATTGACACAAAAAGTGTTGTTCACAACATTTCGCACTCATTTAAAACATTTTTACATATCCCTGGGTGATATTGTGTTATCTGTGTGGTGAAGTACCGTCACAGTAACAATACATGATATCGATATAGATCACGATATAAAACAAATCAATATTTCTGTTCTTTTTAAATAAACCCTGTTACTCTTAAGTGAGATTTGCAGATATCAGAAGGTTAATTTTTATGTAAATATTCCAAGTTAATATAACACTATACAACTGTTCCAGATGGAAAAAAACAAAAATAAACAGTGTTTTTCATCCTTTCCCCTGGATACTCCCACACCATGTGAGGTTAATTGGTGAACCTAAATTGCCCGCTTGGTGGGTGTGTGTGTGTTTGTGTGTGTGTCCTGTGATGGACTGGTGGCCTTTCCAGGGTGTACCCTGCACTCGCCCACAGGAATTAGCTCCAGCAGTCTGGGACCCTGCACGAGATTAATTGGTATAGAAGATGAATGGATTGATGACAAATTAAAAAGGCTAACATTTGTTTTTAAACAGTGAACAATGTGACTTGTCTTTGGGTCAACAAAATGATACCAAACTGATAGATCTAAGTAATGATGCAGAGCAGCGATGGAGAATGTTGGTGAGTGTCCAGTGTCCTTTCAAACAAATATTGAAAATTAACTTTTTTTTTTTTTTATCTTTAATTTTTTTTTCTTGAACAATTATTGTTAATCAGAAATCTGATGAGAGAATAGTGATATTATATTCTTCATTTCCCTAGCCTTCATTTAGCCTGTACCTGGTACTGGATTGTATGTAACAGAGTAAGTGTATTCCATGACGGATGTGTTATTTTAAATGGAACAATGGCAGCGGCTCCTAGTACTTACTTTTTACTGTGAATTGGACAAGTGAAATGCAGAGAAGTAGTTTCCTCAAGGGGATCTTGTTCAATTCGCAGTTCTTTTGTGATGTAGTGAGTTGATTGAAGTTGATATTTTTCATTGCATTTTTTGTGGAGATAGGTCAACAAATTCATCACTGTCAGGTTGTTGTATGTTTTTATGGCAGCTGATATCAAAAAATGTACTTATGGTTGCTAAAATAGGTTTATTCATTTTGAAAGAAGGTAAATACACATTGGTTTTGCCAAGGCACAGGCACAACTTTGCCTTTCAGAATAAGTTTGGAGAAAACTTTTGAAGGCATCCGCATTATCGTGATATTAGTGCTTCTAATGGTGTCAAACACCCTCAGCGTCAGTCAATGTATGATTATTACAACAGTGTTTGTCTCAAAGCTAACCAAGTTTCTTACCGACACTCACACCACCAGCCTCCTGCTCAGGACTTTGGCCAATTAGTAAACTGCACAGTCTGGCTGCCCGCCAGAAAGTCACTCAGCCAAAGCACCAGAGTCAGCCAGCGTAGCGGTGATGGCATCCTGCTGCTCCTCTCAAATTGGCTCATTTTATCCACAGACCTTCTGACATAATACCCACTTCAAGCCCTGTTTGGGCATTAAGCACTGCTTTTTACAAGATCAATGGCTTGCTTTGTGTTTGAACTCTTTCCGGTGGGCAGGCAGCTTAAAGTGTGGGTCCTCAGGGGCCCCAGGTTGAGACCTGCTGTTGTCTCTGGTCATCAGAGTGAAAGACAGGGTGCTTGCCCCTCTTCTAAAGCCAAGATTGATTATCTGAAGGAACAAAGCAGCATTGGGCGGTCCTTGAATATGAACTGGGTAGATTTGTCTTGTTAGACTGGGAACTGCATGGGTCAATGGGATCTCATGCTCTTGCTCCGTCTGTGTTTTACTATGTCTCTCTTGTTCCTCCCTCCTCTTTCAGCCTAAATCTGTCTCTCCCCTCCCTTTCACTCCCTTTCCTGGGCTTACCCATGTGGTTACTGAACAGTTTCTTCTCCACAGGGCGAAGGGGACAAGCGTGCCCTCAGGGTTGCCGCCAAGCCCCTGGAGAAGTTGGTCCTGGTGCTGCCGACTCTCAGACGACACAGCAGTCATGGCCCGACGGAGCGCTGAGCTGTCCCACTGCTGAGCGACGGGGCATCCCAGAGGGCAGGAGACATGTTGGGACAGAGGCCTGGTGACCATTGCACTGAAGTCTGTTACTATAGCAACTACTGTAGTAACCATGGAAATGCTATGGAGGACTGGTCTGGCCTGTGCTGTCATTGTGGCGATGGTTGCCACAGAGGTCGCTGGAGGTCGCAGAGAGGATTTCACGCAATCACAAGGTGAGATCAGCTTTTCGTGATTCTCAAGTGATTTTCTGCCTTTTAATCTAAGCTAAGAAAATGAGCATTAGTATAGTTGAACATACTTTGTTACACTGAGGCCAACCTCACAGACACAAGAAAAAGGCAAAAAAGAAATCTAATTATTCAGATCAAACAGTCGAATAACCTTACGCATTTTTTAAGACTCAGAAGTATTTTTTTGATATTGATTAATATTTATGGCATCATGTATAAACTGGCTTTTTTTTTTCATTCTGCATAAAGTTTTGCTGTCTGTAATATCTTCCATATAGTTTCTTAACCAAGATAGACTTTCACTATTTGACCAGAAGAATCACATTAGTCAAGAAGTTTCCTATTTATATGTTGTCAGTAACTTTAAAGTGAGAAACAGTCATTTTATTTCCAAGAAGTCAGCTGTATACCTCTTCTGAAATTGCAGTAATGCTTGTAGAATACAGCATTTATGTTCTCCTCCTAACAAAAACATAGATGTCAGACTTTAATTCACATCACATAAAGCACACCTGAATTCAGGACCTTTATAAACTTGAAAAAATTGAAGTGTGTCACTGTGCCGCTTTAAAGAGAATTGAACCGTTGGTTAAATGAAACACACAAATAATTACAGACCATGTCTTTTACATGGTAGGAAACATTCGTGTAGATTGATGTATGTCATTCTGACTTTCAACTGGGTTACTTTAATTGTGTCCAGGCTTAGAGAGAATGGTTGCTTTAATGTATTTTATGATTGAAAATCATGGCAGAATCTATTTCTCATTAAAACGTCTCACTAAGGGGCAAGTTTTCACATTCAAAATTCAAAATATGTCAGTTTTGAAAACAAATATTGTATATCAGGTAATAACAATCTTAAACACACTTTTGTATTAGCTGGATTTTATTTTTAGATAAAATGTCATGCACACAACTGAAATGGGAAAAAGTTGCCAGAGCTGTCCTGGCCACGGCTCGCTCCAGGCCTACAGGTGTCGACTGTCTGAACTTCAGCTCCGCTCCTACAAATCACGTTGCTATGGTGCCGCCACGCGCCCGCCTCCTTCACCATTCACCACACTGTCTCTTTTATTCACACTGAGGCTCGAACAACTGAAACCCTTCTGAAGACATAAATTACATGAGTGTCCATGTCTCATCATTTCCTAAACTTAACCCCTGACCCTTCATTGCCATCTGTCTCTCATTGTCTTCTGTACTGCTTCCTTTACGTAATCCACCAGTCAAACTCTGGCGAGCCTTCTTCCCGTTTTCCTTCTTTTCCTTGGATATAAGCAGGTCTGTAAAACTCAGTTGTTGTTTTTTTATTACTCCAGATAAACAGACTTTAAGTATTTCTCTAACATTTTGTGCCTTCCAACTTACAGTTTCACTTCACTGTTGTCATCTTATTTCAGTTAGTGTGTGTTTTCAAAACAGCAAAACAGCATTGAGCCAGATCTTGTTGTGTAGAGTTTGCATGTTAGTGCCTGATTTTTTTCTCTGTGTCCTCCTATTTCCTTTCCTTTGGGTGATATGAACACTATCTTGGACTAAACAGAAAATGGCTGGCCAGTAAAGACTGAAGACAAAGCTAAACAAGGAAAGAAAGAATATTTAGTGAATAGAGACACAACCACAAATGAATGATGATAAATATGGATGGTATTTAACAGCTTAGACTTTTTAAGAACATAATCAAAATATGTCTTACATAGTTGAGTGCTCATCAGACATTTATTGCACAAATTCGCCTTTCTCAGCTGTGCTGAAGGGTCACTTTAAATGAAAGTTTTCATTGTTGGTGTTTATCAAAAAACATATGGTAACAAAAACATAAGCTTGGAAGACTTTGGGATTAGATCTGATTCAGTAACAAGAGCAAAAGTGCAGTCAGCCGCCGATGCTGGATGATAAGACCTGGCTCACAGCACGCACTCCACTTCAGCTAGAAGGTGTTGCATGGGTTTGAGGTCAGGGCTCAAGTTAAATCGTTCCACACAAAAGCAAGAGCTTTCATAGGTGTAACATTTTTTGTGCTAGCAAAGTAAATCAAAGCTTTCATCTTTCTTTCTTTCTTTCTTTCTTTTTTTAATTCCAGTGTTATCTTAATGCAGTAAGATTACTTGAAATTTGAAATGAGAGTCTCTTCCTCACAGCTACTGCACAAACCTTCGGTCAGATTCCACTTGTCTATTCAGGTACACTACTAATGTTCGCTGTGTTATGATAATGCAGAAAAATAAGATCATGAGTAAGATAAAGGTGGCTGCTTTACGTCTTTTGGCCCATGACATTTTTAAAATTGCAACCTGGCAAGTTAAGTAAATACATAAATAATAGATACAAAGACCAGCGCCAGTGCTAATGCAGTTCACCTGTTTGTGTTTTTCACTAGCCTTTAAACGCCGCTCAGAGTCAACAGATGCTTCGTTAAGAGATGAAACATCGATGGAGTTGGCAATTGTTGTTTTTTATGTTTGTGAGCTTTCTTTAAACATGTGACAGTTTCTCTTGTGATTATTCTCTAAAGGCAAAATCTCCATCACCTGAATTACTCCCAAACCTTTTTTTTTTTTTGACTAATTACTCCTCTTCTGGTAGTATTTGATTCAGGAGAGGCAGGTCTGCTTGGCCTGCCATGCTGTGAAAGGTGTGTCTGACATGGAGGGAGGGGCGCTTTTCCAACCAGAGTACTTCCTTCAACTATTTTCATTTGGCGATAACAGAACCAGGGGTGTATTTATCAGCACAGACTGTTGTGTATGTAACTGTGCTGGTCAGGGAGTTTTCTGCTGTTAAAATTAGAAACCATGTTTCCACTGTCAGCTTGAGCGTTGTTTGTAATGTTGACTTAACATTTTGCAAATCTTCAATTCATTGTTAAGGTTTTTCAAAATATTAGGTACTGTTATGTATGAGTGCGCCCCCAGTTTACCACCATTAAAAAGAATCGAATAAGACTCAAGCTAAATTACAAATGCTGTAGCACTGTAGGACTGGTGTGTTTGTGTTCAGCCATGTTTCTGTGAAGCAACAAATATGACAGTTGTTTGCCGGCAGAAATGTTTTTTTCCACGTGCTCTACCAATTTTGACCAGAAGCAACAGTTACAAGCCATTTCTTATGTGTTTCATCAAAGATTTTTAACAAGGTGGCCTCAAGAAGCTGAGGAGCAATATTTTTTTTTAATGTTACTGAGACCAAATTTTATTTGTGAAAGAATGGAGGAAATTGTTGTTATTATGCTAAACCATGCATGAAACTGCATTGTGTTCTGTTCAGCTAATTATCTCCAAATGTGATTAACAAGCTCACACACATGCTGTTTTTAGATGGTTTAGTTGTGAAAGCACATTTTTTTTTTATAACATCTCACATCTGGTGAGTGTCTGTAACTGTTAAGGAAGAATATAATCTGCCAGTGGTGACCAAGCTTGATGACACCTTTTAATGTTTATTACTTTCTGCTAAAGAGCATCGATAAACATAATATTAATCAATAAATCAATCAAGTCACAGTCTTTATCCACTAAAAGCTTCCTGTGCTTTAATCCTCGTGTGGTGGGAAAACGCTTTTGGTGGGAACAAAAGCAAGAAGTTGGAAGTCCTGTGGAGAAAAAAACCTAAGTGGGTTTTTAAAAACTCTTCTGCTCAAACCTTTATTGCATAGTAATTTGTTTAGTGTTTTTCATTACAGCCTTTTCTGTGTGAGGTCTCATTTTTTTCCTTCCATAGAGATGAATTAGATCTACTTTATTGACACCCTCCTTTCAGTCTCCCTGCAGAGGTTTATCCTGTGCTTCAAAGGTAATTTTAGGACCACCTGCTGGATCAGTTGCTGTGGTTTTGTTGTAGAAAACAGCTCAATGTGTGATAGTTTGCGCTTAAGTAAATTAGACTGTTAGAGGTTGTGGTGTTTCTTTAATGTAGTGCAGATGATCCTCAAGGCTTTTCGTGGTCTTCCTAAGTTTTACATTCTTAGCACTGATGGGTAAGAAATTCTCATTCTTCATTTTTGGCACTTATTTGTCTTTTGAGAAGGCATTGTGTTATTAAATGCTTTCTCAGTATATGAGGGCTAGATAAGACTTTTTGTTTACCTTTTAGCATCGTGCTAGTCATTGTGAAAAGATCCTCATAAAATGGGGACCAAGTTAGTCCAATCATGCAACAGGTGGGCGAAAGTTCAGAGGCATGTTAATCTTAAGTGAAAAGTAGAACTCAAGCAAGCTGAGATTGGTGAAACAAGACGAGCTAATAAGTTTGTCAAAATCAAACTAAGAAAAACTGACAAGACAATGTAGATAAGATGACTGGATGACAGTCGATGAAGGGACAGGACAGGTGTGGTGAATAGGAAGTATTGTCAGAAATGGCAGATTAAAAAAGCAGTATTGACTGTCCAGAAAGTAACAGAGGTGAGAACAGGTCAAAATAGCTTCTTTGGTTCGAATTTCTTTTAGTATTGCCCCTTTTTTCCAGTTTGTAACCACAGTTATTAGGTTGTTTGAGTTCGGTTCCAATTTTTTGACAGTTTCCCCCATTACTTCCAGTAAAAACTTCATTGGCCTTCCCACCTTTAACGTTTACTGGAAATGGGGTTTGCCAATAACAAAAAGAAAAAAAAAATACAATGCAGACAACTATGACTTATAAGTATTGTACATTGTTCTCACGCTTGACTTTCCCTTGTTGAGAACAGACTAGAAAACCACCAGTGTTTGTAAATGCACTTGCTGTTTGTTCAAGCCGCCGCTGCTCTCTGCTGCTTACACATCTTTGTCCGTTCGGAGTTTTGCAAATCTGTATCAGGAAACTGTGATCTCTGGATATTTACTTTGTGTGGGAGGGGGCTACTTCTCCACCGACCAAGACCAAAGGTTCGATTAAAAACTGGACTCATTTGCCGGTGACCTTTCTCTGTTGGTTAGCTGACGTTGGCTGTTTGGAGCTTTGCATGTTTGAACAATAAATCTCTACTAGGCCTTGGCCGACACTTGGACAGACAGGAAGTGTATAGTTTCAAGGTATCCATAGCAACATCCCATCTGTGGCCTCACAAAGGAAGGGGGTACTTGAAGTGGAGTGGCCTTGTCAGCAATTCATTTAAAGTCTTGATAATAAAGAGAGTTTTGTTTTCGGTCTGTCAATAATAACAGCTTTAGCTTTTTTTTTTTTTTTTAAATGACGCAATTCCCAAGCCAGTCAGACCCAGCTGAATGCTGACTTTATTTAGCTCAACTCCAATGATCATTTGATACCTTCTTGTTTCTTCCTCCTCAGCTGCTTTTCTGTCCAGTCTCGGCCAGTATGAAATCGCCATTCCAGTTCGTCTCGGGCCCAATGGCGAAATACTGGACAAACATAAGACTCAACACAACCAAAGAAGAAGACGCAGCAGTGATGACAGCCTGCCCGACTCTGTAACATACATTTTAAAATTATTTTTTGTTCAGTCAAAAAAAAACTAGAAAAAGTTGCATCATGCGCATTTTTCTCTGTGTGTATGTGTGTGTGTGTGTGTGTGTGCGCGCGTGTGTCTGTCTCAGCTCTTCTACCAGCTGTCCACATCACAAAACAACTTCTTGCTGAATCTGACGCTTCAGGGAGGTCTGCTGTCCCAACAGTTCAGAGTGGAGTACTGGAAGAAGGGTCGATTGGCCTGGAGTCACCCTTACTCTCCTCACTGTCACTATGTGGGACACCTCCAAGACCAGCCGCACTCCAGCAAAGTGGCCCTGAGCAACTGTAACGGCCTGGTAAGAACGAAGCCCCCGGCTTAATCCACAGCTAATGCACTATGTGAGATCAGCTGCAGCAGTGCTGGCTCAGCAAATCAGGGATCAGAAATGTTTGAATCCAACATCAAAGCATCAAATTCTTTCTAATCTTGAATCCTGAAGCTGGCCTTCATTTTCAAACTGACCAGTGTTTTTTTTTTTTGTCTGGTTCTTTTCATCCTTCTCTCAAACAATGGGTACATTCCTGACGGTAACACAGTTTTTATTTGCTCAAGATTTATTTGGAAGCTTAAAGGGTCGAATAAAGGATGTGAAGTAATGAGACTTTTATGTATTGTAAAGTAGATTCAACAGGCTATTTAGTTTAGGAAACTTTTTTCATTTTCACACTGTCAGAAATTATTGATCTTAATTTTTTTTTTCTACATAATTTCAATAGCAATTATATATTACAACAAAATGCTAAGTTAGTATTCATAAAAGTCAACAAAAAAGCTAAATATGCTGTGTTATGTTTACTAAAAAAACAAAGCACTTGTGGGATTGGTAGAAAAGATTATTATATCCATTATAATGTATTCAGTTTGTCCTATTGACCTTAAATGGCCTTGGCTGGCGTTAACCATAACTTCAATCCTTTTTTTGTCTTCAGTGCAGCTTCTATTCACCTTTTTTTTTTTTTTTTTTTGTACATGTATGATATCAAGTGCTGTTAAATTTCTTTGGAAAAATACTGGTTGAAGTGTAATCAACTTCATTAAAGCCTCTCTATATATCGCAGGCATCAATTTCATTTAACTCATAAAATCATCTTGGAACACCAAAACAGAGAAGTGCCATTTGTTGTTGATGGCTCTGACCACTGGTTTGACTTGTTTTTCTGAATGCTGGTGCATCGTTTTGCTTGCTGAAGACACTGCGCTCCATAGAGGAGCACCTTGATTCTCTGCATCCTCTCACTACAAACACCAGGATTAGATGTGTTCACGAAGCGTTAATAAGCTGCACACGTAATTACTGTTGGTCAGACCAGCATGAGCACATTCACCAGTGAGTGGGCTGGATGACCAGAGGAGCATCACTAACTTTATTATGGGATTAAAGGCACTTTGAAAGCCGCCGCAGTGAGTCGAGGGTAGACACTCACTCTGACATGGGCCAACACATCTGAGCAGAATCAAAGGGAGTGTTGGTGTATCTCACTCTCTCATTTCTCTCGCTTCCATTCACTCTTTCATGCTTTTGTGTGTGTGTGCGTGTGTGCGTGTGTGTGTGTGTTAGTTCTGTGGGGTCCTGATGCTCAGCTGGCCCCTCAGAGGACACTGTGAGGGGGGCAGAGCGTATGAAATAAATGATATATAAAATAAAGTGTGGATGCAGAAAGATGATTAAGTTATGAATTATTTCACTGAATTATGAATGAATTATTTCACCTGCTGCTACGCGGCAGAGCTTGATTTTCATTTCTGTTTATGATTTAAAATTCTTTGTGCCGTTCTGTCATTATTGCATTATTGTAAAACTTCTTATTGTAGATGAAGGTGAAAATGTGATACATTGCATGTTTGTATTGAGTTTTTTTCTAAGTTTTCATGAATGTATATTGGATATGTGTTTTCTCATACATTGTTTTCTGTTTTTTCTGGTATCTTTATTTTTTTTTTCACCAGGGTTTTCTATAATCCTACTGTGCAATATTGTTTATGAATATCTTTCTAAATTTTTCATGTCACCTTGACTTGAATTATGTGTTCGCTTTATACTCTAGAATAAAGCAGAGCAATGGCAGAAATATTAGCTCATGTGACTGAAGAACCTTTCGCATTTTATTTTAAAGTTTAAACAGCAGTGCAAATTCTAAACGTTGATATGTTAGTAAGTTTTTAAGCCATGTGCATGGAAGCTGTAGATATATATTGCATGTGTTTAACTTCAAATTGAGTTCCTGCCCTCTCTTAATGGTAATAATTATTTTCGTAAAATCTTCTTTTATAATGCCTAATAGAGAAAAACAACATTTCATCAGAAGTAAGGCTTTGGGCAGATTCTACACTGTGGCATTTACAATGTGTGTCATAATGGCAATCATCCCTATTCTTCAAATTTGTCTCTCTGCAGCAGGGGGTAATTGTTGCCGGGGGAGAGGAGTACCTCATAGAGCCCCTTGTCTCACCAGATAACCAAACCAGGACAGAGAGGGAGGAGAGAGCAGAGGGGCGCCCCCATGTGGTTTATAAACGGTCATCGCTCCGATATCAGTACAAGGGCCAATCCTGCGGAGTCATTGGTGAGAAAACAGAAAGATGCTGTGGTCTCTTCAGAGGCAGCTGTAGTGTTTACACCAAAGGAGTAAAGCATCCAAGACTGATGTGCACATTCCCCGGCAGCAGAAGACTGTGGTCCTGCTAGTTGTCACTGGTTATGAGCGAGTCCATGATACCATTGGGCTGGAGCGTCAAACTGCAGTCGATCGTGCATGTTTTAGACGTCTCTGCTTCAGCACACCTAAATCTAATGTGAATGTTGCAATCAAGCTTATGAAAAAAACCCAATAGCAAGCCACTCATTGCAGTCTGGTGTGTTGTGAGTTCGAGAGATCTAGAACATGCAAGCCATAGAGCCTCGAGGGCCCATTTATTTAATAAAACAAAAATGAATTAAAAATGCCATGATATAATATATGTAATTTTCATTTTATTTCTGCACCACAGTCATTGTGAATCTACAGTTGTCCATCTGTTGTCAAATTACAGCAAATTAACTTTTTTAATTGAGCAATTCATGCAATTGCGTAATTTATTTTCAATGCATAGAATTGCTAAACTGCTGCTGTCTTTTGCTTTGTAGTTGTCTTGCAATATGTTTTGAACACATGAGTGCATGTGATCCACTTCAGATGAAAAGCCAATGAAAGGTGCAATGTGGTGGCAGCGCACTCTGAAGACCCCCCCGCATCACGTCGGCCGGGGCCAGCTGCCCCTGAAGCGCTCGGTCAGCCGGGAGCGCTACGTGGAGACGCTGGTGGTGGCTGACAAGATGATGGTGGGTTACCATGGCCGCAGGGACATCGAGCAGTACATCCTGGCCCTGATGAATATTGTAAGTTTCACAACACAAAACATAGGAACATGTTAAGATGCTTCTTTTTCCAATGCGTCTTCCAGAATAGGAACAGTTCAAAGTGTCACCATTGAATTACTAGTGAACTCTGAAGTCTCTCTGTTTTTCTTTTGTGTAGTTTAGCTTTTTTTTTTTTTAGGCTTTGAAATCCATCAGCCAGTCATGGTTTAGTAAGACAGCAGAACAGCTAAAATAAGTTAAGTCCTTATTACACTGTGAAAAAAATATCAAGTTGAATGGAAATTAAGCATATCAACTTTCAGTGATTTTAAATAAAGGGTCTGATTTATTCTCTATAAATCCTCATACGTTTTGCCATCGAGCTGAGATTGTACAGTATTGTATTGTCATTGTCTGTACACTAAGAATCTTTTTACCTCATTTTGTCACTTTAAACTCACTGACAGCTTAGGAATGTGTATAATGAAGGGGTTTCCACCACACGTAGTAGGTTGCATCTAGACTGTTACAAAACCAGAGAAACTAATGGAGCCTTTTCAGTACTGAATTACAAAATAAACCATGTTACACCAGACAGCAGTAATAAAAACTGTCTCAGTGCAGCTTTGGTACTTCAGTGGTTTCAACTCTGGTTTTGTCTGTTCTGTTGCTACTCTTATTCTAGTAGTTGCTGTACTCGGAGGCTAATCTGTCTTGTTGTGTGGTTGGTTGCGCCTTAAGCGAGTCCTGATAGCAACATGAACATCAGTCCAGCAAAAAGCCTTTTTTTTTTTTTTTTTTTTTTACAGTGGGTGTGTGCTGTAATGATCGGACTTTCTTAGGTTTTCTCAATTTTCAAACGTTTTCTTCCTGTCATCATATATTTAAGTAAATGATGGATTGCTTGAGTTTATATTTTCGTAGTTGTCTTATCTGTATTCCTATGCACTCTAAAAAGCATTTTTTAAGACTGGTCTTTTCTTGTTTCCCTGGAGGTCAGGTTGCCAAACTGTTCCAGGATTCTAGCCTGGGGAATGCAGTCAACATAGTGGTGACGCGGCTTATCCTGCTCATGGAGGACCAGGTGAATTAACTATGTCATTCATTGTAAAAGTTCTACAACTCTCAACTCTCCTCTCCTATTTCCATGTCTTGGCATGCTTGGGCTTATTACCTTTCTGTCCAACTTCCATCAAAGTTGTCCCTGAATAGCATATATGAACTCCCTATTTGTGTCAAATTATTGGCTTAAGCGTGTTTTCCTCCACCACTCCCAGTCGGCTCTGAATGTGTAAGTGGGTCTTGTGAAGGGCCACTGTAATAACAGAAATTAGAGGATGTGAGGAAGCAAAGGAGAGATGATTGAGGAAAGGTGGAAAGCTGCAGGAATGAGGGGACTTTTGTACCTGTCAAACAGAGCTGCTTTGTGACTGTCCTACTTGTTGCTGTGCTGAACAGTGAACCTCTCTGACCAGCGCCATGACGCACGTACAGGTTGCAGTAAATCTCAAATTGAGATTTGGATTCAGATGTATAACACAGCAGAATAAAACTGTTTTGCAAGAATCATCAGATCAGACCAGATTCAATATTGATCCGATCCGGTTCATAAATGACTGACTTTATAGCTTGAACTGGTAATGTGGCGCAGTGAATTACGAGTTTTTGCCATGTTTCTCTTCAGGCAGAAAGCACATCTCTATGGATAACCATGACAGTACAGACATCTGTGGTACCCAGCACAAGATTTCTAATGATGTGCCATAAGACTATAATTTAGGGTTTAGTGCGATTGCAAAATATTAGTGGCTGCATGAGCACATGCTGAACTATAAAAGTCAAACTTGGATATTGCACCTGTTTTACTTGTGCTGAAAGGTGACGTCACAGCTGGGCAAGTTTGAATCCACACAGCTCTGTCTGCTCGTGTTGCAGACTCTTGTCATATATGATGTGAGGGATTGATCGAAGGTCAGAAAAAACACAGAGTCAGAATCCACACCTGACCACAGGGCAGCAGTTCAGATCATAAAAAGTGCACGACTTTACCAGCAGTGCCGAGGAGATGAGTGAACCATCTGACTGCATAGTAAATGACCTTATTAGCCTGCCATTAACAGCATGTGGTGAGACGCGAGGCCAACTTCTTCATAATGTCAACCTTTCTGTGCTCTGACAGATGAATTATGCTGAATTAAAGGGGTATTACAGTATGGCTTTGAGGTTTCCTGTGGAGCTGTCCTATTAGGGAACATTTATGATTCATACTGCCTCAAAATTAGTTCTATAATTTACTGCTCGGATGTGTGCTTTATCTGAAATGGTAAAAGATAAATGTTAGGATCATTAGCGGTGAGCATTATTAGTGTTGTTATTCTTACTCCGTGGACCGCTGAGGCTGAGGTCGAGGCAGAATTGAGAGCAGTCTTCCGTGAGTGTTACTGTTACTGGTTTCCACATCTGAAAAAGGCAAGCTGTCCCTGGAAAGGAAAATGAGGCTCGCAGTGGGCCCAGAAATGAGGGACTGTGGGATGAGACAATTGCTAGTTATGTCACCACATGCATTCCTGGGTTACGAGTTCTTGCCAGCTGTGGTCAGCAGAGCAGTCCCTGCTCGCTCTCTTCTCTCTGTGCCCTCAATACTGTGGAGGTGCACAGATGCAAAGATATCACAGGATGGAAAGAGTAACCCAAATCACTGAAAGACAGGAAGTCTAAGTCCATGTTATCATAGCATTGTTGGATTTTCATGTGTTTGTTTGTTTAGGAATAGATTCATATTATTGAACTAAGCGTTTGTTTAAATGCATGCCGTGCTTGACAAAAGCTAACGTTGTTTTCCAAAAACTTTGTTTGAGCCCATATTTTCATTCTTATCTTTCAGCCAAATCTAGAGATTAATCACCATGCCGGAAAGTCTCTAGACAGTTTCTGTAAGTGGCAGAAAACCATCCAGCATCGGAGCAGCTACGGGAATGCCATACCAGACAACGGCATCGCTCACCATGACACTGCTGTGCTTATAACCAGGTCAGAAATGCAAAAAATGATAAACTACCTTGCAGGAATCAGTATATGAGACTGTAATGCTGTTGTTGACCTTTCATCAGATATAGTTGAGTTTTGTATTTTCTGTCAAAACAAAACTCCTACTGCAACCTCTTGTGAATAACAGCATGTTTAGTCTGCCTTCCTGTTCACCAAAGGGTTAATAGTGCTTCCTCCAAGCTGAATCGTTACATTCCCAGCCCCTCTCCTCATAGCTTGTCATTAAGCCAAGTCCAGTAGAGTATCTGCATCTTGTCGTGTCTGCGGCGACAATAGCTGGGGCCTCACAATACAGCTTAGCACCTGGGGAGAAAATGCAAAAAAATGTGCAGAGAGACTGATGGATTTCCAAGTTTTGAGGCAAGCTGCTCAGAGGGACACTGTGACAGAAAGAAAGAGAGAGAGCAGAAATCCAAGCAAAGGTGCATTGCATCTGCCAGCGGTGCTCTCTTTCTCTGTTTTCTCTTCTGCTCTCCAACTGTACTGGCTATAAGCGCCGGAGGGAAACAGAAACAACAGTGCTGGATGCATATTAAACAGATAAAACACTGATCCTATTGACTGAGGAATTTGCAACAGAACAATACAATCATGGTTTGGTCAGAGTCATCTGAAAGCAATGAGGGCAGAGCTTCCACAAATACTTTCCTATTCTTTCTAACGCAATGCGCTTTAAGCTCCTGCTGCAGTTAGTTAGAGAAGCTGAACAAACAGGCTGAATGTCAATGTGAAAACCACTTCCTAAATGTGGTGTTGTGATGGCTTTGTGAGAGAACCCTTTGGTTTTATGACAGTCTTTATCAAGCAGAAGATGGACATGGTCCAGACAGACGACACCACTGTGACCATCTGTGGTTTCCGGCTATTGTTCCTTTAAAACGATATCCACATGTTATCACTACTGTCTGTCCATAAAATATGTTTGTGTGTCTGTCACTGTGAATATGCTGCATGTCTGGGTCGAGCACATTTGTATGTATACAGCCATTACCGTCTTTCATTATACCAATGTCGTCTTTACTTTTTGCTGTCAGTTATAAACAGTCTTTTTTGTTTTCTTTTCTACCTGCAGGTACGATATCTGCATTCAAAAAAACAAGCCCTGTGAAACCTTAGGTAATATTCATTCACATACACTTAAATTGCGGCTTGCCTACAGTGTCTTTTTTGATTAAAAGTTTTCTCTCGGACCTGAAGACCTAAAACTTGAGTTTACCTCTCATTCTTGACATTTAAAAAAGAGGTTCTTTTAATTAGACTAATAGGCAGATTTACAAGGAGCGGTATTGTAAAGTTTCTCATGAGAATGAAATTCCTGCAAAACTTTACGAAAATAGAAAAAAACTTCTTGAATGGTTTCATGATGACCACAAATTTCTCAACAACACTTTTACTGTTAAACAGAATGTTTTCTGCTTTAATGATGTTATCTAAATGTATACAAATAAGAAGAATGTTATGGAAACATTTGATATTTATCGATTGGAATCCATATTGTGCATGCTGCGGTTTATTTATTGACATTTTTTTACAAGCACTTTGCTTTCATAGTAATCAAGAGAGAACATGGTGCTGCCTTTCTCTGGTCAAACACTGTTGATTCAGATTCAGTCCAGGTGTTTTCTACTGCTTGAAAGGGTTTTACGTTCACATCCTCTATTTTGTGTGTGGGTGTGTGGCTGTGTGGCAGGTTTGGCTCCAGTTGGAGGGATGTGTGAGCCTGAGAGAAGCTGCAGCATCAATGAGGACATCGGTCTGGGAACAGCTTTCACCATCGCCCATGAGATGGGACATACGTGAGTGGCACGCTCACTGAATTATTTTTTTATTTCTCTGGACATTTTAATCATCCCAAGGGAGTTACCCCTAAAAAACAATGGGTGTATGTACTGTAGGTGTATGTGCAGCAGTATGAATTTCATATTCTGAAGCAGCCTGTCCAGTGCTGGTCCTTGAGGACCGCCGCCCTGCATGTTTGAGATGTTTTCCTGCTCCAACACATGTGATTGTAATGAATAATAAGGATTTCTGCAGGCTTTCTTCAGAGCAAGTTTATAGACAATTGATAAATACCTTTTGATAATAGTGTCCAATCAAACAATTTCAACAAGTCAGTAAGAAAATAATACAAAATGAATCAGATTGGAGTAGTTCTCCTGCCTCTTGGTAGCTTTTTCAATCATGTGATTTATTTTTTATTTATTTATTTATTTTTTTGTAATTTTAGCAATTCTGTACTTTGACCACTTAATGAGCTTGATGTGGTCACATACTCGGATCATTCATATTCTTATAACCGGTAAATGGTGAATTTAATATTAAATTGACTTTGTGATTGAATGACTGCAATCGGTGTTACGAAACAGTTGTTTTCTGTCTGGCAGCTTTATACATTTAAGTTTTAGTTATGCTTGTAGATAATATTTAGAGAAAATATTGGTTGGCTTAAGCAACAGGTGCTCAGGTCTGTTTACAGTTTACTGCAGGTTTACTGTGTCTGTGCGGTGTTCACAGCGCCATCAGACTCCAGTCTGGACTGCACCAGCGTTTCTTTGCGATGTGCTTGGTAAAAACACTTGGTCCACATCTTTGGTTTACAGCAAGGAGCTGAAGGCAGCATCCCCATTTCCAGGATAGGGTTCCACTGATGCAGCAGTTGTACTAGAGTTAGTTTCACGTGTACTGAACAGGATATGCATGCCCATGACCTGAAGATTAAATAAATAAATAAATAAATAAAAAGTATAAAACAAGCTATTTTTTTCCACTGTTGATACATACCTTCTGGGTTTTTGCGTGAGGCTGAGGAAGCAGAATGTTAATAGGTGAAAGGTGAACACTTGTGACAGCTGTGGACTGTTATCTTTCATACGCCTGTTTTTCAGATCACTCTCAGTTATCCACAGTGATCTTTTTTCCACTGTCCCCATTGCCGCTGCAGGGATTATGACCCGTCTGCATGGTCTCAAAGTGTATTATCATGTCACTATATTATCATGTGCTTTAGGTTTGGGATGAACCATGACGGTATGGGGAACGCCTGTGGGCCTCGCAGTCAGGAGACCGCCAAGCTGATGGCTGACCACATCACCATGAAGACAAACCCGTTCATCTGGTCCACATGTAGTCGAGATTACATCACCAGCTTCCTGGAGTGAGTCAATCTATACGAGAAATCTGCAACACCACACATAAATTGGTGATTAAAAGTTGGAGGTATGAAAATGGTACTGAACGTTGCGGTGTGTGTGTGTGTGTGTGTGTCTGTGACTTTCTGTAGCTCTGGTATGGGCTCCTGTCTGAACAACATTCCACCGAAGCAGGAGTTTGTGTATCCCACCACGGCGCCGGGTCAGGCCTACGACGCAGATGAACAGTGCCGTTTCCAGTATGGTGTCAGATCTCGCCAGTGTAAATATGCTGTGAGTACATTGTCGGCATATATATTTAGTATTTACGTATTTTATTCATAGAACTCCACATGAGGAAAAGAACAAGTAAGCATAGATTTTCCTTCATCTAATCATTTTCAGTCCTAAGCATCCGCGCCTAACCTTAGTGAGATTTTTTTTTAAATTTTTAAAAATGAATCAGAAGTGTATATATGGATGTATAGTAAACCGTTTAATGTTTCAGAAACATCATTGTACACTATACTGCATATTGTTTTTGGAAATAGGAAAGTGCAGGTTGCTGGCAGTTGATTATTTCCGACTCTGTCTTGAATTCATACATTTAGAGTATTTTTAATTTTAAAACATTAGTTTTGTTCATTGATACAACTTTCTTAAAGATGTCCCCTGAGTAATATTTTTACGTTGGTCTGTCTGTTGACCTGCACGGCCTGGATCTTTTCCGTGCATCAAATATTCCTTTGCTTTATTTCACTGGTTGTCTGTTTCTCCTTTGCTGTCAGTTCAGATGTCTCCGGGCTGACGTGATCTTGCACCTTACTCTGGATTTATGTTTCTCTGGCTCACTTAC
The DNA here is from genome assembly GCF_902148845.1 of Salarias fasciatus. Lineage (NCBI taxonomy): Eukaryota > Metazoa > Chordata > Actinopteri > Blenniiformes > Blenniidae > Salarias > Salarias fasciatus. The sequence continues at coordinate 13,303,133 of NC_043766.1, read as the reverse complement.
CTTTAAGTCTGTGACGTGAATCAACTTGCAAGTGTCTTCACTGTAGAGCTTCCGCTTTATTGCGTGGTCAAGTTTTACAAGACTGACTTTAGAGGGAACGGACATCTGGAACAGTGAACTGCTTTATAGACACATTACTATCAATACTATTTGGTCAGAGCATATGTATACAATAAAACCTAACCCCATGTGTTAAGGACATTGCTGTTGAGGAAAGAGCAGGACTGCCTTTCTGTTGTCGAGTCTCCACGGTGATTATAAGCATAAAAACACTGAAGACCTTTCTCGTCTGTGTCTCTCTTTTGCACATTCAAACGCTCACAGGAGGTCTGCAGTGAACTGTGGTGCATGAGCAAAAGCAACCGCTGCATCACCAGCAGCATTCCTGCTGCGGAGGGAACCATCTGTCAGACCAACACCATAGAAAAAGGGGTAATCAACCAAAATATTATACTTTTTAACCAAGTGGTGGACATTTTCCAAGTATTGTTAATGTAGGTCATATGGAACAAGTTCTCCTGAATGTGTTATGTTACGAAAGAAAAATCTAATTATCTTTGTGTATTTTTGTGCAGGTTTTTATTTTGTTTTGTTTTGGTAACATAATTTCATATAAGAATTGGTCTTTCCTCAAAGCAATTATTGTAAAAAAATAAATATATAAAAGTAGTGCTCTGGAGTTTTGAAGATTCTGGTTTGATTTGTATTCTGATATTTCCTGACAACAGCTGTTGTTTTCGTTGCATGTTTATGTTTATGAGTGTGACTCACTGCCTAATCACCGTGATGTGTGTGTTTCTGTGGCAGTGGTGCTACAAGAGGGTGTGTGTGGCATATGGTACTCGTCCAGAGGGCATAGATGGAGGCTGGGGTCTGTGGACACCCTGGGAGGAGTGCAGCAGGACATGTGGAGGTGGAGTGTCCTCTTCTGTCAGACACTGTGACAGCCCCAGGTGCAGACTTTACCTGTGTTCAACATGAAATGCAACACAAGTCGTTCTCTTCAGATGTACAGAATGACTGAAGAAGAGCACACACACACACACCCATAAAAAAATGTAATACAATAGGCTAAATGAAATAGTGACTTGTTCATTAATTATCTTTGTGGGAATAGATAAAGAATTTCTTAGTAAATACTTTCATTAAGCACTAAAAAAAGTAAAAATACTTCATTTATTAAGGGAAGTATTTTGTTAAATGTCAAAGCAGTGCTCCTGGTCAGTCATTTTCCACACTTGTGCATCATTGACTATGGAAATATGGTATTCAGTGTTTTGCCAAAAGGCATGTTGAAGCATGGCCAGGTGGCAATTAATGAACCATCAGTGAGCCAATCAGATGCGTCGTGATTTTCTGTATGTTGACCGTCTGTCTGTAAATACCAAAGACATTGCTGCATAAACATCTTGAGAGAGTTTTTTGTATTTGGCCATTGCGTTTTTTTCTCATTCCACAATGAGCAACCTAATATCGAGTGTCAAAGGTCAAGGTCACCTTCGCCCCGTGTGCCTCATTTTCATGAATGCAATCTTAAGAAAGCCATACTTTTATTATAATAGTCTTCACTGCATGAATGATCCTGCAGAAAGTTCTTCGATCAATTTTATTTTTAATACCATCACAAGCTGATCATTTTGTTACTTGTGTGAAGTTTGTATTTATCTGATTGACTGTTTGTTTACACTCTCAACAGCCAGTACACCATGTAGTGGTTTTTGTATAATATCAAGCTGTGCAAAATATCTCCAGATTTCATGACATATCTCATATTCATGACATGTGCGCGTCAGGAAAGACACTCCCAGTTCAGCAGAGTTTCGAAACAAATAAGACAAACAAGAGGCCTTGGTGGCTGTTGAAAATGCTTTTGTTAAAAATGTGTTTATAATGAGCAGTAAATTATCATATTTATCCTTACTGGTTGTAGCTTACTGTTGTCGGTTAAAGATTAGTCAGAAGTTATCAACATTAAATGCTCATTGTTTTTCGCTGCTGCTTAAAAACTGTAAAATCTCTCTCTCTCTCTCTCTCTCCCTCTCTCTCTCTCTCTCCCTGTCTCTCTCTCTCGTTCTCGTGTAAACTGTGCTGAAGACATCAGTCATGCAATTTAAATGCAGGATCTTCACACAGACAGTGGTGGAATCTGAATCATTACGAAATGCCAGCCTTTTTGATTTGCAGTCACCAGATGGTTCATCTTGAATTGATTAAACTGAGAAAGGATTGACCCAGTTCTGAGGCCAACAGTGTTCTGCTGCATCATTTGAGCATCACTTTTTGTTCCAGTCTGTTTGAATTTGTTAAACGTTTAGCAGAAACAATCGACTAGCTTTATTTTCAGTTCACGTATAAAGAGCAGCGGGGTTGTTTGACTTAGCTGCGCAAAAAAAGTAATGAAAATAAGTTTTACTGTGAGATGAAAGCTAACGAAACAATGATCAGAGGCCAGTGTTGTGACTGATGTAATAGAAGTCGCAAATTTATATGTGACTGACCCACTTCTCCATGTTTCTCCTTGTAGACCAACTATTGGCGGGAAGTATTGTCTGGGAGAGAGAAAGCGTTTCAGGTCCTGCAATATTGATGTGAGTATTTCTGCTGCATGTCATCGTCAACTGATCAGCCCATAATAATGTGAGTCAACATTTCATGTGATGAAGTGCTTGTGTGTTTGTTGATGTCTGTTGCAGGAATGTCCAGCAGGCTCTCGGGATTTCCGTGAGATTCAGTGTGCTGACTTTGATAGTGTTCCTTTCCGGGGAAAATTTTACACCTGGAAACCTTACAGAGGAGGTGAGTCAGTCGCCAGGCTTTGTCTTGTGTGGCTGCATGCATCGATTTAGTGTGAGTTTTGTTGTGCGCTTCTTCTACAGTTATTGTTGAGCCTTATATAATCTAAAGAAGAGTTTGGGTTTTTTTTTTTTTTTTTAAGTGATGGGGTTAAAAATAGAAGCGTTATCTGCAAGACTACTGCTTTGAGTTTGCTGTGCGGTGAATGCCAGCTGAACGTAATGAGGTAGTAAAAGCCAGATGTCAGCAGATAAATAAATACTGAAGTACAAATACATTGAAACTCTACTTAAGTCTGCAATAAATCTCAATAAAAAAAAAGTACTAAACGTCTCTCCCTCTGTCTCTCGCAGAGGGTACAATTATTAGAAGCCTTGACCTCAGATAGGTAAAATGTCCAGATATTTGAAAATTGCTAAAAGCAATCGCTTATTTGTACTTATCACTTTTCTTCACTGGAATTATGTAAAAAAAAAAAAAAAGTAGAAGAAATGAGAATAAATGTAGATTTGCATTAAACATGAGCCTGGAGCTGATGACAGCACGGGATCAAAAGTTTTGTGAAAAGAGATTTGTGCGTGTGTGCGTGTCTTTGTGCGTGCACGTATGTTTGTAGCAAGAATGCATGTGGAGAAAGAGACAGAGAAAGAGAGAGACAGGGAGCAGTGAGGAAATCAAAGCTGCAGACTCTATCTTGTCTGGCCTACAGATGCTAAGTGTAGAGAGTCGTCATGAATCCCACAATGCATTGCAAGAATTCTTCACTAGTCAAAGCGGGATGCAAAAGATAAATTGTTTCGGTGACGTAACTGCCTTTAATCTGGCCTTCCAAACACATAATGGCTAACAGAGACAGTTGTCTGTCCAATTGCAACTTCAGGCAACAAGTGCTGCTTTCATCAACTCAGCTGATTTTCACAATAGAAATCCCTTGCAGCTGTTGAAATAGGATGAGTGCCACAGTCTCTGCCCCGAGTTAAGGACAGATCACACTGCCCGACCCCTCCACTGTCCTCTGTCACCCCCTCATTTCTTCTTTCAGTCTCGGTGCAGACAGCTTTCATTTCTTCTTGTTTTTTTTTTCTTTATCCCCTCACTGTAAATCTCTTTCCAGCTCTCTTTCTCTCTCTCTCTCTTTTTTTTTTTTTTTTTTTTTTAGCTCAACATGATGCAATCTCTCCTTCTCATTTCTGTTTGCGACACAGAAAACAGTCGGCCTTTCTGCCGCAGCCCGGGCAGCCAACAACAGTTCATTAAGAGCGGGTCTCTCGTCTGAGGGGCTCCACATCACCGTTTTCAGTCCAACGGCCCTTACAATCAGTCTCCACACTTTACACAGCGCACCTCCTGCCGCAGCTGCTCTGCCAAAGCTAAGCACCATGGGAATAGTAGTTTTCCACCTATTTGATTGTCTGCAGACTTTGCCAGTGCCCCCCCCCCCTCTCCACGGTACACACTGTACCTGTCCCGGCACTGCCAGCACAAACACACACAGCTTGAGCTGATGTCAACAGCCACTCAAGCCGCGAAGCTGTTGGCACACTGCACACATGGATGAAGGATACGTACCACTTGGCAGGAGACATCTTTCAGCAATGTTGTGTGTGTCTGCCACTGTCTGCTCACATTTAGGTATGCTGGATTATTTATGCTCATTTTTGGCCCAAGTGCTTTAACCTTCTGACATCAGTGGACCTACTAAATAATGGTGAACATACATCCGTAAGTCACACAAGGCCGGAGCCCGTCTCTGCTGCCTACATGTGAAACACTAAAGAATAAATTCAGCACTGAGTGAATTTAGGTGCCATGGATTAGTGTCCATATTGGCACTGGTTGGCACTGAAGGTTTATGTCAGTTAACAAGATTTTTTTTTTTTTTTATCGTGCTTTTTAAATAATTACTAATACCTGAACCACTGCTTCATTCTTCCCGACCCATATATGCCAGTGCATAATTAATTTTCATTGACCTCATTTTGTTTATTGATAAAGCAAGTTTCAAAACAACTGTTGTTGATCACAGTGCTACACAGGTTATTTCACAATAAAATAGAATGCAGTGAAAAGAAGTAATTCGTAGCACAATATAACAATACAGTGTGATGTATGTGCAACGACTCTCCTATTAGAGCACCCCAGTGATGAATTCAAGAAAATATGTACAACAGGACTTGCATTTTTTTTTTTTTTTTTGCCAGTTTCCCTTCAAATTTAGTAAGTACCTGACTAGTTACTTTTCTGTTAGAGTTACATCAAAGTATAGGAGCATGGCCTCTTACAGACAAACTAAGTGCTTTTAATTCAGAGAGAGTTGTTTTAAAATGTTAAAAGAGATTCATTTTCTGTTGTTTCTACAGTTGATAGCGGTCTCATATGAAGGCCAATTTAACCATCAAATAAATGGACCATGCCAATGCAGTGGAGTTCACTGTCGGCAGATTTTCAAATTTAATGATAATCCTTGTGCTGTGGTCACATGCCGTGTTTTGTGGAGTGACTTTTTGCCAGTGTTCGTCGGCTACAGTCTACGATGTGGATTAGTCCGTTATGTTGACACTATGCCGCATCTGTCTTTGTGTGTTTGTGTGTCCAGGTGGGGTGAAGCCCTGCTCTCTGAACTGCCTTGCAGAAGGATACAACTTCTACACAGAGCGTGCTCCAGCTGTGGTGGACGGCACGCCGTGCCGAGATGACTCTCTGGACGTGTGTGTAAATGGAGAGTGTAAGGTGAGATGAGCAGCTGAATGCGAGGACACAGTTTGGATGGAGTCCACATTTGTTTTGCTATTACACTGACTGTTGGGACTCTAGAGAGACTCACTAACATGATTCACACAAAAAACTGCTCACAGTCATCGTTGTGAAAAAACAGCACAATTATTCTGTCCTAGTTGGAGCTCTTCAGGTAAATAATTGAACCGCTGTTGATTTTCAAAGAAAATTAAACCAATTGAGTCTCCACCAACCTCTTTGAAATTCATTTAACATCCTCAAACCTAATTCGATTTTTAGATGGTGTGCCTCTTATGTAGACACTGTTGAACCTCAACGTGTTTATTTTGGGTGTAGTTGTGCTCTAACTTCATGTAACTAAACACAGTTGAACAGGAAAAGAAGAGAGAAAAGTGCATGCAAAAAAACAAATGAAAAAAAGCTGAATTTTTCCTGTTGTTGAGTGAGAGCCTGAAATATTTGACCTCTTCCCTGCGCCTCTCACCCTCCATGAGCTTTTTTTATTTGAAGCATCTAAAAATTCCGTGGAACAGCAAAGCTTAGGCTCTCTGTAGTTTTTGGACTTGTTTAAAAACTTTGTTTATCAACAGCTGCTTTCTTTTCCCTCCTCCCCTTCACTTTTTCTTGACTCGGTTCTGCTCTGTAGAAACTCAGTGACCCTCGGGCTCAGCTGTTTGTCTGTCTGCTCCACAGGCTCGCTTTCATTCACTGCATTCTTAATATCTTGCTCTCTATTTCCCCCTGTCTGACGCGCTGAACCTTCACCATCTTCACGCTCCGTTCTTTCTCAGGTTTCTCTCCTTCTTTTATGTTGCAACCCCATTTACAAAAACGTTGGGATAAATGGACAGAAAAAAATTATTTTGTTCACTTCACTGTGGAAGATAGACATCATATTCAATTTTTAAAATGAAATGTTTGATCATTTCAAGACAATTATTGCCTCATTTTCAATGAAATGATGGCGTACACACCATCTAAAATAAATACTACAAGGTCATGTTTATCATATTATCATTTACAAGCTTCTTCTGGCAGTCTGTAAACGGTCTGTAAATGTCTGGGAGAATAAGAGATCCATTGTTAGAGGTTTAGGAGGGAAATGCCCCGCTTTTAGCTTCTTAACAGTCCTTGGCCTTTTTCTACTTGCACGCAAACGTTTCCCTTGGCAGAAGGTGTGGATGGGAGGCACGTCAGCGCCATAACTCTTCCGCTGTGGGCACATTGTGATGGATTTGGTGTACGGTGTAGCACCGTGTTGGTTGCTTGTGCCAAAGAAAACGTTGCAGCTCAGTATGATGAGAGATGCGCACTATTGGACTGTCTGATGTTAATAACGTGGATGGTGCCACTCCACTTCACTCCTTTGATCGCAGTGTTTGTGGTTTCCAAAGAAATTAACATAATTTGCCCCCCAAAGGACCCAGTTTGCCTCGCGAGTGTCGACACAGGACATCTTCTGTGCACGACACAGCCTGCGTTTGTCAATCATACATCGAACTGTGTTCATAAACTGTGATTCCTCTTATTGTTCCTTAGTCCATGGACTGATTGAAAGTCAAGACCCGTTCTTAATATGGTGTTGCCTTAGGGCTTTACCTTCATCAGCACCAAGTAAAGATCTCCAGCTTTGGCCCTTGAACATGCAGATATTTTCAGTTTGAATGTACCAATGTGGTATATGACTGTGTTAAGCTGAAATATTTGGCAAGTTTTTGTTGTAGTTTTTTTTACACACAGATTGAAAAGATCCTGCTTCTCTAATGTGCACTTTTCATACTTAGTCAAATCATTGATCTAAATCTTAGAAAATAGCTGCTTCACTGTTTTTATTAACAGTCTAAGGATTTTTTTTTTGTGGTTTTGTTCTCAAAATTAGTCTGAAATGAATTCATGAATTGAAGGGATCAAGTGGGATTAATTTCTGACCTTATGAGTGAGTTACATGTTGTACTTTACCTGCAAATGGACAGAAGGCCTCTGAGTTCAAACTATGACATTTGAAACTTTAATTACTCAGCCCCCAGATAACTGTGGAGTGAATCACTGTTTCGACTCTCAATCTAGCTTAGAGCTGTTATTCAATCGATGTTAAACTAATAACATTATCCTATTCAATAATAAGCAGCTGCCATATGAATATATTGGGATATGAGCAACCGCTGTCTGTTTAAACCTTTATGTTTAGGTTTGGTTCAATGTTAAAGAGTTTGAGTAAAACCACCTGCTTCGCTCATCATGAAATTTATTTATGTCGACAGCTATGAGTTTAGCAACCTAAGAGCACTATGTCTGCACAGGATCAGAAAACACATCTGGACTTACCATCTGATATTTCTGTGTTTTGAAAAAGCGGTCTGGAAGACATTAGGAGGTAATCCCTCAGCCCGGCCTCTGACACCTCTCAGTTTACAGACTGTGCCCCTTCACCCATGAGTCCTGACCCCGAGTGACCCTGCAGCTCACTCGTCTCCCTCTTCTCGCAGCACGTCGGTTGTGACCGTGTGCTCGGCTCCGATGTACGTGAGGATCGCTGCCGGATCTGTGGGGGTGATGGGAGCAGCTGCGTCTCTTTGGAGGGGGTCTTCAATGACTCGCTGCCTGAAGGAGGTAAAGAACTAAAACACATAGGAACTTCTTCCTCACTGCCAGATTTCACAGATTCCTTATATGTGAACTCAACCATTTGTCTTTCCAGACTTCATTAGCAGTTTGAACTCTGGAACAGTCACTTCTTTTTCAGTTCACTTACAACGAGAAGTTGAACATTAGTTATCTGTCGTCAGCTAAACGTGCACATTTGTATACGGTCTCAAACAATATCGTATAACTTTCTGTCCACATTGCAAAGTGTCTTCACAGCATGCTGTTGAAGTTACTCATTTGACCCAACAGTTCTGCGTATAGCTGCAGCACAATACGTCTTTCTGCACCTGTTGAGCTTGAGTTTCTCCATATAGTGCTTACAGATAGATGAAGTGTATACACAAAGCAGGTGAGAGTTGATGCAGTCCAGACATTGACCTGGCACTACAGAGAGAAGCCGTCACAGATCTACATCCACCACTTTTATCAGGGGACAACCTGTAATATATACTTTCCGAAGTTAAAACGTACCTGGGAAGTCCTTCGACATCTTATTGATAAGCCTTGCTTCATTGCTCCTTTGTCTTTTTGGTCCACTTTAAAAGGATTTAGTACCACAATGCTCTAAATTTGGAGGTTGTGTGAACTTCCAAGTGAAAATAAACTGGTTGCACAAGCTTTAATTCTTCATATCAATGAATACAATAATATAGGTTGCATTTCATTTGGTGACACATTACACTGAGCCTGCCCAAAAGCTCCACTAACATGAAAGACCTCCTCCAAAAACCCTGGCATGAAAATACACACATGTGCATGCCATATACTGTGTATACTTAAACATATTTAATTAGCAGCCACCCACCCGGGGACATGTGCTAGACAAATATACGTGAGGTCCAACCAGTGTGGTTTGAGGTCCTGTTGCTATCGAATCTATTTTGGGTGACATTCACCTCACATCACCAACTCCAGAGTCTCTCACCCAACTGTCAACACCATTCACACACTCCCAGGATTCCTCAGAGGGGCCACACCCTCAGCAGGCGTCCGTGCTCTGAGCCGCAGTGACCAGGCCTCTCGGTTAACCCCAGCTGAGGTCTCAAGTACCCTCAAAATATCTGACATTATTGTTGCAGTAAAAAAAAAAAAAAAAAAAAACATTGAGGGTGAAGTCCAAGACATTTTCATTGTGTGTTATGTGGCAGACGGCACAACCTTCTACACATCAGAAGTTGACGCTCCCGTTAACGTCACACATTAGATTCTCGTGAAAAAGAATATGCAAAATTTTGATGTTTAAACCAGAGCTGGTAACGGTTGTGCAGGAGTTTAATCCAGCTGAGGAAAAAGATCCGCACTGAGTTTTGGCACGGATAGCCACATTTTTTTCACAGCAACTGAGTCAAACCAATTGTCTAATTGTGTGGGCTAAAATTGTTTATTCTTTCTAAAAGGCCTTTCAAGAGTAAAAACTTAAAACGCCGAGTTCACTTGAGTTTAAACTGTGCTCCATATTTAACCTGTCAGAAGTCCTTAATGTCTGTCGACTTGGTCGCTGCTACAGCACAGCATGTTCTTATTTCATACCAAACTGAAACTCCAGGCACAGATCTTGAAGGCTTTTTCTGGTCTCGAGCAGATTTATTACAAGCAGAATCACTCAGTCATGTCCACAGCAAGCATTTGATTTCTCAAAAGTCCTAAAAGCCTTCAGCCAGCACTTCTCTTTTCTCTGCATCAGCAGCTTAAAGGTTCCCTGTGGAGTTTTTGACCTGTAATAAGACTATGGGGCATTTTAAAGCATGCAGGTTGCTGTTAAGTGTGAGCAAAGCCTCAAAAGAATTAGTGCAAAGCTGTTAAAACAATATAGGAAAACATTTGCAAGTGTTTCTTTACAAAGAAATGTATTCATTGTATTGATTATATTCTGAGTGATGGGCATAGTCATGGATAACACAAAAACGTGAAAAGGGAAGTCAAATGGAGTTTTTTGTGCCTCTAAAGATTTGTAGGTTTGCTTTTTTGTAAAGATTCTGTTGTTAGATAGAGGCATTGAGGCTATTTAAGTTTCTTTCTGTCTGTCCATTCTGGATGTTAGGAGGGATAACTTAGGTGTCACGTAGCCAAGGTTTAGAACTCACAGGTCTGAGTGTAACTGTAACTGAAAACCTCTGAATGTATTATCCCTACACCTTCCTCTTCAAGCCCAGAGTGCAGTTGGTCCCACCTCTCAGCGCTCCACAAGGAGATCACAATCCTCTCATCACTCACAGCAATTATTTTATTCCTCCACTGCTTTTACTGTCATTCCTTCTTTCTCCAGTGAACCAAAGCAATCGACATTGCTGCGGTGGCTGGAGGGCAGAGCTGAGGAAGGCAGACCAGCACAGAGCACATTTGAAATGAGCATAAAAAGAAAGTGAACATGCAACCAAAACCAATGGAAATGAGCACAGAGAAAAAGAAAAAGAAATAGGAAAAGTGGTTTCTTGGCATCGTTTTTGCTCTCGAGCAAAGAGCCGAGCAGAACTGCCGAGGACCGCTGCCCAGGAATGCAACTGGAATCCGAAGCCTCTGTTTAGTCCATTGGCGTCTTACTGAGCCACACACTACTTATGCATCCCACCCTTGATCCCCGGTGATCGAACCTCTTTCACCTAACCTCAATTTTTTGACTGTGTGTGTGTGCGCGCGTGCGTGCATGTGTCTCAGGTTACGAAGAGGTGGTCAGAGTCCCAAAGGGATCCGTCTTCATTCACATTCAAGAGCTCAATATCTCCCTCAACTACCTGGGTAAGCCAGTGCACATCCAATTTTCTAACACAACTGCCTTTCAGTGGAAATGAAACTAAAGTGTTTCATTCTGGCCTTGTCCCTCTTTCTGTGTTCCAGTGCTGAAGGGTAAAGGTGACCAGTACTATATCAACGGGAAACTGACCATCGACACGCCTCGCAGGTTCAACGTTGCCGGCACCACCTTCCACTACAGACGACCCACCGATGGACCAGAAACACTCGAAGCTCTGGGGCCAACAAATATGACCCTCATCGTCATGGTTAGAGCGAAAGAAAAGCGCTTCTTCAGAGATGGATTGAAGCACTTCTTTATCAACCGCCTGATGAGGACCGCTCTGGAAAGGTGTGCCTGTTGAAGAGTTTTGTAAAAATGTTTTGTTATTTCTATGCAGGTGTTGGTGCGGGAGGAAAACCCAGGGATCCACTATCGTTTTAACCCCCCCCTCAACAGGGACCCGCTGACTGGCTTTGCCTGGCACTACACCTCCTGGTCGCGCTGCTCAGCTCTCTGTGCTGGAGGTAGCAACACAACTAAAACCCACACTTCTCACTTCTCAGCACACAGCAGTCATTAACTCTCTTTCCTTGGAAATTCACCAGAATCATTGAACATTACCACAAAAATAGTGACAAGATCCTGAAATCAGTCAGCTCTTATATACTCTCAGTTCAAAACAGGATGTTTTAATTGCATTTGAATGTATTTAATCCCTCAAATATAGGTTGTAGCTAACAACGGTGGAGTCAAGTTTACTCTACAACAGCGGAAAAGAAAATTAATTCCCATTTAATCTTTTTTTTTTTTTTATCTTTCATCTGCTCTCAAAAAGGCAGTTTCTAATAGAGGATTGAAAAAAATATGTCAAAGGATATCAGAGATTGTGCATCATAGCTGCAAAGAATGAGTAGTTACCATTTATAGCTTCACTTTGTTGGAACTCATCATATTGCAAGTGTTTCCACAGTAAACAACCTTTATCATTTACAAGATTCACAACAAAGTTATTCAGTGTTAACTGCCAAACTTTGATACCAGCCAGGTTAGATGTTTAGGGGCCTTTTATCTAAACCATCCACCTGTTGGTAGTGGACTCCATATTTTTCAGATCGGAAAGTTATAAAATAAATCATCTTACAGCTATAAACACGTTTTATTTGTGTGGTTTTGTATCGGCGCCATTGTTGTCCACATTTTTCCTACATGTGTGTTTCATAAGGGCAGAAACAGGCATTTCATGTCTGTGTCACCCTCTCCTTCCCTGACTTAGGCATTGACACACGCACACGCACACACACACACACACACACACACACACACACACACACACACACACACACACACACACAAAGTGACCAATGTAAGCACGAAGTGAAAGTCCCTGTAGACCAGCTCTGACCCTGGAAAGCCACGGTGTGAAAGAGTTCTCTGGGGTCTCTGGTGAAGCCAGAGGAATTGGAGCGGTTCACAGGCTCTCAGGCTTTGGAGATATCACATATAGCCAATCTCCCTTTTCCTCTTTGACCTTTGTTAAGTTAATGAGCCTTGTTGGTTCACCTGATAACAGCATGTTTTTTCTCTGATAAATAAATTCTTGTACTTAAAGTCCACCACCCGAGTGACAAGGAGGATGTGAACCTGGAGCTTGGCCAGTTCACGAGAAAATAGCAGCCTGTGAGGTTTTTTTTTGGGTACATGGTCAGATGAGTTTCTCACTGCTAAACAGATTCACTTGACTTTTCCTTTTTTAAGTATTTCACAGTTAGTACCTTCATATAGTTCCACCAATGTTAAAACAGTTGCCATTAGACAGTAGCTCAGCTATATTGTGACATTAAAATGGTTTTATGATGCTTGATCTGCATTCAAGGGATATTGAAAAGGCACTCAGCCCAGAATGTGATTATGACTCGAGAGCGCGACCCACTATCCACTTCACAGCAATGCACCGATAATTAAGTCGTATAATTGTTCATGGCTGACGGAGGCACAGTTAGAAACGTTCCTGCTTGTGTTGTGTTGTCTCACCTCTGGTCAGGCGTGCAGGTGCAGCAGGTGGTGTGTAGAAAGCAGACAGATCATTCAGTCACCTATAACCACTTCTGTGACAAGAAGAACAAACCCAAGGAGAAGAGACGATCCTGCAATACTGAGCCATGCTCCCCATCGTGAGTCGTCTCCTCCTTACTGGATATATTTATGACTGTGTTCTTGTATATTCATGTATTTTTCCTTTTCTTGATGTGCCACTCATCTCTCTGTCCAAGCTCCCGTTCTCCATAACATAGGATGTACTTTGCGTTTGGTGAATGCTTTCATACTGACTGTAATGGAATATTTGTGAGTAAAGAGTAGTGACTGCTCTAGTTTTCTACTATAAGAAAACTGTGTGGTCAATGCTGAGAAACCTATCTGAAGGCAACCTAGAAAAATATAAATTCATTCATTATTTTCTTGCTACATAGTGTTTTCTTGTCTCATCGTGTTGTCCAACTGAAATGAGAGAATAGAAAACAAACTTTGCGGGTCTTCCAGCTGGTGGACAGGAGAATGGTCGGAGTGCAGCCGCAGTTGTAATGGCGGCCTGCGGACTCGAGAGGTTCTGTGTAAACGACGGATCTCTGGGACGGAGGAGAAGGTTCTGGATGACTTGGCCTGCACCACCCCTCGTCCTTCACCCACCGAGCCCTGCAGCAACCACAGCTGCCCCCCTGAATGGCTGGCTCTGGACTGGTCGGAGGTACGGTGCTTCAGTCCCCGTGCGCTCTGTGTGCAACCCGAAGCCAGCCACAATATTGAGATCCTGTTTCTTTATTAATCCATTTCAATCAAAGCTTTTCTCAAAATTCCTCTTAGGTGAAGCAATGTTTTCTTTTTCCAGAATAAACATCCCAGCAGCACAGTACAAACACCTTAACCACAAAACACCTAACACAGAGACAGACCAAAACGATACATCACCCAGAACATGTTATAGTTGTGAATACACGTTGTCAGATTTGGTGTGATTGTTTTTACCCTGACCTCTTGGGTTCAAGCAGTCCGAGGACATTTCAAGAGAGCTGACTCACATCTGGCTGGCTGTTTCTTAACCAGCTTAAACAGTTCCAAACCCCCCACCCCCCTCCCCCCTTAAGTTGATTTTTTTTTTCCTGAAGTGAAAACTTTATTCTCTCAGTTGTGGGAACTCTAAAACTGAACGAAACAGTGTCTGTGCTCAGCTTGTCTCTGACGTCTTGTGTAATGTAGCAAGGGCACACAAGTGAGTGGAATTACGGCCAGCTGTTTTACAGGAACAGAGCAGGCTGTGGACCTCTTGTTTTCATGCAGCTGCTGCCCTCTGCTGAGTGGATTAACACTTCTCTGGTGGCTGCAGTGACCCCCTGCTGCACCCTCCCATTGCCTCCGTCCACCTACTTTCCCGCCTGATGTTTTCCTTTTGTCTTCTCCCTGTTTCCTCTCTGCGTCTGCAGTGTACGCCCAGCTGTGGCCCGGGCTACAGGCACCGTGTGGTCTTGTGTAAGAGTGGGGAGAGCGGCGACACGTTGCCTGAGTCCAAGTGTTCCAAACAGGGCCAGCCTACCTCCAGAGTGCGCTGTAACCTGCAGCGCTGTCCGCCCCCTCAGTGGGTGGCTGGTCCCTGGGGAGAGGCAAGACTTTTAACAATTTTGTGTGTGTGTGTGTGTGTGTGTGTGTGTGTGTGTGTGTGTGTGTGTGTGTGTGTGTGTGTGTGTGTGTGTGTGTGTGTGTGTGTGTGTGTGTGTGTGTGTGTGTGTGTGTGTGTGTGTGTGTGTGTGTGTGTGTGTGTGTGTGTGTGTGTGTGTGTGTGTGTGTGTGTGTGTGTGTATAGTCACATTTTTTCCATTAGCTGTGTGTGATGTGATGATCTTAACAAACAGAGAATGATTTGGTTACAGTATGCTTGTGGCTCTGTAGAAACTTTTGGTACCTTCCGTTATGTGTCAACACATAAGCCCAAGTTAAACTATAAACTACTTATTTTGACTCAAACAAGATACAGCATGTCTACTTACCTTAATAAGTGCCTTTAAGAAGCATTTTTGGAAAGTTAAAAGCGGGACTCCAGTCAAAAGCTCAGATACACTTCCTCCTTCAATGATTTTTCCTTATTTGTAAGGACTTACAATGTACTTTGTTGATGGCGTTGTAAACCCTCGACTACTTTGAGGAAAATAAAAAACAAAACATGTTTCACATCACTGTGTTGCTTTAACGCAGGAATTTTCAGCCTGCTGATTTTCATGTCTGTTTGTGCTTCAGTGCTCTGCCAAGTGTGGTCTGGGTCAGGAGATGCGTTCAGTGCAGTGTCTGACGCACACCGGCCAGCCATCCAGCGAGTGCCTGGAACATCAGCGGCCTGCAGCCATGCAGCAGTGCAAGAGCAAATGTGACCTCAGTCTGCCCGTCGGTACAGACAACCCTGAAGGTCAGAGGTCAACATCTATTCTGTGTATTGTCTCATCTTGCTGCACTTTAATGTTTCATTTATCAAAATTAAACATGCTTATGTGGCATTTCAGGGTTTATTCTTCTGGAATTTCAAATGATAAATCTGTTATTATGAATTTGTAAAATGTGAAGCCTTAGTTTGCATCGCATGACTTCTTTGATGTTTATGCTTTGCAGTAGTCTCTTCATATGCCTTATAGTACACAACTGATGTTCTAGGTTAAGTCACTGTCTGTATTGTCAGGGAACTTAGTGAATGTATCAGGACAAGCTGAAAATACAGTAAGATTTTGCAAACATTTTCAAAGAGGTAAAGGACGCTCATTCAAAACAATGAGCCCATGAAAGAAATATGACTGGGAAGGGAACGGAAACAAAGTTTCCTTGATTTTAAAGGTTTTCACTAAATCCGTCAGAAATATTAAACTTTCAGCTGTAAAATTTAAAAGCAAAAATATGATCTGTGTAGAGATATAGTGAAAATTCAACCGCCTCTTCTGTTTGTCTCCCCAACAGAGTGTAAAGATGTGAACACTGTGGCCTACTGCCCCCTGGTGCTCAGATTTAAGTTCTGTAGCCGACCATATTTCAGACAAATGTGCTGCAAGACCTGCCAGGGACACTGACTCCACGAGAGCCTCAGCATCCTTCTCTGGGTTCTGATTCCTCACACAGTAAGCCTGACACCCTCCCACTGAGCCTGATAACAGCAGTCCCATCCGAAGACTGTCACATCCAAGTGGGACGCTGTCAAACAGACGCCGAGTCTCGTGAACTGGTCTGAAGAGACCTTTGTTTCCTCCACCCAGAGTCCCTATCAAGTGTGTCTCTGGGCTGAGTTTATACATTCCACAGGAGCGAGGGCTGCTGAAACCTGGAGAGGCAAAGAGAGGAAAAATGCTCCCTCTCCATCTCTTCATTTTCCTGTTATATTTTGGTGCTATTATATTTCACTTTGGCCACAGGACTGTTCACAGTATCACTTTTCTTTGCTGCAGTGGTCTAAAAGTTTAGCTTTATCTCTTGAACCTGGGTGCCAATAGGTGATATGTCTTCAGTTATTAGTTGTTTAAGATCCACTTTATAAAGGAAATAATTTGTCCACGTTTTGTTGCCCACACAGAGGAATATGTTATGTTATGAAATAACTGTTTCTATGTTATCTGACAGTTATTACTTGACCCTGTTGGTATATGTTATTGCTTTGTTTCATATCAGTATATTCATGGAGTCCTCACTGTTTAACAGCTGAAGTATGAGCAGAGTTTGATTTGCACAAAGAGTCAACAGTAGGAGGACTCATGTCTGTCCTCATGCGACTTGGACTTGAATCCCTCACTGCCATGAACTTGCCACAGTTTTGCCATTTCAGTGAACTTGTGTTGACATTCTCACCTCTGCAGTACATCTGTGTTTCTCGCTGCCGTAGTAATGTGAGCAAATCTGGTGCTTTTCACGTTACTTGTGTCACTTTGAATTGAGGCTGTGCTTAAGGTTTTAAATGGAAACACTGTGTCATCATCTGAAATTCCCTTATTGCAGCAACGCTGTTGATTTCTTCTCTTCTGTCTTCACCACATGTGCGACGGTGCGAGTGACTCGTACTGTGGTGGGAGTTC
This sequence comes from Salarias fasciatus, assembly GCF_902148845.1. NCBI lineage: Eukaryota > Metazoa > Chordata > Actinopteri > Blenniiformes > Blenniidae > Salarias > Salarias fasciatus. Next base: position 13,286,132 of record NC_043766.1, on the reverse strand, counting down.
AGAGCACAGTGAGCCACAGCAAGTCGACTCTGCCAGCAGGAACAGGATGAGTGGAGACTGCACTGCTTTTAAAGAGCATTGCCATAGCTAGACCTTTACCTGAAGATGTGTTTATACACATGCAAAATTGGTTCGTTGTGGATCAGATCAGATCAATTCACGGTCGCCTAGACCTTTGTCTCAGTCTTAAGATTTATCTTCTACTGTGATCACATTGAAAAGGCCAAAATTTATTTGGGGGTTTTTGGCAACGTGTGAAACCGAAACTAGGATTTCATCACACTGTTTGGGTGATTGTTCCAAATTTAATGTCAAAGGGAAGTTGCATCTCAAAGTTACATTTAAAGGGAAGTCGTATTTCTGAACACCTGGAAAATCCAGTTTTACATCCAGTTGACACTCGGTTAATAATTTCCGCCAAACCCTGAGGAAATGTTCTTCTCTCTGGCAGCTTGCCATTTGCATCCTTAAAGCTTAAAGGTAGAATATGTTCGACTAAATAATATCACATTGTGTGTTGAATGGCTGTGTTGTATTTTTACAGCAACATTCAACACTCCGACTATTAGAGATTGAGAAGTTTGTTACAATTTTTTTTTTTCTTTTTTTGGGGGCAGGGAGGAATACTTGTAAAATGTAATTATATGGAACCAGCAGTTGATTGATTAAAAGAAAAAAAGTAATTGTTCTCGATATTACAATTTTAAGTGTCTTTAGTGATGAAGGTAGATTTAGTAGTTGGTAGTTCATTACATATTTGTATATATTCATGGTAAACACTGGATTTAGTCAGTGAGTAGATGGCTTGGATGACTCTAAAGATAATACAGCCATTATTTTATACTTAAATTCTTTTATCAAGCTGTAGCTTACTTAGCTCTACTTTATGTAGCAAACCAACAGCAAAAACAACTATGTTACACAATATAAAACACACCTTTATAGTTAGTATTGCTATTGGCTTCTCCTACATAAGTTTTTTTTTTCTTTCCAAGTATCAGTGTTTAGTACTTGAGCCACGTTCAATAAAATGATTTAGTGTTCTGCAGATTCACAGATTATGCCATAGTATATACACAGGGCCCAAATGAACTTTATGAGTTTAGCATCAGAGAAATTGTACTCCAAACCTTTATTTACTTTATGCTTCTACAAATGTGATTTCATGCTGAGATCAGGAAGCAGTGTTGATGGTGGCAGAATGCTCTGAGTTTACTTTTTCTCATGTGGATGACGGTTACATTAACAGACTAGATGAACGAGTGACTCAGAAAGCCACGTTATGGTTCAGAGGTGTCAGGGGCCTCGTCAACTCGGTTTCAAACACTCTCCAGTTCAGGCACAGCTCCTTTTCATTGGGCTGAATGAAGAAAAATAGCAGCATGCTCTTTTGATAACAACAACTCCACTTTTTCCCCATATGTTCAACACTCTCGAGAGAGATTTAGACTTTTTTTATTATTATTGTTTTATGTTATTTGTGAATCATTTAAACGGCAATTCTTACCTATTATACCTTTAATCTTTGTGATGTGTTATTCTCTGTTGATTTGACACCATGAGCGACACCTTTAATGTCTCTACGTGACACATAATAATTGTGAAAAGAGAGAATGGGCTCAGAAAACTGAGTCCAATAAAATATTCTAATCTAAGAAGCCAAATCAAATCAGGACAAAACAGAAGTTTAATAATACTTTGATTTTTTTTTTTTTCTTTTAAGGATGATTACTCTTCTCGTCTGTAGATTCGACATCTCCTGACCTGATTTGCCAGTGAGCAGTTTCATTGACAGGTTTTAAAGCAGAAGTTTTAGCTTATCATTGTGCGAAAACTAATTTTAGAATTGCAATTTCGCAGAATTACAAATCTGTCACTGGGTCTGACGGCATCACTGTGGCTTCCACTGTGCTCTGAAGTCACTGCGACGCTGATCCCCTCTGTGCAGCACTTCGTGTTGAAGAGAGGAAGCTATAGTACGAACTCACTGCAGTGTTCTTCCTGTTTATTTTCTTGTGGTGCTTTGGTTTGAAATGGTGCTATTAGTTAACTGTTGATGTTTCCAGGTTTTCAGTTTAACGATTGTTAAAATCTTGAATCATTCAGAAGTTCATGTGAGCCTTTTGTAAGAAGAGAGCGTTTCCTGAGCTTTATGAGTCTATGTGTTACCCACCTATAATCATCTTTGGATTCTTCTCACCGGTTCCTTTTGACATTTGTTAAAAACTAATTGGCAAATTGAATCCCCTAAATGAAGCCTAAGTGTGTGATTGTCTCTGTGTTTTTCCTGTGATGGACTGGTGACCTGTCCAGGGTGGATCCGGCCCTCACCCACAGTCAGCTGGGATCGGCTCCTGTGCTCCACGACCCTGAACAGGGTAATGTGGTACAGAAGATACTTTTCTGTAATCAAAATCATGGTTTGAAAACTGACTCCTACCACCATGCAGTTTTTGGTTGACAGACTGTGCATGAATCAAATGGCTTTTTTGTTAACTATATGAATCACAGAGACTCTGCTTATGGTGAATCCCTTCTGTCAAGTAATGCTCAGTGTATCAACCTTATCCCACCTGTTTGAAAGAAAAGGTTAAAAAATGTGTTACAATTGTCTTTCAGTAAAAATGTCTGATATATAATCCTGATTCAGGCCCTGTTTACACCTGGCTTCAACATGATTTGACATTTTGACAGTGATACTGTGATCTGATCAGTTTGCTGCGGCAGATTTAAGTTGATTTTAATTCATGTTTACTGAGTGATGGGAAAAAAAATCCTCAGCCTCCTGTTTCTCTCCAATTGGTCAAAACAAGGAAGTGACTTTAATATTAATAAATTGGGAAATTTTCAGGTCAAAATTGGTCAACCTGCAGACCTTCAGGGACTTCAAGGTCTGTTCCAATATAATTGGTTAGTACCCCTAAAGTGAGTCCCAGTTTTAAACCCTTGGTGTAGATATAGCTACACCTACTTGCATCTAGTCAGTCCGACTCCATGTGTGTCTGGACTGGACGGACCCACTCTTAACAGGAGACATTAAAGCCAGGTGTAAATCAGGGGTGTGCATCTAACAAGAGTGTGAACTGAAAACCAGGGTTCATGCTGAGTTGTGAATTGTTTTATTATAGAAGTATTTGTTGTTTTGCTTTCCACATGCTAATTATGTACTGTATATTGTCCAGTGCTCTTGGAGATGAATCAGTCTGTCACCATGTACTTCTTTTTAAAAGAAAATATTAAATTGAGTAAACTCTGTGCCTTCTTGGTTTTAACAAACAAGACTTCAATGTTCAAGTGTGCTGCTCTGAAAAGTCCTTCATTCACAATATTTGCATTTGCATAAAAAGCACAATTCCCCCTCCGGATAAATGATTTGGTCATCAGTCACACTTGTGTATTTTTGGATCTCAATGGTTTGATGGAAATAATGAAGCAACAACTTCCTTTTGGCTGAAAGATGCTGAGGTGGCGGTGAGTGGGATCTTTGTAACTAACGACAAAAGCATTGAACAGATGAACTTGATGGATGGTATTTTTTGAGTCATCAGAGACGACATATAGACAGTTTGATGTAACAGAATAAAGACAAAAAAGCAGGCACTGAAAAAAATAAAGAGCAGAAACAAAGGAATGTAGCGCACTCCCAATTGGAGGATGGAAGAACAGTAGTTATATAATATACATAACTTCAGAAATACATCAGATACACTATGTACAAACTAATTTTATTTCTGTTTAAAAACATACAAACAAAACGTGTAATCCAGATCAGCCCCTAAATTGTTATAAATAGCAGTATGACATATTTGGCTTCTTTCTATTATTTAGAGTTTGGTGACTCCTAGTGGAAGTTCATAAAACAGACCAGAGCCAAGAAGTACAAGTGATGCAAAGTGTTTGTGGGAAAATAAAAACCAGTTCCAGCAATCATCTCTTCGGAATTTTATTCATGATATTTGAGAAAGGTGGTGGCATGCCAAAGTACTTCCTTGAACATTTCCACATGTTGTCACATTACAGCTACAAATGTAATTGGGGGTTTTATGTGGTGGACCAACGCAATGTGCTGCATGATTGTCAAGTGGAAGAAAAATGATACATGGTTTTCACTTTTTTTTTCTTTTTTTTTTTTTTGTATATTTTAGTAGTATGGCAGGCAAAGATATTCCTACTCCTTTGATCAGATGCCCTAAAAATAAAATCCAGTGCAATGAAGTACCTGCATAAGTCATCTAAGTAAAGAGAGTCCACCTATGTGCAATCTAATCTCAGTTTACCTACAGCTCTTCTCTGAAGGCCTCACAACATTTGTACACAAACAGCATGATGAAGACCAAAGGAACATTCAGGAAGCTCAGGGGTAAAGCTGTGGAAAACAGCATAAAATTCCAACATTTCATGGAGCACTGTGCCATCTCTCATCTGAAAATGGAAAAAGTATGGTACAGCTGCAATGTTACCGAGACATGGCTGTCCATCTGAACTGACAGGCAGGGCAAAGAGAGCGCTGATCCGAGAACCAGCCCCGAGGCCCATGGGAACTGTGGCGGAGCTGCAGAGATCCACAGCTCAAGTGAAACAGACGGTCCACAAGAGCATCAGTCTGCACTAGCGTTGTAGTCGAGACCGCCTAAAGCGAGATCAAGACATGGCCGAGACCACAGTGTATCGGGTCTGAGACAAGGCCAAGACGCTGAGGGGTCGACACCGAGTCGAGATGGAGACCTTATCAAATTTAACTTTACCATTTTACACACAATTCAGTGTAGGCTTTAGACAAGTGGTTGCCCGTTCTGTCTGAAACGGACAGATGGACAGCATTTGAATGTCCTTTCTACCATCTCAAAAGTTGAGATCGGGTATCGCCTTGTGATGTTGAAGTATGAAGTATGAGCGAATTGTTCAAAACAAGCAAGTTCACCAGTGGCTAACAGCTAAGCTAACAGCTGACTTAGATGGTGGCTAAACTAACAGCATGCTGCTTTTACCGAGTTTGTCCCTCAAAGCAGCATGGCGCTCACACAACACAACAGGTCATTCACTGATGCAGAAGTTTTCAAACAGGTAATGGAGGCAGTTTTGGAGGAGCTGGATACAAATCAACAGATGATGTTACTACCTCCGTGAAACAGTTGCCTCGGATTTTTAAAGCATCTGGCAGGCCAGATATTGTTTGTTGGCCAGTTTTGGTTTTGACCAGTTGCCGACCACTGGATTAAGAGAAGCGGAAACCCAACTTAAAATAACACCACATGCCTTTTCCCTATAAATATATATACAGTATATAGCTCACTTCACTCCATGATATGAAGAGTTGCATGGTGGGGAGAAAGGCCACAGCCCGTAAAGATAATTCAAATTAAAAATGTATCTGGTTATTGGTTACATTCGAAGCATGGAGTTTTGCATCCAATCACAGCAAAGCTGTTACTAAACAAATGAGACAGTTGACAGGCAGCTCAGTTCTGTCCTTGCAGCCATGGTCTCGGCTGGTATCCCAGTAAATTCCTGAGTGCTCTGTGCCTGAGACCGAGACAAGACCAAGTAAAAATGTTGTCGAGTCCGAGACAAGACCAAAGCCTTGAAAAAGTGACCGAGACTGAACTCGAGTACTACAACACTAGTCTGCACTCCCTAAATCTGGCCTTTATCTAAGAGTGGCAGGAAGAAAGCCATTATTGAAATAAAACAAAGCCATTGTTGGAGACACAGCAAACCAGTGGAGGAAGGTGCTCTGGTCAGAGGAACACAAACCTGAACCTTTTGGACTAAAACTAGCACTGCAAATTAATTTGAGCACACCATCCCCTTTCTGGAACATGGTGGTGGCAGCATCATGCCGTAGGGATGCTTTTCTTCAGGAGGGACAGGGAGGCTGGTCAGAGTTGATGGGAAGATGGATTAGAGCCAAAGACAGTGCAATTTTGGAAAACCTATTTGTCTGCAAAAGACTTGAAGCTGTGGTGGAAGTTCACGTTGGTTCACATGCAGAATGCGTTTTTCTACTGTATTTCTAATTTTTCTTGCTCTCGCTCAATCTTGCCAAAGGGATGGTGTTTACAGTGTGAAAACTTTTGAATTACTGCATAAACAAAATGCATAATAGTTCTGTTTAGGACTAACTCAAATAATCCTATTTAAGATGAATCTTCAGGTTCAGTCATATACATTTTTATATTAGTTTATCTACTTTTCGCTGGGTTGGTATTATTCAGCTGATTTAGGTATGTATTGTTCTCTCGTTTTAAACTTGTTTTTTTATGTATAATTTCATCTTTACATTTTTAGTTTTAGTACTCTGGATATTTGTTTGTTTTTGTATGTATGCACGTATGAATACATATATGTTATGTACATGTACATGCGCCAATGTTTTCTTTCTCTTTCGAGATTTTGAAAGATATTTGTGAGGCATGTTGCATTGTCTGGAAGGTGCCGTAAGTGTGAATATCCTGTTTTTTGCTGGTGTGTAGCTTTGTCAACAAAAGTTTGAGAGAAGATTTACAGTGACGTGAGGTGCGCTGTGTAAGTGAACCAAAAACATCATCGCTAAAAATGACATTAAAACAGTAGCGTGACACCTGACTGCACGGCTGACACACTCCTCTCTCTTCAAATGAACCCAGCAGTTATTATGGGTGTTGGAAGCTGCACAAACAGTAAGTGAAGCAACCACAGCCTGGGTGGAGTCGGCAGCAGCTCACAACTGAAACACCATCATTTGGCAATGGGGCAGAGGTAATTGCCGCTCTGGCTGGTGTTGTTGCCGCCGACACCAGTACTTCTGCGGGGCAGATGAATTGTAGTGACTAATTGTGTTGTTAACCTTTAAATCTTATAACGCTGTCAACGATTCATCCTCTGTGTGACAGTGAGGAAATACAGAAGTGATGGCCTTGTTATCTGTGGTGTGGGTGTGTGTGTGTGTGCGTGTGCGTGTGTGTGTGTGTGTGTGTGTGTGAGTGTTTCTCTTTGGGCAGTTCTTGTTTCACACAATGACTGTGGGAGGATGAGGAAGTAGGCTTTTAGTGTTTCCCCGGGTGTCTTGGAGGTAACAAGCAGCTCTGGCACTGATTGACCGTCCACATGATGGCTGCAGTCTGAGGAGACCCACCTGTGGATTTTAACTGCAACACACACACACACACACACACACACACACACACACACACACACACACACAAACACTGGATACCTGAGGAGGAGAGGCCCAAAACAACAATGGTATGGTACTGACACTTCGTGTGCTTTCAACAGCTGTATTACAGTGTGTGCTTGTGTGTGCTTGTGTGTGTGTGTGTGTGTGCGTGCGTGCGGGTATGTGCGTGTGTTTTCATGCTTCTGTGTTTCTGAAAAGCAGATGCTAAGGTTTGTCACATTAGTCTCATACATTTTGGATTTTAGCAAAAAAAAAAAAAAAGAAGTTTTTTTTTTTAAAGGCGGTTTTGTATTTCCAAAAGCAGTGACAGTTCACAGTGACAAATATATATTGGTGGTACTAATCTTTTAGCTATGTCTAAATGAATGTTTAAACACAGCAACCGTTTTGATAGTTTGTCTTGAAAAGCCATCACTTGAGAGAACCTCTATTCCTTCACACCAGCTGTGAGTTTCCTCTTTTTCAAAAGACTTTTCATTGAAACCACCTCAAAGCACCTTAATACATAGACTGCAAGGCTGTAAACCCTAGTATTCAGTCATGGCTCTGTAAAAAAACAAAAATAGAAAAAAAAAAGTTGTTCATGTTCACACAGTATAAGCAACAGAAGTAAAATTACCTGATGTGCTTCTGTGAAAATCAATTGATAAAATTTATGCTTATATAGACAACAGGATGAGATTCGGTGCGAAAGAATCAACAGTTACTGTGACAAAATGATCTGCAGGCAGCAGCAGCAGGAAGAAAGTCTGCAGCTTGTACAAAGTTGAGACGGTTTCACAAGAGGCTAAGAGGAGGTGTGAGAGGGGGAAGTGGACTACAGGAGTCACACTACTTCCTCCTCACTCATCCAAAATGACACAGAAAACTGCTCTGGCAGAATCATGTTGACACAAATGTTTTTAAATTCATCTGAGCAGGCTCAACATCTGTAGCTAAAATTGACTTTGTTTTCAGTTTTTGTCTGACAGCTGTTACACTCAAAGTAATTTTTTCATGATTATTGTTTGCCTTCAAAATGCTGCTGTTGCCATAGATAATGCTGTCAGAAAAGATACAGAGGCAGCAGAAATGTTGTGCAGCCTATTTTAGGGTCCTCTCACCCTGTTTTCTCTGTAAGTTCCTGTCAACGCGATGAGGTTTTTCAGGTCTCAGCTGTCGTGACTTCAGTCAAAAACCACAGGGCATCATAAATGACTGGCATTATCTATCTTTCATACTCAGCATCATTTAAATTTTTAAAAAGGGATCCATTTTTAAAGAACTGAAAATGTGTTTCTTAGTAAACACTGGTAAATGCAAGACGCGTGTCTCTGTGTGAGAATAATCAATAAAACTATTCTTGTACATTAATAATAATTTAAAGATAATGTTCTCTGAAATGTAAGCCTTGTGAAGGTCACATCGCAATCAAAATCTGCAGACAATTTAATAAATGGATTAAAATGCAAATGAATGTGGCAGTTGCAGGATGTACGCAAAGACCTCTAAATAAAGCATCTTATACTTTCAAGGTGCCTGACTCTGGCAAGCCGTCAACAAATGTCATTCATTACTAACAAGTCATTGACAACAATGTCTGTTTAGTTAATTAATGTCTGGACTCAGTCTGAAGTTTTTAGTCACATGTCAGTAACGATTCTATTTAATGTTCCTACAGGAACATTGTAATATATTCTGTTCCTCAACTAAGCAAATTGCAGAAATGAGATTCGATGTTGAGTTGATGCCGAAAGGAAAACCAACCAAAGTAAAGGACATACTATTCTTTATTCCCATGACGGTTTTTCGCCCAAAAAGTAGAATATCATTGATATTCCGAACAAAGTCCGGCACCTGACTCGATCCCAGTTTTACCGTTAGATTCCATGTTCGATAAGGAAAGCACAAAATGTAACTTTACAATCTGAAATATTCATAACAAGGAAGAAAACTCAAAGTTCAAGCAGGGGATGAGACACAGGCGGACACTCCCGCAGACTGCACGATTTACAGATGAGAGAAAATCCTCATGATTTTGGGCTCCAAATTGTTCAGTGATTCTCTGATCTGCAGAAAAGTCTACTCAGAGTACTCAGAGATGAATAGTGATTTATGTGCTTTGTTGCCATTTTCTGATGTTTTTATATGAAATATTTGAAATTAGAAAAAGCTTTGTTTGTAAGAAGCATGAAGGCGACCACTTCTCTCTCTGTCAGTGGGTTAAGTGAGTTAATTTTACAACAGTTTTGGAGTCAGTTCTGAGTACACAGCCACAGCTTTCCGAGTCACAGCAAATCAGAGCAGGATACTAATAAAACAGTGGCAGCAAGAGTTAATTATTTCGCATTAAGAGCAAGCTTTCTGCTAATGTGCTCTACAATCAGTTTTGATGATGTTTGCTCTGTAGCCAAAGATTGAATTTACAGTAATCCTGCTAACAACCATAGTTGTGGTTGATGATGTGTCCTGTTCTTCCAATAACTTGTCATCTGGATTGAATTTGTACTTATTTGAAGCCCCACATGAGTGGCTTATATATATACACATCTTTTTCTACATTAAGATCACAAGAGCAGAATTTCATCCAAGCTGACATTGGAGAAGAAGGTAGACGATATCTTGGCATATCTGTTGATTAGTGAACATGTAAACTCCACTAAAAGATGTTGTTGCTGTGGGACAACAATAATAATTCACCCACAGTGCCGTGCTAGTTAGCAAGAAAAAATAAAATTAAAATCCAATTTTGAATCACTTTTTCTGAAAAGAGTTTGGAAGGAAAATAGGGCGAGGCGGTACTTCACATCAGCGAACTCAAGCACAATGTTTTAGGTTTTTTCACGGATGTATTTCAACTCTTTAACATCTAAACGCGTTCTGTCATCTTGAGGTATCCTTGGAAATTATAAGAAAAAGCCTATGCATCTTGACAAAACAACAGACGTCTGTGCAAAACGTATTCTTGTCCGATTATTGAACGTATTAATGTTTTTATATGCTTTATCCGTCTTCCACTCTGCTTTTTCCAACTCAGCCTCAAGGGAGAAAGAAAGGCTCCCGAATAAACCAGGACTTAAATCAGAGGACGATCAGATTTTATTTTATTTTTTTAAAAAAGACTGAACATAACAAATTAGTAAAAAATTGATATCAGAACTTTTCTGACAATCTTTCAATTATCTAAACATGACTGAATATTGCTTTCTTTAGAGAATCAGTCAGAGTGAGTGTCAGGCTGTATAGCACTGCATGTTCAAGGCACAGACGACAGCCCAACCACTTATCCTGAAGCCATGAACAACTTCCCCCACCAAACAGACTAACATATTAAAAAAACAAAACAAAAAAACAGCAACAACAACAACAACACACAAAGCAGGAGGCAAGTTGATGTGAGGCGGGTGTCCAACAGTTTAAATATTTCCATAGGGACATCACTAAATGTCTTTTCATGGCTCGGCAGCCAGCAGTGTTGAAGCAGCGGGCTGTGCTTCAGCAGGCTCTTCACATGTTTAACCTCCTTTAAAAGGTTCTTCTCTAAAATATTGAAGTTAGTTCATGAGCTCACCTCACTGTGACCAGTTGCCTGGTAACCAGACCCTGCTTCCTGTAATGACAACCACAGATGGTTCTGTTCTTACTGATGCCAAACCCCTGACTGTTATTTACTTCAGTAGATATTTTTAATATCAGGTCTTCTCAGAGCTCTTCTAATTGTTTGTACTTTGTGTCTACATAATGTCATTGTCCTGCTTTCTTGGTTTTTGTTTGTATTTTGTGCGTTTTATTTATTTATTTGTTGTCTTTTTATTTTCATTTTTTTCTGTCTGTCTTCTACTTAATGATATCTCTTTTTTTCTCTCACTTGTTGACACATCAAGTGAAATCTTGACGTTGAATGTAAGGAACCCAGGTTTAAAATCCAATTGCGTGATGTAAAAACCAACAAAGTCTATGGCACAAGCTCCAGTGTCATGCTTTGGGGACTTCTGTGAAAACTGAAGAACTAAGTAGAAACGTTCTTTCTTTCTCAGTCTTTGAAAAAATGTGTGATTATGTTATTCTGCGTGCCATACAGGCGAAGTACCACTGGCAGAGTCAAAATGTGAAACAAAGTGGAGTGGACGACATGGTCCTGCTGTCCAAGATCACCGAGGATGCCATCGTGGAAAACCTGAAGAAAAGATACATGGACGACTACATCTTTGTATCCTTCGTGCTGTGAGCTAAATTATCATTTTAATTTGTGATCATACTGAAGGAGTATTCAAACTGCAATCCTGAAAGATTGGTCGAAGAGCTGAAATCCCTTTTGTGTATAAAGAGACATCTAAGAAATGCATAATAATTTGCATATAGCTTTCAGGGGTCTTCCAATCTTGATAAAACTAACATCTTTACATACGTAGTCCCTGCTATAAAACTCAAATGATCAATGCACACACACACACACACACACACATACGCAGACACACAGAGTCCAGTAACCAAGCAAACATATAAGGGCATAAACAAGAATTTCACTCTTCCTCTTCTGCCTCCACTCTGTGACTCAACAGTTCATTTCCGTCTTCTCAGAGCTCCGCTCTACACCAAAACCATATTTAGAGTCCCAGAATATAAAATATTCTCATTAAACCCAGAACAGCTGACATGGATTGCATGAAGCAATAGGAGACAATCACTACAATCAATGACTGAATTAATTACCTGATCATCAAATAGTCACCACTGGAAAGTGAAGGAGCGATGTACTTTAGTCTTCTCTCATTACTGCCTGCCACAATTGTTTATGTAGTTATTATAAATATTCATGAAATGTGAGAATCACTTCATCTACATACCATACAGCAAATACAGTGAAGATCAAAAATAACCATTTCTAATTAAGTTACCAGAATGAAAATTTACCTATAGAGACATTCAAAATCTGATTTTTAAATGGACTAATAGTATGGATACTATTTAGGTTGATCATGTACGAGTAAAACTGTAAAAGTATCATCAGTGGTAGTGTTCTTTAATTATCTGACGTGGAATTAGAGGATATACTGTTGTCATATGTGATATACAGGTGAAAGAAAGGCATAGATACTTATGAAATGTCTCAATAAAAAAAAAAAAAAAACAGTAATTGGAGTTCAGACATCTTTCCATGAATATATTCTGTGACTTTTATGATCATGTCTATGACCCATGGCTTTAGAAAATACTGATGACAAAATGGGTTAATAGATTCTGTATTTCCACCACCAACACACCAACAGCTTGACTGTGTGGGTGGTGAAGTTACTCAACTACTGCAGTGTAGGTTTAAATACAACAATATCTGGCTCTTTAGGAATTACTGAGCAGATGCTTACTTAGTAATAGTAGCAATAGTGACATGATGAGAGCTGGAGTACACGACACTGGGAGACACTGGAATTATCCACACCCAAAAAAGGCATCTCTGCAAAATCAAGCCTTGATTTTCTTGCTGTGTAACAACAATGATAACCACAGAATGTCTCATATTTAGAGTTATCTCCGTGAATTTAAATGGACACAAATTCCTTGACTTCAGTTGCCTTCCTGTCTCAGACCTACATCGGTCCTGTACTGATTTCTGTGAACCCGTTCAAACAGATGCCCTACTTCACTGAGAGAGAAATCGAACTCTACCAAGGAGCTGTGAGTGCACATTTCTATCCGTGCTGCGGTGTTTTATACTGTGGCGCCGTCAGCCCTGCTCAGATCACAATCTTGATTTTGCTTGCAGGCACAGTATGAGAACCCGCCGCACATCTACGCCCTGACTGATAACATGTACAGGAACATGATGATCGATGGGGAGAATCAGTGTGTTATCATCAGGTGATCACAAGTGTCTCATCATAACTCCAATCCGATGTAGATGTCTTACTGTCTTAATGTGTTTTATTTTTGTGGTAAGTAATAATTAATTTTTTGATGGGATTTTTTTTAATATTGTTTTTCTTTGTCGCCCTGCGGTTACTGTATAGTGGTGAGAGTGGAGCAGGAAAGACAGTGGCTGCCAAATATATCATGGGCTACATTTCTAAAGTATCTGGAGGTGGATCCAAAGTGCAGGTAAACATCAGGCGGTGCTCCCACACAACTAAACTGCTCAGCGTTATTGAAATTAATCAGAACTTATCTAGTCTGCCTCAGTGAAAAGTGTGTCAAACACAGAGGCAACAAGTCCTCCAGCTCAAACGACCACACTGGCCACAGTCAAATCCTGTTTTTTAATTTGGAATTAGTTTAATCCAAATTAAGTAATTCGGAATTAAAGTATTCTCCCTCACATTTTCATGGGAAACATGTTTATCCGCCCCCATTTAATTCCATGTTAACTCTGGGGTTCTGATTGGATAGCAGGTGTAAGTGTCGTATTTACATCTAACGGAAGGAAACAATCTCTGGTTACTGTGTTTTGTTCTTTCTTTCTCGATTGAATTTGATGTTAGATCATTAAAAGGTCGGCATTTTTATGCTTATGTCCATCCATTCTTTACATTACATCCATTTCATCTAAGGCTTCCATTAAACAAATGATCTCCACTCAAGTCCAACAGATTGATTTGCTTTTTAAAGTTGCTCATCACCACAAATACAATCCTCTGCATTGAGTTCATTCTTCAAAATATAACAAAATCTTTAAAATATTTTCTGAAACAGATCAAAGGATTAACCAGAATAAAAACTGTGCAATGTAGCAATCTCTGCATTGTTATTTACACAATACTCCTCTAGTGACAAATGTATCAGACTTGAAATACAGCAGAAGTAATGATTACAATTATTTAAACAAAAAAAATTTCCTTTCAGCATGTTGTATGCCATCATGAAGGACTGTTAGATATCATGATGGACATTTTAAATTACTATAAGGTTCAAAGGATTTTGAACATGAATACTGTTTCTAAGAACTATGCAAATATAACATCCTGTCTATCTCCAAATATACTTTACTGACGTTAAACCGATCAATAACATGCCAGTGGGTAACTGAATTTTAGTTTTCAAAGTACTCAGGGGACTCTATCCCCTGAAATGACTGTGCATCACATGAATCTCACAACACCTCACTGATGTGTAGGTATTTGTGAGTCTCTCATTGTGTCGCTGTGTGTTTTGCAGCATGTCAAAGACATCATCCTGCAGTCTAATCCCCTGCTGGAAGCCTTTGGCAATGCTAAGACCGTCCGGAACAACAACTCCAGTCGCTTTGTAAGTAAGATCCTCACCTTTAAGCAACACAAGGTGTTGAGTGACTTGAGTGTGTTTGTTGATTACTCTACAGAGTTTTTGAATCAGAACATGATAAAACACATTAAACAAGCACAACACAACTAACATTGCTAATAATAAAGTATGAAGGTGACGAGCAGCTCCCCTTGTTGAAACCAACTTGTATGACTTCTCTACAGCAAACATCCATTTCTAAACTGCTTTGTTCAGCTTAGGGTGGCAGAGGGTTGTAGTCTGGTGACTTGATGCTCATCCTTCACAGGGAAAACACACTGAAATAGACATTCACACTCACACCTACTTGCATCTTGACTGTGCAAGAAATCCAAACTCCACACAGACAGGCAACAAGCTGGGTTTCAGACTTTACGGATATTCTCACTGAGTGGGTTTCTAAACCAAGCATTTTCATTTTCATTTTCATCACTTCAGATGGGAAAAGTTTTCGTGCTTTGAATCTGATCTGACTTGTGTGTCACTTCTCTTTTCCACATATTTTTATCTTTTTTTTAATTAATTCTGTCTTTTTATATCTGTCACGTTTGAAATACACTCATGTATACACTATAGGAGTTCCTACTTTTTAAGTGCTATGAGCCCGTCCATTTAGGCTGTTGGGATGGTGCACAATGGTGCAAAATGAATTTGACCCCAAAATGTGCAAACTCTGTATTGTGAAATTAATTTGGAGTTTTACAATCTTAACTTCCATTGTCACAATACTGAGTCATTTGGCAGGTTTCACACAGGCCCATTTGTTTTCGTCCCACTATTGTCACAACTTAAGTGGCCTCTTCTTTACCCCCGAACACCACATCCACAGCCGCAGCTCGTCTTGTCACACTCATTGTAGCACCATGAAGAACTTGAGTCTTGGTCATTGTGGTTAGATTCTGTTGCAGCAAAGCGGAAGGAAGCCATTTAGTAAATGAACTGATATAGATGATGGAAAAAAAGTGAATTAAAAAATATTTAATCTGCTTGGGTGATCCTTCATTTTGTGATTCTATTGTTTCTTTTTTTATCACTTTAGTCATTTTTTCCAATTTGCATGCTGATGGCTGATGAATTGTCTGTTTGTCATGAATACTTTGACATCGTTCTGTGAAACCCTTTAATATTTTAACTGCTGTAATTGTTTGCTGTTTGTTGTCAGAGTGGACGGTGAGGGTGAAGACATATTGCCGCAAAAACAGCCGCAAAAACGTTGCCATAAAGGACTAATAACATAATTTGAACTTATCTGAACTGAATTTGATGGATTCATCATGTGTTACGACCCCAGTCTGAGTGCATTGTTTGATTCCTTCGCCCACAGGGGAAATATTTTGAGATCCAGTTCAGCCGGGGAGGAGAGCCAGATGGTGGCAAAATTTCAAACTTCCTGTTGGAGAAGTCTCGGGTGGTGAGCCAAAACGAGAACGAGAGAAACTTTCACATTTACTATCAGGTCAGAGGCTTCATAGAGAACTGTGGCTCTAAATGTGCGACATCAACTGGAAGGTTCACCTATAAAAACAAGATTAATGCAACTTATTCTGTTCCTGCACTTCTGTCTTCCAGTTGATGGAGGGCGCCAACGCTCAGCAGAAGGAGAGGCTCGGCATCATGACCCCTGACTACTACTACTACCTCAACCAGTCTGGGACATACAAAGTGGACGGAACCAATGACAGCAAAGACTTCCACGAGACAATGGTACTGTCTGCCGATATGGAACAAAGCTATATGCTTCATATTGTCTAATATTTTTATATTTTAACAGAAAATGTTGTAGCCTCTCTTTCAGTTTCGGTTAAGCCACAATAACTCAACACTGTTATTAATACTATTCTATATTTGAAAACAAAGAAAAAAAAAAAGGCGTTTAATAGCGTGGTCGTTCTTGTTTGTTATTTGGGTCAGCTGTTATGTGTCTGGATCTTCATCTACTGTAGGCCTGACTTGACAGGCTCACTCTGTCAGTGGTTCTTGTTTTATTTAGCATTAGTTGTGTGAATCTGGCTCCTCTGGAACCAGTGGTCTTGTTTTATAACTGAATTATTACTGACAGGGGTGACTTTTTTTTATTTTATTTTGTGTGTCAGATTTGAACTACTGCTTAAGTCTAGCGATTTGTTTCTCACACCAATATTCTTATCACTGACAAACATTGCAAGCTCAGAGTGATTACAAATCAAATATTTGCTAAAACCATACTCTGGATATACTCAGTGCTTACAGTTTTAAAACAAATCATATTATCATTTCATATCAATCATACGACACCTGAGACTTTGCAGTAAGACATAAGGAAGTATTGAGAGTTTATCTGCGAATCAATCATACATCATTCCACTGATTTACACTCAAATTAACTCAAAGTTTAACCCAGTTAAACTCAGTGAGTTTGACAAATACATAAAAATAAGAAGCAAGTAAGATACAGAATCAAAAAAAATTAATTGTAAATAACCACAAAGATATTTACCAACATGAGACAAAGAACAAATTATAAATGTGACACAAAATGTACAGTAATATAAAATAGTTTGGTTGATGAAGTTTGTACATTTTTGTTTAACAAAACACACATTATAGAAACCATTAAAAGCATGAAAATCAAAAAAGTTAAAACCATGAAATAATTTTGATCACCTGGTATGTTTTTTTCTGTTTGTCCTTCTTACAGTTGATTGAACTGGGCATGCGCTCACAAACTGTGAAAATAATAGCTGAGGATTATACCTGAAATTATAGTTTAAACTATGCTTATGCTTATGCCTTAATGCCTTTGTTTTAACAAAAACATAAGCATACCATGTACCAAAGTGTTTTTTTGTAATGTGATCTACAAAGTTACATACAAATTCCCCCATAACTCATATTTTTTTCATGGAAGTGAAATACACTTAGTAAAATACACTCTGATTAACACCTAATACACTGATTTAGCTCTCAAAACTACTTTAAACAGCTTCCCAAGGCATTGGTTTATAAGCACCACAGTCATATGTCTCACCAGTTTTATTGAGAAGACTTTTCAACTGAACAGTAGTTTGACACTGGATCTCCCTTTCGTTTGTGGATGGAGCTATGAATGTGTTTTCTGCTTTGTTTTGTTTTTTTCGTGCGGTTTCCAGGAAGCCATGCAGGTGATCGGGATCCCAGGTGACATCCAGGGCCAGGTGCTGCAGATTGTCGCAGGCATCCTTCACCTGGGAAACATCAGCTTCATCGAGGCAGGGAACTATGGGCAAGTGGAAAGCACAGACTGTGAGTGAGACGCACCAACACTCACTGACACACCCTCACACTCACACACATATGCGTACACAAATGAATTTGATATTTGGTGCATGTGCACACATGCACACACACACACACACAAACAGATTTTCCTTCGGGATATAAGCAAATTAGAGACAAAGGCAGTCCCTCGACAAACACTGGTAATTGATATGTGACTGTACCCTGTGGTGCTATTTTGTTTACCTTCTCCCTATTATCATTTGCATTATAATATACATAGAAAAAAAAAATTAAGACTTAAGACTTAAGACACCTTTTAAAACACAATTGAAAATATTTGGATAATGCTTAGTCTTCACTCTTGAAACTTCAATTTACTCCAGCCTGTTTGAATCACCAAATGCAGTTGTAACGTCTTTCTCTATTTGCTTTTATTCTTTTCTACATAATGCCATTTCGTCTACCCTTATTTAACTTTCAAATCACTCAAAAACTATGTTTTTCTTTAGTGTTTGAATAATCTATATTTTTTTCCTTTTCTTTCAAACCATTAGATTTTATTTGTTGTGTTTGTTGTGTTTATGGTTTGTTTTCAAACACGGATCATCTTTCATTGGTGTCCTGGTCTAATTCTGTTGCGCAAGATATTTGCATGCATGTATGTATATACCCTATGTATACTTATGCAAAAATATTTATGTGTGTTTTTTTTATTCAATTGTGGCTTAAATTTGAAGTTGAGATGCATTTCGCTGTCTTTTTCATATAAATCCAGATTGAACTAGAATTTGGCACTCAGAGAGCGCAGACCTCCGCCACAGGTCAAATCAGTCACCAACAACAATAAGAACACCATACATTAAAAAACAACATTGTGATCGGGGGTGTGATCGGAGCGCAGTGCTGCGGCACGCGCATGCCACACAGGCCTCCTGTCAGCGGGCCTGCCCAACTATGTGAAAGACTGCCCTATCTCTCAATGATAAAGAATCCTTTAAAAAATTCCTGGATCCAGACAGTGATCCGGATCATCACCAGAATGTAATGGATTCTAAGTTAGCCCAAGACCCACCTTTCCACGAAGTTTCATTGCAATCCGTCCATAACTTTTTCCGTAATGTTGCTAACAAAACAAACAACCAACAAACCAACAAACCGACGTGATTACATAACCTGCTTGGCAGAGGTAATAAATCATTGATAAATATAGATAAACAAATACCTCTATGGTGATATTTCATCATCTGCAAGCCTCTATGCTCACTCCACAGCACATATTGCTACGTCAAAATTTCAGGCTGGATTTGTAAAATCAAAGCTATTCCCTTTGATTCCAACTCCAACTTTACTTTTTCTTGCCTAGTGCTTGCCTTCCCTGCTTATCTGCTGGGCATCGACGATAGCCGCCTGCAGGAAAAACTCACTAGCCGCAAAATGGATTCAAAGTGGGGAGGCAAGTCGGAGTCCATTAATGTGACCCTGAACCAGGAACAGGCCACCTACACTCGAGATGCCTTGGCCAAGGCCCTCTATGCTCGCCTCTTCGACTACCTGGTTGAGGTAGGTCAACTTTATACTGCAGATGTAACAATAAAGAGGCTCAATGGAATGAAATATATACATTTTCATGCACATTTTGTTTCTTGTCTCTGTCTTTTTAAGGCCATCAACAAAGCCATCCAAAAACCATATGAGGAATTCAGCATTGGCGTGCTTGACATTTATGGCTTTGAGATATTCCAGGTTATTCCTCTAAAAGTTTATCCACATTTAAAGTCAGTTGAAGAATACATATATACTGATTGTCTGGCATTTTGTTTTCTGGCAGAGAAATGGTTTTGAGCAGTTTTGTATCAACTTTGTCAACGAAAAACTGCAACAGATTTTCATTGAGCTCACTTTGAAAGCTGAACAGGTAACTATAGTCTGTTTACTACTTTTGTATTCAACACTCTCTAATCTAAAAAAGTAAAACATTACCTTTAATAAAGAACAGTGAGATTCTAATCAGTTTTGTTAAGTTCTAAATTTGTTTTCATTTTGTTGCATTGCTCAAGTCTTGTTTTATCTTATCTCACCCAGGAAGAGTACGTTCAAGAGGGCATCAAGTGGACGCCCATCGAGTACTTCAACAACAAGATTGTATGTGATCTGATTGAAAATAAATTGGTAAGTTTGTATCTCCCACTTGATTACTAAATTGCATGCTTATTACACCTTCATGGTGACATATTAAAAAAATATTTGTCTCTGTGCACAGCAGCAGCAAATAACAACAATGCATGAGTAATGAAAAACATTGATATTGAACACTGAATATTAATGGAAGAGTATTGATATCAATAATCTTAATTTAGCATTTCACGTTCTACGTTTTTATCAATGACATGTTTTTGATGAAATGAAATCAAAATTCAATAAAGATTTGACCCATTGTTCGTCATGCTTCATCATCTACTTTTCATTCAATAATGAACTTTCGATATATACATTTATATTGATCTAGTTTTTTCCATTTTAAATTCATGAAAATTAAAGTCATGCCTACCTTGCAGAGCCCTCCAGGAGTAATGAGCGTTCTGGACGATGTATGCGCCACCATGCATGCCAAAGGAGATGGTGCGGATGACACCCTGCTGCAGAAACTGCAGGCTGCTGTGGGAACACACGAGCATTTCAACAGCTGGAACAAAGGCTTTGTCATTCATCACTATGCCGGCAAGGTAGGAGCGTTAAACCAGCCCATTGCTTTTCTAATTTGTGTAATATTTGAACTGTTTTGTGCTGTTTGAGTCTGCAAGTTGTTTAGTCTGAAGTAGCAGGCACATTTGTCACATTTGGAGGGAGTAAGCAATCAAACTTGTTGTATGCACGAAGATTTGAATGTCAGATACAAGTGAAAGTGTATTTAATGATTACATTTATCTGGCTAGCAAAGCATAATCGTTAAAATGTATGTTTTCATCTCAGGTGTCTTATGACATTCATGGCTTTTGTGAGAGGAATCGGGATGTGCTGTTCCCTGACCTCATTGAACTCATGCAGAGCAGCGAGATGTAAGTTTTCTTCGCCAAACAGATGGATTTATTCCACCTGAGTGTGGAAACACCCGACCAAACCAATGTGTCTTTTCAGTGACTTCATTCAAAGCTTGTTCCCTGAAAACCTGAACACGGACAAGAAAGGACGGCCAACCACAGCAAGCTCTAAAATCAAGGTAAAACTGAATCTCTCACACAGCCATCTAGCTATGGTTTACCCATGATCAGTTTTGGGTAAGTTACTTTAAAAAATGTAATAAGATATAGCTACTAGTTACTTCCTCAAAAAAGTAACTGAGTTAATAACTGAATTATATTTTAAAAGTAACTAATTATTAGGCAAAGTAACGATTGACTACGGGTGAGAGAGAGAGCACAGAGTGGAAGAGAGACTCAAAAGAGATATATACAGTATTATTCATTCCAGCTATCAGTCAGTCATAATGTTATGACTGATCAGTCCAAGTCAGAGCTAAAAAAAAAGATTTTGTTTTTCTCTTACAGCAGTTTTGTTTTTGTTCGTTTTGATCACAAACTGATGTTTTCAACAGAAACAAGCTAATGATCTGGTGAACACACTGATGAAGTGCACTCCTCACTACATCCGCTGTATCAAACCCAATGAGACAAAACGGCCAAAAGACTGGGAGGAGAGCAGGTCAGCAGCCCTCTGTGACATACACACACACACACACACACACACACACACACACACACACACACACACACACACACACACAATAAAACACAGTATTGTGTTGTCTAAACTAAAATTAATCTTTTTTTTTCTGAAAAAGGTTATAAGAAAGTAGACCAAAAAGTAAGAATTCATACTGCAATAATTAAATCAACACTGCAACCTGATACACTGAGTTTTTAATGTGAGGTCTTCAAGTCTATGTTATTTCCGTCAAAGTATTCCTCTCCAGTTATAAATCTAACTGCAGTGTTTATTGAGCAGTTTGCGAGCACAAACATGAAACACACTGTTGAAGTCTTAGTCTTGATTAGGACTCGCACTTTTTAATAACCTACATCAGTCTTTGGACAATTTTCAGATATGGTGACATGTCTGCATGACTTCTCTGTTTTTTGTATTCATTAAATGTGTTTTTAGAGTAAAGCATCAGGTTGAATACCTGGGCCTGCGTGAAAACATTCGCGTGCGAAGGGCAGGATTTGCATACCGCAGGGTCTTCAATAAGTTTCTGATGAGGTGGGTTTTGTTTTGATTTTTGATGTTTACAAACGTCTGCACTGAATAAGTGACCCCAGAAGAAATAGACTGCTAATTGTGTGTGTGTGTGTGTGTGTGTGTGTGTGTGTGTGTGTGTGTGTGTGTGTGTGTGTGTGTGTGTGTGTGTGTGTGTGTTGAATCCAGGTATGCCATTCTCACAGCTGAAACGTGGCCACAGTGGAGGGGTCCAGAGCAGCAGGGGGTCCTTCACCTGCTCCGGTCTGTCAACATGGACAACGATCAGTACCAGATGGGCCACAACAAAGTCTTCGTCAAGAATCCAGAATCGGTACTGAATTAATCACAATCTGACTTTTTATTTTTCTTTGACTGCTGACGCATTACAGAAGCATATATTAGCACCTCACAGCAAAAAAACTGCAACAAGTAACTTGAGCTGTTTGAGTGCTGTGGACTGTAAATGACACACACACACACACCACTCTAAAATATTACCGTCTGTGTTTTTGTGAATTAATTACATTGTAGTGTCATGTGATGTATTAGCTGATGTTTGAACAACTGTTCAAGGATGCTTTTTCTTTTTACTGTTTTCTGAGTTGCAACGTCATGGACATAGGACTTAGGATTCAACCCTTCATATTGATTCTTGATTCAGAGTTGAGGTGGATTAATGCTTGGCATCCACAGAGAAATTAGTTTGTTTTGTTGAGGTGGCAAACACAAGAAATTTATTTCTGCTCAGGCCGTTTCATACTTCATTAGGAAGTAAAGTGCAGAATTTCTGTGAAAGAGATTGAATGAAGGTGACATGTTCGCTTCAGTTTTCTGACAGTCACACAATACTGGCTGAACACCGCGTGAGAAAAATGTTCTACACTATAACAAAGACAAGCAATCACTCCATCCTTTTTTTAGGGGGGGCGTTTAAAAACTGGAATGTGTTTACACAGAATAAACTGTAAGTTATATTTCAGAAGATGGTAGATTAACACTGCAGCCTATTGTTTTCTCCTCAGCTCTTTCTTCTGGAGGAGATGAGAGAGAGGAAGTTTGACACCTTTGCTCGGATAATTCAGAAGGCCTGGAGGAGATACATTTCCCGTAAGAAGTATGAGCAGATGAGAGAAGAGGGTGAGTTAAAACGAAAAGTTTCAACCCATATCTGCCAAATCACACATATTGAGAATCAATTTTAAATATTGCTGTGCTGATGATTCTCAGCTTCAGACATTCTGTACAACTCAAAAGAGAGGAGGAAGAACAGCATCAACAGGAACTTTGTCGGAGACTACCTGGGGCTGGAGCAGAGGCCCGAGCTGCGACAGTTTCTTGGCAAGAGGGAGCGTGTCGACTTCGCTGATTCAGTCAACAAATTTGATCGCAGGTTCAAGGTGTGAAGTTCTGTCAAGTATTGTACACATGTCCTTTGAATACTTTAGAAAATCACTTGTATTTATATTGGTTGTCAATGAAGAGGAGATATTTCAACAGCAAATAGGATCCCTGCGGATTCAACAAAATAACTTACTTTATTTCTGTCTTATCTTCTTTCTTGTAATACTCACAGTTTTTCGTTCTTGTGTTTTCACAACATAGTCTGTCAAGAGAGATTTGATCTTGACCCCGAAAGGCATCTATCTCATTGGCCGAGAGAAAGTAAAGAAGGGACCAGAGAAAGGACAGATAAAGGAGGTGCTGAAACGAAAACTGGAGTTTGGAAGCATTAGTGGCGTCTCTCTCAGGTAGGCGTAAAACACGAGAAACACATTTCCAAACATGGTCATAGTAACATGCATCATAGTTTTGGTAAAAAAAACAAAACAAAAAAAACAAATACAAAGACTTGCATGCTGAAGTGTGTGAGATGGCCCACTGTATAAGAAGATCTTTACAGGAATAAGTCCGTTGAATGCTTTCTTTCCTCATCTCTTACTCCATTAATAATGGTCCAAGTTTTAGCAGCATATTGATTACTATTGAATAGGCCCTTTAAATCCTTGTTAATTTATTTATTTATTTATTTATTTTTTTGCATGAAAGCTCTGATAATATACAGTTAATCCATGAATGGTATTTTGGTATGATATTTAAGTATTTACATTTTAATGTTGTAATTGCTGTTGGAAAATCATCTTATTTGAGCTGAGAGTACAAACTTGGTTGCTGCTCAAAACAGAGTAGTAGACATGATGGACACAGAGACCAAGTCTTCAAATATATAAATACAAATAGAGAATTTTAAGTAGGTAAAAGTGACTAAAAACATTCAAATATTGCTATTGAAAGAATGCAGACATGGCGGCACTGGGATCTTCCCTTGTCTTATAGAACCTGTGAAACAGAAAGCTGTTAAATTAGGTCTCATTTCTGTTTTCCTATTTGAGCTTATTTCGTTTCTTTCTTTAGTACAAGACAGGACGACTTCTTCATTCTGCATGAAACCCAGTACGACAGTCTGCTGGAGTCCAACTTTAAGACAGAGTTCCTAAGTTTGCTGTCCAAACGCTACGAGGATTTGACCAAGAGAAAACTAACAATCTCCTTCAATGACAGGTAGTGGAACTCACTCTCGTTTTTTCATAAGGCATCACACACACAAAAACATAGTCCACCAACACACTGTGCTCCTATGCAGGCTGGAGTTCAGAGTGAAGAAGGAGGGCTGGGGTGGAGGAGGCTCCAGAGTGCTGGTGTTCCAGAGGGGCCAAGGAGACCTGGCTCAGCTCAAACCTGGAGGAAAAACTCTCACTGTGACTATTGGGGATGGTCTGCCGAAGTCCTCCAGTGAGTTAAAAGACCCAGTAAAGCCTGGACTGTCACCCAGTCGTCTCAGTTGTCACAGAAAGACTTTTGTATCCTGCTGTTAACATTTCTTATCTTTATTTAATCCATTCATAGAGCCAACCAAGAAGTCTGCTCCACAATACCATGGAGGAGGGAGAAATCACGTACCAAGCAGAGGTAAAAATACAGTCATTATTCTCTCATATTGATTTCTATGTGATTTGTATGTATGGAAAACAGTGGTGAAAAAGTTATAGAAACAAGTTGGTGACGAAAGGTTGGTTGGAATCCCACTGATGATGGTTCACCCCCTGAACAAAGTCCCTAAAAAAACCCAACTGCTCTGAGTAGGCATAGGTCAGGTCAGCTCTGAACAGGCCTTGCTATTGGATGCTTCTGATGATTGCCTAGAAGGTCAATTAAAGTACTTAAAATTAAATTTCTCACCCAATGCAATAAATTCGTGTTTTGAGTTGAAGGATGAAAGTGTACGACCTACAGAAATGTACTAAAGCAACAGCATTTTAAAGAAAACAAAAGTGCTTCAGATTTAGAACAGTTTTGTTGTTGTTGTTGTTGTTTAAATTGAAACCAATATGAAATGCATTTGTTAGTGCAGGTGAGATCACCTGTAAGGCATTTTCTCCTATTTCACTTGTGTGATTAATCCAGCTGCAGTGTGGTCAGCTGTGGGTCGCTCGCTCCTTTAATCCCGAAACAAATCGGGGGGGGGGGGGGGGGGGGGGGGGGGGGCAGACAGGGAATCATGACACCCAGCTCTGTCCAAAACCTTGACCTTTCTGGAGCTCATCAGCCAACAGCTCCTATGAGCAGCAGACTTATATTAAATGGAAACACACTACAGAAAACACTGTATTGCAGCACTTTTCAGAAAAGCAATCACACAAAAAGCAAGTCTTCTTTATTCTATAATTTTGAATAATTATATCCAGGTGGTCTCTGTGTGACTCTATCCCTGTTGACAATGGTCAAAAAAGGAAGGGTCATATAATAAACATGCACATCTCTGCTGTCAAACAGTATTGTGTTTTGTCGGAAGACAAGGGCCCAGAAAAGTCATTCAGGCACAGCTGTATTGTGCAAACTCCACACAGAAAGACCTGGAATTGAAACATTGTTGCTGTGAGGTAACAATGCTCAACAGTGCATCATTATGCCACCTTAGTTCCTGCTCATTAAAAACCATGCACAAAAATTGAAAAATGCACTAAAGGTTTTGATGTAGAGTAATATAACTGGATCATACAGTTACACCTCCACCCCCCCCCCCCCCCCCCCCCCCCCCCCCCCCCCCCCCCCCCCTCTCTCTCTCTCTCTCACACATCCCCTCTCTCCTCAGCACACCAGAATGGAGCGCCAAAGTTTTCTACAGCCTCTCGCAGACAGCAGTCGAACATCACATATTCCTCCCCACAAAGGCAGGGTCCGCCACCCAGTGCCGCTCTGCCCAAGCTGAGCTTCAAGAAGGGCCCCCGAGCCCCGGCCCATAACCAGTACAACCAGGGGAACATGGACTTCCTCAATGTCCCAGAAGTGGGCATGTCAGGGTAAGGACAAAAAAAAAAAATCAGATTCTAACATATATGTAAAAAATATTAAATGAACGAAATATGTTGACAGTATGTGTGGGTGTAGTTGATTGATCACTAAAATATGCAGACTAACACCATGAGCTGTCAGGGCTTGTCAAGGCGAGGCCCAAAAAAAATAACCGAATGGCAGAGTGAGACCGGCAAACCTGTTTTCATAGTGAGCTGATGCTTCGAAACCACATAAAATATTTTAGGTATTTGTTTTAAAAAATGGCAGGGACAACTTGAGAGAGGAGTTTCTTAAAATTTCTGTACTGATTTTTGCATGTCAACTGTGCCCATGAAGCAGAAAATTCACATATTATTTGCAGCTAAATGTAATAACAGTCTATACCGATGGAGCAGTTATAATTTTTGTGATCATTTATAATTTCACTTTTTTATTTTGGAGGTTTACCTGCAGTGTGGTAGATCACATAACTTTAAGTTGTTGGGTAAATGACTTTATAATGCTCTGAAAGACTCCTCAGTAGTTACTTTTCTCTTACATGTAAACAGTTAAGAGCTGCTGTCTCTCCGTTCTGGGAGGAGGATCTCCCACAGTGGGGCTTGTTAGCATTAGCATTATCTGAAGCTGTTGTCTCCGGCTTACAGAAGTTGTCTCACTAGTTCACTAAATTCCCATTTACCAGAGAGGCTATTTACTCCTGAACAAACAATAAAGTTTGTCTATACCCCACTGTAACTGTAATGCGTTGTGACAGCCAGACACACAAAGACACACACACGCTCCACATCAGCTAACATTTATAAGGTAAGCGCTGTCTTATTTATTGCAGCTTTAATGTTGCTGCTTCTTTGAATTGTCAATCACTCCTGAAATTCTTTTTTCAAGAACCAAAGGCATCTAAATTATAGACCAGAAGCATTAAAGACTTTTCAGCAGATAAACCTGATATGTCTTTTGGACTTAATGAGTGCAGCAGTCAGCAAACTCGGCCACACATTGCTGAAGGTTCAGCTGACAGGACTTAACACCATATCAATGCAGCTATATGCTTATTATAAAGACATTGATGGGGGGCAAGTAAAATAAGACAAGAATTTGATAATGCTAGTTAGTTATAAAAAGCAAAAAAGGTAATTAAATAGTTACATATTTACTTATATAAGTACTAGTCAGTAATTTGTCTATCATTGTCAAGTACCTTCTCAGCTTCAAAGAAGGTTCACAATTTCATTGTCTCGTTTCATCCTTGTCATTTCTGTGTTTGAAAAGCATCTGTTTTATTTGATAGACAACAGAGGAAAAAGAGCATTGGCCAGCGACCTCCTCCTGCTCCCAAGCCTCAGCCTCGGCCTGCTGGTCCACGCTGCCGGGCCCTGTATCAGTACATCGGCCAGGACACTGACGAGATCAGCTTCGAGGTCAACGATGTGTTTGACCTGGTCAAAGAAGGTGTGCAGACAAATAAACTGAAAGCTGGAAATGAATATATATGACAGCAGTTTAACAACAATGCCAAATTTTAAGTTGCTCATGATGCCTGTTTGCTGTTTTCCTCTGCAGACCCGTCAGGTTGGTGGACGGGAAGAATTCATGGAAGGGAAGGGCTCTTCCCCGGGAACTACGTGGAGAAGATCTGATGAACCCATTCAGCCATCACGGACCTGTCTGCCAAGAAATATGAGTAATTTGTTTAGAGCAGGATATCGTTGTGCTTGCAAATTAAATAGCCTGTTTATTCATTACATGATAGATTTTCATCCACGATTGAACAGGCCTCATCAAGGGTGGCCGTTGCTGACATTTGAGCTACAGCTAACTTGTTTGACAGCAATGCTGTATGAATGGTGTAAAGAAGACATTGTTGTGGTCATGATTGTTACAACACACCTGCAAAGCGCTACTCAGGTTTCATCTCCGTTGTTGGGTCAAACAATCTTGAACCGTTGTGCAGGAAGCTCTTTGACTTCATCTTAAACCCCTAATTATCTGTTATATGTTTTGTGAAGTACCTTAAAGTTTTTTTTTTTCTAGAAGTTCTGTTTGATTTATGGAACAATTAAAAAATCTAGTAAAAACAGGCATTTTAAAATGTTTTGAATACCCATTTATGTCACCTCGAATGTTACTTTTTCACTCTTGCAAACTTGCTGAAGAATGATATTGATTTTAATTTGTGGATTTTTATTTTTATCTCAGATGTTTTAATTTCAGTAAAAGAAAAATAGATGTATTTTCATATTTCTGTTTTTGTTCTGTGTCACCAGTATATTGTCAAAAGTGTCTAAATAACAAAAACCGACATAAAGAAATGACTGGATAATGTGGATATCTCTGCTTTTATACATTTTTTTTTTTAGTAGATCTTCTTCGTTGAATAATGACAGTCAATCAAAATCAAAAATATGCTTTGTACATGAATATCAAAAGAAAAGTAAATTTCACAAGATTACTTTCATAAGTTGTTTTAAATGCAAAATAAAAAATGCACAATTTCATGAAGTGTTTGTGTTTGTATGTTAAGACCTATCACTAAAGCACAAAAAGGTGCATCACAAAAGGTTAATGTTTTTTGTCAAGCTTAAACATGGGACAGACTACAAATGAGTTCAAGTATTTTGATAGTTTGATGCTAAAGAAATACAATTCAGTGATAAATACAGATGAGCAACAAACACGCCAGTATGCTAAAACAGCATAAAACCAAAACCATGTCTTTACCCTATTGATCAAAATGAATGTGGATGGAGCATGCCCCAGGCAACTTTGGGTCAAGTAATGAATACACACAGGTGACTGGTCCATCACTGGGCAACGAAGATATACACACAATTTACATTATACTCAACAATACAATGAACACCCATGTCTTGTGTTGTAGAATGAAATCCAAATAGAAGCAGGAAGGACAAACAAACTCCACAGAAAAAGACTGGAACATAATTTTCCCTGATGAAATATGAAAAATATGAAATATGTCAGTTTTATCAATAGACCATTATGCCAAGGAAAATGATAAAAACAATGAATGTGAAAAAGACGGTATTAACATTGGTCAATGGCAGTTTGCACATATGGCATCTTAAGTTCTGATTCAGACTGTGTCAGTTTGTTTATAGCTTTTCCACTATTATCAACGAGCTGTTCACCTCCTCGTGGAATTTAGTGCAATTAATGGAATTTAATGAGTTTCCGACTTTATTATCACATAGCAGATTATACAGTAGCATGAAGGCAAGTTAGCTAAGAAAAAAGAAGGAAAAACATTGTGTTTATCTTACTTCAAAATGTTTGTTCTTCAAACAGCATAGAAAATAAAACACAAAACACCTCAATAGCAGGATTCCGTGACAACAGCAGTAATGGAATTGATTCAAGAATTGCAGTTGGTGTTTCTCATTACAGATCATCCAACAGTTCATTGGTTCTCAAAGGTTCATTATTATATTGTGGATTAATAGATTTTATGTGGCAATAGAGAGGTGCCTGCTCCGTGTGCTCAGTGCAGGCTGCTGCTGATTGGCCACCTGATAAGGGGCCCAGTATAAAAGCAGCCCTCCTCCCACCAATCATCCTTTTGCGCCCCTGCTGGCCTGGGCGCATCATATCCAGGTCAGAGGCTGCCTGACTCAGAGGTGTGGCTGCACGCTGCTTCACCTTGCTGGCTGCTTCATTTCTCTCATTGTGCTCACAGCATGAGTGCTTGTTTGCAGGCAACTGTTTGTGTGCAGTTCTGTGCTCCATTCTGAAGTTTTGCTGCATTGTTCATCTGTGGTAGGTGTTCTCTCTTCACAGTGTCGTAGATGCTACCACAGGTGGCCAATGCCAGTGTGGTCACAGGTCAAGTGTTGGTGGCTGGAGTCCTCTGTCCCTTCTCCTTCCATGAGTGTCCGTGTGTGTCCGCTGCAGTGTCAGGTATGCATGTGTATTGTTGCAGCCACATCAGCATGAATTGGTGTAGTAGCATTAACAGTATCATTTCATTGATCCAGGTGCTGCTGTGATCGCCCTGCGGAGTCACTGCTGTTTGTCTCCAGCTGATTGTCTCCAGCTGCTTGTGTTGAGCTGATTTGTCACAAGCATTTGTCTCTGATAGCCTGTGCCGCTGAGGTGATCCGGCGACGGCACAGCGGCTACGACAGACCCAAATCCCCTTTTGCCTTGTGCAGGCCGGGGAACAGTAAACTGGGGCTCTGCCCCCCCCAAGCCCCCTCAGTATGAATGAGTTAACGAGTGTGTGAACATGTGGGTTGTGTATGTGACAGTGTTGTGTATCTTTTGTTAATTTTGATTTCTTTTGACTGCAACCCCACTCTTTTATTTCCTTCCCCTTCTGCAGCGGCTGGAGGCCAGTGTGGTGCTGGTGACCTGGTGGTGGCGTTCCCTTTGCGTGTTCCTGGTGGTGGGAGTATTTGTGTGCTACGGGTTGGGTGATTTAGAATGATTTATTTTTCTTTTGAATGATCCCTCCACTAGGCCTCAGCCAGGTCTTCCCCCGCCCTCACTGAGTTTTAATGTGTGAATGTTATTTTAAACCAATTTGTTAATAAAATTTTGTATTTTTATCTGTGCAACCACATAGCAAGCCGTTTTTCCGGGCAACGAACCAGTGTGCCTTCTTGCATTGAATTCCCTGGGTGAAATTCCCAGGGTGGCGTTGTCAGGCTTATTAATACATCTTCATTAAATCATCTCACCCATTGTTGCCACATGTACTTCAAAAAACAATGAACTTGTCATACAGTACAGATATAATAAATTAACGATTTTATTTTCTTTATCATTTTTCCTTTGGTTACCTCTGGGGTTCCCCCAATGTCCAGAAACTGATCTTAGGAATCAAGACTTTAAACTGTTAATTGCATCTTACATTACAGCCCCCCCTTTTTTTTCTTTTTGAGTGTATCTATTCATTATGTTGTCTGTGCTTCTTTAATCCAGATTAAGGTCCGACTGATCCTTCAGTCTCTGCCAACACCCAATATGAGGCAAAGGGCAGATAACACCCTGGGCAGACGACCAGGCCATCACTGGGTCCATTAACCCAGTGTGTCTTTGGCTTTTGAAATGACTTTATATGTAAAGAGAGAGACAAACACGGGGAGAGAGAGAGAGCATAATATCAGTTGGTGACTTGTCTAGCAACTTAGATGTCTAACAAACTATGCTCAGTGTAATAAAAAGAAAAGGTAAACGCATCTACTCCCAGCAATGCATTTTTGTCACATATGTATGAGTCACAGACACAGGCTGCACCACCTGTTTTCCAGTCGTTCAGTTGCTCCAGACCTTTATTTTAAAAGGCTTTGACTTGGCAGATGGACTGGTTGAGCCTCTTCTCCAGGGATGAACTCAGATTAGGAAAAACAGGAGTTACTTGCGGCATGGTGCTGTGAACTTTATCTCCTTTTGTAATTATGCGTCATATTTTGATGGAATTAAGAGCCTATAACATCTAAAAATTCGTTGATTTAAAAAAAAAATCTGTAACCTTTGGATTCCTGAGGTTTTACACACCTTTTACTTCCTGCATTTTATCTTGGCTATAACCTGCAGTGCTGCTCAATCACTGCTGAAAGCAAACACTAGCGAAGCCACCCTCCCGATGGCGTGGAGCAGTTCAGTTTGCACGTCGGTGACGTCACGGTCTCGTGCCGCAGGCTCGGCTGCGTTGAGACGCTCCTCGCGCATCCACCTGTTGTGTCACCTGGAGCGCGAGCAGCACTGACGGGTTGGAGGCCGGCACGAGAGCAGCATGGGAGGTGAGAGAGAACACGCTGATTCTTTAAACTAATTTGCAACAGCGCAGTTTTTATCAGAATCAAACTTTCAATTTCTCCGCCTCTTTTTTATTTTAATTCTTCACATTTCTCTCTTTTGGTTTGTTAAAACTGTGGTACAAATGACGAGAGGACACCGGAATATTCTCATTGTTGTTCCCTGGGCGGCTGGAGTGATCATTGTAGAGTTAAGATGGGATGTGGTAGCTCATAAATTGATATAATAATCAATAAATATTGGGCTTCATTTGAGATAGTTTTATGAATACCATATTATACTTACAATCATTATATTATACTAGAGTTATCCACTTCCATGCAGTTTATCCACGTGATAGCAGGTAAGAATGTGAGGGCTGCTTTCTGTTATTCCGGTTTCTTCAGTTCCTGTGTATGTAATGTTATTTTCTTTCTTTCTTTTTTAACAGTTGAAAATACAATGCTATCACCAGTTGAAGAATTTCATATTTGATAGCAGTGTTTACACAGACCCCACCTTATGTAACTGCAGCACTGAGCCACAGTACACAGTTCACCTTGTGGGATATCATAAAAGTATTACTGCATATACATAATATAAACCTCGTCTTCAGCATGACTTCTCACCTACTTTTATTTCAGTTGTTTTACCTGTAATGTTAGCCTGGTACTGCTTTCTCAAAGTTTGTGTAATGGCGTCCAGTGTGTAAAATCAACTGAATGACATTGACCATTTCAAAAATTTAAGACTTATCTGGACATTGAATTGAGTGTAGGACGTTTGAGGGACTACAGAGGTCTCTACACGTTTGACTCTACTTTACATGTTAGTAGTTTGTAATTTGTCTCTGAATTGCAAGTCAAAATAAAATCTGAAATAAAAATAGATTACAGGGAAAGGCTTTCTTGCAGTCATTACATCCACATTTGAATGCTATCTGAAAACAACTCTGTGTGTGTGGAAAGTAATTTCCATTAACCACACATTAAAATATTGTAGATAAACTGACACAGAAATACATTTTTCCAAAGTGCAGGTTTGTTCATTATTGAACTTAGTGTTCATGAATGGTTCATCTTCTGCCCGTGTCGCAGGTGTTTACTCCAGTGAGAAAATGGCAGAAGTTTTTTCCTATGAGAGTTCAGAGATTGATTGGTGTGAAGACAACTACAGACACTCTGAACATGTCGTGGAGTTTTTCAATACGGTAAGCCCTGTAGACCAAAACATTCACATTTCTCTAAGGTAATATATGTATTCAGAGAACACTCCAAACAGCACCTGACACATAGGTATATTTATTTTTTTGTTTAGTATTATGCTATTTCTATACGTTGATTTTTCCACTGACTGATACTTTGCCCGCAGATGAGCAGCTTTGTTTTCTTCATCGTATCTCCCATCATGCTCTACCTTCTGCACCCTTACGCCAAAGAGAGGTCTCTGGCCATCCACACCGTCTGGATCATGATGATTTTTGTAGGTCAGTTCACTGGTGTCTGACTTGCTCATGAAGGTTCATATTCACAGAGAGTTGTCCTTCCAGTGTCTGTGTTTCATCACCATGTGAACGTGAAGCACCAATCCTGTAATACAAAGTCATTCATTCCAGTTTGCAATTTCAAAAATATACCCAGGGACAATAGAGGTTGAATATTAACTTGTTGCCAAAGGGCTTGAGAAATACAAACACTGCATTTCAGATAATGCTGAGGTATTCATACCTGACTGAGAGCCGAACAGTGCTAAAGGTCTCATATTAATTCATGATCTGAGATGAACAGTCGATCTGTAGGGTTCAAAAAAAGTTTTCAATATAATGTCTGAATCTCTACAAAATCCAATAGATTCTGTTTTAACATGTATGTTTTATGATTTTTGCCTGTATAAAGTTAAAAGAACATGAAAAATTTGTTGGTAAATGGCCACTTTTCTCATTCACAGGAATGTTTTCTGTGTATTTCCACATGACTCTGAGTTTCGTTGGTCAGATGTTGGATGAGCTGTCGATCTTGTGGGTGCTGGCAGTGGGATACGCTGTCTGGTTCCCTCGGAAACTCTTTCCTTCTTTTATAAAAGATCGGTACGTTAAATTTGTCTTGTCTCTGCACACTTGCCCCTCCCGTCTGCACTCCCTCCATGTGTCTGATTGTTTGAGTGCATTTAGTGTCTTCCCCGTCCTACATAAACCCCTCTCTCCTCATGTTTTACCATGTGTTCGTTGGTGTTCTGGATTCTCTATGCTTTTGCATTCTGCTTGTATTTGGACTCACCTTTTAGATTAGTCTCTTGGATACTTCTGCCCAGAAGCACTGATTTATATTTTTGTTCATAGGTGCTCAAACATTATGAATAGCCTACCTACATCGTATAAAACGCATAATTCGGACTATACAGGGTTTCTCGCTACTTCTGAACATCTGATTTTACAAAGGATTTCTTTGTTTTCTAATGATCCATTATATATAGCCTACAGTCACTGAAACCTTGTAAGAGTCAATGAAATGTACATAGGTTTTGGTGGTGGAGTGTCAGAATTCTTGCCCTGCGATATAGAAGGCTGGTGTTCAAATCCTGGCCAATGCAACACATTTTTCAAGAATTCATTCAAATGTTTAGTTCATTTTAAAGATTCATTTTTATTGTTGTTGGGTTTTTTTATTGGTTATGCTCTGGTGAGTGCTTAAACTTTTTTAGTTATTACTCGATCGCTGGAGCACCCACAGGATCAGCGCCTGCGCCTCCGCTTCCCGAGTTTTGTTTCTGAACTCTCTCTATTAACCACATTTGTGAAATAATTAGCAGTATTCACATTTTCGCATATAATAGACCAACAATGATGGCGTGTTTGTGAGGTATGAGACTGTGAAACTCAACCCTTGAGGGCCCAGGAGCCAGTCTGACAGCTCCAACTAGCCATTGTCCTAAAAACACAATATGTTGCTGCTGTCCTCACCTCAACGTGAAAAGAGAGGGGGCTGTAAAAATTGAGCTCCTCCCTACCTCTGTAAATATTTAACCACAGTGCGGCAACAAGGAATTAAAATTTGATGAATGTCTGAAAAGAATCTCTCAGCCTTAAATAATCTCACATTGATTTTCCAGTTTGCTTGTTGTTGTTGTTTTAAGCTTTATGGGCTGGTCCTACTGAACATGAGGGGAATACTGAGCATGTCCATCAGGGGGAGCAGGAGGGATGCAGAGGGTGAGGTGGCTCCTCAGCCAGAGTTTGAAATGAAACATTAATATTTCATGTTAAGAAGACTTGTTGGCACATCAGGTGGAGTTAGGGCTTTGAATTTGTTGTGGACCCATACAGACATGCTGAACAAAACTTTCTCAACACCAGTCACTGTTCTTCTTGCTGGTAAATCTTGGCATCTTGAATTTGTGGCAATAGATTTTTTTTTCTCGTTTTTGCTCAATATAGCTGCTGTCAATCATCCCGAAACTCCTGAAACATTGAATTAAAACAATTGATGAATCAGGAAAGTTGTAGTTCATATTTTTGACTCTTTCAAAGTGGCATGAAAAACTTTAATGATCTGAAATCTGAGAGAGGCATCAAAAATCAATATATTGATTGAATCTTTAGAAAAGTTATCCAGGAATAGGATGTCCAGACCCTTGCGTTCTGTGTCAGTTCTGTCTTCCAGGTCTCTTTGTGTTCATCTTTCGTTTCTTCTATATTATGGTATTCTACTAGAGCAACTTTTCAGGATGGAAAGTTCAGTAAAGGTCTATTAATACATGCTTCTATTATGGAGTCCTTCAGTTCATAATTTATGTGAAATAACAATATTCACCCTCTCTTTTGACATGTAGCATTAAGCACTTGCAGTTTGGCAATGGCCTCATTATTACTGTACCACCTTATGTGCCTTGTATGTACAGTCGTCTATCACCCAACTGTTTTTTTTTTAATCTGTTTCCTTTGAATTGCAGGTCCACATTTTCAAAACTGGTCCTGTTGATCACAGTCGTCAGCACTTTGTCGTCATTTGTCAAACCAACGGCCAATGCCTATGCTTTAAACTGCTTTGGCCTCCACCTGCTCTACACTCTAGCCATCGAGATGAGATGGTGAGAAAAAGATGTTTCTCGTGCAAGCTAACTGCCCACGCCACAGTTTCATTCTTCACCAAGTGTCTGTCTCTTCATTAGCTGCACTGACCAGAAGGCCCTGCGCCTTGCCAAGCTGTCAGTGGCTCTGTGGGTGCTTGCCATTTCGTGCTGGATTAGTGACCGTGTTGGCTGCAGTTTCTGGCAGCGAGTGAACTTCTGCTACCTGCATGGGTTCTGGTGAGCTCAGTTTTAACTTTTTTTAAGTGAGAGTAAAGTAAGTATGCACGACCCAGACCTAGTGCCATGAAGGGCATCATAATTATTTATAAGAATTGTAAAACATATTTCTATAAACAACTGCATGTCTTTTAAAATTCTGCACTTCTGATAATCCTTTAGCATTTAGTCTGAATGCACCAAGAAAGATTCATTTGCTGTAAAAAATATTTTGATCCTCAAGGTTTCCAACACATTAACTGATTTGGATGTATGACTTCAATAAAACCACAGGTGAAATGCAGTGATTCTAATATCAAAGTCCATTCAGCAAATGATGTTAAACTGCCCCCTGTCTAAGTGAAAAAGTAGTACAGCTTTCTGTGTCTTAAACTCTAATTTATCCACCCTACAGGCACATTTTTATTGTGATGGCTGTGGCCTACGGCAGCACCCTCATCGCTTACCTGGATGCTAATTATGAGATACCGTACTCGCTGCCTGGACTCCAGTACTGGCCCTGTGACAAATGGTCCGTTGGATTACCGCACATTGTCCTGAAGGGCACCTCCAAGACTCAGAAACGCTGCTGACAGTAGTTACATTGATTGTCAATCCCAACAGGTCATTTCTGCGTGTTCACTCAGGTGATGATTTTCATGAACACAACTACCTACAGTACAGACTCAGTCTAAGTCATATGAGTATAAATGTCTCCTTGAAAGTGACTGACAAATGTGAAACTCATACAAAAGAAAAAATGTTATTGAATCTGAAGGACAATCACGTATTTGTTTTGATGTGTTTGCTTAAAACAACAAAACCACGTGTCAATAATGAGAAACTGCTCTATGACCGCTTTTAAATGGTACCACACTGAAATGAGGCAAACACAAATATTTAGTTAAAACACAGGACTTCCTAAAAAAATTGCTGTCAATTAGATATTGTTGCTCTATAAAATTATTGTAATTTAACATCAAGGTTTATTCTTAATGATTTCTCCTATTCTGAGTTTACAGAGAAGATCAGTCACTGGTAAAACATGAATAAAGAAAAGAAGAAAAAAATATGTTTTGGGACAGACAAAGAAGACATCTTGTGATAGACATATGTGATAGACATCGAGCAGCCGATTAAAACTCTTTGAAGCTGACTGAAATGTGACGTACAACATTAAATGTGATTTTTTTTTTTTTTTTTGCTTTGAGTGGTGGTGGGGTGTGTGTGTGTGTGGGGGGGGGGGGTCATTGGCAGTTTCAGAGGATTTATATATTTGTAAATACTCTGAAAAAAATTGTGTGTGTGTGTGTGTGTGTGTGTGTGTGTGTGTGTGTGTGTGTGTGGTATATTTTGTACAGAGAGTGTAAAACATTTTTGTTACTTTGTTTTTCCTAATTTATGAATTTATACTTTATTCAGGATATATTAATGAAATTCTTGCTTTCATTTGATGAAACATTTCCCAAGAGCATATAATGCTTATGTTTTCATTTTATTAGAATTATCTCAATGTGTGGCTGCCTCACATTCATGTTTGCCCTCCTCCTGAACTTTGTTTTCCTTTCTTTTTTGAATTATGTTTTTTTAAACATCATTTCAGAAACATGAATGTATATTGTACTGTAATAATAATGCTCTCTAACGCGCTAATATTTTTTTTTCCATCAGTTCAAACAATACAGAGTGTTTAAATGAAAATAAAGATTCTTCAATGATGATAAAAACAACAGTCAATGTTACTATAGCACAGTACTTTCTTTACACCTTTTTTGGTTAGTTTGGTCCTCATTCACACCTATTTTTTTCACTACAAATCTAAACATTGCCCTCACCAGCTGGGCTTCATGTCCCCACGTAGGTAGTGCTGATTTTTTCACATTAAACCACAACAGTTTGTCCTATACTGTACCAATGCTTCACATTTTATGAAGCTGTATTTTGGTTTAATCTGTGCTGATTTGAAGTGTTTGCGGTGCCTCCCCTTCTTCCTCTTGTTGACGTCCTTTTCTATAATGTCTTTGTGAAGCATGACATTCAGGCCTACATTACTGTTCTAGAGGGTCAGTGACACTTACATCTTTTTACATTTTCAGACCAAATATATCAGATGTGACAATTAAGTATTAAGCATGCCTTTGAGCATTAGCTCTTCCCTGCACATTTGTTTGGGGCACTCTAGATTAAAGTTGTTATCAACATGTTGGATAACAAACGACAGAAGCTTTTTTCATGGAGATTCGGGACAGATTTATTGATGTTCAGATCAGGGCTCTGTGGGGGCTACACCATCACTTCTGCAATCTTTATATTTCTTTAGCCTGAAGTCAAATCAGCTAAATCAAGCTATGTGTTTTTATGTATTCAGACTTGACTTGATAAATTAAGAGTAAATCATGGTGTGGACATTGCAATATGATCTGATTAGCATTTTTTACCAATGTTTTTAACTGACAAGAATTTTTTCACAGTGCATTAATATGTTGTTCATGTGGTAAAACAGTTCTTCTTTTTATTTTTACACTGGCATTTTCTTTCAGGGTTTATGAAATATGACTCTGGTGTGTCTCTGTCTTTCACAACA
Organism: Salarias fasciatus; assembly: GCF_902148845.1. NCBI lineage: Eukaryota > Metazoa > Chordata > Actinopteri > Blenniiformes > Blenniidae > Salarias > Salarias fasciatus. The sequence goes on along the minus strand of NC_043766.1, from coordinate 13,247,292 downwards.
ATAACATGCAAATCTTTCCCATTTGTATGACTGACCTGGATTCACAGACCCGTCCTGCCTGCTCTGAGTCTTTTTGTTGATTCTAGGGATATTCAGAATATTCGTGGCAGTGCGGCTTCATTCTCATGATCTTGCCTGAAAAACACAATAAATGAAACAATAGATCCTTTTTTATGGTCTCTCTCTCTCTCTCTCTCTCTCTCTCTCTCTCTCTCTCTCTCTCTCTCTCCCCCTCCCTCCCTCTCTCTCTCTCTGTCTCTGTCTCTCTCTCTCTCTCTCTCCCTCCCTCCCTCTCTCTCTCTGTCTCTCTCTCTCTCTCTCTCTCACACACACACACACACACATCACACACACACACACACACACAGAGAGAGAGAGAGAGAGAGACAGGTGCTTTTTGGTGTTCAACGCTGATCTCCAGTGGTAGACAGGGTGTATAGCATGAAATAAATTGCTGACCACAGATGATACACCGAAACAAACAAAACTTTGCTAACTTATGTTAGGACTGCAGGTGCTTCAAGTTTGACCTTAGCTTCTTGGTGATTTGGAGTGATACAGATATGTACTGCCCTAATTGTTTATGTATTTGAAATATTAAATGAGCAGTTACAAACAGGGAGGCTGAAGGTCAGCTGGGGCAATGCCAGAAGAGGTCATCTGCCGAGAGTAGTAGTAGAAGAAGACGTTTGGATCATTTTGAATAGTGGCAGGAGGGTGGGGCGGTGGAGTTGAGTTGGGGAGGAGGAGGAGGATGGCGAGAGGCACCAAGCCAGTGAGAGAGTGGTGACCTTCTGTCACGTAGTTGAGGCCCGATAATCTTCAAAGACCGATGACTGCAGAGACCTGACTGCAGCAAACCCCCGCTTTCTGACTCTGTATAAGAAAGACGTCGTCAAGTAAAAGACTGCTTTCTTTTCAGAGAAAACATGTCTGAGTGCAACATCCCGTAGACTTTGAGGTAATGCTACATTTGTTTTTGGCTGCTTTCTGATACTTGTAACAATTTACCGATTAATCTTACTGAGATAAATTTTTGAAGTTGATACATTCATGTCATGACTTGAATAGACGAGCTGTTTGCAGGCTGCAAAAATGAATTTTTTATTTTTATTTTTTGCTCTGAATATTATAAGATACCTATAAGAAACTTAGAAGAAATCAGAAGAAAACTTGTAGGAAACCTGGAGAAAATGTTTTGAAACATTCACAATGACTCACAGGTTAATTTTGGAGTTCAAATGTCACTATCTTTACATCCATGGTAATTGCAATTTCAGGTTCTAGCAGTTGACTTCATTCATACTTTATTACACAGTTTCACAAAAAAATTGATCTTTCCAGTATTTAACTTGTGTATGTGTCTTGTCAAAAGATCTATACAAATCTGATTATTCCCAGTCGTATCGCTGAAACAACTCTAAAACATAGACTACTGCTCATGATCCAATAGATTTCACAGATGGAGAGGTTCCTGTTTCCAGAGCTGAAAAAGTACCATACATGGCTTTCAATGCATTTGCTATCATCAACATGCATCTCATTCTCTGACTTGATGATCTTAGAGCACTTCTGTGAAATATTTGGTAACACTTTACTTGAAGCACCCCTGTATAACACATTATAAATACATTATAGCACTGTATATTATAGCACTGTATAACTATAGTTATAAACACTCTTCAATGATCACAATGCTTTTTAACATCAGGACGTAACCCTAACCCTAACCCTAATTTTATGCTGTATAGTGGGTTATAAAGCACTGTCATTTATGAGTGTTTATAACTACCTATAATGTGTTATAAAGTTCAAGTAAAGTGTTACCAAATATTTCTAAGCTGGATAAAATGTTATATGACAAGCAAAAACAAACAAACAAAAAAAAAATTACAAAATGTTGTAAAAACAGCTTGTGAAGAATTGGACCAGTAAACAGCTCAATCAAAATTTTCTATAATCATAATAATCATCATAAATCAAATGGTTGCCTTAAAAAAAAGCCCTTTCGTCATAATACAGTGTCATGCGGGATATTGTCTTCCTCTGTCCTTTGAAAGGGAGGATTTAAAGGTTGATGTCTCAATTCAAGTGGGACACCCTCTTGTCTGACAGCCAGGTGTGACTCCTCTATGTTTCTCACTGTGATTTGACTCAGCCTGGATCACTCTGAGCGGCAGGATATCTGGAGGCACCGAGCCAGTGAGAGAGTGGTGACCCTCTGTCACATAGCTGAGGCCCGATAATCTCACTTCAAAGCTCGATCACTGCAGAGACTTGACTGCGGTGGACCTTGCTCCCTTCAAGAAAGGTCTTCAATCAGAAGTCTTGCAGCTTTCTTCTCAAATGAAGCTCTTTGTAAGTCTGAATGAATTCAGAAATATAGATGTAGTCTATAGACAAACACATTTTTAGAAAAGGGAAACTGAGGTTTTGCATGATAAGACCAATAATGGACTTAGATTTATACAAAAGAGAACCATAATGCTTGGTGTGGAGACACTGTCTGGATGACCAGAGCCGGATGCAGATGCTGAGATTTTCTCTGAGAGTGATCACGATTAGCATGAGTAAAAAAGGACAGCTAAATGAGGCAGTTTTGAAACAAAATGCAAAAATACTGAAAAGCTGGAAAATGTGTGCTATGTGAATATATGTGTAAACTTAATGAACTCATATTACATTCACAATAAAACACCCAACAGAGTTTCTATAAAGTTAAGATTGGCAGAGATTCATTTATCAGTGGTGAAACAGCCTCTAGAAATTGGTGAACAATTTTGGAATTTGTTTGGGAAATTTTTAAAATGTGTTATTTACTGTGAAGATCCCCACCTTCTCTTATGTCAAATCTCATCATACCTATTCAGAGAAAATTGTGTGTAACTAGCAACATTGGATGATTGAGAGACACACAGACACACTCTGTCTCTCATTTCTTTTTAACAATGTTTCTACTTAACTGTTAATTTTGAACTTATATTCATATTCATCGTGACAACCTAATTCTCTGGAGATTGTTGCAGAGAACAAATATGTTGCCACTAAAGTCTAATTTTATCATCTAAGTTAGGTGGTAATTAAAATATGGGTTCACAGTAATTACCAACAACTGCATCATATTTCTATTCACATTACACACTCAGGCCCAACCTCCATAAGTGTGATTTGCATATTTTTGATGAATTGATCATGAGTTTCTAAGGCATGTGTGTCACACTGAAGCAGTGAAGTGTGTGTGCAGTGCAGCCACACTCTGGATGTAACACTGAAGTGCAACATCCTGGAAAATTCACATTAGTATGCAAATATAAAAGGATTGTGCGAGTTGCCTGAGTGAGTCTTGGCCCAGCATTTAATGGTCTTGATTCTGCATGCACTACTCAAATAGCGATATCTAAAATGTGAAAGTCCTGCTATTAATCAATTAGCCTGCTGTGCATTTTACAATTGAAACAGAGCTGCACCCATTGGGACACGGTTGCTGTCACTCGAGAAAACCACCAGAAAATGCTTTAATTGTATTTGCAGCTCGGCGGATGCCCCACCCCCCGCTCTCTCTGATTGGCTGCTGTCGCCCGAGCTTGAATTTGCCGCTTTCCCATTGGCCGGGAGAGCTTTCTGTTTTGGTTGCCTGCCAGCGGGCGTCTGGAAGGGGAGGAGAGGGGAGCCGTCTACCTTCCGCTTCTGGGCTGGATTGACACACAATGAGGAGCAGAGGCTGGGGAGACGCTCCACAAACGCCGCTGTAAATAAATACAACAATCAGTGAAGCCAGAGAAACATGGAGAATCAGGTACCGTGGCTTTTCGCTCTCCTCGCGCGGTGTGAACTTTTGGGGGTGAAAATGGCAGCCGGCAGCGTGCTGGCAGGGCAGGAATGAATCCTCTGTTCGCCAGAAGAGAGAGAAAAAAAAACGCTTCTGCTGCTAATGAACTCGTAGTTGTTTGGCTCTGGAGCTATGCTAACTGGCCACTCATACATCGGTATTTGCCGCTAGTGCTAGCCACAGTGTGCCACACCATTCAGCAGCGCCGCTGCGAGCAGGCACACAAAGAGACCCGCACCTCGGATATATCCTCCTGTGCTGCATTTAATAGCCACACGCACACTATTAGACAACCTAATAAAAGCCTCGCCGTGTCGAGGTTTGGTGGAGCTAACTATGCTAATGGACCTATAAGGAGTAGACTCGGCCGTGGGCTAAAAGCTAAGGAGCCACTACAAGGCGCCGGGGAAAAAGATTTGTCCTCCCCAGGTTGAGCTGGAGAGGCGGGGTGTTGTCTGCGCTGGAAGCGGCCTCAAACCTCCACATTGGGGGCTAATAAAACTAGGAATCTGCGCTCAACCTTTGAAATATCTGTGCATTATTTGCGAACGGTTGGTTAATGTTTAATGCCTGGCGCATTCATGGTTGTAAAGTAAATTGCGTGCAGCACGATGGAAAAGCTGAAGGATTCTCTGTGTGCAAAACGTTGAACTTGAATTCAGTTGTGATGAGCATTCTGGAATTGGATGATCATTATAAAAACCAAAAGAAAACCCGTATGGGAGACAGCATTATACCGAATACCTTTATATTTGCACATTTAATAATAATGCGTGTTTTAATATGCTCATTTGAGATTTGTCACCATCAAAATTGGCATTTTTTACTTAGCAGAAAACAGAAACGTGGGTAAACCCAATTATATATCTGCTTACAGTAAAGGAGACACTTCTACAGAATGGGTTTCTCTGAATGCCTGAGGTTATGCAGGACTGTATTTCAGATGGTTAGGCCACACACACCCATGGAAAGTGGCTCAGCCACTTTCTTGGAGCCAGTCTCCTTTCAGTATTGGGTTCTTTGAAGTTTTAACTACATCTGCAAAAGTGCATCCAGGAGAAGTCTTCTACTACAAGTTAAAAGCAATTGTGTCAGTCATGTCACTGTCAGATTTTCCTTCACACATCCAACTAAAAATGTAAATACATTATTTTAATTGTGAACTTTTGCATTATGAAATTTGAATATAAACGTCATTTACTTGTGATGTAAAACGGTGAAAGAAGCAACCTGCTGTACAAGTGAAGCAGTAACACGTCTCATGCGTGTTAATTGAATCACAGAAAAATGATCTTATTGAATATTCAAACATTTGAGTAAATCAGCCAATACGGTTAAAGTTTTTAATTTCCCCAGATTCTCTATTCTATGTGTTGAATATCCTGCAGAACCACCTGGAAACAATAGGTATCGTGTGTCTTCAGAGCAAAGGAAAAAAACAAAGCTGAGCAGGATGTTAATTGCCCCCAATATTAACAACCACCAAATAAAATGGGAGTCAAATTCACCTAATTTATGTGCTTTAATGAAAGTGCAGCAGAGCTGCTGTTAACGTGCCTGAGTCTTCCAGGACCATGGCATTCAATCACAACAGATAATCCATGAATCCCCTTCGTCTTTGGTCAGATTTAAATCACTCAGTATGAAGTGACCAATGCAGAGGTAGGTGTGGCTGCTCATCCTCAGCTGTCTCTCAACTTGGCTTTCTGCTAAATTCACCAAACTCTGTAGTGAGCAAACTGTGACTCTGTAGGTTGAATGGGTCATCTTCCAGTCAGAATATTTGTTGACTCTTCACCCTGTCAGTGCATCTAAGTGTCCATGCATAGCATTGAATGGCATTGTCCTTTTTACACAAACACTGAATAAATTGATTAAATTGATGTGCAGCAAGTATATCATGAGATTTAGGCCCTGTTTACATGATGTTTTCAAGAGGAAATGTGTAAACGGGCTCTGAATAAATCCTATTTGATCTTGTGATGCTGACCATTTGTAACATGCACCTTTGAAGTTGTACCTAGCACTTTATGGAAAACCGCAAGTATTGAAGGTAAATTTGTTAGAGTGACTAAACAACACTGTAATTTTTCTCAAAATGGTGTATGAAAAGCATCACAATGTAAGTTTACATAACAGACATGACACAAAGTAAGAATACTTTAATGCCAGTGAAGGTATAGAACATAATACACAAGTCTTCTTCAGAACAACATTTTTGAACGTAATCTATTGGTTTAAAATCTTTTGATAGGCATGTTTACATGAAGCATTTGAATTCTGAATGGGTTTCTATTACAATGATTGTTTTCAAGTAAACAAATCTTAACAGTGAGTCAGCTGAAGCTTGGAAAAAACTGACAATGGAAAAAGATTCGTTATTTGTAGAATGTTCATAGGAGAGCGGCTGGATATTGTTTGATGTGGTTGTGTGTGCCTTGTTTCAGATTCTTTATCCCAAAAAAATTATCAAAAAAGTTCAGACGACGAAAAACTTAAGTCCTAATTCTGGGATCAACATGTTCCAACATACATCATGCATTTAAAGATAAACCAATAGGTTTGCCTTACATTTACTTTAAAGGTGCATTAAGGAGTTTGCACGTTTTATGCGAAACACCGACCCCTTCAGGCCTTGGGCGTAACTGCAGCTTAATGAAACGCTCGTGTCTGTGACTTGCGTCCACGGAAGAGGGGGACTGCTTCCTTGCTCTTTTAGTAGCGCTCCAGTAAAATTTGAGTTTCTTTTGCCTGGTGGAGTCTGTGCTGGAGTTGTGGCAGTGCTAGAAGCCGGTCTTTTCTTACTTTCTGGAAGCTCTATCCTCAATACTGCTCGGTTGCTGCTCGTTAAACATCTGGCGGAGTAATGGCGGCCAAAACAAAACTTAAGGATATCAGGATATTAAAATCTTCAGGAAGTTACTATTTTGGGTGTGAATACAAGATGTGAAATGCCACTTTTGGGCCCGTTTACACCTGGAAACGTGTTTCAGGTGGTCAGATTACTTGTAGCGGGTTGACTGTCCACTTCTCGAAGTCATGCTTTTCGGGCTAACCACTGGATTATAGTTTGCATTACTACCTCTAAGTCACTTCTACTAAAAGGTCAAAGGGGCCAGCACACACCTCTTACCTCAGTCTGTTGTCAGAAAAAGGCTAGGATGGTATATTCTTCCCATTCCGCTATGAAGCTCTATGTTTCTGCAGACACTTGACATCAGTGGTCTTTTCCATAACTTTTACGAAACGTTGGAATCGTTGAAACCTAGACCAGTACATTCTCTTTAACGAAAACACGGTGTACACTGACGGTATGATGTATTTATGTACCAGGGTTTCACTCTGTGCTTTATAGGCCTGGCGGGCCGCCAGGCTTTACTTGCCCCTCCGCCAGGCGTCGCTGGTTTATTTATTGGTATGGTTTTTTTATGCACCAAAACAGTGATACCAAAGACGGTCTTTAGAGCTTTTAATCGCATCTGGTGATACGGTTGAAGGTGCAATGGCGACATGTTATGGTCGATACATGTCATGAACACATAGGAGGTCAGAGGTGAGGTGTATTTTCATCAGAGAGCCGCGGCTCGATGATGAGGCAGAGCCGGTGCGAGTTAGCATGGATATTAGCACGTCGTCAGAGCAGCCTTCTGTGAGCCGCGATGGGAAACATCAAACTAGCGGATTTAATCCAAAATTGTTAGTGTTATATCCTCAAAATGATTCACTGTCCAAACGGTGGAACTGCGGTGCTTCTGTTTAATGAACCGTCACGAACAACATGCTTCATCATTCTGGGGGACTCCATTCATACATATTCTTCTTCTACGTGCTTCACACTACGCTATACATCTAACTGTAACAATGCGCCCTCTGGTGGACTGAAGGAGGTACTGCTGGACTTTTGCACTGCTGTCAACTCCATATAAACAACAAATGCTTAAAGAACATAAGAATATTAATAACTGTAAGCAATCTAATAATTTTTCAATAATTTTTCTTCAGTTTTTCATTCAAAAAGTAGAAGAGATCACACAGTCCAGCAGATACCTCTTCAGCCTCTGAGTGCCCTGTTTTTACACCTTGATCATGTTTGCAATTTTTTATTTTTGTTAATTTATTTCACCTTGAAATGTGAACAGCAATGCCTTGTTTTAAGATTCACTAGGATTTAACTTAATTGAAAACAATTGATATTTATTGAAATTGTATTTTTTGTGTTTGTTAAACCTTTACTTTAAGATTGTGCCTTTTTGTAAGACTCTGCATTTAAGAAATGTTAATGAATGCTTACAATAACACAAAATAGTTATAATTTCAAAATTTCTGTCAACTTTTAACGTTTTTTTTTTTTTTTTTTTTTTTTTTTACATAAACATGGTGGGCTTCTCTAGCAGTCCAACCACCAGGCTTAGCAAGTTTTCTGGGGGAAACCCTGATGTACTGCTCTCCTGGTGCCCATTTGCGACCATTGAATGTTTACACTACAAAGCCTATGTGGTCAGATGTGTCCAAGACCACTTCAGGAAGTGGCTTGAATAAAAGTACTTTGATGCCTGTTTACACTTGTCTTTAGGGCTCCTCACATGTGGTTTGATCACCCGAAACGCATGTCGATGCCAGGTGTAAACGGGCCCTTCCAAAGTGCTGCACAGATTAAAGTACCTCATATATCCACAGCATTTAAAGCACTTACCACCAGATTGTGTTGAATCTGGCCTTTTTTCCTGAACATTTTCTGTCTGCTTCTAAATGAGGACTAGTTCATAGTCTCAGCAGCCTCGTTCCTTGGAGGAACTGGGGGTGCCAGGACAGAGTTTGGGGAAGGCAGTGGGAGGGAATTGTCAGAGGAGGCAAGTTAGTGCAGCTAATGGTTTTGGCTGAGAAGGACTTCTCTTAATTGGGGGTCAACAGAGAGACCTGCTGAGCAGGTTTCATAGCTGGCAGAGATCAGGTGAAGTCCACCATCCACACCTATGAAGACAACATGCACGGCTAGAAAATGGTTTTTATTAGTTGGAGTGGCCTGTTGGTCTCTTTGAATGTGGCCATGGTGGTCTTTGAACGTTGCCACAACCAAGTTGTATTTTTTTTTTGTTCAGCATTAGCATGTTAAAGGTCTATTAACATGAGGAAAAACCTAACCTGGCACTGACACTAATGGCTTTGTGCTTTTTTTACTACATGGTATATTAGGTAGTTGTAGTGCCGGGGGGAGGTAGCATCAGCATTGTCTCCACCGAAAGCTCCCACAAACTGGGTTTTACAATGTGGCAATTTTATTGTAGCCATGATAACGTGATAATTTGGGTGGTTTAGGGTTAGCAGCCAATGCAGTTCTGGGTGTCCATACGAAAGGCTAGTAATGTGCTTTTGGCCAAGTCCACAATGAATAAATCTCACCTGTAACATTTTCACTTTAAGATAACAGGACCTCTATAGGTTAACTTATCAACACATGGGTCATGAATTGCCCCACATCTGTGTAAGTCTATGTTTTTAAATCGGTTTTATCCGTCATTACTCTTAATTTGTGTGTACTGTTTGGCCAATAGCTGCTACTATGAAACCCAGAGTCACATGCTCTGTTGTCTAGTGAACCCTTGTCACTGCATCTGGACTGACGTGAAGGTTTGATGTCCTGAAACGTACTGACCAAATTTACAAAAGCAGTCTGGGGATAATATTGACGGGCACGTACATGCAGAGCATTTACCATTAGTTGCTGGTACATTGTTATAAAACTACTCCAGACATCACACTTAATTTCAGAGGCTGAGAACCTATGTACAAAGACAAGTCAATTGTTTTTCTAAAATGTTTAACACAAAAAACATTTGGCTGTTTACATGACAGTGGTATACTGTGTCACAGAAGACCTGCTTTTTAGAAACTGTGTTCTAAACTACAACATTTTCAAAATGCGCTGCTCTCCCTTCTTGTGTACAGAGAAACAACTTTTCTAGATCGCTGGGTAATGAACATTATGGCCATAGTAAATAGTTCTGCACTTGTAGATCAACAATCACAATGAAGGAATCCATGTGCGGTTTATTCTTTTGAATTTAACAGAATTGTGTACATTTTCTACAACAAGACGCATTTTCTACATAAATCAGACACTGAGTAGACCTATTAGATTAAGTAAAAAACTGTTAAAAAGGGCTTGAACATTTACAGAGTACTGTAGTCCATTAGCTATATAATGATATGAAAATTTCACATCACTGTTATTGTGACCAAAATTATCACGGCTATTATCGTGGTTTTGTTGTACTGTACTCATACCCACACTGAAATCATTTCATCAATTTTTTTTTTTTTTTTTGTAAGCAACATCACAAATGCAGATGTGCTTTAAAGATGGCACCTCATGGCCAAAGCCTTCATTAAGGATAAATTCACTCTGAACTACTCGGTTAAGTTGTGACACTAAATATTGTCGAAAAGCAGAGCTGGAGGCGCATCTGGTGCAGCGCTCAGCGACGCATATGCTGTACCAAGATGTTGACGCTGTTAATAGACGCTGAGATGTGGAAGGCGGCATCTAGTAGAATATATATCTGTTCTTTTGCAGCTAGAGCTATGACAGCAGGGTCAAGCTCGTGCTCCAGAGTGGGAATAGACCAAACATGCATCTCTTTGCAATTATTGTGCGTCTGGCCCAATTTTGAAGAAGCATTTGCACTCGTTAGTCATTGACAGCTATCGTAGACAGCAAACACACACATTACCCTGCCGCTGTATGTGTCGAGCCAGTGACATGTATTTTTCCAGGAGTGACGTTTGTTAACATTTATAACTTCAGTTTCCATTATTGACAAGTTAACGTACCTTGCACTTACTATAGAGCTGCGAGTGGTGGTCAAAGAGATGACTCATTAGAAGTGAGTAATCAAAGTACGGCAATCAAACACGTTTTTATTGATTAATGATATTTGAAATGGCAATAGTGTGAGAAATTTTACCGCAGTTTATCATGATATTGATAATCATTTGATACTCTCTATGTGGATGTGTTTATGGTTGTTTCACAGAAACACAGCACCCACTGGTGGAGTGGAATGTTAAACTGCAGGATCTTTGGTTTCTTGTGTCTCGATGTGAGCAGCAAACTTTGCCCACTGAGTGTTGGTTGGTCTAAATCTTAAATAAGTCTAAATCATCATCATTTTATAGAATACTCAATGCATGTGGGCTCTCTGAAAAACCTACCCCATTGGATGATGCACAACCATAAATTAACATATAACTGTTGTTTTGTCACTTTTGGGTTAACTCGGGTGCTCAAGCTAGTTTGACATCGTGTGGGCTTTTATCCTGCCTGGTCTGAGAAGTGCAACTCATCGTTGAAAAGTTATGAAAGTTTCATAAGGAAAATAGAACATGCTGAGACACAAAATCACAGGCAGGTATTTCAGCAGCCTTTAAAATCTAGTTTCAATGTTGAAGATTAGGATGAAAAGCTTGAATTTTTTGGGACAGTGTTAAAATACCTGTCTAAAAACTGGGATACATTTTTAATGTTTTCAGCACATTTTCCTTTTATTTGATTTGTCATCTAGTCTTAAGTAAAAATTTGCCTTAGTTCACTCCAGAAGCATTGCGAGTGCTAACAAAAATTATGATTTGGTGAAACGTTCTTGGATTGGAAGGTTTTTTTTTTTTTGAAGAAGAATTCATCTGATAGAGGCTAGTCTCAAGTCCAGCGTGTTTTATTTCGTTGAATCTGTTGCATGTTGGAGCATCTCGACACAGCTGGACATTTCATTGCTTCATGCGTGAATAGTGGAGGGTCTTGACCTTGTGTGCAAACACTGTGAGCTTTCATGTTTCCATGTCATTCTCGTGCGTGCGTGCGTGCGTGCGTGCATGTGTGTGTGTGTGTGTGTGTGTGTGTGTGAACTGTGCATTTGAGAGGACAGCATGAGTGCTTATGCCATTTTTTTGTTATCACCATACATTTATATGCATCCCATTTCCAAGGTTAACTTGTTTTGTTTGGGTGTCACACAGGTTGTTTGTAACCTTCTCTGTCATTCGGAGATCTGCTGCTTTCCAGTGGAAGCAGCACTTTAATGTCATTTTGTATCGTCTTAGTTTGAAGTAAAGGCAACTTAGCCTCCTATAAACATTGCTGCTGCAGAGATTGCTTATTCGTGTGTCATCTCCAAGGAAAACCTTCCGACCCTTATTTTGATCGGTTATTAGCTGAAAGAGATTAACATGGTCATGTGGGATGTTATTTACAAGGCTGTTGGGAGTTCATTGTTTTCATGGGAGCCGGTGTGTCTGCCAAAATTTGTATTTCCCTTCCACTGAGCGAGGGAGGGGGGAGGAGAGAGAGAGAGAGAAAGACTAGCACCTTAGCTTTGTTTTAAGTTGTGATAGAAATTAAATGTGTCACCTCAGTGTTGATCCAACTTCTTATTAGGAAGTAAGGAAGCAATTAAGAATTGCCTTTTTGAAAATTTGTTCTGTTTCATCCTCAGTGTTAGAAAATGGTATCGATAAAGACAAAATGATAGCATGCAGTCTTCAACATGCATGTTTTTACTAAATTAACCCACAGTATGGCTTTGATGCTGATGCTACTTCTCTAGCAGTAAGGTTGTTTTCCGTGCTGCGTCATTGATCTCTCCGGTTTTCTTCTTCCTGGATTGTGCTCCGCGGTCACATATTTAACAACCTCAGTGATGACTAGGGCACGGTTAATGACTAAAACATTTATTCTCACCACTTTAGTGTTATATATAAATTATAGCACAAGATTAAACCTTATCTGCACCTGTAGTCATCTTCATTGAAAAACACAAGTCTGTCCCTCAGTGTGAGTATTTTCTGTGATTCTGTTTTTTGTTTTGTATCTATCACATGCTGGTTAAATAAAACAGCACTGTTACATTGAATATTGAGAACTCTTAGAAACCTCATTTTGATGGATCAAGACACCTGTGTATTGCTTGGTACTGAAGCTGTTGGTAATTAAAGATTGGTTGTTGTTTTCATGTTCTGTTCATCATTTTAATGTTTTAGTTGCAGAAAATAAGCATAAAGAAGCCTTACCACACAAGTTGTCACTCGGTTTAGAAAATGGGAAGCTGAACATGGATGTGAGGCCGTCTTTGATTTTACTTACTTACTCCACAGATCTCAGTCCTCAAAATAACAGCTCATTAATTTTTTTTGGCAATCATTTAATCAGCTAATTTTTTCAGCTGTAATTTTTATGCCCCTGGGGATCTTTTTTGATTGTTGGCTGATATCCCACGTAGGGGAGCGCCTAATTATTATTATTATTGTTATTATTATTCATAAGTAATTACTCTTGTCAGTTTTAGTCCCAATGAATCAGTCAGTCTAAAAAAGATGTTTGGAAGCTTTTTTTTTTTATCTTCAGTCTATTCTTTCCCTTGCTCAGCAGTTCAACCCTTAAAGATGTTGAATTTACTCCTATATGTATCGATGAAATGGTCATTGATCGGGAGAAAATACATCAGTTAGGAGAATAGTCCTGGTTTTCAAATAGACTAATTGATTAATTAACTAACCGTTTGTTGTTACTCACTGCATCTTTTTCTTAGTTTTTATTTATTGACCGTCTTCCTCTTCCGGAGCTTGTTGTAATCCTGATTTTTATGTTTTGCTCTTCACAGCCCCGCTTTTTGCAGTCTCCTGGAGGGGGGAGGGGTTGCCGATGATTGCAGGGACTCCACAGCGGCTCGCTGTGGGTGTGGTGGAGTCTGGAGTTTAAGGGCATTACTGCCACAGAATGGCCGGGCATTGTGCCAGGCAGGGGTGGGTGTGGGTGTGTGCTGCTAGCGCTTGTGTTTCGGGGGGGGGGGGGCTGCAAAGCGCCAGACCAGCTCATCTCAATCCTGTCTCCTCTAATCCCCCCACTCAGTCCCAGCTCACGAGCTTCTCAGTGTGGGGGCCAAATCCCCCACATTCTTCGGTCCTCCCCTGGACATAAAGTGCCTTTCTGCCCCCCTCCTCCTGCACTCCATCGCCACAGTGTCATCCGTGTGGCGCGCTGCTGTCGTAGCTCGTGGCGGACTGAGGCACTACTACAGCGTGGACTAACCTTTTGAGATACGTCGGCTCAAGCGGCAAATTACTCTTGTTTCTCCTCCGCATTGTCCAGTCCTCGCATATATTCAGCGCTTCTGTTGTAAGAGGAATCAGCAGTTGATGAATAATGACCCTTTGGATTAATCTCACTACAGGCTTGCCTTATGTTTATTTCATGATTCCTCAGTTTTGCTGCTGTAATTTATCACTGCCAGGACCCGACACCCAGCTCTGACTTAGTCTTTTTCATTATCGATCCGTCTCATCGAATTCTCAGCGGTAATCATTTAGTTCATGTTTTCAACTCAGATATTCACACATCTGGCTAACATCGATGGATGTGTTTGAAAGGATCATTTCAATGTTCTCAAGGAATGGTCTCACATGCTGCTTATTCTCGGCATCATGTGTTTTAATAATTATTCAATAATTGAATTCCAGATCTTTTCTTATATAATGTCAGTGAAGACAAAGCGATTTGAAAAGGACTGTCAGTGTGTGTCTTGATTAGAGAGATGTATTACCACAAATATTGTGATATGATAGATTTCTACTGAAGTTTGCTCATCAATCTTACCTGCCCTTTATTAATTTTTGGGTTGTGAGGCGATGGAGCTGATCCCAGCCGACTATGGGTGAAGGCTGTTTGAGTCCTGGACAGATCACCAGTCCGTCATAAGTCAACACAGACAAAAGCGCCCCTCCTTCTGTTGAATTATTTCTTGCTGCAAACATAATTTATGCAGTCTTAAATTTGACGAGATTGATCAATTTCAATGTATTCAGCATCAAAATCTTCAGCATATCAGCGTGTTCTTTGAAGGATACTTGTTCCTGCGTGGTGGTTTTTTTTAATTTATTTGTATTTTTTTTTTTAAGGTAGCAAACCAAAGTTTCGCCCAATATAACAAATATGTAAAAACAGAGGTGTCCAGTCTTGGTCCATGAGGCTCGGCATCCTGTATGGTTTCTCTCTCTCACTTGCAACACGCCCACTTGTAATGGCAGTTTTGTTATTGCAGGGGTTGTTTTTCGATCTTGATGATGAAGCCATCATTGGATGAAGGAGAAATTAAACATAGAAACGTCTAAAACATGCAGAATGGCCCCCGGCCCCAGGATTGGACACCTTTTTTTCGAAAACACCCCAGTTCTAAAACAGTTATTTCCCCCGTCAGCCATGAGGTGTCAGTGTTATCGGTATTCCTCAGAAATCAGGGGGTGAGGTTGTGTCAAGTCACTTTTCACTGAGTTTGCAAGCTTAACCAACAAGACGCTGAGGACTATACTGTCCTTTTGATTGAAAATCCGCTAATTGCTTTAATGTGCTGATATGCTCAGTGAAAATGACTGCAGAAGCTAATGTAGCTATTAATGCTAAACTCTCAGTCATCGTGGCTCTTAATAGTTAATTTGAGATTTCAGTATTTCAAACATCACTTTTGTGACAGATTTTAGCTTGTAGAAAGAAATCCTTTCAGCGTGCAGGTTACACGACATTGCTCAAGAGAATTTTGGCTCTCGCCCCTCGCCATTTCCTGTTTGTGTTTATGCAGCATTGTTTTCTGTTTTCAGTGTACGGTGCAAGTCAAGCTGGAGTTGGGCCACCGAGCTCAGCTGAGGAAGAAAGTGACGTCGGAAGGTTTCACCCACGACTGGATGGTGTTTGTCCGAGGGCCAGAGACGGGCGACATCCAACACTTTGTAGAGAAGGTTGTCTTCCGCCTGCACGAGAGCTTCCCAAAACCCAAGAGAGGTACGACGGAGTATCCACAGCTTGTACACAATAACTGCAACTAGGTAGCTGCCATTACAGATAACGGTGAAGATTTGAAGATGAGAAAGGCACCAAATAGAATGCAATCATTCAAAAAATTATAAGGATCAGATTGATCACTTTATGAAGCTGAAAAGTTTTTTGCAGATTGCACACTCTTTTTGGACCACATGTTTCCCAGAATTTTGATCACATTTTAGGTTCTTTAATTAATTTTTTTTGTAAAAGATAAAACTAAGGGTAGGCTTTTGGAGAAATGCAAACAGACCAGTAGCATTCAACTACCAACTCCTCAGAACTCTGACATTCTAAGCACAGAACTCCATAGAAAAGCATCAGAGCTGTCCACACTTTTGTTTTCTGGGCTATTTAACTAATTTAAGGCCAAATTTTGGTGAAACAATGCACCTGGGACACATGCGATGTATCCCTAAAGAATGAGCAACAGTGTTTATTTCAGTCCATTTTGTAAGGCAATGTCTTGTAAATTCTTAGCATTTTAGTCATATAATATCAATCATACAACCCTATTCAATTCAATTCAATTCAATTTTATTTATATAGCACGTTTAAAAAAAACAACTTCCGTTGACCAAAGTGCTGCACAGCAATACAGAAGTAAAAGAAAAGGATAAAATAACTAAATAAAGTAACGGGCTCAGCTAAACATAATTAAAAAAAAAAAAAAAAAATACCCTAGCAGAAATGAGCTTTACTTAAGCTAGCCACCTAGCTTACCTGATGATTTTTGGCACAGTTTGAACTTCTGCAGTAGTTTGAGAAACATCTGCATTGGTTTTAGCTCACCAGGATAAAAACAGGCAGTCAGCTGCGACAGGTTGTCTGAGTTGTCCTAGTTAGCAACAGTCTCTAAGGGGGCGGGCCATAGACAAAGGTCACTCGTGCACATGCTTTGTAGAAACAATTCAATTCAGCAGACATGTACACAGATACACATAAACTTGCAGATTTGTATGGACACACATTTTTTTTAATAGAGGCAGACTGCTGAATGTGTACACACTCATACAGAATGGCCATGTTGACACGAGTTTAATTTCACCTTTAATTCTGAATAAAACTTCATTCTGCTTAAAAATGGCCTAATTCTGAATGAAGATGACTGAAAGCTGAAATCCAGATAAAGTGGCCTTCCTTTGTCCTGTCATGATGACGCACAGATTCCATATGGCTGCCCGGAGCAAGCTTTTGACTCAGAGATGATATATTTAATGGGAGCCTTAGTAGACATGGATATGATGAAAAGAGTAGATGAATGGAGGCATTAAAATGAAGAAGAAAAGCTGCAGCATCAAAGTTAACGGAGAAAGGAAAAAAAATGCAGGAACTGGAGTTTGTTTTCTTCTAGAAGACGTAAATACGTCACTTCTGCCCTCAGTCAAATCAGAACCCTTCCCAACCTCTAGATCTTTGGCAGAATTAAACAAAAGCGAATGTAAACCTTAATTCGGAATTAGTTTTTCCATGTAAACGTGAAGCAGAATACTTGAATTCCAAATTAAATTATTTTTTCATAATTTCTTTCTCATCTCTTAATGTGACAGATATATATGGTTGTCTATGTAGAGCTGCTGTTCAACACATCTACCCCCCCCTTTCTCCTTTAGCAAGCCTTTTTCAAATAAATAGTCTGTCATCAGACACCGGAAAGCTGATACTGACTCATTCATTTGAATCAGGTGTGTTGCTGAACACTGCCTTTTAAAATGCCGGGCAGCAGTACTAAGAAGCTGCGACTGAGACAGGAATTCATTGTTTTAGGTTTTTCATTTTTACATAGAATGTTGCTAATATTTGGATGAAATTTAACGACTGTAACATTGGTGTGTCTGTGTCTGTCCCCAGTATGCAAGGAGCCGCCGTACAAAGTGGAAGAGTCGGGCTATGCTGGGTTCCTCATGCCTATTGAGGTTTACTTCAAAAACAAGGTAAGAAGCAGAGGAGCGTGGTCCTTTTTAAATACTGTGCATGTTGTTGTTACTTGTTGTAAATGTTCACTCACCCAGACGGGATTAACATTCCAGTTTTTTTTTTTTTTTTGTGCTCCATCACACTTTTTTATTAATGATAATCTGAGCTGCTAGTATGAAGAAATAAGGTTAAAGCTAACATTTTGTGGACAGGCACAGATCTGTTTGGAAATAAATGAACACCTCTGTATTTTTTTTTTTTTTTTTTTTTTTTTTTTTCATAAACCAAGTAGAGATACTGATAAGCAACATGTGCTTTGCAGGGCTTACGATCAGATCACAGGGAAGTTAAATGTTAACAGACACTCACTGTCTCTCACCAACATGCTCAAGGAGGAATCTTCCAAATAAAGCAGTGTTCAGTTTCCGAGGTCTACTTGAGATTCTACAAAATATCATGATGTTGTTTTAAGTGCAAATATAATTTTGACGACCTCTGGCAAATCCTCTTAATCCTGGCAAGAGGCGCCAGGTTGCAAGCTCCTGTTTGACTACGTGGTGCTGATCAGTTATGCTTCCTGCTGCGATTACACATGTGTAAATCTTTGCAGAGATCTGAATGAAGATTCTTCCCTTTATTGGGAAAGAAAGATCAGATAGCAATAATCAAAAAAATTACATTCAGCTGCAAGTGAGTTTTCTTTTTTGAGGTATACTTTATGTTAAGAGAGGGATCAGTGTGTACTGTTCACTTGTGATTATGAATATCACTGGAGTCGTCCTCGTAAACACTCTAGATCAGTCACAATCACTGATCTGGAAACTGAAAAAACCTCCAGTCTGATTGGGGTTCAAACATCTACAGCTCTCCCACACAAATCATAATAAGAAGGAATCAGCTTTTCTGGAAGAATCTACCCATGCTAATCAGGCTAATTCATTGAATTTATCAACAGAACTCGGTTTCCCTTTTACCTCATGAGGCCTAGATTTGGTTACTGCCTCAAACCACATATAATCAGATTGCTTAAGTATGTATAAAAGCAATGAGCCTCTGGTGGAGCAGTATGCGTAGACTGCTTTCTCATCAGGAAAAAGCAATAAAAAATGGACTCCTCAGTACATTAGATGTGCAATTGTGTTTGTAAAATACCTCTCGTGGGTTGACTCATATTGTCACTGTTTGCATTGGAAATAAAACGATCTGGTGGCTTTATGTCTACATGAAGCTTTTAATTGAACATCGGGGGGGAAAAAGCCTCTTTACTCTCACTACAAGGTAAGAGTGGTGCTTAGAGGTGCTTGCAGGATAATGTGCCCTCAACTCATGCTGTGTTTGTAATGCTACACCTTTGGACTGCACACATAAAACACTACATTTTTTCTTTCATATTCAGTTAAAGATAGCAGACTCTTCTGTCAGGAAGGGGAAAGTAAATAGAAGCTATTACTCCATCATCAATCGTCATCATCGTCACTTCCAAATGTATTGTTCCTGTGAAGTCTCTTCAGCACATCCTCTGCCCTACTTCTTCTTTCTCTGCTCAGCTGAGCAGCCACTCTCAGAAATGTGTTTTATAAGACTGACCTCTTCAGCTTTGTTTGATTTGGTTCTCTAACTTTTCAATGTGTGCCACCTCAGAAAATATTGATCTCTCCACTAATATGACTGACCTGAACACACAGTAGCGGAGGCTGACCTTATTAGCTATGGACTTATTACTTTATTACTTACCTACTTTCTTTAAACATAAATTTCATGTTTGTTTTTTCATCCTAAGTTTTGTACCGTTTTAATAATAAGTTTTGTTTGAGTATATTCCAATGTTAACATTCCAAAACTGTCACATATTCTGAAATTCTGAAACATACTAAAAATCTCACGCATTGTAATATTGTTGCACATTCTGAAACTGGCACACATTTTAAATCTATTAAACATTAAAAAAACTCAAACATTCTGAAACTTTGAGCACATCAAACACATTGAAAACATTGTAAGATTGTAACACACTGTAAAACTGTCAAATATGACGAAGACATTGTATTAAGTTGGTCTACATGGCAATTTATTTTGAAAGAAAATACAAACGGTCTAGCAGGAAATTCTTTCTTTGTGTTGATTTGATTCTCAATTAAGGCACTCTGGTAAGAAATCAGTCCCTCCAGGAAGTTAAAATGCTGCAATTTCAACAATTAAATTAAATGTAATCAATCTCAGAATTCTTCACCACCAAAGTGAGCGGATGCACCACTGGTAGTTCATGTGTTACAGTTTGAGAATCTCGTTTTCGATTAGTTCAACCTTTATTATCCTCTATGAAATGTGTAGCTTATCAGTGTGATGTATGCAGACCACTGTTGCAGAAAGAAAATAATTGTTTTGATTATTGCAGGTGGTACAATTCTTTTTCCTGTTTCTGTCCTTTAGGAGGAGCCCAAAAGTGTGTATTTCAACTACGACTTGTTTCTTAACTTGGAGGGAAACCCACCAGTGAACCACCTACGTTGTGAGAAGCTCACTTTTAACAACCCCACCAAAGAATTCAGGAGAAAGCTGATCAAAGCTGGAGGGGTAAGCCTGGCTGACACTCTGGCTCTCGGCCCGACTGACTGACAAACTACACAGGACGGTATTTCACCATGAATTCTCAGGAGGTCTTTTCAAGTCACATCAACTGATTTCACAAAACTTCCTTGACAGATTTTCTAGGATTTGCTCTGTATGCCATGACAGTGCTGCCCAACAGTTATTGTGCAGCTCAAAAGCTTTTATTGTATTTGAAATATGAACATTTTATAAAAAATAAAATTTTCATTCTGCACTAAAAAGTGCACTCAAGACTGCTATTGACCTATAATGCCAGACGCTTCAATCTTTCTGGGTTTGCTTAATGCAAATTTTGATCACAGTGGCTTGTTCACTCAGATATGGCCTGCTGGTACGGATGATTAAGACCTGTGTTTTCATACCTATCCACATCAGATTTATTTTTTTTTTAATTAACATATCACTAATGTGTTGCTGATTCATACATAAGATGTCTGGCAGAAACTTTTTCATTCATGTGAAGCAGTAACATGTTTGAGAAAACACTGTTTGTGTGCAGTTAAAACAACTTTGATCTTGGACTAGATAACAACAATTTAACTGCTTATATTTAGTGCCAAATATTAGTTAAAAAAGAAAAGATGTATATTATAATTAAAAACATAATTGACCAAACCTTTGCTTTTGGTGGTAGTAGAATATATTTGAAGCTGAATACTTTTTTTTAAAAAAAATACCATAAGTTACTGTTGATGGACTTTAGGAATGCACTTTGGATATTATTTTGGGGAAAGCAGCTGTGAAAGTTTACAAAATATTGTCCTGTGAAAAATAGAAAATATTCTTTTTATTTAACTCAACAAGTGACTCGTTATGGTGCTGATCGGCGGAAAGGTAACCTAACACAAAATGTAATTGACTGAATGCGATGATTGATCTGTTAGGACATTTTTTGTACTGCTGTAAATAGTTTGAGTTACATTCTCACAGAGGGATTTACAATAAAGTTACATTTAAGTTTACAAAGAAAGTGTTAAAGAAAGCCCATCTGATAGAGATGTCACGTGGTTTTGGTTGATTCTGATTATTGTAGCATCAGCCGTCAGTTTCAGGTCTCCTGTGGGGTTTTTTTTGTTTTGTTTTTTTAATCATGTCGCAAAAAAAATTTTCACTGCCAAGCCAGGGAAATACGTGCTTAAAGATTACTTTTTTCACAGAGTTGGATTTTTTTTTTCTCCCCCTCCATGAATCCATTCAGCCCTTTCAAGATAGGATGAGGGAAAATGTTACAGTGAAATATTAGTATAAAAAAGACAAAAACAAATGACTGGACGTCTTGTCTCTTGTCCTTCAGGTGCTGGTGGTCCCTGAGGGGGCTGAAGCTGTGTCCAGACCCAGTCCGGACTACCCGATGCTGCCCACCATCCCCCTCTCAGCCTTCTCGGACCCCAAGAAGACCAAGACTTCTCATGTGTCAAAGGTCAGTGAAGTAGTCTGGGTTGGTGGAGTATTAACCTTAATGTGAAGACTTGAAATGATCTCACCAGCAGGAGACACTTCTTTTAAAAACAGTTTGGATAAATGCCACCAGCAAAATCATTAAAACAATCCTCAGACCGGGTGGCTGACTCAGTCGTATAATGGGTACCAGCTGTTTTTGAGCATCTGTATGCAGAATTGCTCAGCTTGCTTATCTTCCAGGAGAGGGGGAGATATCATGAGAAAACAGGAAACGGAACCCCTTTACATTTTCCACTGTTGCATCCGCTCTTTAATCAAGCTGCGGTCCAGATCTCAAAAAATCCTGTCTGTCGACTAAATTCTGTTATTGTGCACAAATGCACAGTAACTTTGTTCATCCTTTTATTGTGCTGCATTTAGCCATCAGAAAGGCTTTGGAGGAACCCAGACTGTACCAGGGTTGTTTTTAATCTTGGTCCTGCGGGGTCGGAGTTCATCATGTTTTCGATGTACCTCTACTGCAACATGTCTGAAATTAAGAAACTCATTGCAAGCAGATTTGATGGAGCAGTAAAGCCTCTATAAACACGCAGAACTGGTTGAATTCCAGAACCAGAACAGGACATCTCTGGCCCATGAAGTCTTTGATTGGAAAGCTGGGCAATGGCAACAGCTGATCACTGTGTTTTCTTCCTCCAGGAACCCAGCAAAGATGGAAGTGGTGGCAGCAGCAAAGGACCCAAACCACACAAGCTGACCAAGGAGCACCGTGAGCGCCCCCGTAAAGACTCTGAGAGTAAATCCACGTCAAAAGGAGACAATGATCGAGATGGAAGCAGCAAAAGCGGCCGTGATCTTTCCTTATCCTCGTCATCGTCGAAAAAGCCGTCAGACATCAAAGTGAAAGAGGAGGTGAAGGTCCTTCCCAAGGCTGCCTTCAAGGAGCCCAAGCTCACCCTGAAGGAGTCAAAAATGGACGGCATGTCCCCGAAAGGAGGGGGGGCTGGGAGCGGAGGGGGCGGTGGGGGAGGAGGCGGAGGAGGGCCCGCGGATTCCAAAGCCCCGGGGAAACGGCCCTCCACGGTGGAGTCGCCGAAGCCCAGCGCCAAGAAACAGAAGAAGGGCAGCTCCGAGGGCCTGAAGGGGCCGACCGGCGGAGCCTTCACAGGGACGTCCCCCCGTGTGTCGTCCTCATCCGCAGCCAGTCAGTCGTACGGCGAGAAGAAGCAAGGCAAAGGGAAAGGACGCTGGCACAAGAGCAAAAACGAAGCTCAGGAGTTGAAAGAGCCCAAAAAACCTCCCGAGTCTGAAGAGTCGAACTCAGAAGATGAAGCATCTTCGAAGTCTGAGGTACGAAAAGAAGACGCTTCAACAAGAGCACAGGCACACAAATCATCCAAGTGTCATGGAGAAGAAACCATTTATATTGAATGAGTTTAAATTTCAATTTACAGAACATCCCAATCAAACAAGTGTTAAAATTATTTGTTTGATAATGGTTGTTTCCTTCTGCATTAAAATGCTGTAAGTCTGATATTACTATAGCTGGATAAAATACACCATTACTGTCAGCAAATTGTTCTGCTTTTAATTTGACATCATTGTTTTTTCTGCAGAAAAATTCAGCAGTATTGTGAAGTAATAGTGAAGAGTTATATTTTCCTGCACATGTGCTTTTGTTTTGACTGACAGTAGGCTGGATACGACTAAAAATGTGATATTTTGGTTTGGGGTCTGTTTAATCAGTGGCAAAGTGCTATATAGGTGAAATCCATTAACCGTTCTCCCACTCTGCAACCCCTCTTTTTCTTCTCTCCCTTCTTACAGCAGTCGGCTCCCTCCAGCCCTTCCAACTCCAGCTCCAGCTCTGACTCCAGCTCAGACTCGGACTTTGAGCCAGGACAGAAACAAGGTCAAGGTACAGTTCGTTTAGCTCATCTCACATTTTAGAGAACAGTGAAGTGGCTTTTAATAACATTTCTGAAAAAAGAAAGAAAAGAATTTCAAATATAATCATAGAAATTTAAAATATGTTGAGTCTTCTGAATAGAGGAAACTGACAGTGTGGCATGACGCTGCTCTCTCAGGCCCTCTGCGCTCTATGGTGGAGGAAATCCAGTCAGAGGAGTCAGATGACGACGACAGCAGCTCCGAAGAGGAGACGCCCATCAAAACCAACCCGCCCAACCGTGACTCTCGGTCAGTGTCTTTAATGCTTCTTTCAGCTGTGAGGCATCATAGAAGCTGGTAGAGCGGATTCGCTGACAGGACGCTCCAGACAGATGAGAAACTCTCTTAAAAAGACAAATTATCTTGTCTTCAGACTGAACTTCGATGTGTAGCACGAGTTTTTTCTGAGAGGTTTTTCAATACAACCTTTAATGAACCACAACTCCAGACCTGTGTCTTACTTTTGTTTGATTTTTAATAGTATTATTGTTGCATGTTTTTCAGATACGGTTTATATTTTTCAGTCCGTTTGTCAAGGATTGATTAGGAAAAAGAGTTGAATCAAACTTCTTGCATAAAGTTTTTTTTTATTATTTTTTTTATGATAAATTATAAATTCATCACAGTGCACCATATGCACCACTCACCATCGTATTTAGTGTTTGATATCAATAATGCACCATGTTACTGGTTCAATAAAGTTAGAAAACAAAAGTTAAATTCTTGATTGTGAAGGTGACGGGTTGCAATTCAGACACACAAATGCAAACACGACGCATGTTCGCTCTGTCGGTGTGCGAGACTGACCTCTGACTCGTCCCACCTTCCCTCATCAGACTCAGCCTGGACAGCGAGAGCGACAGCAGTGACGGCTCGCATCGCCCCAGTCGAGACCCCGCCCCACCTCCTCAGAAACACAGCACCTCTAATAACAAAGTGAGTCGCAGCGCGCTCGCACTGCTCGCTTTATTGATAAGAGTTGTGCACCAAGACCTGAGAGCACGAACTCGTATTGTTAGAAAAGTTCACTCCTCTCTACAGCTGATTTCATTAACATTATTTTAAATACTTTTTATTTTTTTAAACAATGCTTGGCAAAAAAAAAATATGTTTTGAACTTCAGGAGTTAAAGGTTTCTTTCTATCATTACTATAAATATGCTTTTTTCTTCCTTTTTTGAAATTTTTTTGTATTAAAATCATATTTTTAAGTGATTGCTTTTTACATGCAGAACAACAAATGAATATAATAGAAGTAAAACTAAACCACGGTGGACTGAGCGGTCATCTGTACTGTAGGAAATCACAGAGTCCCACATCAATGCCAACATTTTCTCTTTTTTTCTTGTTTTTTTTCCCCCTCACTTTACTTGTAGATGTCAGTCAGAAAGAGTCCAGACTCGTTTCGCTCAGAGAAAGTGATGAAGAAGGGATACGACAAGGTAGGAAGGGTAAATCAAACTTTTTATGCTTAAACTTTCACACACATTCAACATTTTGTCAGTACAGTCATGAAGCTGTAATACAGTGATGGTCAGTCAGTTGATTCAGCGGTTCGCATCAAGTGATTGACTTCAGACGCTTTTGGAAAAATCTTCACATCTTTCTAACAAGATGAGGAAAAAAGCTTTGAAAAAAAAAATTAACTTCACAGCTTTGAAGTCCCTCAATGAATTCTGGCAAAAAAGTGCATATTTAGCCTAAAGTGAGAAAACTGACAAACATTGAATTCACTTAGGTTTGACTCCTGTTTTTCTTTAAATCGCCTGTAACCGAGTTTATTCTCATTTATTGTCGTGAAGGCCTACACAGAAGAACTGGTGGATCTCCACCGCAGACTGATGGCATTAAGGGAGCGTAACGTCCTACAGCAGGTTTGTGTCCCCGTGTTCATCTTGTCTATGTGAATGTGTGTTTTAGTATGAAAATGTGAGTTTCAGTCTTTTTTGAGTGTGGGACTTAAGTGAATCCAGGTAAGGAAATTGCAAGATCTCAGCGTTTATTGACCCAAAAGAGAAACACAAAGCAAATCAGACTTTTGAAGAGCAACAAAACAGAAGCTTTTCGCATCATAAAAACTATTTAAGGACAAAAATAACCGCAGCTTCTCTTTCCAGTTCATCCCAATCCTCATTGTATTTGGTAAAAAATGACATTAGACCGATCATGAGGTGGGACAGTGCCACTATCGCTAAATTCAAGTCATGTGAAAGAATCATCTTGGTGCCAACACAATCGTTCGAAATTACATTCAAATGTTTTGTTTTTTCTGAACAGTTTTTCTTTGTGTATGATATATAGTGTATATACAATGTTGTTTGAATTCTTCATTTTCCTAACCTGAGTTTAGGTTAGTTTCTAGCAGAAAGCCTATGATACTGTAGAATTGTTTACCTTCATCACATGATTTGATCTTCTGATGTCAGATCGTCAACCTGATTGAGGAGACGGGCCACTTCAACGTGACCAACACCACCTTTGACTTTGACCTCTTTTCACTGGACGAGTCCACTGTCCGCAAACTACAGAGCTACCTGGAGGCCACGGCCACGTGACAGCGAGTGGGAGCCAGCGTGTGGACGATGGCGGCGACAGCAGAGGTAGCCACGCCGCCTCCTTCCAAACTCTCTGAGGAGGAGACGAGCGGCGGCGTCTGTTGTAGCCCTCTCATGGGCGTGACTGAACCATCAAACGGCTACCACACACACAGAAACACACGAGCAAACACACAAAGCACACACAGAACCACAACACCACTATCACGCGGGGAAAGAACTGGAGGAGGAAGGAGCGCCGTAGCAGCTGAACTCCGTCTACAGTCAGGACTTTCACCACACACCTCTCATCTTGAGTCTGTGCAGAGCTGTGGAATTCACCCCACAACCCCCCCTTCAGCCTCCCGCACTCACACTGCTCCCCTCTCTGCAAACCTAGCACCCCCCCCTCTTCTTCCTCCTCGTGTTCTTCCTCCTCTTTACACGCACACTCCTCACTCGACAGAACACTCCAGTTCTCTCCCCCGTCTTGTCAGCTGGAGCTCATTTCTCTCCCGACATGCTCTCCAGTCCTCTGTGTGGGTCTGTGTGCGTCCGTGAGCACTGCGGAGGGTTCAGAGGAGCTTGTTTTCTTTGTGGTTACTGACTTTTCTTTGTTTGTGAAGTTCGAGCACAAACAGCCACCTGTTTCATTTCTCCCCCGAGCACACACACACACACACACACACCGATGGACGCAAATTCAGGTAGCACTTGATACGTGGTAATGCTGGTTATCTAAACATTGGTCAGACGGCCTGAAACACACTATGATGTACCTATAAAGAGATGATTGGGAATATACAGCAGTATTGAAACAATACAGTATAAGTTTAAATACTAAATGATACTAAAGGATAATTTTGTATCGCTTTAAAATACTTCTGGCTGATGTCTTTTAGTCTTAGTCGCTACTTGCTAAAGCCTTCAGAAGTCCAGGTAAACAAAACCGAGAAAAAAATTCACGTGCAGCAGCATCCAGCGACATGGGAATGTTGCACACAAAATCATCTGTGGCCATGCATGTTGCAGTGATGTTCTCTTTGAAAAGTTGTCAGATGATCATTTTAGTTTTTAAACGCAAAATGACTATTTTTTGTTTGTTTGTTTGTTTTTTCCCGTAAAGCCTCATGTTTGCTTAAACATTGATTTTATGACCATGTCTTAGGTTGTTCATGGTGTGATGCTGGGGTCTGAAAACACACTTAATATGTGTCTTCAAGCTGTATTTTTCTCCCCACATCCAACCAAAACTTTTAAACAACGGATTGAATTATGGCTTTTATAATTGGCGTTCAGAGTTTCCCAAGTTGACATAAATCTGAAACAATTTTTTTGATTGTGTGGCAGAAATTTCAATTTGTCACAACGTTGAACATTTCCTAGAAGTTTTTATGCTATTCGGTCCCTGTTTTAACTTAATTTAAAGATGCTTGGTGCTGTTTTCAGGCATTAATTTTAAGTCATTTGGAGGTGTGGATGTGTATAATAAATAAAAAGCAAGAACAGAGCAACTGTACCTGAGAATGTCCTAATTCAATGCAACCAGATAAGTGTGAACACGGGAAATTAAGCTTTGTCTGGTTCTCAGACAGCATCGGTCTCTTTCAGTCTCTACATCTGGATTTATGATTTCAGAATGACTGGTAAACCAAGCCGATTGCTAAAACGTTTTTCTTTATTCTGCACATTAACCTTAAGAGATGGCATTGCGGCTCATTCTGGGCTCATGCTAAAACGGTTCTCTGCTGCTGAACTCGGGTCAAAATGTCACTCGGTTGCTTTCTTCACTACTTAATTGTGGAGAATGTATCTGGACGCCACGACGTATAGCACGGCTGTGTCCTTAAGTCAGAAATGCACAGTGGAAGTGATTTAAGTATTCATAAAATTACTGCCTCTTCACATGTCGCTTTGCCTTTTTCTCATGCAAAGCTGCAGTTATAAGCTCAGTCCTGTTCCACGTTTACATGGGCCCTGTATAACTGGATTGTAAGGTGAAGCGGATTGTAAATGTGTCATATATAAACACCTGAGTGGATCCGCTTCGTATTTCATATCCGATTGTACGAGTGTGAGAGTGTTCCCTCGTACGTAGTGACGTGACGACGTGCCCAGTAAACGGGAAGCAGGAAAGTCAGAAAACAAGCAGAAGAACCCGATGGTGGTGGAGAAGCACTTTCTTAATACAAACTCTGAGAGAACAAACACTGGAGAGGCGAGATGGCCACAAATCGCGCAACAGTGAGTTCAAAGAGCTCCGTAGCAGACTACTAGCGACTGCCCGGCCAGTGTTATGGATTAACTGGTTACCGTGTTAACGAGTGACTTTGGAATTCTGTGTAAACACATGCTGGTAACAGCAGATGTTAAAATACGACACAAAAAGACTCTAAACTTAGAAATTTACTACAAGTTTCAGTCTGTATTTCAACATCCGTTGGTCACAAGTTACCACGGACACCAGTTAATTCGAAACATCAACAGGTGGAGCCGAGCCCCGGTGCTTTACACCAGGATGTGCCACTCGGCAGGGCGCTACCCCGGCCAGGGGAGAACTCGCTCTTTGAGGCGCGTCTCATGGAGATGTAACATTTTTTGAGATATCCAGCAGATAAAAATACTCTGCTCGACGCTGAGGACTGCTGGCTGCAATGCTAAAGACCTGAAAGTTCCGAGAGAGACTTTGTGCGCATGCCACAGGATGCTGAATAATCCGCTTCACCCAGGGCCCTTGTAAACGAGGATTGATCATGGATCGCTTTGTATGCCGTACGTGTATACACGCACGTTTAACACGATTGTTTTCAATTGGATTGAAAAAACACCCATGTAAACTGGACCACTGTCTATTACTGCTGAATCTCCCTCAAACATAGTTTGGTGCTGTCAATTTTAATCGCGATTAATCCATTGAGGTCTGCCAATTGGGTCAAAGAAAAGAACTAGAGGATAATAGTGTTTTTTCCTGACATTGGGACTGATTTATGAGGATTAGATTCTTCATTGCAATTAATCTCAACTTTAAAAAAGTTAATTGTTGACAGTTCTCCATGAATTAATCACGATTAATTGTGATCAATGCGATTAAAACTGACAGCACTAACATAGTTATAACTGACACGTTTCACTTTTAGCAGCCCTGTTCTGCTCCTGAACTCTTGAATCACTTGCAATACTGTCTTCTCACCAAACCAGCTCAGTGTAGAGTCTTGATGTTTATCCATTGTTCGCCTTTTGTTGACTTCTCCCTCTCAAGTACAGCTGAAGTGGCGCCTCCTTTTTATTAACCAACACAGAATGAGCTGTAATGACACCACCTTGACGTAAATACACCAAGTTTATTCAGAAAGAAAAAGACCTAATGTGGAAGGTGAGTTATCACGTAAGACATTCAGATCTATACTGAGGGGATTGATGTCTGGCACATAGTGCGTGCAGGTCTGTAAAAACAAAAAAACCAAAGGCAAAATGGACTATGTTAAAGCTGAGAAAAAAAAAAGTGTAAATAGGTGCATTATAGTGTGTTAAATGCCCGTTTTTAATACGTTTCCAGGGCTTTGGAATGACACATTCAGTTGAAGTGGTAGCTGGATCCGTGCACGCCCGCCTCCCAGGTCTTTCCACTTGACACTGTAGATGAAGACACTGAGACGTGTGCTGCATGTGTGCCTGAAGTTTATTTTTCCCCTGTCCGAACATCTGAAAACACATGTTTTTTTGAGTTTCCCCTCTAATTCCTCGCACTGAAAGCTGAGCCTTGACCTCCTACCAACAGTTCCCCCTCCTTCCCGCCGAAGGCCCCTCACTCCATCCCTCCTCATCCTCCCTTGTTCCCATATTGGCGTGCATGAAAGGGCTCGACTGCTCGCGGCCAGAGCGGTGGAGGTTCACTCCTGAATTGCCTTTCTACGTGGTGGTTAGGGTCAGGGAGGGGAGGGGAGGGGAGGGGGGATTTAAAAAAGCCGTGAAAAAGTAGCCATACTTGTCACACAGAATCCAAAAACGAGAGAAAAATAGGGGCCACGCTTTTTTACATTTTATTTTTCTACAAGTGCATTTTGTGTATTTATTCCCAGATTGCGGTTACGATAACCCGTGAGCTATGAATGTATATCGCTTTTACTTTTCTACGGCTAGCAACCGCCCCACTCTAGTGCCTTTTTTCTGCGACTTGCAGTATGAGGGGGAGGGGGGGTCTCTCTTAGTCATGCCCACACGGATTGAAGACTCTCGCCTCCCTAAATACCCTCCTTGGGAGGGGGGGGCAAATGTGTAAATTGGGATGCCTGAAAATCCAGTATTGTCTTAATGGTTTCCAGCCCTGCTTTTCCTTTCCAGTGTCTTCGTGGGCTGTTGTCCTTTCTTTCATCAATAATTTTACTGTCAATCCTGCCCGCAGAATATTTTTCAGATGAGTCTTTTTCATCTCGTGGTCGTGTTTCTATGTTCTAGCTCTCTGAGATTAGATTCAGTGTTTATAAAAGAGGAAGCAACAGATGACTGCTTTTTATGAGAACGTCCTGTTTTAACAAAAAAAGAAAATGCAAAAAAATACACAAAAAAAAAAAAAAAGAAAAAAGGAGGGGGTGGGGTGGGGGGGTCCGGGGCTCTCCTCAAGCTGTTTGAAGTGTTTGGTACCAAACCGCCAGACACTTGAAGAGCCCAAATGATAGGAAGAAAACACAGGTGTGTTTTATTCCTCTCAATGCTAAGGTGTGTTTTTTCCCCCCCCACGTCCAGCATCACTAAGCGAGATTAGTGGGTTAGATGAGCTTAACCCGCGCTGACTGGTCTCACAGAGCTGGCTCTCGTTAGTCATCAGATCAATGCTAACTCACTGAGCTGGTTTAACAGATATGAGAAAAACACGTTTACACATTCAGTACATCAGGCATGTAAAATGTGTTATACTCCTTTTTTTCATGTATATCTTTTATGCCTTTGTTGGATGAGAGAGAACAATACTGACAGATTTCTTTTGACTGACATTGACATTAAAGAGAATAATGTGTTAGTTTACTGATAATTTTGTTCATATATAGTGTTAATCAATAGTCTTGCCTTCGCTTTTACTACGGGGAAAAAAACATTTTCCATTTCTTTACTGGGGTATTTGAGATGTTGTAATGAGCAACAGCAGCGTGCACAAGTGCTTCAAAGCAGAAGAGCTTTCAGATTTTGTGTCTGATGGAGAAAAATGTCCATGGCCTTCATTTGTTGCAGCATTACACCTTAAGCTTGTGCTCAGTGCTGGACTCCAGGTGTTTTCAGAGGTGACAGCAGATTAATGGCATCAACCTGCAGATTATTTTAATTTAGAAATAGGCTACGCTTTCAGCTACATCTCTGCATCTCTTCAAAACACGAGGCATAGTTGTTGGAGATTCGTTTGGGTTTTCGACCAATGGCGTCTTTGGCAGACGTCAGTGCTTCTGTAGCAGAACTCCTGTTCTGAATCGGTCTAGATAAGTGAAGTAGTGAACTTTTACTGATGCTCACAGTTTATTAGCACATAGCGCATCTACTCATCAAGTGACACTCATGAATTGGGGTTAAGAAAATAATTATTTTTGCTAAAATGGCGTGCACTGAATATCCACCATTGATAAATCATGCCAAGGTTAGGTGACTTTCCTGAGAGTCATGTGGATGAATTACAGACAACTGTTTGGAACTCGGCTGTGGCAAAACCCCCCCTGCGGCTCATTCCTCTTCTCCTGTTAGTTTTCACATTTACTCAGTCAGGATACATGACAGAACGCCATCTCACAAAATTAGTACCGCTGACGAAGGAATTGAGAGATTTGCTATTGTGATGGGAACAAAGTTAATGTGTAGGTTTGTTGATGAAACATTGTTAAATGCAGGAGAGGACAGAGTTGATTTATCGGAAGTTGCCAAATTTGTGATGCAGTTCTGGTTTTTCTTCCATACGATTTTTTTTTCCTCCCCAGAAAATTCTCCAGAACAAAGTGAGTAAAATGTGAAGGAATGAAATCTGTGCCTAAGAATCAGCTTCAGTCTCTTCAAATGGAAGACTTTGTTACACTAGATTTTCAAAATGGGGGAAATAGGAATCGGAGAGGCAGTGCTTCCTTCCTAACCCTGCTTTTCATTTAGTGCGCTACACAGACAGCATTATGGTGGAATTTGTCTTTTATGCTGAATGACTCGCAGATGGCATTTAGGTTGTGGACAAGCACCATTTTTTACTTTCTCTTTTATAAACTTTTCACTTGTTCAAGGTTTGTAGATTCCTCCACGCTTCAGCATCTGTAGAAACCTAATGGATGGAATAACGTTGAGGTTCATTTTATCACTGTTAACGCTTTAAGTCTGCGTGCAGTTTTACGTACTTAACACGATTTCAGAGAAGCTAAGAGAACAAAGCTCTTTTTAATTTATGCCGCGATACTTTTTTTAAACTGACCTGCTTCAAACACTCTTCGGAGGTCACTGATTAACGAGGAGCAGCAGGATTCCTCTCCCGTTCTTTGCTTCAGAAGTTCACATTTTCTTGTTTTTGGTTTAATTGATTAAAAGCACGAGTGTCAGTTATTTCCTCTCTATATGAAGCAGTCTTTTTACACTATAATAACCACTCATATTACTTTTAGTGTTTTAATAGAGAAACCTTTGACTTGTTTACTCTTGTTTTACTGTGTTTCACTTTCTCGCTTTTATTTTACTTTTAAATTGCTAATTGCATTGTGCTGCTGCAGGGATCGTCAGTTTTAGCCGTCTGTTATGTTGCATTACATAAACAAACACAACAGGAGCCAGGTTTTGTGAGACCAGTTTCTAGTACTGCTGCCTTTCTATATTGATACAAATGAAAACGTCGTATAAAACAAACTGAAAGTGGGGATTTTCGTCTTGATTTGGGCCCCTGATACCTTAATTCCCAGTGGCCCCTGTAAGCCTCACATACTTCAGGCCACTTCAGCAATTGATGCCCTTCCTCGCCTCCTCTTCTGTTTCCTCCCACTTGTGTGTTTTTGTTTTTTTGTTTTGTTTTGTTTGGTTTTTTAACTGACGCTTGGATAGCTTTAATACATTGCTCTGTCTTTCTGTGGCCTGCCTGGCTCAGCGACACGTACGCACTCCCTCTGCCCTTAAATGTAAATGCATCTGAGCACAGGAAATGTCTCAGAACAAACAAACAAACAAAAAAAAAAAAACCCTGGATCCACACCGCCTTACATGCCCTACAGTAACCCTCCCCGCTTCCTCCTCCTGCCCGCCCCTCCTCGCACCACCTGTGTTTTCTCAAGGTGTGCCTCCGTCAACAGAACTTCGGCCCGCGATTATCACCGAGAATGAACTTTGCAACTGTGTGAGTGACGTCTGTGTGTCTGTCAGCGGTAGCAGAGTTTAAGGAGAACAACTTTTCCTTTTCTGTCCACGTCCCTGTGTACCGATGTGGGAACTCTTAAGTCCTAGTTCATGAACTCTGACCTTTGACCAGGCACTCATTCAGTCCCTTGTGGTGGAGGTGGAGAGGTGGAGTGATGTGGGGGAAGCCCCACTGTCGGCCCACAGTCAATATTTTATTTATGGACCTCTGCACTTTTGGCTGTGATGACTTCAGTACTTAAGTAGTTATCTGAACTGTATTTTTAAGGATTTTATACAATATTTACATGCAATACAATATGAATTGATTTTTTTTTTTTTTTTTTTTTTTTGCCAAGCTTTTCTTTTCTTCTTTTGTTTTCTTATTTAATTGTCTATCTTGGCATGCGTTGTCACTTATTATTCACAAACATGCCTGTTGAATCTATTTTAGGTATCAAATGTTATGGGGAATGATGTTTTTGTGTCTCTTTGATTCTGATGACAGCTGAACATCACAGAGCAGGTGTTAAAAAAAAATGTTTGCTGGATGAGCAAAGCTTTTAACAGTACAAATAACTGAACCAGGAGGAGGAAAACATCAGGAGTCCACACTTCGGTTCAGGAAACTGAGAATTGATATTTTTCTGTGTCATGTCCACTGTAGACTTGAGGTTCTCTGTCTCTCTCTTTGTCTCTCTCTCTTTTCTCTTTCTCTTCAGTATGAATTGACAGAAGTCCGAACAAGAAACTGTCATGGTCACCCATAGCGAGAGCTGCACTGGAGGTGAATGTGCCATTTATGTGTTAAAAACCACTCTCTGATCACTAAACCTGCCGGCGTCGGCTAAATCTGCTGCACCAGCCGTTGTCACGCTTGTGGTGCATTTCCCTGATCTGGACTGACACAGAAAAAAAATGTAGACTGCATCTTATTGGCTTGGGTACTGCTGGACCATAAGCATCATGAAATACATCTGTTAGAAAACTTCCACAAGAACGCCATGCACTAGTCTCTAAGTGTGGAGGGAGCTTTTAGGGATCGGGGGGGGGGATGTCTTTTCCACAATTTATTTCCTTATTTCTTGAGAGGGGAAAAACCGCGATGAAACAGAACTGAGTTTATTGTAAGTGTCATAAGAACCTATTTGACTAGGGCGGCAGGAGAGGTTTCACCGCCACAGTAAGTGCTTTGGGTTGGTGGCGATCTGTAGTGTAATTATAAGATGCTCTTATGTCCTACATACTAGTCGTTTGGAGTTGAGCCTTCATGGGAGCCCAACTGTGGCAGGAACTGCTCCGTTTTATAGGATTTGCCACATTTTAATCATCCTTTCTGTGGTCGAATTGGCGCTATTTGATCAGTGCTGCTTTCTGGCTGCAAATCAACCTTTACTCAAACTGCATCAGAATTAATTTGGGATTGAACCTTACCTGCTTTTCAGACCAGCTTGGCCTGCGTGCTAGGAGCATGCTCAGATCCTCCAGTTAGCAGATGCAGGTCTACAGATGCACCTCGAGCAGAGCGACCACAGCACTGACAGGCTTGTTTGGACTGAGCCTCTCTAGTGCGAACGCAGCCTGAGAATCCCCTCTGGGACAAGGTGTAGATATCATTCACGCTTCCACTGAAAACTAATGTCCGCTTTAATCCACCCGAACCTAACAAGTGTGAACACACCTTTAGTGGATAGGTAGTTAACTGACGGAAACGACCCCCGTGCATTCCAGCGAGACTCGCTGAAGCTGTATGCATAAAGACATTGCTGAGGGAGCTCACAATATTCTGTTATGTATTCACAAAATGTTTGGATTTGTTAGAATTTTTAGTCAAGCTGAGGCTCAATCGCCCTGACAGATAACCAAACACTTTTCTGAAATATTCTGATGAAGATTTCACATTCAGGAAACATTTTTAAACGGCACAGAGACAACTAGGTATGCATTAAACAGAAACGCAAAGCAGAAAAATCCCAGAGGCTCCTTCACTTTGCGACTCTACAAGCAGGGCAGTGAGAGTGGAGCATGTCAGCTGAGACTATATTATATATAATATGTGTACAATACAGCAAAGGTAGAATATCTACTGTGTGGATCTTTAGAGGATGAGGAAAAAGCAAAAATATAGGGCAAATGTGT
Source organism: Salarias fasciatus (assembly GCF_902148845.1). Classification (NCBI taxonomy): domain Eukaryota; kingdom Metazoa; phylum Chordata; class Actinopteri; order Blenniiformes; family Blenniidae; genus Salarias; species Salarias fasciatus. The sequence goes on along the minus strand of NC_043766.1, from coordinate 13,211,715 downwards.
GGCGGGGGTGTGGGTGGGTGGGGGCATGTGCAGACGGGGTGTTTCCTGTGTCAGTGGTGTCATAATGTGTCTGTGACAGGGGACAGGGTTACCTGTATTTATAAACGTTTGATTTTTCTTTTTCTTTCTTTTTTTTTTTTTTTTTAAAGTGGGGGAGGGGGTGGACTCTGAAATGTGTTCCTTATATGTGGTCAAAGCAACAAATGACGGGCAGAACAAACGAACTGGATGGCTGATGAACAATTTGGTATTTTTAAAAAGGAAAACTTGGCATTGCAATGCCACCATGTGGCCATATGATGCAAGTTGTTAACGAGGACGAAACATGTTATTTTAATGGTATTTTTTATTTTGAAATCATATTATTAATAAAGTCATTAAGTACTGTTGCCCCTGTGTGTCTCATCATTGGCCTCTGAGTGACCCTCCGCAGAGGGTTCATGGGAAGTTCACGTGACGGGCCGGGAGGTCAAAGGGACGAGCAGCAGGCCAGACGAGGAGCACATCTATTGAGGAAATGGTGAGGGTTGATCAATAAGCTGCCCTGCAGAGAGTCGTGTTTTGACTGGTCACAGCAGGGAGAGCGCACGTGGAAATAATGAAATTAAAGAGGGCCCAGCGCCGTTTAGCGGCTTCACTTTCAAGGAGCTGCCATTGTTCCCACGGGTTCACCGCACACACACAAAGTTGATTTGTATTAGGAGTCACACAACGTCTGAGTGTGAGAGGCAGTTGACAGGATACCTCCACTGCACGCCATTTGTTTGATTCCAACAAGATGTGCAAAAAAATAAAGCTGGTATTGATTTATCTAGGAGTTGTAGAGAGTTGTACCCATTTATCAGTAATTTCACAATAAGTATATAAAAAATTTAATTGAGTTTATAGGTAATTTCAGCCTTTAAGCCAAATTATGACATTATCTCCTTTACTCTGTGGTATACAAACTTAAAATAGTTGGACCCACAGTTTCAATGCTGAATACTGATCGTAATCCATGTAAAAGTGATCGACATGTATACAGTCCAAAGTGTTCAACTTCTGGAAAGAATTAGAAATTAAACCATATGTTATAACTGAGGATATTTCAGCCAAATCAGGTGAATGGTGTTGAATTAAAAGTGCATTTTGTAAGTCCTGCTCCTCTTTTTTAAATAACCAAAAGTAGCTGGAGCTCTAATATATTCACATATCAGTTTATTTTTTTAAGTCATGATTATTCCAACACTTTGGTCCCTGTGCAGCTCTCATAGGAATTGGCAGTTTTTTCACATACTTATACCATTTTTAGATTGTTCAATCAAAATGTTAGAGACCTCCTCATAAATGCATACATCAAGACTTCATTTGTAGAAATGCAGTTGCTTCATGTAAAATGTGTTTGGTGTGACTCAAAGTACTTAAACTACAGCGTTTACTTGCAATATCTCCCAATGGCTCCTTTCGACCAGGGTTTGGTTTTCTACGAACTTCTCCGCTCAGTCACGGACGGCAGGTGATCAAATCATGATCTTTTCCTGTCGGGTATGTTTTCCATAGAAGAGGCTCCTCGGTTGATATTTCTCTAATGAAAGAAATGTGTTCTTGGGGCTGTTTCACATAAACCAGCATAAAGCCTATTCATTCATTTAGACAAATTCAAATGCAAAACTTTTACTATCAATATACACATATTATTTTTTTTAACTTGTTCAATTTTAATGTTGATTTAATTTCCATGTGCATTTTGAATGCCATGAGTATCTCAGGCTAAATAGTGTGAGGTGAAAAATGTTTATCTGTAAAATGGGAACAAAAACCAGAAGAAGACTGCCACGCTCAAATTAATTTTACTTTTATTTGATAACCAGTGACACATAAATTCAAATTTCAGCAGGTAGACACCGCTTCATTTATACTTCTGTCCTTCAACCCTGATATAGTTCATGTCTTCAGGCTCAGGCAAATTCAGTTTTCTGTCGGAGGTGTTGTGAATTCTCTCTGCAGCATTTGAGTTTAACAGTAACTGAAAAATAGATGCGATACACTTTGTGCATTCAATGCAGATTTCAGATTTCTACATTTAAAGTTTTTTCAAATGGATTTCATCGGGTGTCAGAGGTCACTCGCTCAGATGCTTTGAATCCGTGTCACTTCCTCAACTTTTAGCTTAAATAATTTACTTTCAGTGATTAATCACTTTGCCATCGGATTGCTACAAATATTTGTCCTATAATATGGTGATGATATAATACACAACTACTTCATATACAAGATCAGCTGTCCACAGTGAATTTTCTGTCCTGATGATGTGTGAAATGTCTTAAAGCAGGCTGAAGACATCTGAATGGGATCATAAACTTGGGATTTTCTTTGACACAGCAGTACGAACAAGTTGAATCCAGCTGCCATAAACCCATAACTCTGCCATAAACCCACAATAACGTTTACCTTACATACATATCACATTGCCTTCATTTGAGTGCAAAAACCGAGGCGGTGCATTCAGAGCGGTTCCGAGAATAAAATGGTGAAACAAAAATACAAGTAAATGAAGTCCAGTGAAACAAATGAAGAGAAACATATTTACAATATTCCACAAAATTACAGCATTTAAATGAGTCAGTACAAAAACATCAGAAATTCACATTCTGACCAAAACACAAAAAGCACAAAAAGCAAGAGATATGGCTTAATGACATTTTCTGAGTAATGATATAGCTTTAAATGCAGAACCCTTCAGCTTTCTGAGCACAAGTGGAAAAAAATAACTTCCTTTAGATCATAGCTTAAAATGAATGAGAGGAACATCAAACTTGGAAACGACAAGAAGTTGTTCATTATAGGAGGTTCATATGATGTCTGTCCAGAAACGGTTCTTCATTTGATGCTTATTTGGCAAGATGTAAACTTTGGCAAACCCAAAATAATAAGACAATAAGAAAAACACAAATCATTCCTTATGTAACTTGAATTTTTGGGGATTCTCACCATCTCTCCAACTGTGACGTTACAGTACAATAAACAGCTTCTCTCATAAACAGCTGCAGCTACTTCATCCATCTGATATGACTCCCAGAAACACAAATAAATAGCTGAATTTTACAATGTATTTAAAATCATAAAGCTTTTTTATACAATGGCTTACCCACAGATTTCCTCTGTAAAACAAACAAAATTTTTAACCAATACAGAACCAATGCAACTTAAGGCAAAATGTACAACAGCAAAACGGCAGCGAGGATGAGGAGACGAAGGGGATAAGCGGGTTCTTCTCCATTGGGATCTCCCCACGCCTGCTGCAGCGCGCCTATTTGGGAGGCAGCGGGGTGTCCGGGGTTGTCGGAGTCGTCGGAGACAGCTGCTTGTAAAAGTTGTCAATCTGTTCCTTGTACATCTTTGCCACCACCGGCCGCTTCAGCTTCATGGTCGGCCCTGATGAAGAGATAAAGAGTGAGTCAAACACGTGACCTGAGAGCCAAAACCAACATAAATGATGTTCTAACTAAGAGTAAAATTAACTAAGATACAAAACGCCATTTGCCAAATGTGTCCACTGGAGGGCGCGCTGTTAGGAGTGGCGGTTAATCACACACCACAGGGCCCAACATGCAGCAGTGAAAGTCAGTAAAATGAACAATAAAATAACATTTTCAGTATGTAATAATATTTTTCTTAATTGTTTCTGTTGTCTTCATTCTCCTTTCATTTTATTTATTTGTTTGTTTTTTTAAATAGAGTAACTCTTTTACCTTATGGAAAGCTCCTCAAAGCTTTACTTTGTGTATTATCTCAATGCTGTCTTCAAACTTCAAAAAGCATTTAACGGAAATGCAAGAAGAAACTATTGAATACAATGTTTAAAAAGATACAAAGTTAAAATAAAGCATCCCCTAACACTGAAATTTAATGTACAAATAGGGTCACAAGATGAAGAAATTAAGTTGTTAAATGTACGGCTTTTAATCTACTGCTTCCATTTTTGTTCATCTAATTTAACAAAGTTCAGACTTCACATTTTTTGCAGCGACACACTGCTCTCAAACTATTACCCAGTCAGCATTTGTGTGTCTAATTCAAACTGAACATGCTGCAGGAATAAACAGTAACATGAGCAGATTTATTCTTGTTCAGAGAATTTTTCAGCCAAATGAGACGACCCCGATTTCCCAAACGACTCACCCAGCTCTCCTCCTGCGACTGAGAAGTCCCGGTCCAGAACCACCCACTTCTGGACGCGCTGAGCGTTGGACGTCGCCTTCTCGTTGACTTTGTCCATACCCTTCTGGATGGCGGCGTGGACGGCGCGGTCTCGTCCGCCTGCGATCTCAGAGACGCGGGTGGCATTGCTGCCCAGTTTTCTGCAGAACTCCACGGCCTCTGGCGTCAGTTCATCCTCCGGCTCGCCCGACTCCTGGTTCACTTGGCACTGGAGGGACAAAACCCAGGAACGCTTATTATTTGGCACCCATGATTTTAGCTTCCAGTGAAGCATCACTGGCCGGTCATTTAGTTTTTGTTCGTGCTGCATAAACCCAATTTCTGATTATGTTATTGAAATTTAGAATTCAACAGGAAATTTCAAGCAGTTCAAATAAACGTTTGCGGAGACACGGATACTCAAGCAAACCCGACTTCAGATCAACAACAGTGTGATGACAGTGTTTTTACTGGGAATATCAAATGTAGATCTGACAAAAGTGCAGTTCGGTCTGATAAGTTGGTTATCAGATATAGAAAAAAACTCCTAATTGTGAAGGTAGAGAATGAGATACATCACAATAACAGGGAGGAATATAAAGACATATTGAGCACAAACATTTCAGCACTGTGCAGGGCGGTTGTAACTACAACAAATCTGACATTATACAGCATGAGCTGTTGTGTAATAATGGTTTAAAACAAAATCCTTTTTTTTTTTTTTTTTACAAACCTCAAAGATGTATTTGTTCACAGAAGGCAACACTTTACTTAGCCTTGTTATTGACCAGTTGGAAATTATCTAAATGGTTGAAAAACACACTTCCAGCAGTTTATCATTACCATTCACCATTTCACTGTGTAGAATTTTGTTGCTCCTGTGCTTTTATGTATTAATTTTTTTTGAAAGCGTGTCTCTGTCATCAGATTTTATATCATGTAATATCTTTCTGCTTCAGCACCCCATAAGCCTGCACAGGACAAAGATGCATAGAAGTTGCAGGATATTTGCAGGATATAAATGTTGACACATCGTCTTTGTAACATTTAATAGGTATGATATGATAATAGATATTTTAGTGGATTTATTTATTCATTTTAAAACCTGAAAAATGTTATTCATGCTGTATTGTGTTTTAACTTAAATTTATTGAAATCAATGATCAACTAATTCACAAACAGCGCAGAAAATGCATCAGCAGTTGTAAAATATCTGCGGACATACAGTAGTTTAACACCAGAGGGCAGTGTTTCAAAGTAAATTTCTAAACACGCCTCACCTTTATTTCAACCTTTACTCCACCCCCTGTACTCATCTGTGAAAACATTCATACTGACTCTTTTTTAGATTAGATAAAAGTTGCATGTTGTCTGACTGATCGCAAAAGCTAAGTGCTTGTTTTGACATTCATGTTTTGGATACAGGAATGCAACAAAGTTCTGATTCTTGTCACTCTGCAGGAGAAGGTTGTATCCTGTGTTATCTGCACAGAAGAAGATTATCTGGAGGAGTCGAGCCTCCCTGTTGGCTGCACAGACACTACAAGCCTCAAACGTTGTAGATCCAAGCGATAAATCACGTCTGTTTGGTCGGTTTCTACCAGCTTTACCTTAATGGTGAGCAGCATAGAGAGAAACTTCTTCTTGTCGCCGATCAGCATGGCATTGCTGATGATTGGCAAGGCTTCCTTCACTTCATCCTCGATGGGGACGGGAGGGACGTTTTCACCTCCTGCTGTGATAATCAGCTCTGCAAATCGAGCGTGCATACACACACAGATGTTGAATAACAAACACAATCAGAGGTTCAGACATTCATAACAGAAGACCAGATAATGATTTACTGTCTGATTAGAGAGCAAGAGAGTTTACATAAGATTAGACTGCAATAAGAAGATAGAGCTCTTCTGATAATGAAGCGAAAATGAAACAGGGCGAGGAAAGAACATATGGCAAAATAACAAAGCAAAATGTAAAAGTGATCTTTTAAATTACTCTTGAATTACAGAAAATCAGTGTGGCTCTTTGTCTTCATTCTTCTGCTGGAGCGTTGATCATTACCTTTGATCCGTCCGGTGATGAAGAGGAATCCATTCTCGTCGTGTTTACCCAGGTCGCCCGAGTGCAGCCAGCCCTCTGCGTCCAGAGACTCTTCGGTCCTCTCAACCATGTTGAGGTAACCCATGAAGACGTGGCGGCCCCAGAAGCAGATCTCGCCGTTTCCCTCTTCGTCCTGGTTGTGCAGCTTTGTTTTGCATCCCGGGATTTCTTTCCCACAACTGCAACGACAGCATGAGCACCTCTCGCCGTCAGATACGAGTGCTGCGCCGGCTTCAGTTTGTCACTGAAGTAACGAAGGTTACTGTGGAAGTGGAGAAAGGAGGAACTGGTACCTGGTGAGTTTGAAGGCGGAGGGCCGGGAGATGGTGTGAGGGCCGGTGCTCTCGCTCATGCCGTACAGCTCAAACAGGGGAATGTCGAGGCTGAGGAAGAACTCTAAAGTCTCTTTGGTGATGGGTGCGGCGCCCGTGTAGCACTTGGTGCAGCGGTCCAGCCCGAGGGCCTTACGCACCTTCTTGAAAACCAGCTTTTTGGCAATGTGATAGCCCAGTGGAGTTCGACCCGCCGCTGTGTTTCTGGAGAGAAGAGAGAGATGGAACATTTTTGTGTGTTAATATGTTACATTATTCAATTACAATGGTTAAAAAGAACGAAGAAATACTTCTTCAACCACAGAACAGTAAAGTATTAACTGTTACACACTGTCTGAAACTTAGCATTTTCTTTTTTAGTTTGTAGCTCTTGTTTATGTTACCATTTTTACATTTTACTTTAATGATCTGGAACACTAATCGTTTATGTCTACGCAGCCAAATTATCATCACTTTGATAACTGAGCATTTGTTTCCAAGTGATGTCCTCATATTCAGACTTTGTAATTGTATTTTGGGAATTTTTTATTTTTTATTTTCATCTAACCTCTTTTTCATTTATCTGTCACCGCTTTCGTAGCCTTTAAGTGAAGTTCTGTGAGATATAACCTGATTAAAACTACCTCATGGAAATCCTTTTAACTGATTAAATTGGCCCTATTTGATTGACATTATAAATGTTTGGAAGAAGTTATCAGGGGGAAAAAAAAAGCATAACGGCTCAGAGGTCAGCAGATATTGCTGCTTTGAATCATATCAGCATCTCTTCCTGATCAGACCGTGAATCTTGACAATTCCTCTCTGGTGTGTTCCAGTTCTTAAAATAATTCAGTAACAAACACCACAAGCTTCATGAGCTGAACTAACAAATCCATTTTTACCAGCGGTGAGCTGCTGCCTAAAGCTGGATGTGGGATCACGTCCGTGTTACAAAAAAACCAGCACCACAAGCAATGTATTATGGGAGTGATCCCCTGAATTTGAATAATCTTGGTGCAAATAAATGTGGACTGAATCTGACACATTATTCAGTGTTCATGTAAACAAAAGAATCCGATGTCTTAAAGACGTCACCGAAGCACAGAGAAAGAGTTGATCCCTCTGAGGAAATGATTCACACTGAATCAATGGAGCGATCATCTCGCAATGTGTGCTTACTGGTTCATCTTGGTGAGATTCGTCTGCAGACCCACGTCTTTGGCCCAGGCTGCCACTTTTCTCCGCACTGTCGAAGACTTGGCTCCAGCTGATTTCATCTTCTCCTGCATCTTCTCCCAGACACGTGGGACTCCCATGAAGGCCGTGGGACGCACCTCCTTCAGCGTGTTCACCAGAGAGCCCTGTTCACACAACAGCCGATACATTATTATTCATTCTTTTCTGAAGATTCTGAAAATTAATCTAAAAAGAAAAAAGTATATGTATCACAATCAACATTCAACTGTGTGTGAACTTCAAGTTCAGCACCAGATACAATTATTTAAAAGTGACCGGAGCTCTTGAAAGATCAAGTGTATATAATGTGGAGTGAAATTAGGACATCTGTTGCCACAACGTGCAGAAAGAAGCCTGGAAAAAGCTTTTTGAATCAACTGATTTTTTTTTTTTTTTTCCCCCACAGACAAAAGTCTTTCTGTTTTAACTTCCTCTGAATGTCACTGTAACATTTACTGGAGATGCTCAGTTAATGTGCCGCTCCTAACAACATTACACAGCTAATTTAGCTGAATGAACATTGTAGGAGTGAGGATGATGATTAAGACTGAGATGCCTGGAAAAGAAAGTGCCTCTATTTGACAGCAACTCTTCATAACACACGTGTTTCAATGTTATGAATAAAATCTCCCCAAGGAAATGAAAGAACGTGTTCAAGAAGAGGCACATGACAGCAAGTGTTTAAGGACCTGAGAGGAGATTTTCATGCTTCATTATGATCCTCGGGGTTTATTCCTGCCATGGTGTAACCCTAAACTATAAATGCGTCTCTTCTAAGACAGAATTACTGAACTCGGTTTGAAATAAGAACATTTTGAGAAAAAGAAGGGCTAAGTTTTGAATGTGTCTCCTTATTTGTTAATATTTTACATTTATGAATATTATAAAGAAGTAGTTCAAAGAAAAATGCTGCAGTTGTTTAATTATCTTGCTTGCGTGTCGGGTGGCCTTGCAATGACACCGTGAGAGTGAACTGAATCAATAATCTAAGCAAATGGTCTTTATCCTCATAAAGTCTTTGACAAATGTAATAATGGTGGAGTTCAGGCAGCACTGAGTGTAACCTATTAAAAACTGGAGCAAAACACCTCCTGTCTCTTGAATCATGAGTGCAATGTAAGCATATTTTAGATAGTAAATCATATTAAATCAAAAATATGTAGCTTTTTGGTGAGGTGTACATAAATAAAGATTTTTTTTGTACTATAGTTTACAGCTTTAAACTGTTGGAAGAATTTATTCAAAATGTAAATGTAATTCATGTTTGTACCTTTACAATAGCCAACAAAAGCAACAGATCATAAAAGAAAAACTTCCAGCTGCACAGTTGGAACAGACTGAACTGGTAAACCAAACAGAAAAGAAGGGACGGGGAGTTTACTCGGAGACGGTGCTTTGTTCAGGAAGTCTCACCTTCAAGGCGTCTGGCTGAGCGAAGTAAGTGGCCCCTCCGACGCGCATGGTGACCCAGATGTCCACCATCTGAGCGGCGATGTGGCTCAGCGGCAGGTAGCTGACCACAATCTCCTGAGCCTGAGTGGCGTCTGTGAGGCTGACGTGTCGGCTGGTGGAGAGGGCGGTCCAAGTCAACTGCTCCAAAAGAGAGCGATCGTGAGATTACATCAATGCATGTTCTCATTTGTCCAGGCGCAAGACATCTAAAAGCAACTGAATCCAGGAGACTGGACTTTGTCAGAAGTCTTGGAAGACATATGATTATGGTCAGCCACAAAAGACCTCCTGTGAACCCATATGGCCTCAAGTGACTTCGACAATCACAAGAAAGGTCGTCAAAACACGACTGACGAGCTACAGCCAAGGCTGATCATGAAGCAGTTTGGTGGTTTTCCCAAGCAGATAAACAATTTTCTATAAAGATGAAAGTGAACACATTGGAGCAGCGTTCGATCTTTATAGACGAGTGTTTGAATGAAAAAAACAATTAAAAAAAGGTGTGAAGTTAGCAAAAAGTGACAGAAGTACAAGAAGTACTGCAAGTACTGTGACAAGTAAAATCTCACTACATTCCAAAACCTGGATAAAGCATTTATCATGCATGAATCATTTTGATTCGTCATGATGCCCCAACAACAACAAAACAACAACATAATAGTATATGTTGTTAGTACATGTAAAATGCTTCACTTCACAGGCTGAACTCTTTCACCTGGAATTACTATAGTTAATTTGTCAAACAGAAGAATTTCACTCAGACACTGGCGTTGCACACTTATTTTTGTTTTGCCGATTTGTTCTCAGTGCTGTAACCCTGCACACCTGTCAGCTGCAAATGCTTCTGTCTTCTCTCACAAAAACTCAGGGACAAGTTTCTGCTGCTCGCCTCAGGCACCAAACATGTGACGCTGAAGGACGCAAAAACACACGGGCAGACCTAACATAACTCACGTTGTCGTGGCTGAGCATGACTCCTTTGGGCTGGCCTGTGGTTCCTGAGGTGTAGATGAGCGTGCAGCACTGGTTCGGCTTCTGGCTGGAGATGATTGCATCGAGTCGAGCATCAGACTCTTCACGGCCGAGTTCCATGAACTCTGCCCACTGCACCACACAAAGAAAGTCAATTACGTGATCGGTTTCCTGCACATAATGAACACATTGCGCATCTTGTGTATTTTCTGCTTACTGTATACAGATTTGGTCTCTTCTCTTTGAGGGTATCTTTGTACTGGATGATGGCTTTCAAGTGGGGAAGCTTGTCTTCAATCTGCAAACAGAGATACGACGATCTGATAAGTACAAAACTGAACTGTCTCCTGCAAAGCTATAAATGAATATAGTTCGTTCGAAACAAAAAAGACAGTTTTATTGAAGTTATTAGAGGCTTGTTTAATTACATGTCGAGGAAAGGATACATGGATTTTTATCTGTATCTCAAATTTAAACAGCAAACATCCTAAGTAAGCGCTAAAAGTCCAAATTTCTTTTGTTTGATATGAAGGAACTTCAACACATTGTAGAAAAATGGGGAATGATTCAAAATAACTGAGCTGTATTGCGAAAGCTGTGTTTTTTTAAAGGTTTCATGGCATATCTGACATTACCATGAATTATGTAAATATTTCACCTCCTTGATTGTCTTTTATTTTCCAGTTGGCCTGCTCTGTAACGCTCACGCTCGTCTTACCTGAAGGATTTTCTGCAGCTGCTTGTGGTTCTCCACCACCATGATGTCGGCCTTGCAGTTCTCTGCTACATACTGGCAGGCCTCAGGTGAGTTGGTGGTGTAGAAGCCGACAGCAAAGCCCCTGAGAGAACAAAGAGAAAAAAATGAGGAGAGAGCAGTTAAAAAACAAACCTCTATATTTAGTGTGGAAGAGATAAAGGTGTATCTGCCTCGATACTGTCCTGGTGAAGAGATTTGAGGGTATAGAGTAATGAAAATTGATATTTTTGGGAGCTTTAGGAGAATGTCTGAGTTTCATTTAGTTTGAAATCATAAAAAAAAAACAAACAAAACCTTTAGAGAATCTCCAGAGTGCCTGGTGCTGTGGGACCGCTTACCGTTCAGACTCCGTGCAACCCTGACTAGAGTGAACTGGGTACACAGGATGGACTGACAGTGAAATTTGTTTTTGTCTCGGTAAATAATTTTTTTGTGGATAGATGAGTACATAAGTGGCCATTAAAGTTACGATTTTATACACATTAGATCTGCAATATAAGTAGGAGCAAAGAAAACTTGTTAAGAAATAAACAGTTTTACAGGGAAGTTTATTGGAACACTAAAGGTCTCGAAGAACACGAGACTGGATTATTCATCTGCTTAAAATCATTGACTGAAACGTTTCAAGGCTGAATTAAACATTTGAAAGTTTATTAATGGCATGCTAGGATATTCTGAGATGGTGGGGGAAATAACCTTTTTCCATGTTACAGATCATCTGAAATGAAGACTTGCTGTTGCTGAGAACATTCACAGATTTGCTTTTTGTTTCATTCCTACAATTCTACAATTTCATTTAGGAGACGCTTTTGTCCAAAGCGACGTACAACACAAACAAGAATACAGACATAAGAAAGAAACCATTAGTAAATGCTTCAATGGCTTCAAGTGCAGTTCCTACTGCAGATATGGTGACAGGAAGAATACGATCCAGTTAGCCTAGTTTCATTTAAATACAATACAAACTTACAAACCGAAAAATGTACACAAGACTAGAGCAACTGGTTGTTTTGGTTTCTCTTAGTATGTCGATCAAGGTCTCATTCCACGTGTATCCAACACCATCGGTTATTTGGTTCATCTGGACTGGTTTGGCAAGGCGACATTCTTTAGAGGATGACTCAGCACTGAGGACGCAGTGAGGACGTGTGGGAATCTGCAGAGACTACCTGATACTATCTGAGTGTGTTTAGGAGCTCCCATGGAGGAGGGTTAATTCTTTGCGCAACAGCAAGCCAACATCTCCTGATCTGTACAAAGAGACCCATTTACACTTGTCTGCATTCCAAGAAATTACGTGATCAGAGAACTTCGAATTGAACGGAGTGTATTAAAAAAAAATCCACTGTAGCCTAACAGATGTTCAGAGACGTAAGCAGCTCAGGCCTTCACTAGCCGACGTGCTCTGTCTCTTCTTCATTTTTTTTTTTTTTTTTTTTTTTTTAGTTTCACGGATGGAGTGATTTTCTTGTTTCTGTTGAGCTTGTTGAATATGGTTTGGTTTCTGCTCAAGGCCAAATTGAATATCTGCACAACTGCAAAGCAGAGAGGCTCGTGATTGCTGTTGCGTGACCAGAGCTCAGTGCATCAGCTGTGAAGGAAATGCTTTGCTTCAGATAAAATATCAACACACCCATCTGCAAAAACTTAAAAAAAAAGACATCTTGCATTTAAAAGTGAAACTCAATAACTAGTCTTAGCAAAACGCCAAAGGAATATGTGAACATCAAAATGTTTACTTCCAGTGACAACCTGCAGGGAATTGAAGCAGGGAATTTGACTGGGCCAGAATCAGTGTGCACCCTGGACAGGAGAGACTCCTCTCAAAATCTACGCTGTGATTATATTGTCAGTGTTTTTGTATTAGTGTGTGTTTAGTGGCTCCGTTTCTATTACAACAGTCTTTTAATTCCTCACTAAGCAAACTAGTGCAGTCCATCAATCAGTCTGTCAGTGAGGCTGAGAGGCTACGTGATGAACTGGATAACACCAGAGATCCTTTCTGACACAGTCACATTTCAAGTCTACGATTACATAGTCCAAGAATGAAACACTCCTAAACACACATCTATAAAGAGCTCTTCAGCGGGAGACGACTTAGAGATATTGACAGTCACATAAAAATAAAAATTCCTGAGCTAAAAATGAAACTCACCCAGCCAAAATTGCCCCAATGTCGGCGATGAACCACTCGGCAGAGTTGAAGCCCAGGATGCCGACGCTGTGGTAACGCTGCAAACCGAGCTACAGAGACACAAACAGACTTTTAAAGCAACTGTTCAAAAGGTAATTTCCATAATCCAGAGCATAACACTGTGGGAGATGCAGCAGAAGTGAGCATGCAACTCAAAGCTGGGTTCAAAAACACAGATGTGGTGGTCTTTTTTTCCATCCTTCCACCCAACACAGTCCAAATGATACCATTGTCAGCTGAAATTTATACAACAGCCATCACTTCACTTTACAGAGTTTCATCCCATTCAGGGTCACAGGCACTGGAGCTCATTCCAGCTGAGTACTAGTGATGGGAAATACCTCTAGAGTCCATCTGTGCCATCACAGGGCACAGAGAACCAGTCAAAAGCTTCATCACATGTTCTCATACACATGATTTTAAATAATAAAAGACGGCGAATAAATTGTGACGATGATGTTGTAAAATTAAAATAAAGCACAAATAGCATCCGACTTTTAAAAAGGAGTACGTAAGGTTTTTTTGTGGTTTAGAGAAATTATTTGCTTCTGAAGTGTTATTTGTCTGATCAATGGTATCAAATTGTAACAAGAATGATCAATGGGACCATTTATTGTCCAGTCAGTGGGATAATTTGGTGCTTTACTTTGTTAATTTGTATGAAAAAAAAACATTTTCTTGGTTCCCCCCACCCCCTCTTGAGATAAGTTAAAAGAAAAGACCTTCCTACCTTCAAGAAACTCTTGGCAGCGCTGCGACAGGTCTGGTAGTAATCTCTGTAGTTCATGGTTTTCTGCTGCTCACCCTCCTTCCACCCCAAAGCTACGAAGTCGCCAAAGCGCTCCACAGCCGAGGTGAACATCTGGTTGATGGTCAGTGGAGTCTCGGCCGCCAGGCCGGAGTCTCCCATCCTCAGCTTCACCGCTCCATCGCAATGTGTCGTCCATAGACGTGGCTCCGCTGCCGCCCCCACTGACAGAGAGTCTGGACGCGGGGCGCTCACTGGAAGATGCAACAAAGACATTATCATAATACTGGAGGCTTCAGACTCCCTGCAGGAACACATTCACCTATATACCATACTGTGTAAGGCATAAGGAGAAATATGGTTAAGGTGCCACAAAGAATACAAACAAGAATCGGCCTTTAAGCAAATTGGAGAAACTCATTTAAGCCTCAGTCATTCAGAACAGACTGTGAGGTGCAGCAAACCAAACGTGAAATGATCTTTAGGACAACTGCATGTATGTTTCCTGAGAGACGAATTTCATGTAAATGGACTTTTCATTCCTTTGGTCCGACTGCTTACAACTCGTGTAGTTTTGACTTCAAGTTTATAATTAACAATACAAAGAATAATGTCAGTCATGTCTGTTGCATTTTGCTTGCTTGCAGTTTTAGGCTGCCACAAAAAAGAGGTTTTCCACTTTGTCAGGCTGTTATAAGACCATTTGTTTCATTGCCAGATGAATAAAGGCATATCTAATCTCATTGCATTGTGTCTCGCTATCTCATCTTTATTGTGATTTACAACGTTGTGGAGAACCCTGTTCTGACCTCAGACACAAAGTTGCTTTGTTATTTTATGTGAACATTGTTTTACAAGTCTGAAGTCGTTTCGCTTATGGGTTGATTGCAGGAGTGAAAGTGGTACAGGGGTGTACTAGTTTTCTTCAACGCAACAGTGACAAAGCGAAATGAACTTAATCATTCTGAATTCTTCCAAACTGCCGATGAAGGATGAATACAACTACTGGCCTATGACAACATGGCTTTCATACTGTATCTGTGACGGGCCATCTGCTCTGTTGGTCGTGATAACGAAGCACACTCCAGTCATTACTGATATATTCAGAACACAAGCGGGCAGATGGCCATGTCTCCTCATTAGCTAAATGTCATTATAAATGACAACAAAAGTAAACAGTAAAACAGAACCTTTTCAAACAAACCCGGACATCTCAGTTTACACACAGACGTCCTGGTTAAACAGGTTCTACATATGCAGCCACAGAAACACTCGGGGGGCGTCTTTCTTGGTTTTCTTTACAATTAAATGGTTTGTTCTATAAGAAGTGTTTAAAACATCAAAGTGGTTCAGTTTTTACAGCCAAAACAAATAATACAATATTGCGATAGCTGTGAGCAGGATGTTTTGAGTCCGTAATGGTGTCATATAGTGAGTTTATGACCAAACACACAGCTGGTTATCAGCAGGGTCATTGAAAGGCCAGGAAGGCAGTTGCTTCATTTGGAAAACTACACAGAATAAATATGTACACGAACCTTTCAGGTAATTTATATTCACTCAGAATTTCAGAATTTCATAAATCAATAAATGTTTTCATGATGAACATAAAAACTCCACTTAATTTACCCCGTCCGATTTTAAAAAAATGAAGTGGTCAAAGTTAATTCAATTTTTTTTTTTTTCATAATGCTTCATATTGTTAACTTACATCACAAACTATATTTACTGGAACTCTGTCCATCTGCAAGGAAGGCAGGAACGAATCTGGACTTTAAAGGCAGGAAAAAGGAAGTCGGGTTTGTTCTGCCAGAGAATGTGAACTTCATTCACTCCCGCTCACGCAACGCTTCCTCAGGAAAGAAATGGCAAGAGATAAACCAGAAGCCAGCCCAGTACATCGGCCTTGTCTTGATGTGTGTGTGTAGTGATATAGATAAAGTGTTTGTGTACATGGAGGGATGGAGAGTAAACACTTTGAAGCTGGTGTCTTTTAATTGCTTTATCCCTCACCCTGCTGTGTGTTGGAGCTTTGGTCTGCAGGGACCACTGTGGGCTTGGTGCTCCTGGTGACCTCGTTATGCACACCAGTTTCCTCTTCCCTTTCCCCCGCGGACTCTTCCTCTGAGGACTCACTACGGTGAAGGGGGAAAAAAAAACATGTCACTGCACCCAGATGAGGTGCTGCATCCTAACAGACTCACTGAGTCATACGGGGACAACAGTGAGTTTCAAGACAGCACAGTTACAGAACAGATTCATATTGACATAATCTTGGCACAGACAAGAGTGTCAAACCTACAACCTATAACCAAAGAAAGGCACCACAGCTCATCTGCAAGTTGTAAATTTCAACTAATAAGTCCAATAACAAAATATGTAGCTGTAACAAATCTGTTGATTTTACGGTTGTTCTTCTCATGTGTTTTATGCTGATACTCTGGTTTTCCCCCACAGTTACCCATGGTCTGTCTCTCTCTGTTTGTCCTGTGATGAACTGGTAACCTTTCCGTGGTGTGCGCTGCATTTTCCCTGAGTTATCTGGTATCAGCTCCAACCCCTTGTGACACTGAACTACAATACATGGTACAGTTAAAAAGTACTCAGGTTATAACAGTTTACGAAATGGAGACTCAAAGAGCTTGTTTCAGTTTGCAATGACTCTCAATTAAAAGTAATCTCTTTTTAATCTACTTTTACTTCACTGGAAAATTATTCCTTCAATAAAATAAAATCAAAAAAGGTGCCGCTTTCGTAAGTAATTCAAGAAACTCTAGATGCCGAGAGAGGTAAAAACAAACAACCCTACAACATCCAGCAGAGTATATTTGTTGCGCTTTGTGTTTCACATACTTTGCTGTGTCCATGAGGCCATCATCAAGCGATGCTTTGCTGTCACCTGCAGCACTGGATGACTCCAGGAACTCTTGTGCCCGAGGAGGCTCCATCGCTACAGTTTCAGACACACCGACGGACTCGCACACGGTTACTGAAAGAAAGCAGCATCAAGGATTGTCAGCTGTAAGCAACAGAAACATACAATTTACAAAACAATGTAAACAAGTTCTGATTTTGCATCAGGCGCATTGTCTTCAAGAAAAGTCTCTACATAACTTAAAGGGAGCTTTTCAACATTGCACCTTTTTCATGGTTATGAACTCCTGTGCCATCAAATGAATCATTTTGCTAATGCTGCACATCCAGTTACCTGCATGTCACACTGACACTTCTGCAAGTAAATTTCCGGTATATTCAGCAGGCTTACAGATGTAAACATCAGTATTCTCTGGCATCAGTATCATTTGTATGTGAGGTTGCATCTCAACATCCAACGTCCAACATCCATCTTTCTATGTTGTGGTCATTTAATTCAGAGTGCAATCAGTGGCTTAGAGATGTCACTGAGACTTTTCTTTTTTTTTTTTTAAATCACAAAAATTCTTTTTGTCTGCTGAACAAAACATGATTGTAACATGTTGAAATGCACAACGCCACAAGAATTTACTCAAAATTAATGATTGACATCATCAGCTTTGAAATTATTATTGACTTTGTACAAACTTGACTTCTAGTTCAAATTTATTGAGTAGTAACAGTGTAAGCAGCAGATGGAGTCAAGCTGGCAAAGGGGAAAGTCCTGCTACTGATACAATTGTCTTTTGGCAAATGATAGGCTGCCATTCCTTGCTGTACTGGGTCAACAAAACACCAGTTGCAAACATTTCTGCTGCTCCACCCTCAGCAATTCCAACAAAGGTCATACATAAGAATGAACAAAATTATGTGTTAGGCAGCCAAATGAATATCCCTGTCCAGAATGGACAGAGCTGTGGAAGATTGAAAAATATCCCCAACAGTTGCTCTCCTCTCTCTTGACTCGTAGAAACGTCAGCCAGTGTACAAACAGCGAGAGCTACTTTTCAGAAACGTTGTAGAGAAAAATGCTTGACAGCTTTTAGCATCACTTCACTGCCGGAACTGCATCAAAGCCAGTCAAAACAAAAAAAGTGTCATCTTCCATGAAACGCACATCCCTGTCTCTTTCATTCATTGTTGCCTGACACTGACCCCAGCCCTCCCTCATTCTCTCTCTCCGGCTTTGGTAAATCACAGATCCAACTTGCTTATTTAAAGGGGCTGAAAACACATGCCAGCAGCTTCTTCCTGCAGAGCCAACGTCCTATCGGAGTTGGCCTGTCAGGTACAACTGAATCTGTATCACTTATCAAAAAAAAAAAAAAAGAAAAAAAAAGTCTTTAACCAGATCTTATATTTTCCCCTGATAGTCACATTTTAATGCACCTCACTGAGTTCTACTCATTGAGTTCTACTCACGTGCCCTATTCCAGACACACTAATGTCAACAGCTGCTGTTTAAGCTCAGGGCTCAGGGTCTTCTGCAAGGTCACTTCAAACACATCAACAACTTGAGATGGGATCCAACCTTGATACTGGAAGACAACCTGATCCTTTATTCTCAGAGTTTATAACACAGGCAACTGAGTTGCTTGTGATTTTAAAATGATTCTGAAGGCCATGCATTTTCTGTAAATAGAAACAATTGCATGACGAATTCTTAAATCCTCCTTTCAAACACAACAAAGCTTTCTTGCTTGGCAGGCGCCTCCACTGGTGTGTGAATGGGTAAAAGTGAATTGCTCTTTGGTCTCTGCTCAAGCAGTATGAACAGCTCTATATACCTGTCGTCCATTTACCATCATCACATATGCCTACTGCAACTATGTCTCACATCAAAGCTGAAGTTGTATGTCTCTGTTTTAGCTGTCATGTGGTGAAGCTCCACTGTAATAGCTCCCTACAACATGAAAATCATCACTGAACATGTCAATCACCATTACTGATCAACTGCAAGACTAAGAATAAATTCTGACTTTGCTAGTTTCTTTATCAACCTTTTTCTTAGTCAGCTTAGTTTATGGTCTTTCATTCATTTTGAAATAGTTAAGCTATCAAGATCCGGACTAATGATAGATTAAAGTGTGAACTGTTTGATTTGAAGTGTTGGAATAACTCATTGCAGCATTTTTATCAATCAAAGTGACATATTTTTATAAATTCAAAAATGAAAACTCTTGAACAAAGATACAAAATAATTACAGACAAGTTATCTCAAGTCAACATAACTAGCCCTAAACGTTTCAGAAATATACTAAACAACAAAACTATCATTCTAAAGTTATTTGCTTTGATATAATCCACCATGAATTCCTCATCAAAAGACCAAACAAGTGAATAGTATCCAGAAAACTTCCCATTCAAACGTGCTTCAACAAATACTGTTTCACTTGACTCATTACATGTTGCAATTTGTGAATGAGTCCTGCACTCATCCACATACTTAAGTTGTATATCTTTTGGTCAACTACAGGAAACAATCCTCTCAAATGAGAAGTATTAAACCGAGATGATCTGCCATTACCTATTCTTATAGCTGAGTTTTTCTTTCTGTTGACTATATAATTAAAAGATATGCATAGGTATGATGATCATGACTGAGAGAATTAGTATCTTTTTTTTTTATTTGGTGTTTCCTCAATACTGATTTAGCACAACCACAAAAACTGACATCCTGACAGAAACACTGCATTCAATCCCATTCAATCATGGGAGGATTACGACTGTAGTGCAGAGTTGAGCATAGCAACAGCTGTTCCATTCAGAGATGGAAGTCAGCCACAGTTGGGAAACCAACAACATCTAAGTCTTTTAAATGTTATCAATGATTAATACAGATGATTAATACAGACAGAGCCCATGCTCAGACAAAACGTGTCTGCCCCAAACCAAACAAGGGACTCTCCCCAATGCACTCCCCTCCATGGTTGTAAAATTCAGTTAGGTTAATCCCCTGTCAAACACAGCAGACAATAACCCAATCCCCCTTTCAGTTTGGTCTGAGTTCCCCTCTTTGTCATAGATATCAGATGTCTTTCCACTGGACTGACCAAAGCTTGATACAATCCCTGAAAAAAGTGAGACAGACTAAATTTTTAATATTCTGCATCTCCATCCAGCTGCTGCATCCAGTCATCACAGAATACAGCATCTCCCTCAGCATCCTTATTGTGCTGCTCCTATTTCTGTTTAGAGTGTTGACAAAAGCAAGTGCAGACCTTTAACAACACAGATTGAGGCTTAAAAAGCATTCCTGCTTCATGACCGAAATAACACCGGGAAATTCTCACAGATCTGCTGGCTGGGTTACACCCTTCCAGAGAGGGACTAGCCGTGCACATGCTGCTTTTAACAGGCTAAGTCTTACATTTCAGACAATTATGCAGGCATACAGACCAAAAGCAAACCAGTAATAATTCCACAAAGCATTTACAATGAGATGTATTGAGAAATAATTATGACAAATTGAGAGCTTGCGTTCATTACAAGAGCATTACAAGAAATCAACAGAGAAATCTTATACTCACACTGCATTGCTGAGAACTGATTCTTTCCACTCAGGAGATGTTTTCTCTAGTAAGCTTTCTCAAAATATCGCCCTTTTTTTTTCACTAAATGCTGTGGATGCAGTTTAGTGCTGAACACACATTAACGACCCCTGTGTCTACAACTCCAGCAGCATATCATTCATTTTCAAACAGCAGCCGGCTGCACTGGTCCCTCCCCCTGAAAACCCCACCCAGACAGGCCTGCCAGCTTCCTCCAGACACCCCTTCTCAGCCTGCAGCCTCCGGATTGGCTCAAACTGCTCACACCACAAGTCCCATTTCCCATACAAGGCCACGCAAGCCAAACGAGAGAAGGAGGGGTGAAACCAACCCACACATGCACTTCCACAGATGAATCTATAAAACTCAAGCCCATCCCCCCTACAGAGGAGAGAAACCGGCCTCACACACACACACACACACACACACACACACACACACACACACACACACACACACACACACACACACACACACGTTGCAGAGATGCCGGGCGGGGTTACTATCGAACAAATGGAAAGCAAACCCTCAGACTGGGATTGCTGAGCTGCACGAGTTTCTTCTGACTTGGGAAAGCATGCACAGTGCAAATACAGAATCACAGTGACCAATATTTAAGTTAAATATTATAAATCTTACTCATGAGACAGGTCATGACATTCTTTTTAATGAATAATCATCAGATTTTCTTCTTGATTCAAAAATTCGTCATCATTGTAAGGGCTGCAAATAAATACCTATTTATCTGAAACGTAAACCAAAATAATCAATTAGAGCTACAAAGATGATGTCAAAAATATACATATTGGATAACTAAATTTCCTCAAACAGTCCAAAATTAAGGTAATTGGTGGCTCTGAACACAATAAAAGATCACAGGCTGTTTGAATATTTTCTGATGTACCACTGAATGAAATTTTTTTTTAAAAATTCTTGAATGACTAATTTTTTTATTAAACTTGAAAAAAAAAACAAGAACAAAAAACAACTGCACCACACAATCAGACACCAAAAAAGAAAGAACTTCTTAAAGTGTCTTCAACCCCACAATAACCAGTTCAAGTGATCTGGTAAATCAAAAATACTTATGTCCTGATATATATATATATATATATATATATATATATATAATATATATATATATATATATATATATATATATATATATATATATATATATATATATATATATATCTATACATATATATATATATATATATATATATATATATATATATATATATATATATATATATATATATATATATATATATATATATATATATGTATATATATGTATAGATATACACATACATATATAAAATTAAGTTTCATAACACAATATTTAAGTGCCCTATATAGGGTTTTTTTTGTTCAATTCAATTCAATTCAGCTTTATTTATGAAGTGCCAATTACAACATGGTCGTTTCTAGACACTTTTACAGAGAAACCCAACAGATCCACATGAGCAAGCATAAGCGACTGTGGAAAGGAAAAACTCCCTTTCAACAGGAAGAAACCTTTGCAGAACCAGGCTCAGAGGTGGCAGCTTTCTGCTGTTCTGGTTGGGGTGAGGGGACAGCAACTACTAAATACTATTTAGCTAAAGCCGTCAGTCTAATTACATAGCCTCACAAGCTGATCCTGTCTTGCTGGTTTTTCAGTCTGATATACAAGATTGAAGAATAGTTTACATCTCGAAACAGGAACCACTGGCTGAAGAGTGAACTGAAAATAAAACAAACAAAACTGGTTACGCTACAATGTACTATTGTGGAATTACTGCAATGATTGTAAACAAAGCAGATGAAAACAAGGCAAACAGATGATGGCCCTTCATAAACTTCACGTCTATAAAAATATGAAGTAAGGACCTAGCTTTGGTGTTTTAAAGGTTTTATTGCCTATGACAACAGATGTCAGTTTCCACACGAAGGTCTCAATTAAACACATTCTCGAGAAACACTCAAGGGTTGAAAAAAAAAAACCCCAAACAAATATGACTGTGTAGAATATATTAAAGTTTCCCACATGTAATTTCCCCTCAAGTCCCGCCTTCAGGTCAAATAATTCAAACAGAGGAAACAAAAACCCCACACACTTCCTCCTCTGACTAATATACAAGCCACGGAGCCAGTTTTAAGTTTTTGCACCTCAGTTGGAAATGCAAGAAGATATAATGTCCTCTTGTGGCTTGTATCAAAACTGAATTTATAAATTGTAAACATTGAATTTTTTTAAAGCCATTACTGTATATGAAATCAAAACATTCTCATCATAATGTGAGGTGAAATATGTGTATGAAATGGACACCAATTTACCTAGTACACAATGCAAAATGTAAAATTATCTTCAAGAGTATGAGATCAGTTTTTAAATAGCTCATGTCTACAGATGCTCACATGACCTCACAAATGTGTGCCATCACTGCTTTATAGAAAGATCAGTCTCAGCCAATTGGCTTGAGAGACGAAAACACAGAGCCACCACACCACAGCGTCACATGATGCACTGAGGTCTGCTGATCCAGTGTGCTCATGCGCTCACACAGGAGCGCTGCAGGATGCGTTTAGTGCTGATGCACAATACACTGGGGTTACTGTCGGTCAATGACTTTCTCCCACTCATCACAGGCACTGCTGAGGCACACAGACACTCTCAGTTTGTCTCAATCGCGTTTGTTACGATGCAGACAGGACCTCTTCTGTCTCATACGTGTAAATAACATCTCAGCATTTTATTTTCTGGTTTCATGTATTTTGTACACTGGTGGCTGGTTGATTCTACAATACTGCATCATTTTAAATGAATAAAATAATGTGTAACTTTACTGTAAATGGCTTTGTAAATAGTATATAGTGCTGTCTTGAGCATTTAAGGTAGTGTCACCAATAACTGACTTTTTTGCACTTGAAAACAGAGCAAACTGTCATGATGAAAAGATGACAAAGCATTTTCTTTATCTTGTTCAAAAACAATGACAGTGTCATTGACATGAAAACTTGAGAAATACGAGATAGATACTGTAGATACATAGATAGATAGATAGATGATAGATAGATAGATAGATAGATAGATAGATAGATAGATAGATAGATAGACAGACAGATGGACTTACAGGTGGATAGACAGATGGAGAGAGAGAGAGCTCATACACTCATTGGCTATTTTTTAGTACACCTGTGCAAACACCCATGAATGCAAAGAACTGCTAATAGCCAATCAAAGGGCAGAACCTCAATGATAGACATTGTCAAAATAAGCTGATGAGACTTAAACCATCCATGAGAATGGGGACCAAAGATGATTTAAGTGACTCTAAACATGGCACAGCTGTTAGTGCCTCTCCATCTCTGAATATTTGAGAAGCTGCTGATTCACTGGAATCTTTGCATATAAACATATTTGGGGTTTAAAGTGAATGGTCCAAAGAACAGACATTATCATGTGAGTTGCAGTTCTCTGGGCCAAAATGCCTCTCCATGCCAGGACTCAGAGGAAAAATACCAAACTGGTTCAAAATAATAAAGACTCAACAGGACCTCAAAGAATGCAGAAGGCATTTCATGGCTGCTTAACACTTGAAACATTGAAACCGATGAGCACAGCAGCAGGAGACCACACTGGATGTTACTCCTGTCAAGAACAGAAATCTAGAGCAAAATGGGACCTAAGAAGGAGCTTGGAAAAAATGTTATCTGGTCTGATGAGTCTGAAGTTTTGCTGCCACATTCAGATTGGAGAGTCAGAATTTGGTGTAAATAAAACTAAAATATGGATTTATCCTGCCTTGTACCAATGGAATTAGCTGCTGCTAGTGGTGTAGTGGTGTGGGAGGCATTTTCTTTGCACACTTAGGGGCCCTTAGAATGAATTAAACACTGTTTTAACACCACAGCCATCTTTAATATTGTTTGTGATAATGCCCATTCCTTTATGACCACCATCTACTTCTGTAGGACAATGAATTCACAGTATTCCGATAACTTCAAAAGTCACCGGATGTATCCAATAGATTGCCTTTGTTATAGGTTTATAAGGGCACTTTTATACCATGGGCGTGCAGCCAGGAATTGAGGTGGTTTTGAAGGTAAAACTTGACCCAACCTGCTTCTAACAAAGTGTCCTTAAAAAAGTGACTGGGCATTTACATCTCAAGAAGTTGAGCATTGCTAAAGCTGTAGACAGCAGTGGGTAGTTGAAGAAAGGCTGGCTAAATATGTAGTTGTTAAAAGGAAAAAAAGAAAGAAAAAGACTAATATTCAAAGTATGGAAATATAACATTTGGGCCAACCAGACATTGTTCGTTTAAAATGATTAAATTCTAAAGCATCAACAGACATCTTGTTTAAACTCCTGAAGCGTATCACTTATAACTTCAATGTAGTAGAATTTACCTGTAGCATTTACCTGTATTACCTGTAGAATCATACCAATGTAGATTTACCTGAACTTTCAGAACAAATGAGTCATATAACACAAGAACTTTACAGCAGTGTTCCTACAGCTATTGCAATGGAAAGATCAAATACTATAATGTAAATAAATAAATAAAAAATAAATAAAAGAGAAAAATTGAGCGGATTTTTGGTGCCTTACCTGGAGAGATAGTTCCTTGGGACTAACGGTCTCCCTTCACAGCACACGATCCCAATGCTGCAGAGCAAGGCCAACCTGCTGCAGTTCCACACCTGCTGCTGCCAACTGTCAGATTTACAACCGGCTATTCACCCCTGTCACACAACTCATTATGCACATTCTCTTATCAACAATATCTCAACTGCAGTTTTTCTATAACAACAGCTTCTTCTAAAAACAATAGGATTTTCACAACATATGCAGCTGGCCAGCTGAGACTTGGACATCAGCGAATCTGAGCCTCTTCACCTTTTTTTTTACCTTCTGGCTGAGAATTCAGAGGGCAGGGTATTTATTATGCTTAGTTTTTCTTAAGTGTGTATTATTCCAATACCGTGATCTTTCTGGCATTAATGTTCGTGTTATTTTCAGATCATTAAAAGGTTTCATGGTGATATCCTCAGCAAATTTGACCAAGATATTGCTGTTGTGGATAGGTCAACAGTCATTGGTGAAGAGTAAGTTGACAAGCAGACTACGTTCCCGTGCCTCTGTGTGGATGATGTGTAATGTGCCATTCTGATTTCCCATGGGTTATTGTTCAGGAAGTCCAGAATACAAGCACACAGGAAACTATCTGAGTCACCAGATTGATGTACCAGTTGTCATCTCTTCACCAAAGGTTCATTTGATTACCTGTCACAAAGTAGATGTATGCTGCCACCTTGTGCTGAAAAAATGAAATGCACAAAGGCTTGTTTTCAAGAAATAAAGGGAAACTTCTGTGATATTCACACATAACCGTACGATTTTTCGAATTCAAAATTGAGGACACTCATAATCATAGCCATGATAACAACAACGAACATTATTAGAAAATTATATGATGAATACACTTATGCAAATTATGAGATTAAGTATCGTATGAGCTATTTATTCACAGCAGCATCTGAAGTATGGTAACAGAAGCTATTGTGCATTCACATGTAAAAAGTATTATCGAGAGTTGCTCTTTCAGCAGCAAAAACTGCTAACCTTTGCTCAAAAAAGTAAGAATAAATTGAAGGTTAGGAGGCAACATTTCTATCCCCAATGTTTGGTTTAACAGTTACCATTTTAACTCACGGCAGTTAATTTATGAACACACTACCTTTGTGTCAC
This sequence comes from Salarias fasciatus, assembly GCF_902148845.1. Classification (NCBI taxonomy): domain Eukaryota; kingdom Metazoa; phylum Chordata; class Actinopteri; order Blenniiformes; family Blenniidae; genus Salarias; species Salarias fasciatus. The sequence continues at coordinate 13,185,562 of NC_043766.1, read as the reverse complement.
GTAGAATCATAAGGGTTCTTTCACTTATTTTCCAAGCCGCTTGTCCTTTTCATTGTCTGCAGGGGCTGGAGGCAATCCCAGGTCCAAATGGGCGCGGGCGGAATACACCATGCAGCTCTCCACTCTGTCATTCACACAAATCAAAATAAGTACATATGATATGTGACAAGTTCATAAATGAGCTTCCTTTTGAGATTTGTCGACTGATTTACTTTAGGAATAATAATAATAATAATAATAATAATAATAATAATAATAATAATAATAATAATAATAATGATAATAATAATAATAATAATAATAATAATAATAATAATAATAATAGACACATGTTCAATTAATTTTATTAGGAATTCAACAAAAAAGTAAAAAAAAACAAAACAATTACATTATGATTGGAATTGTACACATTTTATGCATGTGTTAACCAGGTCAGTCCCTTTGAAAGACAATGATTTCTTTTTCAATGGAAGCCTGGCCAATCTAGCAGCTTAAAACATTAAGTTTGAAGTATTACTACTGACAGTGCAGAGGTCACTTAAAATACAAAATCAGACAAGACAAAAACAAACACAGAGAGTACAGAGTAATAAAATCAAATAACGGTGCTATCACGGAAAGCAGGAGCAAGAACAATATAATACTGATTCTGGAATACCAACAAGGTTTTTGAATGTTGACTAATTCTTTCAAGTTTTAAGTTTTCAGGAGTGACCTCCAGGCAGTGCATGCAGAGTAGGAGTGCTTGACGAATTCAGTGCAAACTTTTGGTGACCTCTAGTAAATGGTGGTTGTTTGAGCGTATGGAATAACTGTTCTGGATTCTTCTAATATAGCCACATAAATATTGGGGGAGTAGGCCTAAGATGGCTTTATGAATAAAAGTCTGCCATTGTGAAAAACAACGTGTAGTCAATGAAGGGTACTCCACTCTGCTACAATGTTACAATGATGAGTGAGTGCTCTGCAGCTTGCTACAACTCTCAGAGTTGCCGTCTTAATGTAAACTGAATACGTTTTATTTGCATGTTTTAGCTACACCTGCAGGCCTATACATCCATACATCCTTTAAGACCACCTCCTAGCGGTTCAGCTTGACGGTGCAGCCCAGTTGAACTGGGCGGACCGCTCGTGCCTTTGGCCCCTCCCGGATATAGTGAGGGCCGTGACGTCGGCGTTCAAGGGTAGCAACAGTTGCCTCGAGACCCCGTCGCGCTATAGTGACTGTAGCCGTGGAGACAGTTACTTACCAACGGGAGCAACACTCAGCAACAGCAGCAGCAGCAGCATCTGGAAGTCACCGAACGAGAGGGAGAGAGGGGAAAGAGAGCAGAACTTTTCCTCAAGGCAAAGGTGATTATATGTTGATAGAATCTAGAAACAAGCTTTATCTGAATTTAGAGGGACATGCTCCTCAGGACGGAAGCTTTGCTAGCAAAGTCGATTTACCAACATAACTTTTCCTTCCTTGAGGCTTCTGTCCCAAGTTAGGTTTTGTTACTTCTCAATTTCAGTAACTGACGATCAGCTTCTGCTGGTGAGAGATTTTAGCATCTAATGTCCGCCTGGGAGCTCTTTCACTTCACACAGCGTCACTGCTACTCCGAACTGATCCAACATCACTTCACACTTGTTGCTACGTTGTCTCTGTGTGTGTGTGTGAGAGAGAGAGACAGTGGAGACGTGAACGCACTTTCAGCTCAGTCCCAGCTGGATGGACAGTTTGGCTGCGAGTCTCAGCTTCAGCTAAAGGCTAATTTGGACCACTGCAGCCATGGGGGCGAGTTCACTTGTGAGTTTGACCGTTTGTCGTCTTGTTAGCAGCAGCTCGGTGTTGTTCGTGGTAACTTGTGTGCTGGAGCGTCTTTCTCAGACAGGTGGGCATGTACAGCCAGAACTAGCCTTGAGCAACGTTGGTCCTGGTGGTCGAGCTGCAACCAGTGTCTACTGCAAACAGGCGAAAACTCATCACTTTGATATCAGGGACGTATTTAATGGTTTTTCTTCACTTGTGCTTGTGTCCAGAAGGCTGTAAGACATGAAAGTCGCACTGTGGCAGACGTCCACCGGTATTTTGGTGTCTCCCTTTAAACTGCGATCAAAATGATTAGTGATTATACATAATGCCACATAGCGAAGTGTCGATGCCTTACAAAGTTTGTTGAATAACATGATATGTTACAGCTAGGTGGTGCTATGAGGATTCCATTATACCGCTATATTCGAGTGTAAAAACTCCGATTTTATTTGTGCTTCAAAACTACCCGTGCCACAGTACATAGTCTTGCTGTTTATTTGAATCAGAGTGATATACAGGACTCATTTCTCAGCATGCCATTTACGTTTGCCTTTTTTCGAAGTTTCACAGTTTACACCCGCAATAAGCTTAAGAAACAGTTCGCTTATTATCTAGTTACTTTAAGCAACGCCGGTTTGTTGTCTCATTAATGTTGCAGTTTGACCTCTGTGGGATTTTAGCACTATGAGGGTCAAAATTGTGGTCGATGGGAACTTTTATCAATGGTTTTGCATAGTGCATGTGCCTGGTTTTCTACCACTTGGTATGCATTTCTTTCTCCCCTGAGTTACAAAAATGAACAATCTTTTCCAAGATAGCTGTCAGAGGCTACAGTGTTTGTATTGTTTATCATTATAGAATCATAACCAATCTTTACAACATGACTGTTTCTGTAACTGAAAATGACAGATAATTTCAATCAAGAAAAAAATAGTCTGAATATACAGAATGTTGGAATTTAGAAATAGTGGAATGATAAAACAGTTGTAATGTTGATGAAGACAAATCTCTATTAACTTTGATATGAAACGATCAAAATGTAGATTTTATATGTGGTTTTCATCACAATTGTTCAAATGCACTGTTGGAAATGTCCTTTCTGTTATTTTTTTGAAAATGCTTGCAAGAAGAATCGAACATGCATTAACTTAACACTGTGAGTAATAAGTGGCAGAGAAATAAATCTAACTTTGATTGGTCAGACATCTCTCTGCAGCTACAAAGAAAATAAAGAGATGACTGCGCTAAAATTGTATGTAACCCCCGCCTACCCCACCTCCCAATTTGAGCATGACACTGTTATGTTTACATGGCAACTTGATATACAAATACACCCAAGTCATGGAAAGAAAAGGGTTGGATTGGGCCAGGGGCTAAAATGCTATTCTTTTAAAATTCAGTGTTTTTAATCAGGTTATTTTCATCTACTCTGTCACTTTGGTGTGCATTGAGCTTTAGGATACAGGTCTGAAAAAAAGTTTTAAGTAACTTATTTGAACAAGTTAAATAAAATTGGAACACAGAGTGTTCTTTCTTTAGAGTGGTTTCTGTTTTTTTTTTGTTATTATACTGTAAAGTACAAGAATAATTGTAAAAAGAATGCAGAAAATAATTATTTCCATTTATTTTTTTTTCCGTTACTGACACATGATCTACAAAACGTTTTTGGTCCTTTTCAGAGTATCTCTCTTTTCATGAGACTCCTCTTTGACAGTGTAATATTTTTGCATAGTTGTTTCCACTGTTAACTGTGTAGCATTTTGACACTTTAATAGACCTGTGTGTGTTGTACGTACAGTCCAGCTATCAATAGGATAGCTACAGTAAACTCGGGCAGAGGGTGACCCGACACAGCTTTCAGTCACATGTCCTGTGTTGTGTGTGTGTGTGTGTGTGTGTGTGTGTGTGTGTGTGTGTGTGAATGTGTGTGTGTGTGTGTGTGTGTGTGTGTGTGTGTCTGTGTGTGTCTGTGTGTGTCTGTGTGTGTCTGTGTGTGCGCGCACGCTGTATTTAGCTTATCTTGATGAGGCCCACTGCTGCCCCAGGGAGAAGTTCTCAATCCCATAGCCAGTTACAGATATAGACCTGCTCATTGCCAACTGTTTAGCTGCTGCTGTTCACAAGTTATTGTATTCATATACAGTGAATTTACCTCTTGCTGTGATAAATGAATGTTTCCATTTTTTTCACATGTATCAGTATCTGTTTTTTGTACAGTTTTAATGGGTAATCTCATAACTCCAGTCAGAAGCATGTCACAAAATCACGGAGCAAAACAGAATAACAGAGAGAGAATGCCTTGTGGGGCTTGTTAAGTGGAAATTAATAGTACCATTTGTACACATGAAATGTTTCAGCTTCATAATCTTCACAATTCATTTATTTGTTAAGGGCTTTTCGTTTCAAGTGATGTGCTTGAACTGGTTTATAAGAATTTGTTGAAAGGAAAATTGTTTAAGTGTTCTAGGGACTCTTGTATGAAGTCTTCCAGCAATAAAGATTTTGGAAATCATTGTAGACTTACGCTGCTAGGATACAAAGAAACAAACTTGTCATATGCTGAGAAATCCTGCCCCTGGTTGGCCCATGTCTGTTGGCAACAAGTTGAAACTCGTTGTAAGATGAAATGTTTTTCTGTTCTTCTCCACTGTCTGTGTGTGTCATCAGCAGCATTCTTAACATTCCACCTGTTTGTATCGTAGCTACACAACTGGTAATTAAATTTCCTGCCACAAACAGCAGACAAGGCAGTGACATTTGCATTACAATGACTGATCCCCCCACCTTCCTTTCAGGCGGGCATAGTAGCAAACCCCCATTCCTCCTCTCACTTTTTCTTTCTTTTGTGAAGTTTTAGGTGCATTTGTTAAGTGATGTTTATTTAACTAAAAGAAATCAGCATAATCTTGCTACAAAGTAATCACAAAAGTTAAAACTCTTTCTTTGGTTGCAGTGAGATTTGAATTATATTTAGAAAACTAGTAGTTTTAAGCAAAATTGGTTTCAAGAGCACTTATGATTATGTTTACTTTGGTTCAATCACTAAGGATGTCAGATGTAATTAACTGTTATTATTTTATTCTCATTGTTGATTACTAATTTTATAGGATGCATATCCATATAGGAATTAATAATATGCATGTTGTCTGATCTAAAAGGAAAAAAAACCTGATCTGATACTGTGTCTGCTTCACCACTGTTTTTCTATATGGTCTGTAATTGCTGTCTTAATACAAATGACTATGTAATTCTCAAATCATTTATAATTTCTCTGGAAACCGTGTTTGACATGGTTTGCTTAATCAGTGAAATTTAATGAAACTGTTGTTTAATCTTTGAAGCATCATACTGTGCACAATTCACCCTCTTTATTCAGGAAAGCACATTTAAAACCCACACTCTCTATACTGTCTTCTTTGGAAAGACATTTCTGGTTGAATTTGTTCTAATAGCTCATTATGCATCATCCAACATTCACCTTTGACCAAAGATGCAGTTGACATTGCCTTATCCCCAGTGAAATATTTATATGTACGTATTTGTCTGCTTTCAAATAGATAAATTGGAATCCTGCTTCAAATATTAAAACAACCTGGTGCGATATTCACTGCATGAGTAAAAGATACTTTGCTTTCTCAGTGATTTGGAAAAACTACCTGATGACTCATTCTTCATGTCAGATAGTGCACGTGGACGCATACTGTACTTACAGTATTCTCATTCTGTTATCTCTGTATAAAAGACTTATCTACCTTATCACAATGCTTGTCTGATGGAGGTAGGATGCCTGTGCTGCTGAGGTCATCTTTGCAGAACATGTTTCTTGGGAAATAAAATTCACATGTCCACGGGCTGGAAACGCTTATTTAAGAGAGCAGCTGGAAGTAGAATTTAATAATGTAGAGAGTGTTGTGTGCCTGTATTGATTTTTGTTATATAGCTGCAGACTAGAATGCAGGTTCAATTGAGACTGAAGCAAAAACCTAAATACTCAGTCTTAATTAGTCTCAAAGACATTGACTTCTAGGTTTGATATTATGTTATAAAGATTTTTGGAGGAAGAGCAGCATGGCCTCAATATTTTTGGCCTTGTGTTTATCCAAATGTAATACTTTATGTCTTATATTTCTTCTTTCATATAAATATCAAAGGCTAATGCAGTCCTAGCAGGAGTAAGTGTTATCTGAGTCCTTCAGCTGTGGAAGCAAAACTAATATTATGTAATAATACTAACTGTAACTGGCAGCATTACACAGTTTGTCCTTAAGCGGCCAGGTAACTTGAGAGAGCAGGAGAAAAAGAGTGAGAGGGAGAGAATTCACAGTTGTGAAAGTTCCACATTCTTCCTCCTCTCCCCATTTCTTTCCCATGCCCATGTATTTTTTTCATTTGAAATGTTGAAAATTTGCAGTTACAGGTGCCCAGTCTTTATCTTTAGATGATAAATAGCACAGAGAAAAGCTGCTTGAGGTGTAAGGTGGAGGGCAGTGGAAATCTGTAAAAGGTTAAAAAAGACAGGGTGTTGGGGGAGGAAGTTCCTATTCTAAAGCATTGACGAACACACGATCTCCATGGCAACAGTTTGATCTTTCTCTCTGTGGCTGTCAGACCTGCAGTGCACATGGTGACAGAGTGGACAGGTTGAGCTGATGGCCAGAGGTGGGGAGGTGAGCTGGTGAGGGGAGGAGTGGGCTTATATCACAGACAGTGGTCAGTGCCTCCCTTTTTCCACCCCACACTCCCCACCCCTCTAAAACTCTGCCATCTGCAGACCCCAAGAGCTGCTTTGATTGGATTAGCCATGAATTAATGAGACAGGCTTGAAGAACAGCCTCTGTTGTGGAAATCTCTTATCATATCTTAATTTGCTCTTTGTGTCAGTGCATGTAGTGTGTGATCTTATAGCTTCTCTCAATGAAATCAAAGGAAAGTGTTGTGATTTTTTCCTAAATAACAAAATAATAATAATAATAATAATGATAAATTTGTTTGAAATAATAATGTACAACATGTTTACTGAAATTGGGGATTATATCTAACATCTATCCAAAACCTGTTGCTGTCCTATAGTAGATGTATTAGAAATATGTTTACACTCTGAGCTGCAATTGTCTCTCATATGTGTCCCTTTTAAAGCAATATGTGCACGTTTAGATTTTTTAAAATTATTTTCCTTTTCACTATGTTGGATAAAAGCAAAGCTGTAGTCCAGCTGTTCACTCTTACTTCTACTCATGAAACTTCAGGAAAGACTCAGCTTGGTTTTGAAAGTGCTGAATTCCAGTGCCATGAGTGTAAAAGAAATATACTGTTGTCTTTCTGATGACTTAAACATTCCTTGCTCTCCTCACCACCAAGTAGACACAAACTTCTCATACAGTCTTTGCATTTTTCTATGACTGCAGCCCAGGAGTAAATCTGCCTCTATGTTCCCTGGTGTCTGAAATTAATAGCTTACATAGTATTTATTGTTGTAAGTTTCTACTTAGCGTGAGACAGCGGGATCAGGTGGGGGATGGCATTGTTTGGTTTGGGAAGTATTCTGTTGGTTGCATAGCAACAAGCTCCTGGAAACGGGAGTGGACGGTGTTGCCACTAGCAACCGTTGTTGCTCTGCAAACAATGTGGGCCAGTGCAAACATGAGCCAAGACTGTGGGCTCCTGCTTTAATTGAACATCTGTATATGTTTTTCTCTGATTGAGCTCTGTTTAAGTTTGATCTGTCAGTGATAGATGCTTCAATTTTGTCTGCCCTGGAAACATTATAGACTGACGTATTGCCAACAGTTTATGAAGCTTTGAGTTTGTTAAAAATGTGCCTTTTGTTGTTTTTGTACAGCTTTAAAAACTCAGGTATTTCTTGAAGGAGGTACTGTTGCTTTAATAGTGTTAAGTGCTCATCTGGGATTTCCTTGTATAAAACCAGACTTACAGACCTGACATGAAAAGACACTTGTGTGTGAAGTTGTCTTTAGGTTAGAAGCATGAAGGTTTGGCCCTAAACAGCAGCCCATCCTCGGTAGTGGTTTTGCTGCAGTCTGCTGTGCCTCCTGCTGTGTTCTACCTTTGTGCCTTTCAGAGTTGCTGGTGGGGAATTTGTGTGGCTTTTAACCTTCCATGAACACTAAACAGACAGACTCTTCTAAGCCACTTTTTCTTTTTCTCCTCAACTCAGTGATTTGACACACTTGCCAAACCACCATGCCTATTGAAGCTAGTGCTTTAAAGGATGAAAACATGGAGGTCAGTGCTCTGTTTTTTGATCCCTCAGTACCGTATAGTACCACCCACTTTCTTGTATCATAAAGAAGCTCCTTGCTTTTTGTCACTTCCTCTGGTGAAAATGACAACTCTAAAGTAAAACTACGTGATTTTTACAAGTTTATTTATAACTCAACTCACACTTCCCGTACAAATACCAGGGTTTAGGAAGCTGCTCTGACTTTGCAGCAGGTTTTAAATGGTTCGCTCCTTGTTGACATTACTCTGATAATAAACTTTTCATACGTAATGACATGCAAGAAAGAGGTGTGAAAAACAATTTACTGGAATAATAAAGCCCCTACATGCAAGTGTTAATTGTGCAGTGTGCTGGGAAATATGTCAGACTCAAATCTATGCTTAAGCAAGCTTCATGATGGTGCTTACAACCATATCTGTGTTTGAAAATTAAAACAACAGCAGTTTCAACATAGTCAATCCAGTCACTTTATGAGTGATGTTGGCAGAGCATCTTCTTTTTGTCAGACCATCTTTGTCTGTGGCTCAAAAAAAGTTAGTGGTGGCTCACCCAAATATGTATAGCTTTTCATCTGGAAGGAAGATGAATTTTGCAACTGGGATGGTTGGTTTTGTCAGCTCACAATATAGAGTTGATCGGTTTTTATTAAAAAAATGTTTCTGTAGTCAAGGAAAAAAAAGCACTGTTCACACACATAATGAAATGGCATAAGCACACGGCATGCTAACCATGTGAAAGGGGACCCTTCTTGAACAATCTTTTTAACTGTTCATACAATCAAAAATGCTGTTCTTTACTGTGTCATAATTTAGCAAGCAACTCCAATTGAATGGAACATTGAACCTCTTCCAGGTTTTCAATTCTCAGGTAGGAATAGGAAGGATTTAATGTCCGTGACAGATTAACCATGCTGACCCCTGTTTTTTACTGGAAACATTTTAATGGTTTGTGCTGTTCATTCTATGGCCTCAATTTTGAAAATATTCAACAAGATATGTGACACCAATTTGTTTGAGTGCAACAAATTTTGGTTGGTTGATTTCATCTGTCTTCCCACCACCACGGTGTCCTCAGTTGCACCTCACTCATACTTGTTTCCTTTTCTTGACCAATTGACAGATTTACTGTTTATGTTTCATCACTTTTAAGCTATGCATTTTCAGCTGTGAGCTGTTAAAAAGTTTAGAATAGGGTTGAGAAGGCCCAGATTTGTGTGTGTCTGTTTCTTTCAAATAAACCGGTGCACTAATTATTGCAGGTCAAGTTCTGTTAGTCAGGATATTACCAATAAGTTAAGTAAGATTATTGCGCATGTTGTGTGTTATGTCTAATGCTAGCATGTCGAGGGTAGGTTGCATCTTGTGGCTTTCTGCTGTAATACTATTTGTGAACACCGCTCTGTCATTTACGTAGTGACTTTTCCTGCTGCTCCATGATTTGTCCCTTAACCTAAAGACTACTCATCAATTTAACCCACCCCCAACTGTGCCATATCTCTCCCTCCTGCATTGTAATCCTCCTCCCCCTCTTCTCTTTGTGGTCGCACTCAAAAGTTCCTGTGCAAGAGCTTTATAAAAGGGGGGAAATAGAGGAGTGAACATGGAGGGTGGGTGAGTGAGTTGGGGGTGGTCGTCATGGATTCCTCACCATAGCAACCAACAAACGTTTACAAAGCATTGAGGAATTTCCTCATATCAGCTGGATTATTGGAGCCCTTAGAGATCAACTCTCTTTCGAAACAAATGCTGGATATCATCAGGACCCTGGCTGGGGCTGGAACCCCATTGCCATTTTCATCTTTTTTGCTTTTTTTTTTTTTTTTTTGGGAGTGGGGAAGTTGTTGTTTTTTTATCTGCTTACTCCCCCTTGCAGTTCCATTCTTCTCTTGTCTCTGCCTTGCTGTTGCTCTTTCCCTCTCTGTCTTTCTTAAAAAAAGAGAGCCTTTGTGACACTCCATTTTTAGCTCTCCCTTGCTATGCTGTGCACATTGTCACCCAATGGAAAACAGACTGAGTTTGGAACTCAGGAAGTTGGTCACTGCAGTCAGTAACTTTAACTCCTTTACTGTAACTTTCTACTTAGCTCTGTTCTATTAGCAGAGTTCCACGAGAACTGCAAGGTGTAAGGTTAAAATGCATTCATTTGGCATACCTATTTGAATTTGTACACTTCCAAACTTCCATTATTGTCTTTAGAATATATTTTCATTTGGAAGTGTAAACACGTATTAAGTGTGTTCTTTCTTTACCCTTTCCCTTTCTTCACACCTACTAGCATGCAGAACTCCGAGGGAGGGTCAGACTCTACAACCAGCGTGGCAGCGCTGCGGACGTCATCATCGGCCCAGGCTCCTGTGGTACAGCCTGTCCCGGCCTCCCAGCAGGTAGGATAATGTCTTTACCCTGCTACTACTGCAACAACAGGCTAAATCTTTAATGGTTTACATGTACCATCCTGTGTACATCCATATCTTTGGTTTTATAGGAAGTTATTTTATTAATTTTTTTATATCATTGTATGAAATTACACCTGAAAGTATGTTTTCAAAATGGGTTTCCAGTTTGTGAGTTACAGAAGGCTTTTGACGTGAAGTTCCTCTACATTTTGCCATAGCATATTTTTTAACAGACCAATATATTGATTTGAGCAGTGTTTTATTGCATGTTTTGTTTGTTACATTTTTGAAATCAGGTAATAATTTCCTTTATGTTTCACTATCAGTGTTGATCATTCATCAGACATTACATTATCACTCCAAGCTTGATCAAATTGTATTTCATATTAGACTGTCTGCGATAGTGTGTTCGTTTACAATTGTACATACATACCTATGTAATTTGAGTTATGTCTTGTATCCACACAGAGGGTGTTGGTTCAAGCCACAGGCTCAGCTCAGAAGGGAGGACAAGTACAGCAGCTTTCAGTACCCAGGGTCCAACAGGTCCCTCAGCAGGTACACAGTACTGTACATACTGGTACAGCACTCTTCAGTACACCCCACAACTTCAACTCTTTTTATAAAAATAAAGTAAATTCATCAACTGTAGACAATTACTTCAGCACAAAAAAAAACATTTATATGAGCTGATTTACAAGGACAAATTGCATGCACAGCCTGTTCGGTCCTGATTTGGTCCTCAACTGATGACTGTAAGCAAGTCAAACAATTACCAAACCAGGTTTATGATAATAATCCCTGGCAAATGACCACAAACATGGATGCCAATTTTTTCCAGATATGAAACATTTTTCCTGCTTGTTCTGCTCCTCTTGCATGCGCTAAACTTTGTTTTTCTGGCTGAGCCTGGCCCACTGCATGTATACATGAATAACATGGGTTTAAAAACTTAAAACATTCTGCTGTGGCCTTTAGTCCTAGAGGCTTGATATCCAAACAATTATTTTTAGGTGTGAATGATGGGGGAAGAATACTTTTCTTGAATTTCTGCTGCTTCTTTTGTGATGAGGTGTGCAGAAAGAAGTGATTATTGGTGCTGGTGTATAATATTTTCTTTTCGTAAAGCTCAGTGATGTTCTTTTAGGCTTGAACCAAGCCCTTGCACAGATTCTGTGTGGTGTTGAGGGCTGACACAGCTGTACTCTTGTTTACTGTCTGTTTTGTCCATGGTATTCTTCCAATTTGCTTTCTTCTAATATCTCCTTATGACCATTTAAAATTTCTTAATTTTTACATAAACTGTAACATAATTTGTATGAAGATTTACTTTTCCTCAGGCTATCAGTCTGAGATAAATATGTTAATATAAATGGCTTCTTTCAACAGAATGTTGTGAATTACCTGAGCAGAGGGCACTTTTTTTCATGTTTGTCACTGAAATGCATGTTGGTGCACAGGAGGTGTGATGCTGCCTGCAAAATTATGAAGATATGTTTATCTGTGTTGTCTCTGTAAAATTAATATTGAAGCTTGACTTTCAGAGCATGACTTCTCAATCTCTGACCTGTGACCACTGTGCACCAGTTTTATTGTCCTGTTGACCCAATGTAGGTGCAGCAGGTACAGCATGTCTACCCGTCCCAGGTCCAGTATGTAGGAGAAGGTGGAGAGACTGTTTACCCCAATGGAACCATGTAAGCAGTCATTATATTGCAGCATGTAAAATTTGACATTAATTAAAGTGTTTATCGCCACTGAAGTTTTCCACTCTTAACAAAGACACTAAGGGCCATCTTTGCTTTCTCAGCTAGTCAGGCTCTGCCATTCACACACTGTTTGGTGACTCTTCAAATGCAGTCATCTTGAATTATGCATGGATTGGTGGTGATAGAAAAACAAAATGACAACTTCCCAAGATTCCAAAAAGATTTCCCAGAGCACTTTCTCATCATTTCAACTGTGTCACATAAAACTGCTTTTATAAGGCTTAAATCAAAGTACAATTTAAGCTTAGTTGAACCAAAGAGATTTTTTCCCCAAGGTGCATCTGTCATGACATTGCTACAAAACAGTATTTTGGTGAAATCAGTTCTGTTGTTGTTGCTGTCAACGTGATTGTTTACTGTAACAGCAGTACTGTGCTTATGTCCAAGATTATAAATCTAAATCACAAAAACACCACATTGAAAATGTGCTTGGAGGATAAATATAGAATGATGTGCTGAAACTGTGCAGTATCATCATATGGGACTTGATATTGCATTATGATATTTAAGAATTTACATTTCTTTTTTTTCTATTAAAGGCTGCACTACAACAATAATCATGATTTATTAAATACATTATGTAATTTTCACTGATTTCAAGCAGCTGATTTTGAGTGTCAATTTTTACCTGTATGCATGATTTAAAACCACAGTTATTAGTCCAAGTTCTTCAGTTGTTTTTAAGGAGCTGGAATTAGACTTCAACCTTGACAGAACTAACAATTTCATGAGTATCTTGATAAGTTAAAATTTTTCAGTTTACTTTCTTGTAGATTGTATGCTAATTACATTGCTCTTTCTCCAGCCGAACAGCCTACTCCTACAACCCCGAGGCTCAGTTATACGGGCAGAGCAGTGGAGGAACTTATTTTGACTCTCAGGCTGGTGGAGCTCATGTCACTACGGTAGTTTCCTCTGCCAGTGGCGGTGTGCCCCCTCATGGCATGGTTGGCATCGCCATGGATGTGGGCAGCAGTCACATTATCTCCAGTGGCAGTACCTATCTGATCCACGGCGGAAGTATGGAGGGAAGCCGCAACCACATATCCCACTCCTCACGCTCTTCCTCAGCTATGGTGAGCAACTGTTCCTGAGGTACTCTGTTGCACATTCGATATGACAGGATTAACAGGAACGCCGAAAAACAACATAAATCAAGGGGTTTGCACACATCAAGACAGAGTGACTCTAAATATCTGTTCTTCAACATTACTGAATGTATTTGGAGTTGTTTGTCCAAGTAGGAAGGTTTGTAGAAACCATCATCACTAACTGAACTTAAATCCTGACTGATTTACAAGGTTCCCAGGGACCTGCAACCTGAGTTGGGGTCTCCTCGCTCTGTAGTAACACCCACAGAATAGAGTGGTGCAGGGCAGTCAGCCTGTAGAATCAGGGCACTGGCTTAAATGATTCAGCTCTGCCTTGTTTCAGAGGGTTTCACAGGCACTTGAGCACCCTACGAAACAAAGCAACCCCTGGGGCTCATTACCATTTGGCCAAGAGCCCTCGGGAACCTTCTTAAGGCTTGGAACGCTGCCTGCTTCTTTTTGCTTTTCTTCTGTCTCCAGTTTGGCTGCAATACCACATATCTTTTCTTTTTCTGACTTGATTTGCTTCTACAGTTCAACAGAATGTCCCTGGTTTTGTCATTCCCTTTGAATGCCAGTTGGACTCCATAATGTCTTTGTTGTTCAATGATAGGAAAATATGTAAGTGTATTTACAACCATGGCATTCATGTAAATATCAAAAATACATGTTACTCTACCTGCTTTTAGGTTTTCATTTTAAAGTTTATTTTTGGCTAAATGGACTGGTGGGGTGGTTGTTGACCTATTGTCCCTAATCTGAAGGTGACCTGTGCCCCTGTTTGTGGTTCCTATTTGCATACATTAGAGTGTCTGACGTGAGCCTTCACTGAGCAGCTTAACCCTATGAGTTCCTTGATTTGCATGCTTTTGTCAGTCAATAATGGTTTTGGCTGCAACACTGACTGGTTTTAATGGAAATGCAAAAATCTGGCTGCTCGCTAACAGTCTTATTTCCTTCATCTTTTTTGTGTTTTTTTTTTTTTTTTTTTTTTGGTCATATACCCCTGCTTATATCTGTCCTCTTCTTTTTTTCTATCTCACTGTTTTGCCTCCTGCCCCTTCTGTATCCACTCTTTATTTCCTTTTTGGCATGCTTCTTTCTTTAGCTTGAAATGGCGATTGAAAACCTCCAAAAGTCTGAAGGAATTGCAAGTCACAAAAGCAGCCTGCTCAACAGCCATGTAAGTCAACCAGGAAATTTGTTTGAGAAGAATGAGCGAAAACAAAGGGGGAACAAGAAAAGCTGTGGCTGAAGTTGTAGTGCAGTGTGTTCTGCTGTTTTCTCCTCAGTTGGACACACATTATCTACTGCAAGCTTACCTATTTTGCACTGTCTCACTGACACGCATATTTGTCTAAGTTTTTGCCCTTGGCTTGAATGTGTACAGGCTACCACTCGTGTGTGTGTGTGTGTGTGTCTGTGTGTGTCTGTGTGTGTAACTCTGCATTTACTTAAGCTTCCTTTTTTTATTGCTATCATGCTTGACACTTGCACTCATTTGGTATAAAATTGATCACTTTGGAATTTTTGGTCCTGATAGGTGGCTGTCACTTTGTTTGGAATTGATTTCAGTGTCCTACTGAGTGACACTTTTAAGCTGAATCCTTCACATCATGTCATCTGAAAATATTTACATTTGTATAAAGTATTATTTGATGCAGAGCTTGCGAATTAAAAACAAATTCTTTGAAACTGTGGTTACTAACAGCAGTGTAACCTCCTTCCACAATACTGATTTGGACATTTATCCGATAGTTAAAAGGAGAGCTTCAGATGTTTGGCCCATATGCTTTAGTAACAAATACTGAAACATAGCCATGGAGTGCAAATGTTTTTCTGATGTTTACCATCCTAAAGTAGGTGATTTGTGGTTTCCATTTGCAGTGTGTATTTTATGTTAAGTGTGATAATGTGAATTCCATCGCTGGCCAGGTGACCACACAGCGAAGTCTGTCCACTGGGGGTTTGCAAACTGAATATTCGTTTCTTCTTCTTTTATGTGTATTCAGCTGCAGTGGCTGTTGGACAACTATGAGACAGCAGAAGGAGTGAGCCTGCCCCGATGTTCCTTGTATAACCATTACTTACGGCACTGTCAGGAACAGAAACTGGATCCGGTCAACGCAGCGTCCTTTGGCAAGCTCATCCGCTCGGTCTTCATGGGCCTGAGGACTCGCCGACTGGGCACCAGGTAGAAAGAGGAAGGGGCCGTTGCGGATGCTGCTCATGCTGATAACAGTAATCGCGTAACCATTATAGATGTGACAAGTATGATGATGCTTATATGCATTGGAGACTAGCTGATGGAAGAGGATAATGATAGTGATTACACTGATGGGAAAGCTTCTCTTCACTGGTTTCTGGCTTTTCTCTCACTGTCTACCAGAGGCAACTCTAAGTATCATTACTATGGCATCCGGGTGAAGCCAGACTCGCCACTCAACCGGCTGCAGGAGGACACCCAGTACATGGCCATGAGACAGCAGCCTGTCCACCAGAAACAGAGGTCAGCACTTTTGTACTGCCTGTCATTTTTACCTCTCCTACTCTTTTGGATTTTCTTTTCTCTTCAATTTGTTTACAGTTGTCACAAGATGCAACTGCATTTTAATAGTTTAGGTTTATTATGTTGCTCATTATTTAATCATTGACTGCTTTAGGCATTCTCATGTGTAAACCAGATTTACTATCTATTATCACTCTGTGACAGCAATCGCTAGCACATTTTCTCAATTTTTTTTTAACATTGCTACCTTCAGATCTTTCACACTTTGGAGTTATAAAGATTAATCCTGAGTATTTGAAAACAAGGTCATTCAAAGGCCTGTTTCATAATTTTCTTTATGATAATTTTGACAAATTTTGAATATTTTCAGGTTTTCTTCTTGTTTGATGAATGTTTCTTTAGTTGTGTATCCATAAAGACTTTCCTAATACTTTGTAGGTTCAAGCCTCTGCAGAAGGTGGATAGCATGTCTGACAACCTGTGTGGAAGCTCTCAGCACTGTAACAGCACTCCAGAGCAGTCTGTGGCTGCTCAAAGTCAACACCACCAGCAGTACATAGGTAAGTTATTGAGAGATTTACATGTTCCTTCCCATAACTGAGACTCAGTTCCCACATCACTCTCAACACCAAGGCCGATTTCATGTGAATTCTATCTATTGGCACAAAGGACAATTTTCTATCATGTCCCGTGTTTCATGATTCTTAGCACCCATTTTTTAATTCAATTAAATGAATTTGAGGCATAATTTATGCATTTACATAAAGATAAGTATAATAAATGTCAGACCGGTACAATGAAAGATCACGTTTCTTAAATGTTTCTGCACCATAAACCATATAATCAGCACATATGCTTAAAACTGTTCGCTTAGTATTAATTTCTGCTCGGAACACTTTTTGAGCTGTGTTCAAAATAAGTACCACCTGTTTTTTGTTTTTTTTTTGTTTCTCAATGCAGATACGGCTCACACTTTGCCTCCATTTCCTACCCCTGACTTGGGCACCCAGCCTCTGCCTGAGCGCATCAACTTGAATGATATCAAGAAGTTGCAGACACTCTATAGAGACCACTGTGAGGTGAGTTATTGCACCAGAGAACTTGTTCATTTTAAAAAAGGGATATGACCAATATCTGAAGGCTGAGCTCTTCCTTCTTGTTGTTCCACGTATTCAAAACTCCCACAGAGCTCATCACTTGCTAGAAAATGGTTAACACATAGCTGAAGGTTTAAAAACATGCATGCAGCTGATGCAGTTATGCCAATGTTCACTGTATGTCAAAAAAAAAAAAAAAGCGTAAAAATGCCTTATTCTTGATTGCAAAAAAACAACACCAAACAGTCTGTAAAGTTCAATGGTCTTGTTTCCAACACTTAAAAAAATCTGATATTCATACCATCAAAAAACAGATTGGACAACATAAAAAAAAATGGAAGAAAATATATTTTGGGGTGGTAAAAATGATGACAGTGGTCTGATTCTTGCTGTACAATGACCATGTACTTCTGTGTTTCTTATCATATCAAAAACATGCTCAGCAAACAAGAAATTTTAAAATTCACAGGATACAAATCAAACATGAGTAGTAAAAATTAGCGTATGTTTGGTAAAATCTCACCTGGTCAGAATTTTTTAGAATATGAAAGAAAAACCACAAATGGAGCTGAATGGCAGATTTATTCAAGAACGGAGTCTTCTTCTTTGGCATTATTTATCAGGTTGACATATTGTTTTTTGGGGACTTATTTGTTTTTTCAATCTGAAACATAGCTACAGCAGTTTACAGATGCCCTGTTCCTGAACTAAGTAAAGTTTTGTCTGAACTGTGTCTAGGCTAATGTAGGAAGAACATGTTGTGGAGAAATGTATTTTGTTATCAGGACAATAAATTGGGGTACACAGAAAGAGATTAAACACTGGCAATGAGGAAACCACAAATTATACTGAACATTAGAACATGGGGTTTTACATGCAGGAGAGGGACTGTGATTAAAGCAGCAAAGCTCTGGCTTTATCATATTATCCCTGCCCTCCCCTTGTCCAGTCTCACCACACTCCCTTTGTTCCAGCCGTCTTTTCATCTCTGTGCAGCTTTCAAGACATGCCAATTAACCTTTGAGCGCACTGGGTGGACATCTTGGTGTCTTTGTGGTGGCCTCCCCTTGGGCCTTTGTGTAGCCTTGTCTGTGGATGGGCACATGGGCTCCTGTCTTTGTCTGCCTGTGCATTTCTGTCACCCTCACAGCTCTCATTGCCTCTATGTGTTTAATGTTCATGCATCTCAGGTTCCTCCCATTTTGTGTGATCCTGCTGAAATGTGTTAAAACATGAGCCAAGATTTTTTTTTTACTAAAAGCATTTAAAGTTATGACACAAATAAAGGCAACAAGTTGGAATGAGGGTAAAACAGCTTCAACTTCACCTTTAATGCTGTGAAAGGTTCCCTTTTTGAGTGTGCTGTAAAAAGATGAGTATCCACTGCCGGGCAGGTATTTATTTATGTCATAGTAACTGAAAGAAAGTTGGAGAAAGGAGATTCTGATCTCCTGAATATCTTCTACATTTTTCAACATGTACTCACATTGCATAAACAGTTGATGAGGGAAAAAAAGTCAGCAAGACCAAAGTGCTGACCCTGCAAACCAGGACTGCATGTGTGCCTATGTGCCTGTTGAAGCTAAATGTTGAAGTCAAAATTTTATGTTAACATATAAAAGTCTGATGGAGAGCATCCTGTCTTTTAAAACCTCAATGAAATAAAAATACATATTAAAATGTTAGTAACTTGTGCTTGTTATAAATGTATTTATTTTTGTGTACCGTAGTGAAATATACAGTTCAGCTTTACTTTGCTGTTTCCTCACCACACATGTGGCACCATTGGGTTCTGAGAGTATTAATCAAATCTGGAACTTGCCCTCTCTATGTCGAAATGTTCTGCAGAAATCCCAAAGCCCTATGACTTTTTTTTTAATTCCTTTTTTTTGAAGCCTTCAATATGACATGACCATGTGGTTATGTACTTTGAGTCACAAATGGGCAATATGTTACAGACAATAGTTGAGATTATCTCAAAGGTCAAATTGCAAAAGGCAGCTTAGTTGTCTGCATGAAGGAGAGATGACTTCATTATTAGTAACCCTCCTGATCATCTCTGATTAATGTGAGATGTTGCAGTCAGGTAGATAATACACATTCAAAATTCAAGTTCTTTGGCCTAAATACTGTAAAGATGAGTGATGAAAGGATGCTGAAATAGATGGTTTTCACTTCGTAATCTGCTCTTTGCTGAAGCATTCTGATGTGTCATGAAAAACAGTGCTTTTGAGTTTTATATCAGACAGTGATTTTTACACTCACTATGCCTAATTGTAATTTTTTTTATTTTTTATTTTTTTTGGTTTCCCACATTCCACAAATGTTTGTTTGTTTTTATAACAGCCAGTCAAGCTTCAGCTGGGCCAATGAATTGATATCCATCCATAAAATACTTAACTTTTCAATAAAATGTTTTTGTTACTAATTTCACTCTGTGAGCCACATTATTTTGTGCATGCACAAACACGGGGGTTCAAATCTTGAAGCTTTGCTGCAGGCTGTCTGTCTGCGACTTTGCATGTCAACACTTCTTCTTTCAAAGAGGCATGCCGTTTTTCCTGTGTGGCAGAAAAAACAGTGGAGGCAAAATGCTCTTGTTGAGCGGGAATGGGGAATTCTCCTTTTTGTTTTGGAGTTCTGTTATTGACCTGTTGCTGGGGGCAACTGTAAACATGGTTGCCATGGTGATAGCTGGAGAGGAAGCAAAAACATATCATGTGATTGAAGCCGACACTGCTGTGTGTAACAAGATCCAGTGGTAAGCGCTCGTCCTGCCAGATAGAGAAAGGGGAGAATCTCTGGGCACGGTGTGAATCGTTTGCTGCAGATCCCCATGTGGCGATATATGCTCTTTAAAAAGAAAAACTGAGAAATTGACTCTTGGTTTTAGATGGATCTAATTTTCCTCTGGAGTAATAGAGTAATAGACACAAAAACACTTTTGTAATGCTTGAGTTTGCAATCCACTTCTGTTAGACCAGATCCAGGTTTTTCAAACTGTCTTTAGAAACAAACTATCATTTTGGATCAACTGCTTGTCTCGGCTTCCTTTGTGTTCGTGGACTGTTCATTTGTGTGCAGTAAACTCTGCTTTCAAAGAGGCTCATGCATTTTAACAGGAAGGAGGAAGTCACATGGTTCAGATCACTAAAAGTAGGCAGATGCTTGCACAATCCTTGAAACAAATAAGTTCGAATGCACTGAAGACTAAAAAAACAGTGAAATAAACAAATAAAAAGAAACCTGCAGCTGAAGTCTAAATGTGGTCTTTTAAGATTCTCCTGATGATTAATGTGCAGGGAGCTGTGTTTAAGCTGGCTCATTGTATAACCAGGAGGGCCCAGAGTGAGCGAGAGGCTGCCTGCCTGCCGAAACTTTGTTGTGTGTCTGGTTGCCATGGCTCAGCTCTGTATGTTTGCCCCCTCCTCCCCCTCTTCCCTTCCTCTCTTCCTCTCGCTCTGGCTTCTCTCCTGCAGGCAACTCTGGATGTGGTGATGAACCTCCAGTTCCACTATATTGAGAAACTCTGGCAGACGTTTTGGTATTCAACACCGCCATCTAGTGATGGAAATACAACCATCTCCAACAGGTCAGACCACACAGACAAGAGGAGGCAAGCATTCACTAACCTGTGCAGTCATGTTTGAAGATTAAATGTGTGAAGTGATGAACTAAGCTCTTTTCACTTGACTTTACCACAATGTTTTATTTATGCCGTGGCAATATTTACACTGTATTAAAGGGTGTTTTTCTGTTTGCAGTGATGATGATCTGGAAGGTTTGATTCCCAGAGAGAAGCTGCTGGCTCTCTGTAAATATGAACCCATCAGACTATGGATGAGGAGCTGTGACCACATCCTGTACCAGGCCCTGGTGGAGATCCTCATTCCTGATGTGCTGCGTCCTGTTCCCAGTCAGTACTGCTCTGTTTTTATATTTAGGATTTGTGAGTTTAAAAACATTTTAGGAATCTGTGGCAAACCTATTAACTGGTTTTATTGATATTTCTCAGAATATGTCAGAAGAAATTTCTCAGAATGTAGCTGACTGTTTTTACCAACAGAAAAGTCACAAAAGATAGTCACTTTCACACAACAGAATATTAATGAATGTATTAATGAAACTGGTAAAAGTCCAATGAGTATGTGTGCCTAAAAAAGTCAGTGAAATAAAAGTTTCAGGTCTGGCATATGCACTAGCCTCTTCATTATGCTTTATACTGTCTTCATATAAATATATATTGTTTTTTGAAACTTGTGAGTGAAAACATCTACTTTTTCTATGGAAATATGTTACTTTCCAAGACTGGAGTTCGAGTGGCAGGGTTTCCTTATGGCATACAGTTATCAAATTCTAAATCCTTAAAAAAAATTACCCTTCAACATGACATTCAGTAGATTTGAATGTTTTTGTTGTAATTTTTTTAACCGACAGTAACTTCTGCAGAATAGAGACCTTTCTTTGTTACTTTGTAATCCAAGCTGTTCTGTTTCTTCAGGCACACTCACTCAGGCCATCCGTAACTTCGCCAAGAGTCTGGAGGGCTGGCTGACAAATGCCATGACCAACTTTCCTCAAGAGATTGTCCGCACAAAGGTAACAGCAAAAACTGTCCCCCTGTGTCCTCGGACGATTCATATGGTTGGCATGGTGATGCAGTGGCTAGCAAGAAAGTATGGGTGTAAATCTGTCTGTGCCCACGCCTATATATGTGTAATTTCTTCGAATGTGTATATGTGTAATTAATTTTGATGCTCAGCATTTAATATTAACTACTGAAAATCTTGTATTACGACTGTGCGATCTGTCTTTGCAAATAAAAAGTTGGTGATTTCATCTGTATGCTACAGAGAGTTTCAGCCACAGCCTGTCTTTAGAAATGACAGGCTGAAATACTGAAATAACTCTATTAAATTAAATAACATCAAATTTACATCATTAGTCAGAGCAAATTTTGAAAACTTGTCAAGTTCTTATACTCTTCCCTCCTCCTCTTTTTTTTTTTTTTTTTTTTAACCGCCACACATGAAGGTGGCGGTGGTCAGTGCATTTGCACAGACTTTGCGACGTTACACCAGTCTGAACCACCTGGCCCAGGCAGCACGCGCCGTCCTCCAGAACACCTCACAGATCAACCAGATGCTCTCCGACCTCAACAGGGTGGACTTTGCCAATGTCCAGGTAAAGTTTGCTGCCAGTTCCCAGCTCATTTAAAGTGAAAACTCCATGTTTGTGCAGCACAAGATGCACCTTGTGTCAAAGATGTGTCTGTCTGTCATTGTTTCTTGCTGAATGTAATGAGATGCGTATGTTTTGTCCAACAGGAGCAGGCTTCCTGGGTGTGTCAGTGCGATGAGAGCGTGGTTCAGCGTCTGGAGCAGGACTTTAAGGTCACTCTGCAGCAGCAGAGCTCTTTGGACCAGTGGGCCACCTGGCTGGATAATGTGGTCTCTCAGGTGCTAAAGCCTCACCAGGGTAGCCCCAGCTTCCCTAAAGCTGCACGCCAGTTCCTGCTAAAATGGTCCTTCTACAGGTATGACAGAGGAAATGCTAAAGTGTGTAGACATACCCCACTCTGTTGTTAAAATGCTTTTTAGATGATAGCTTCATGACACATTTTGTTTATGCATCTTTCTCCTGTAGTTCAATGGTGATCAGAGATCTGACCCTGCGCAGCGCTGCCAGTTTTGGCTCCTTCCACCTGATTCGCCTTCTTTATGATGAGTACATGTTCTACCTGGTGGAACACCGTGTGGCGCAGGCCACTGGGGAGACTCCTATTGCGGTCATGGGAGAGGTGAGAGAAATCACTCCTCTCTATGGAAGACAAACAATATCACTTTCAGGCTTTGAAAACTAAATGGTTAATAAACTTCAGATCTTCTGTTATGTTCTGACAGACCTCTCTAAAGCTGCATTTATGAGGCAGATTTTGTAAAATAAAGTTGGAAACCTTTTTGGTTGTTTCTCACATCTATTAGTTTAACTATTGATTCTGTAATTCACCATATCTTTGACTCTTGTAATGCAAATAATTTTATTAAGCTTAATTTTTTCAATGATACTTTTTCTAACCTGTCTTAGTTTTATTATTGACTAATAAAGTTAATTCTTTTGCATTTGTTGCCATTCGTGTTTCTTGATATGAAGCACTTGTGGCTGAAACCTTCTTTACAAATGAGTTTGCCTTGTCTTACAGTTTAGTGACCTGAGTTCAATGATGCCGTCACTTATGGAAAAAGGTAAGCCTTCAGTGACTGTGGGTGTATCTGTGATCTGCTCATCAATGCTTAGATGTCATCAAAACATAAACCTTTTGGTCTGCTTTACAATGGAGACAGCCGTCAGAGCACCACATGTAAACATTTTGTCCCAAACATGTTTGACCCCAACTAAGCGTTAATGAAAAATGAAACAGCCTGTTTTGCAGACTGAATTTAATTTGGCCCTAAAATAACTAATGTGTATATCTTAGTCTCTCAACTCATATAAATGAAAAAGATATAAAACAATGTCAAGGCATCTTTTTTAAATGCATTGTCTGGCTGTTTTGACCTGCAGCTGTAAATTAGTTGCATATTTTTCTCTCCGTTTTTTCCCCTCAAAAACACAGTAAATTGTGTTTAGTAAATGGAATGATCACCGAGAACCTGTCTGTGTGCTTCTAGATGCCTCTTTCTCTGATGAGATGAGTGACCTGGGCAGCGACGGCGACACATCCAGAGGACCGACTGAACCTGCTGTAAAGAGAGAGAGGATTGAAATGAGCCACCCTCTGCAGTAGATGTGAGTTCAGTCTGACCCAGGCCAGAATCAGAGCTGTCTGAGAGCCGCGTCGGTCCCCGAGAAGGTAGTTTGAGGGGCTTATCTGGGACGTAACCGCTCTCGGCCTGAGTGTCTTTCTGCAGTTTATGTGTGCAATGTACATAGAGATGAGTGTAGCAACATCAGTCCTCCCCTCATTAGTATTCATAGGGATGATGGACTTTCTCCAAGAAAGTTCAAACATCTGCATTTTCATTTTTTATTTTCGTTACTCACATGGATGTAACACCAGTCTGATTGTCTTTCTGTTTTTGTTGCAACTGTGAATGACTTTGTGCAGTACCTTTTTGTTGGATGTGTAACCTTTGAATGATGGTGTGTGCTGTTCTTGTAAATCTTCTTTATCTCAGTTTCCTTTCTCAATTTAATTAGTTGTGCCATAGTGTCTTTTGAGTGCCTTAGATCGCTAACTTTAAAACCACCACTTACAGATGTCTATCTGTCCCTCAGCCGTGCCTCTACCGCAGGATGAATGTACCGTCTCCAAACCTCAAAAATTCAAAGCACCTTTAACGTTGATTCGGTGTAGGTGTGTTTTCCTTATTGCCTTTGCTGCAGCTTGTTGCAAACACAAAACTAGAAAGTAAAACAAGAAGAAAATACGACCTACAGACCCAAAGGACCTTCCCCTCACTCGTTCCCACCAGCCTAGCTATAGTCTTTGCTCTGCGTGTCAGACATTAGGACCTCATGAAATAGTCAGGAAAGCAGGTAAATCTGTTACCTTAGCCATGTCAGATGTGGGTTTGTTTACCTCAATAGATTTCTATGCTGTGCTTCATTTGACTCGGATGACATGAGGCCAGTATGAAAAGACAAAATGTAGCCACTGTCCTGTTTTGTGTCCCGCTTTATTTCTTTCTGTGTACATAGTTCCTCCATGCTCCTCCAGTGGTTGAATCTTGTGCTTGGTCTCTTTCACCATTAACAGAATTGAACCATGTCCAGCGTGATCAGAGACAGATCTATGATTGGTCCCTCGGTGGCACATTTCATGTAAGGAAGGTAAAGAGAGCACACTTTGCACCTGTAAACCAAAACCCTGCTACAAAAAAAGGATTTTGTTGATAACTGAGGTGGCACACGCTTCTGGACTTAACCGGTTACAAAATAAAATATATTACTTGAAATATACTGCAAGATATACATATGATTGCCACTTTCAAAATATTGGGAAATATTATTATTAAACCTCATGGGAATGTATTGCAGGATATTTTCCAATGAACTGCAATGTTTTGTTTTGTAGGGGAAGGTAGTTTGATATCACCCTGTTAGTTAAGTCTTAACTTCTGTTTGATGGAAGAATACCGTGCATTAATTGAGGACTTTACCTATAATAAATTATATCTATGATATCTTTAATGTTAAAAGTGCGTACTCTGTGGCCTTTGGCTTTCTCCTAATCTGTTTCTCTCCTCTTACGCTGTGTTGGGTTGGTCACATTGTATCACAGGGATATTCTTTGATGTGTAATCGATTAGACTGGTGTGTGTGATAAATTTGTTTCCGATCTCAGTTGTTCAGTGTTTCAAATTCAGTTATTACTGTGGTGCTCATGCTCCTCAGTAAGCTATTGAACTGTCAAAAGTACACTTTCTATTTATGAGAACTAATATGATTTGATGGACTTGAGCTTTGTGTTGAAATCAGTGCGGGGTTGGGTTTTTTTTCCCCCTATCCCTCCTCCTCTTTCCCCTCTTTGGATGATTTTGTTGTAGCGATGAGAATTGTCAGAGTTATTTAAGGCTTTTTGTAACTTGTGCCTGTCACAGTAATTTGCCTTAAAGTGCTTTGGGGAAGAATAATTTTTATGTGTACTTTGTAATGTTTTGTAAGGTTGTTTTAGATTTTTTGGCGGAGGATTATTTTTTATCGAACTCTGTTCTTCTTACAAGTATACTGAACCCTTATTTTTGTGTATTTTTAAATCTGTTCTCGACTACAATTTAACTAGCTCAAGGACAGATGATGGTCTGTAATAAACAACATAGTTCAGCTGTATTTTGTATTCGGTCACATGTGTAATAAATCGGTGTAAACGAAAGCGTTTGAGAACATTTATTTTTATTAAATATCAACATCACAAAACTTTAAATGGAACAACTGCTCAACTTACAAACATTTTTTTCTCTACTCACTTGATCCTTTAGGATGATCTTGAAATACATTATTTACAGAATGCAAAAAAAAAAGCCTTCCTTCAATGGCAACTGCTCTCCAAGCAGTAAATATGTTAACTTAATTCACTCAAGTGATTTCCTTGACACTTGTTCTTACAAGGTTCTGACATGAAGCATGTTTAGAGTTTCTTGTTACAAAGGCACACAGAGCACAATGTGAACAGAGGGGTTTAGGTCATAACAGAGGTTTTCTTCCTGGAAAAACTCCAGTTACAGCACACAACCGAAGTTAAAATGAAATGACGAGGAAGAAGAAAAGGCTCGACCCTAGAAGAGTTTCAGAAGTGAGTGCACACTGTTCTTCAACGCTGAAGCTTTGACGTTTTTAGACATCCTTCCTCCTCCGCTGAGATGTCCACTCAGATGATGGAAAAGTGCAAAGTTGACTGAACCCTCGACGATGGGCCTTTTAGGAATCTGACAGTCCTTCGCAACCTTCACAAGGAGCAGCCTGCCATGTACTTCCCTGTCGAACACATCAAAAGACATGATGAAAAATCAATAAGAGAAATAAAAGGTCAAGTGAAGATGATGATTTCTTCATGGGTTTGATGAAAATTCAGATTCTGTTCCATCTGGTGAATAAGAAGCTCAAGCTTGCTGTTTGCTTTGCAAATAGTAAGTATTAATATCTCTTCCCCAGCTCCCCCTGAAGTCGGTATTAACACGGTATGTGTTTGATGCAGTACGTTCGTAAACCCGCCTAACAGTAAGCACCCCCGGGGTTTAATTTTAGCCTGGGCTTTAAATGGGAGAGTTTGCATGTTCTCCCTGTGCCTGCACTTGATTGTGGTTTCAAGGCCAATTCACACCATCACAATGATACTTCAGGATGTTGATATGTTAGTGCTTTTCAGGGATTTAACAAGCATCCAATTCATTAATGTTATGGAAGTAAGTT
Source organism: Salarias fasciatus (assembly GCF_902148845.1). Classification (NCBI taxonomy): domain Eukaryota; kingdom Metazoa; phylum Chordata; class Actinopteri; order Blenniiformes; family Blenniidae; genus Salarias; species Salarias fasciatus. The sequence goes on along the minus strand of NC_043766.1, from coordinate 13,158,750 downwards.
TTTTAAATTAGCGAGTATCGGTGTTATGTATATCCAGAAAACTTGAGTCTTATTCAAAATCAGGATAATCATGTTTCTCCGTGGCATGTTTAGAGTCGCAGTACCCTGCAGTACCACCAGGTGGTGTAATGAGTCACTTTAACAGTTTTCACATGTCTACATAAAGTCTGAGCGTATTCAGAGTGTCACCTGTGGCGAATCTCTTCTTGACCAAAGACATTCGGTAGCGGCTGCCCACCAGCTCCACGTCCATCCCCGACAGTGAGGCGCCAGAGCCCACAAACTGAACAGCCAGGCTTGGTGGAGGGCCGCGAGGGACCTCCAGGCACTGCCAGCTGGCACACAGAGTCCCTGAGCCTGAGACCACACATGCAGAAGTATTCAGGATGTCAGTTAGCAGCATGACGACGATCACTGGAACAAAGTTTCTATAATAAGAGATATTCCATAAAAAAACACTTATTTGAAAGTTTGTTGGTTTGATGGCACCCATGAATTTTCTGAGACTCCACTTATATATATATATATATATATATATATATATATATATATATATATATATATATGTATGTGTGTGTGTGTGTGTGTGTATATATATATACATAGTTAAAAAAAAAAGAAAAAAAAATCAAGGACTGTATTCAGTTTAACACAAATGTACCTTTCAAATAAATTCTTTATTTGCAAACTTAAAATCGTCTAACTTTAACAACTTGAAAAGGTTCAGGCCATAAAATTCACATTGAAAAAAAATATATTCATTGAGAGCTTCACAACGAATACAGCAGAATCGTGTGTTCAACGTCTTTTCAGCCCCCATCAAAACGAAATATGTCTGAAGAGGTTCGATTCAGTGTTGAAGATGTCCTGTCAAACCTATTAAATGCACTCTCAGGAGAAGAAGTAGTTATGGTGACCTTTCAGTGCTTCGGCAACAGGATCAACAATCAGCAAAACATAAACATTTTAAGTTTTTTTCCATCACATCGATCACCAATGGTTCTGATTACAGAGGTAATCGCACATCACTGACAAAAGAACAAAGTCACGGGGAGAAATCCCGCCGTCTGACAGAGGCCAAGGAAACCTTCAACTGCACATCATGTCTCAACTGTGCGTCTTTAAAGTTGGTGGCTAATATCCAACGCTGATCTGACACAGTAAAATGTGATTTGTTCAGTCAGTTTTACATTCAGAGGCACCTTCACCACTACTTCTTCTCTCGCAGGATGTCGACAGCAGCTGCCACGTTCAAATGCTAATGCTGCGGTTCAAAAGGTAATGAAAAGGCTTCGGCTGCCTACAAAGGGAAGGATGTGAAGCACAGAGATCTCTTTACTCGGCGCTCAATGACTCATTTTTGCAGTTGTCAACATGATGTAGAGATGTGAAGCTGATTAGAAGGTAACTGAGGGGGAAACTGTCACAGTTTTAATGAGGAGGCTAATTAATAAGTAGACACAAGGCAGGCGGAGACAGGGAGTCAGGTGTGGAGTGTCTCGCATTTCCTAATCACAGCTTTCTTGTTCAATGAGAGTTTGAAACAAGCAGACATATTTTATTAAAAGAAAAAAGAAAGAAATAAAGAAAAGCAAAGCTCTGACCTTTGCTGTGGTTGGTCGGGGATAGATTGGAGAGCTTCCATAGCAGCCGTCGCTCTTCAGCATTCCTACAGAGAAAAAGAAAATGGACAGTGGAGCCAAACCCGTTCCTTCATCTCCATCCTCTGATATCCTTAAATGCTTGACGTTATTTTATTCACAGAGCCATCAGCTCACTTTTAGATAAACAGATAATTTCATTGTTACACTGAATAATTAAGAACATGACAATCGCAGGTGCTTTGCCTCACTAAATGAAGCAAAACCTAAATCTGTTTCATGTAAATTCACATCAAACATGAAAAACTAAGACACTATTAGATGTGAAGAGTTGTCAAAAGTTAAAAAAAAAAGGACTATTTCATTCATGTTTCACAGGCACTTATTTTCACTGTTAAAGTGACAATCATTAAGGAAGAATTTGTCTGGATAGTTTTAAAGCTATCGGCATAAACCTTCATTAATCCCATTGGAAAGATTATTTCTCTGCATCTAGGTCGTCCTTTTCAAAGTTAACTTCACACACTAGAACAGTCTTTGTCAGGGACCCTTGGTGACAATTGAACACTGCAGCAGCTATTTGTTGAGAACAAAATGCTCAAAAAGCACATTGACAGTTATTAGCATTTAAATAAATTCCTAAATGGAAAATAATCGCAATAGTTTTTGGCTGAAAATAATAAATACATCTGATTATTTTCCGCAGGTTCCACCCAGTTTAATTTGCACACAGATAATCTTTGATCTAATATGATATTTCTGAATCCCTAAATGTTTTTTTTTTTTTTTATTTGTATGATTTAAACTCATTTAAAAAATTTTTAAATCGTCCACCAAATGGATTTAACAACAGCTGCACCCTGATCAAGAATCAGTTCGACTGGAGTCTCAAGCACGATTTTAGTCAAGACTCAACATTTTAGGAACTTTTTTTTAATCTAAAGATTTTCTAGTGACATGATGACGACTCTCTCGGTCCATCATCGGGTCGCTGCTGCTCACCAGGAGGCTGGCGGCTGGCACTGCAGGTCCGTGGCGGTGTGGTCCAGCGGCAGCAGCACCTGGACGGCGGTGAGCTGGGTGGAGGGTGCGGTGGCGGGGCAGCAGTGATAATCCAGGGACACCCGGGTCACCGTGCCGCTGCGCTGGCACTCGGCCGACAGCAGGAGAGGAGCCCGGCCTGGATCCTGAGAGGACACCTGAGGAAGAGAAAACGATTTTAAACGGTGTTTAAAACCAGAAGAGCAGAGGAAACTAAAAGGGAGGCGGTGTTTACACTCATGACCTGATATTTGAGGACGCCGACGTTGTAGTATGAGGCCTGGGGGTTAAGTTCAGCTTCTCTCTGCAGGTAGACCTGCAGAGCCTGCATGTTGAACCAGAAGTCTCTGGTGTCTGGATCACTCTGAGATGGATCACTGTGAAGACGCAACGATAAAGACGTGAAACAAACACACTTGGTCAGTTTCATTAGTATTAATTAGCATGTTTGAATGGCTACTCTCTACCTGAAACAGGGTCTGGATCCCACCCTACAAACTATCTGTCTTATCCTTCTCTCTCCTCCTTTCCCCTCACCCCAGCTAGGACTGCAGGAAGATTCCACCTCTCACTCTGGTTCTGCAGGGTTCTTCCTATTCAAGGGCAGTTTTTCTCCTTCCACCATCGCTGTGGTGGCTCAGGTGGAATTGTTGGATTTTTATTTTTCCATAAAAGTGCCTTGAAATGACTACAATATTTGGTGCTATAAAAGTAAAACTGAATTGAATTGGAGTACGAGGCTTTAATTCATGAGATCCCATGATGGCATTAATGATGAAAAGGCACTGAGTGAACTCTGAATACATGTAATCAAATCTGCGCTCATCAATGGGCTCCTGCTATGTAAGAGGTGCATGGACAGACGCCGGCCTAACCAAAGCACTCCAGTAAGGACAGCAAGACAAGGAAAAGACTTAGGGAAAACAGCATTTTGAAGCCCTTTTTAAAACTATAGCAAGAGCCTTCACTTTGATAGAAAAAGGCCACCGTGCTTGCTATTTCAAGTTCTGTGTATAAAGGCAGCATTGAGCAGGCGAGCTCTCCACAGGCTGACGAGAAGCAGGACATTCAACCACAGCTACCACGGAAAAAATTCCATCGAAATATAGATGTCATTGATCAGCTGAATTGCAAACAGTGAAATAGAAATTTGAAATAAATAAATAAATAAATAAATAAATAAATAAATAAATAAATAATATAGGACTGTTAAGTAAAAGCAGGGCACAGCAGACCTAAAGAGCAGCTTTTGATTAGGTAGAAAGTGATCGATCCGGGAGATGTTGACCAGTCTGAAGCTGAGCACGGGAACATTGGGGTTGGCTGTGAAAATACGCGTGATGCCTGCTGGGAACGACATCGTCAAATCGCCTGTGATCTTCACCAGACAGCTGAGGAAAGGAAAACAAAACAAAACACACAAAACATTAAGGTGGCTGTTTTGAAAGAATGCCAATAAAGAGTCGATAATACGAAGAGCGGGAGAATCGGTGAGCGCTGCACTGACCGGTTGTGCTGTCCTCCTTTAAAGTAGGCATTGATATATTCTGTGATGGCTGCGGCGACCGGCCAGGCCTCCTGCGTGCTTAGGGAAATGGGACTAGGACCTCTGGATAGATGCACTGAAGAGGAAAACAGCAGCAGAGTCATGTGAGAGAGAGAGCAGAGACAACCAGACATGGTCCTGAAGCCGTCCTCGAGAGGCTCACGCTGTCTCTGCTGGTCCTGGTGCTGGTAGGGCAGCGGAGACACCTGTCCTGTCCGGGCAGGGCTGGTCGCTCTGTTCTGCCCTCCCCAGTCACCGTCTCTGGCTTGAGGAGCCCACTCGCTGGGGCTGGAGGAAGATGAGGAGGTGAGGGAGGGGCTGGGCTCCGGCAGAGGGGACGAACACAGCGACCGGGACTGGAAGACAAAGCGCTGTTATCAGCACTACCATCGTATCACGCTGGCAGTATTAGTACTGTTGCATCATGGTGATAACGTGATTTTTTTTTTTTTTTATTTTACTTTGAGTGAAATAATAAGATCAGATAGTATGAATGTGTCCAACTGGCTCAGCTGCTAATTGCTGATTGATACTCACTCTCTCGCAGCCACTCAGTCGCCCTGAGGACCTCTTGGCTCGAGCCGTCCTCGACGGAGCAGCTGCCACCACTTCAGCCGTGTCCTGTCTGTAGTTATGCTTGGAGCCTTTCAGAGAAACAACAAGCCCATTTGAATGGCACAGTGAGCTACAAACTAACAGACGTGCTCTGAACTCAGTATGAGCCGCTGTGATCAGCAGAACGAGGAAGGAGCTGTAAACAGCGCCAGAACATGCTGGCATCCACAGTCTGTTTGTGCTTGGTTTATCTGAAAGATTTAACATCTTGTGGGTGTCTGAACATGTTTCAGTGATTTGCCACTCTAGTGAGGAAGAACCAAACAAATCCCAAACAGTTAATGTCTTGTAAACACTGAAAGTCTTCTGCGTGTATTATGACAGCACATGAATTTAAACAGACTTTTATCAAAGAGACTGATGGATAACATGGGGAAGCTTTGACTTATTGATCGTTAACGTATCAATCAGACCTTCCAGGGTGTAACGGGTGGAGTGTAGTGGTTAGGCTGGACTCACATTAACTTCAGTAATAATGAATTACTGCATTAGTGGTGAAGGAGCAAGGCGGGAAAAGAAGCTTTTACACTTCACATATTACAACACTGAACCTCAGCTTTGACTCACTGGTTTAGTTCGGTATTTGCTCTGAGCCCTCATGACAGTTTAAAACTGCGGACAAATATATATGAAGAAAACCAATACCACTATGGTGGCAAAGGTGCTGTGCGAGCATCTCTTCTTTCGTTTGCCTGAAAACCTTTCTGAGTGTTTGACGAAAACATCAATGTACAGGTTTTCTCCTGGTAGAAACAAGACACCAGGCCCCCCGTTTTCCTCTTTCTATTCAATTAATAAATCTTTCAATGGTTTTTAAGCCTCTGCGGCTGTATCACCCAACCACCTCGCTTTTTTTCAGAAGGTTTAATTAAGCTTAACAACACAGTTTCAGAAAGGCAGCTTTTAATTAAGAATCCATTATTTGCACAGTGCAAGGCGTAGCTCGCACCCATCACCCAAAAACGGCGGACAGCTGTTCAACTTTTTTGTTGTTTCTGTCAATCATTATGTTGTGTCTGTCTGCAAACTTGGATATTATATATAATATTGGATATTTCAATATGGCATTTTAGGAAGATGTTGACAGATCGGTAATTTTTGTATTTTGCCCAGTCCTAAAACCCTCAAAATCTAAAACTATCAAACACTAGAAAATTTCAAACATCCTAAAAAAGTGTCACACATCAGGCTGGACAATGTTTTAAAAAAGCTCACACAAAAAAACAACACAGCATATTTCTTAATTGTGCCAGAAACACAAAAGTGTGCTTAAGTGTAGTTTTCTGGTATCTTGTACTTTTAAATTTAACTCCCCAATTTCCAGACAAGTTTCTGTACAACACTGACTCCTTCCACTGGGTTTAATTTTATTTGGCACGTGAGATAAATCAAAGGATTTTGTGATTGAATGATTGCTTCACTAATCTTACTTTTGCATACGGCTGTTGTTTGTCTTCCTTCTCACTGTTGTCAGTTAATAAACCCAATTCTCCAATACTGCAGCAGTTTACTTCAGCAGGTTTTAGTAACTTAAATAGTATCTATGCTGACCATCACGGAGCCAACAGCTCAGCTAATGTGTCACCGAAACGCTACAATATTACAGCAAAATCACACGACGGGACGAATTCTGACAGTGATGTCTTAGAAGTGAGCTTGTCTGGAGGTGAGTCATGCTGTCAACCCCAAGAGCTCCCAGTGCACCGCACTGTAGCAGCCCACCACACCCAGTGTGAGTAGTGAAGGTCTGAATGAGACTGGTGAAGGAGAAGTAATTTCACCAATAAGATCATCACAGTGACTATAACTTAAAATAACACGTTAGCTTCCAAAGTGACTGTTTGCTTGTTTTTAGAGAAGCTAGTTCAGTAACTCCATCAGTTTTCTAGTAGGTGTAATCATTCACTGAGTTCAGGGACTTGCACCAAACTGGAACAACGGCAGACAGAAAACATGAACAATCTGTGTGTCTACCAGACAGTCTATAAGAGGAAAGTGACTGAGCAGAATGAAATGGTGACTACTGAACATGATGTCTGTGAGAAAAAGCTTCATACCTGAAAACTGAAGCAGACATTGAATATAAAGCAGAATCAATCTCCATCAGCCTCATTCCGGAGGAGAGTCTGGAGTTGTTGACTCAAAAACCAGAAATGTTCTCTAAAGAAAGGCTTTTTAAACACTGAGTGCACAGCAGAGCCTGACGCTAGTCACATCTGTACTACTGAACTGAACAAAGGGAGTATGTTTGTCTCTTCTAATTAACTCTGAGTCGCTGCAGGTTTCAGGTGATGCTGTCATGTTGTGTGTGTTTCACAGTCTTCTCGGTGAGACTATAAGGAAGTAACATTTCAAAGGCCATAAAGAGAAGGAGAAGTCTGTACCCTTTCGAGAGCTGACACTGCAGGTGATCTGAGTGTTCAGATCCAGGCAGTCCTGGTCCTTGTCTGTTGAAAAGCACAAGTCCTCCTGCGGCCCTGAATGCCTTGTGAGAGGGGGGGCGTTCCTGCGCGGCTCACTCTCTGACAATCGGTGTTTCCTCCTTTCTCCGCCTCCATCTGACTTCCCTTTCCCCGCCTCTTGTGATTTGGAGCCGACGCCTTCGTTGAACGGGTTGTGGACTGAGTTCCAGTGCATGAGCTCCTTCTTCGAGTGAGCCGATGGCAAGGAGCTCGAGTGAACATCAACTCCGAGTTTGTTGCTGTTAGCGGGGCTGGTGGGGCTGACGCCGCCGCCGCCGTGTGAGAGGATACCTCCCGCCGCCGCCGCCAGCGTTGACTGGTGCGTCGGGCTGCCAATCATGGTGATGGCGAAGGGGTCGTCAGAAGAAACAGGGGGAGGGAGGCTGCGGTCTCGCTTCCTGTCTCTCTCTTTACGGTTGGAGGAGGATGAAGAGGAGGAGGAGGAGGGCGTCGGCAGCGTGTTGGTGTCGGCGAGAGCGACGGAGAACGGGTCCACTCGCGCCTCCGTTCCCCTGCCATGCTGGGCGGGGCGAGGCGGCGGGCGCGCCCAGGCGTCCGACAGGTTCACCGTCTCCTGGGTGACAGTCCTCTCGAAGGCGGCGAGGAAGGGGTCCTCGGGGGGGATGTGTTTGCAGTTCCACACCGACGACTCCATCTCAGGTGGGGGCAGAGACTGGGAGAAGGCCGGGAACTGCACCGAGGTGGGGTCCAGATCCGGTGGGACACGAGACGGACGCGATGAGGCGACGGACCAAACGCTGGCGGGGTCTTCGTGTGGGTGCGGACCACGTCCAGGGACGGGGTCCAGGAACGCAGAGAAGAAAGGGTCCACGGGTCGACCCAGCGTTGACGCCTGGTCTTTACTCTGCGACATCAAGGGCCAGGCAGCCCAGCCGACCGGCTCGGGGGACAGTCCGAGGGGCTGATGGGACGGAGAGTCCAGGCCAGAGTCCTGAACGTTTTCTGGTGACGAGGAGTCGGAGGAGAACGCAGCATCTGACACACACAACACACACAAACCAGGGAGTACATGGGTGAAAATCAGCAAAGGGAAGGTCAAATGACAGAAAAGAAGGACTCCGTCTTGTAATTTAAACTTTTTTTTTAATCTTGCAAGAGAAAACCTAGAGCCTGTATGTGAAAACCTGATGTTTGCATTCCAGATTTCTTTTGAATAAATAAATAAATAAATACCGAAAACCTCTCTTGTCACATTGGCTCTACATCTGTCAATCTTGTTTCAAAATAGTTTTATAGGTTCACTCTTTAACTGTTGTGACAAGAAAAATCAAGGAAATGATGATTTTATTTGTCTCTTACTAACTTCAGTTACTCTATAAGTTGTATTTTTTTCTTACTTGTTATAATTATCCTTATAAATCCTGCTGATGAATGAGCAGGTATTTTTGTGTCTTCATTAAAACCAAGAAACTCGACAAAATGAATAAAATAAATGAAAGAAAATGAGCTTTCAAATTTATATTAAACAGTTTTTCAAACTTAAACAGGTTTGAAAGAAACTATCTTCCTTACATTCACTGGTACCAAAAGCGGTGGGCTCTCTCAGTTGTTCTCGACTGTCAAAGCTTTTGGACTTGAAGGCTAACTCCAGCGGCGGTCCAAAGAGGCTGTCTGAGCCCGACGCCGTCAAACTCAACCTGAGGGAGGAGAGAAGGAACACGGACAGGTTTGTGTGATTAGACCAAACTGACAGAAGTATTTAAAGGAACACAGTTTTGATGTGTAGCCAGTGTTGTTTCAAGTAGTGCTTTTAAAAAATTAAATTTTGTCCCCTCTTTCAACAATTTCAAAAGCAAGAGAAGTCAGTGTAACTTGAGTTATGAGGGGGGACACTTAGAAGTTCTCCTGATGAAGCAGTTTAACTTAAGCGAACAAGTTTCTCTGCCTGGCCAAGAGACCAAAAGCGAGAATGAGACGACACTTTGCACAGAGCTGTCGTACCTGCTGTGGTCGGGGCTGGAGGTGGACCTGCACAGGCCATCCTGCTCTCCATCTGCAAAAATAAACCACACAAAGAGATCCAGAGACTCTCTGCAGAAAATGCTCCCTAATCAGGTCTAATCAGCAGTGGGACCTTCCTCCTCGGAATGCACAGTTGAGGGAAAACCCATCGGCCATTACCTTCCTGGTGATAAATGCCAGCAATTAGCCCGTTCTCACTGAGCTCCAGCCACTGCGGCTGTCACTGCAGAGTCATCACTTTAATCAGATGCTGCTCATTAATCCTGCTGCGTCTGGATTTAAGAGGGAGACTCCTGCTGCTGGAGTGCGGCGGGTTGTAGCCTCCCGCTCCAGCCTAACCTACAGGCGGCTAACGAACCTGGAGGTGATGAAACAAGCGAAGTGCGAGCAGAGAGCCGGCTGTGACTAACGGAGGGAGTGAAGGTCGACCTATGAAGAGATTTGCTGTCCAGTGGGAACCAAAGCAGGCTGGAGGCGCACAGATACAACTCAAGGACTTAATCAATTTACTGATGCTGCGAAATGTAAAGGGACGGTGATGTGAAACTTTCATTATCAGTGGAAACACTGGCGGAAGATCATATTTTTAGTGTTGACCGATGCAGAAATAGAACTGAATATTAATTCTCTTTTCATCAATTATTTGTTCAGTTACTAATGCAAAGCAATTAATCTTTAAAGCTATAGAAATTCAGGGAAAAAATGAATATAGATGAATGTTTTAGTGTTAAATAATCAGTTTTTACCATGGACTGTATTTCAGTCTATGGTTTTTGCTCAAACCAAAAATACCAAAATCATTATAAGCCACAATTCTCAACAACAGTGTTACATTAATTTCCTTCTGGTAAACAAATTTGCAGATTTGATGGTTTAAGCTTCGAAACAGACTCACCTCTGTGGGAAGCAGGTTCACCTTCTTCAGTTCGGCCCCCTGCTGAACTCGAGTTTCCTGCAGAGACCCAGTGGAAAACACCACCTGTTAAATGTGTCTCATGAGCTTCATTGCTTCATGTTAAAAGCAGAGATTGTTCCAGATGCTAACAAATATGTAAACCTATTGCACTGAACTTACTGGAGAGATGACGTTTCACCGGAACCTGGAAGAAGAGAGACGCTGTTTAGAATACTCGACTGGAAAAATATGATTTATAATATCCACTTTTTGCATTTATTGTCTATAAAAAAAAAACCCTACAAATTTGCCTGTGCTTCCTGTGCTTTATTTCTAGAACTTTAATGCAGAATTGAGTTATAAATGATATAAACTCCAAAGACTTTGGAGTCATGTTTAAAATATTAATTAAATGCCCATTCATTATTTACAAGATAAAATATAAAACAAACACATTAATATAATTTTTGCAACTGCTATTATACAGTAATTAAACAGAGAGTTTGTAGTATTTTGTTGGGAGACATTTTGCGAAGTAAATGAACATTTCTGCCAAAATGTCAGTGTAACGCTAAAAATCTATATTGTTTTTTACCATCTTAAAAAAAAATCAGTGGTGAAACTGGGCGGGGTTCAGAGATGGAGCTTTCAAGCATGTCGCCGGAGTCGTCTCCACATTGAAAACAGACCTGCTGCTGCCGCACCCCTCTGTTAGGGGGCAGAGTCAAGGACCCCACAGTGGCCTTCAGCTCCTTCTCTGTAGCCACAGAGTTGCTGCGATTGCTGCTGGCCACCGGCCTGATCTGGATGTGAAACTTCTTTGGCTCTTCGTCGTCACAGTCTGAATCACTTGAAAAGAAGTTGTTGTCCTTTTCCTCAGAACAGCGTACAGAAGGAGGGAGACGAAGGTCAAGGAGAACAAGAACCAACTGCAAACAGTGGCAAAGCACCAACGAGTCCGGAAATAAAGCTTCGGCTCTTCACCAATCAGCACGTTTAAAGTTCAGTCATTATGTTTGATGGGACAACTCAGGGTCTGCAGCCAGACTTTATGATGGATGGACAATTTGTCTGTGTGCAGAAAATCAGATTTAACCTTCTAAACTAAGATAGAAAAAAGATGTGATTAATCATGTATGTAATAAAATAATAATCAAGCAATTAAAAATTATTCTCTATTTAGCTCACTTTAAACTGAAAGATACGAATATTGTTGGCTTGTTGTTTCCATCCATCCATCTTCTCACAGTTTAATCTGGAAGGCTGCAGGGGAATGTTTCCAATGAAAGTAAATCAAAAATAAAATTAAAAAAAAAAAAAAAAAAGCATTTTTAAATGGAAATTTATTAAAGCTACAGGAAACCACTGCAGACTGGTTGAAAAGCTTCATGTTGCACAGACCTGGTGTATTCTATTTTTACTTTGTATTAATGTTTTCTCATCACATTAGCTGAGTAATCACAACACCAGAGCAGCCCAGTCGTCAGATTTCTGAAGAAATTTACTACATTTAGTTTTTCTTCCTCTTGACCAGGAAATCAGGACTTATTTTGATTTTATTGTTACTGAATTGTGAAATAATTTGTAATGTATCAGTTCTTCTGCACCTTTTTAAAAACAATATGAACTTTCAGCATCTGGCATTTTATTTGATAGTAAAGAGCTTCCTCATTCCTAATGACGGTCGCACTGGAAAAATCCTGGGAGACAAAGTGAAGACAAGTAAATGATAACAAAGCTCTAATCACCTCCCTGCTGGTAGTACTGAATTTGATAGAAATGGAAGTTATTATGACTGGAAACTAGAAAGGTTAAGAAACTTTAAGAGTCGGTGCCTTTTGCTGTGTGGCGGTCAAATGTCATGAGCAAACACAAGTGAAATAAAAGATCTAATGAATAAAAATAATATTTTTCTGCATGATTTCTTTCAATGTAAACAGCAGAAAAAAAAGCAGCAACAAGGAAACAAACGTGTTAAAAGCACACAAGCTCAGATTCTGTCTTTCCTGAGGGATCAATGCTGCAGAGCTTCCTGCGACATTATCATTCACCACAAAGGAGGCCACCGCGTTGGCCTGAGCCTTGCTGCATATTGATACATCTATCTGCACCTCCACTGCCTATATTGAGCGACTGTCAAATCCGGGTGAAACGCGAATGCCTGATGAGGAGACGACGAATATGGGATGAGTTGTTGTCTTGTTTGTGGGCTGACTGCTGCTGCTGGAGCGGCTGAAGCGTTGGAAGATGAGGTACTGGAGTATTAACAGTCGTGTGCTGGTGGAGGGCAGGTGTCTCACTTCAGCCTGACTGAATTCCATCCTCAGTTAATGAGGGGGATGCATTTAGTCATTTGTGCTAACAAACACGACAGAGATCCTCATAATTGGCTGTCTCTGAAGTTAATGAGCCTGTGAATGTCTGCAATTGTGCGGACGAATTGGCTGAACTCGCCTCTCACCTCCGACCCTCTCATTAAGCTCTCTTTAAAGCGTTTCCCTCTTATTTGAGGGTTCTATTTAGGGTCTATTCAGCAATCTCACAAGGTTTAATTTGTCACAGCCTGCATCTGCCACACGACAGAGGCAAGTTTGTCACATCTTCGTGAATTTGAAAGAAGTCAGTGAGGCAGTCAAAGAATTTCTGGAGGGTGATTAAAGAGACGGTGATTAAAAAATCAACATACATGTAGTTCAAACGATGGGAAACTGCATGAAGAAAAGCACTTCAGTGTATCATCAATAAGTTGCCTGACACATACAGTATGCTGTAACTCACTTTACAATCAGTTAAGAGTCAGCAGTTAATGAAATGAGAGGAGGAAAGCCACAGCCTCTAGTATCAAACTACAAAAACATGGAGGAAAACTGCAAACTCCGCACAAACTCTGGCCTTTCCACTGCCCAGTGTACTAACATGACGCCCGCTTCAAAGTCAAAGCAGCTCCTGGGAAATGCTAACACATCACTAATGACATGCATCTGTCACTGTTGTGTAACGGCATGTTGGGTTTGAGACGGGGGTTCAGGGGGCGGCGGAGGCCAAGGAGAAGATGTTCTGGATGAGTGAGACAAAGGAGATGTAGCTGGTGTAGAACAGGGCTCTGGGTAAGAAGCATGCAGCTCAGCCAAACCGAAGCCTGGATTTAATGCTCTGCATCTGTTGGCAATTATTTAAATGACTTTTGGCTTTGTCCACACACCAAAACCATTAGGTCAGAGGTCATGAGTCGGTTCTGGTGTCAAGGTCCCTGTTAGACCAACAATTGTAATTGTTCAACATTACATCAGCCTCACTGAAAACCCATTGTCTTGCTAGCAAGAAGTGTGTGTGTGTGTGTGTGTGGGGGGGGGGGGGGGGGGTGTCTATAGGAACTCGTGTGTGTGTGTGTTTTGTTTTGTTATTTTTTTTGGGGGGGGGGGCGTTATTGAACAAAACAAAACATCCAGAAAACATGAATTTCTACAAACCAAATGTCATAATGAACTATGGGAGAGAAAAGGAACAACTGTATAAGGTGCAGAGGAACGATAAAACAAAAGTAAAGTCAGAACAAATTAAAGTCAGAAACATGAAGGCCTGAATAATGAAATGAAAAATCGTTTGGGAAAAGTAAAAACGATGTGGATTGACTGCTTTGGTCGTCACCTGGCTGAGCACTAACGGGTAATCAACCCAGTGAATACATGAATATGTTTCAGCAGACTGGTGTCCATCTTTTCAGCACAGTAGAACAGACAGAGCTGGAGTCCCGCTGTAAGCTTAATAAATACTTTTATGATGCTTTTTTTCTTTTGTCTGATCAGAATTAATAAGATCTTTTCAATCAGGAGTTGGACTGAAATGGAGTGGTGACTGAATGATATGAGGAAATGACAGGATGTTGTGCCCAGAGTGAAGATGCACCAGCAGAAAAAGGATATCATTTTGAGTGCTGTCGGCTCGGATGACGAATCCCTCTTCGTCTACTTCCAAGGGTGAATTCTGTGTGCACAAAGATGAGAACGAAAAAACAAAAAACACACACACAAAAAAAAAAAACACAGGCACCCGCTGGGTCAGCAACACATGGACAAATGGTGCATATCTTCCACAGGGAGGTGCTTTGTCATGCTGTATATCTCAGTACTTCACGTTATCGGCACTACTGAGAGCTTTCCATTTGAGTGTGAGAGTGAATAAATGCGTCCTGCAAATGTGGAATGTGAAATGGTTAAATGAGTGCCGGCATTGTACAGTCAACATATCATTACGGGGAAAACAACTGAATTTGTTTGCTAACGCTACGAGTGCACGTTTAGTATGATTTAAAGACTGACGCTTGACACTGGAGATTAAAATAACACAGAGAAAGCCATGAAAAAGTCTAACCGATGTGAGAGCAGTTATTTATAGGCTGAGTTTGGATTTATAAGGATTACATTACACATGACGTCAGTGAACACTTGTGGGTCATGTTGTCATGTTGAAAAGTTCCTTTATAACGACAGGCCACTTTAACTACGAGTACAAGTCCAATGGTGAAACACACATTTAATTTTTAAAATATTGGTTCATCTTGAATTTGATGGCAAGTGCACATCTAAAAACCATAAAGAAAGTCCACCATGGTCTAGCATCTCTTCCTCTTTAAATTATGTTAATTAAACATAATTAAAGTGTCATTGTTTCATTCTTAGGAGAGGATCGTATTCTTGTCTAATACTGGATTATTCTGTTTCATGACGTATTAAATGTTTTCTACCAGTGAAAGGTGTGGACTGCAGATTATTTCAGGAACTGTCGTTCAAGATTTGGTAAATTACATTTGTGCGTTGGGTATTTGTGCTCTCAGCTCAGATCTTATGCAGCATGTTTTGAAGTGTCCTCTGCTAACAGTATTTATTCCTGTCACACTGCCGTCAGGAGCCTGGTGCCTGTCAAGTGTAACACAGCAACACCAGCAACTCTGTCGTTTACACTCTGCTTTAGGAGCAATCCCTTAAATGCTTTCCAGAAGCGTCACCTCACTCTCTCCCCTGTGCTAATGTGGCGCTGTGCACTTCCCCCGTGGCTGCTTATAATCTCAGAAACCTCTTCTCAGAAGTACCAGAATAAACCTGGGAAACCCCACACCATCAGTCACGTCAACATCACACACTCACGATCCACAATTGACACAAACATGAACATGCAGTAGCTCCACCATATCACTACAAACACTCAGCATTCATGAAGTGCAAATGCTCTGCTGGGATATGTGCAGCAAAACATTTAGTAGATGACACAGGGTGTGAATTTCATCAGATTCTCACCAGAGCTTCTGTCACAGCTGCATCCCTGCAAAAGACAAAAAGATAAATAGAAATTATTTTCATTGTACTGTAAAAACATGTGTTAACTTTCTGCAAAGAGAAAAAATACTAAATCACAATCACATTTCAGATGCTTTCAATGTGTATATCAGTGTGCGCGTGCGTGTCCATGTGCGTGCGTGCGCTCACGTAAAGTCAGGCTCTTTATCCCGCTTGCCAAGGCCGGGGATCCTGAAGGCTTTTGCCCGACTCCTTTTCCCACCCTCCGGAGCTAAAGCTGCCATGTACTCCTCAAATCCCACAAGAGCTGCAGACGACACACAGTTTAACGTGAGATCAAAGATAAATGGCACCATATAAAGAAGAAACACACAACGTCCAAGCAGGCAGGCAAAGTTTTACACCATTATTTATTCTCAGTATTATTAAGAATGGTGACTGTATCTTGAAGGACGTCCTGTTTTCCAGCTGGCTCTCAGTACCTGGCCTGTCCTTGCCGGTTCCCTTCAGTTCAGCAAACTTCTGAATGAGGTTATCGATGCCAATGTTTTCCACATTCTGTTTGAATTCCTCATGAACCTGTAGAGGAAGACATCAGCGAGATTTATTCAGGATTCACTGTGTTTACCTTAGTATTTGTGACAGATGTCTTTTTGTTTAGTGAGCACTGGAACTGAGTGTAATATATATTGATTCAAATTATTTGCCTTTAAATCTGAAGTAAATCCACCATGCATGAATGTTTACTGTTGCATGTGTTTTCACCTTTCTGTACTTATACCTTGCACCATACATCTGGTACAGCTGTTACACTGTTTTTCAAAACTATTTAGGAGTGTGTGTGAGATTACAGGTGTTTATTTACATATAAATAAATAAACACCTGAAGTCTTAAAACAATATGATGCAGTAACTGTAACTTAATTTAACACAAACTACATATATGTAAGGCGCTAAAAGTGAATGATGACAGGTTAACAGTGAAGATATGCTGACTTCTGTAGTTGATAATAACAGGGGAATTTCAGTGCTGCGACGTACCTGTCCGACCTGGACGTGGGTGTCCTCGATGGAGTGAGAGTATCCTTTGATGAGCTGTTTCATCTGACGCAGATGAGCCTCCTCAATTTCCTGAAACTTCTACTCACACAAACACAGGAGAAACACATAAAATCAGTCTTTCCACGCAGACCTGAAGCAGGGCTGTCAACACTTACAGTTAACATTCAACCTAAATCCTCATGACACACATGTTTTCAGTGCCTTCGTGAATCACTGGGAAGCTGAGGTCGTTCTCTCTCTTAGGTCTTGTGTGTGTAGTTCGCTAAAATAAAAATAAAAATCTGCATTTCCATTTGTGTTTCCATTGATGGCACTGACTTTAAAAGCATCCCCTTTTGTCATGTCTACGCTCTGGAAGAGGGAATTTCTGAAATGGCCTTTTTTCAATTTCTCAGCATTTTACATTATTATTTAATTAAATAATTATTCAATAAAATAATCATTATTTCATCTATCATTCCAATTATTTGAATACTAATTAAATTATCTAAAAAAAGTTTTGGGGGCAAAAAATAAAACAAAATATTATTAAATATACATATGTATTTTTTTACACTTCAACAATGATTTTTTAAAAACTATAATTGCAAATGAAGATTCAAATTTGGTGGGTTTATCTTATTTTCTTACATATGAACTTAATATGTGATTATTAAATTGTGTCTTTTGTTGTGGAGCATCTCTCTTCTGTTTTAACTATCAGGCGCTTTCAGATGATCGAGTACTGTCCAATGAAACAGGAACTTTAAATTCAAGCTATAACAATAAAGAACAATAAAAAGAAAATAACCTTTGAGCGAGTTCTGAGCCACATGGAGGCAGCCAGCCAGCCAGCAGGAGAAGCATGCGTTTGCCAGGTCATTAAACCAGCAATAATATGAGAGGATTTAGTATTTAAGTTTGATCCCACGCTTCATTCTGCCAGCTCATTTGTCGCTGTCTGCTTCAAGGGAATTGTCTTGATATAGTGGCCTTGGCTTTTGTGGGAGAATTGAGCTTATGAGCAAAACTGCTGCCAGTTCTTCTCTCAAAGTATTCAGGCAAAATCTGGGCAATACGAGCGAATGGCAAAACACTCCTTGCTCTCCTCTCCACTGCTGTTCGACTTCAGCAGGGCTCTTCCATCTGCCCTCTCCTCTGGTTCCGGTTTTCGCCACAGAGAACCAAAACAGAACTGGAAAACGCGACAGAGCGAGTTTCATTCCCGTTGGGTCAAATCGAAATGAGTTTAATTTTAGGTGTGGATGTGTTATATAAAGCGCCGTCGCCTTTTCTTTCTCATTCTGCAGCTTTGATCCTCTGACCCACGCTGTGCTCCCAGGTAGCTCCTTCATAATTACTACCAGACCTTTCCCTTCAAAGCTATTACAAGAGATAATTGGTCACAAGGACTCCTGCCATCGTTTCAAATGTAAAACCCAGAGGCAGTCATTGGGGTTTGTTGAGGATCTCCATGGAAACAGCAGCCGTAACCATGGAAGTGTGGGGGCAGTGATTAAAGGTAATGAGCAGGATGTGTGTCGAAGTGGGTGGGTGTTTAAGAGTCGGGGGTGAGTTTTCCCTTTTTTGGAGAAAGCATGATGTAGGATAATAAATGAAAGGATAAGACAAAGCTTTTGTTTGGCGGAAGGCTGCAGATTCAGATAGAAGAGCAAACAAACGTTAAAAAACACACACAGATTGAGGTTGAGGGGTACGAGTAAAAATGTGCCCCTTGGGATGGAGAAGGAGCTGACCTGCGCAGACTCGCTCATCTTCTGCTCAAACTCTCCTCCCACACGGTTGTACTTCTCAATGCACAACGCAAATGACTCCGCCGCTTTCTTAGACTTCAGCTCCGCCTAGTGAGAAAAAAAGGAGGAAAAAAAAGAAGAGTCTTCAAGCTGCTAAGTGTCAGTCACATTATGAAAAAAAAAAAAAAAACTTCCAGAAAAGTGAAGGAGGCCGCCCGCGGCTTGTTAAACCACTTCACAGTCGGTCTGCATCACTTCTGCTTCCATCTGCAGTGATTTATCTGACATTTATCAAGAAGCAAAAACAAACTGGACTGCAGCTTCTTGAACATTTACTTTTCTTTAACGTTTTGAACCATAAAAACCAACATTTTAGCTGCTGGACCTGAATACTTTACAGGACAATTGCAAGGAAATTATAATGTTTTTTTTTTTTCTTTAATTGAGTAAAGTTTAGTTCATTCAAGGCTCAATAAATCTAATATATATATATGAACAGAAAAAAAAACATAAGACATAAATCAAAATCAAATTAGCTTAAGCCAAAACTACAATACCGTGAATTAAAGTCATGGGGTTTGCTATAATAAAATAATTGATCATTTCAAATGGCATCTTTGAAGTTCAGAAAAAGGCCACAAAAACTTATCACAAGCAGATTAGCGTAGCTGAATCTACACTTAAAACAAGTCTTGAACATGGGATGATAATAAAAACATAACCAGCTTTGAAAACCGAAATGAAAAAATCTACAGTTCAAGTTTTGCATCATTTCCAAAGCTACGGTTTCAGTTTAACAGAAGTTGAGGCTTTAAGGTGCAAACTGAGTGTTCAGTTTATTCTGACTGCACATGAAAAATTAATCCTGCAACAAACCTCATGTTAAATTTCCTAATGTGTAACACATTTCTGATTTCAAGAATTGATCCTCACAAACTTCAAAAATACAAAACAACAAGAACTTGTTTTGCTCAGACCCTCGGCAGCGAAATGCTGCTGAAGTTAAACTGGTAGAGCATGGCAGTAACTTAGTGGAGTGACCTATCTAAAGTTTTTATATTTCCTTACGGTTGTTTAAACTGACAATTTAATATTTAGACGATTTCTTATAGATTCTTATAGAATATTATCGAATATTTAAGAAAATACAGGGAAAGTAACTTCCTGCAGCCATATCTTCATAGACAGAACACATTCATAAATTAAAATGCAAAAAAGAAATCTTTTCATCATTTATTTATCTGTAACCTACATTCTTCACATCTAAATATGGCTCATATATTTTTTTATTTTAATTTTTTTTTTTTTACTTTGCAAAATGATGTGGTTCCTTATTGATTTGTTGACCTTTCAGTACAGAGTTTGCATGTTATCTCCATGCTTGATTTAAGTCCTTCATTGTCCTCCCAGTTTATAATAATAACAATGCATTAGTTTTATATAGTGCTTTTCTGGACACTCAAAGACACTTTACATTGCATTATTCATTCACACCATACTGGGTGGTGGTAAGCTACTGCTGTAGCCACAGCTGCCCTGGGGCAGACCGACGGAAGCGAGGCTGCCAATCTGCGCCATCAGCCCCTCCGACCACCATCAACTCTCACAACTTTCATACTTAGGCAAGGTGGGTGAAATGTCTTGCCCAAGGACACAACGACAGTTTTACACCTGTGGGAGCGGGGATCGAATCGCCAACCTTCCGGTTATAAGACGACCCGCTCTACCATCTGAGCTACTGTCACCCCAGTTCGGACTGTTATGGGACAACATACATAACACACTCCACACAATTATGCGCACATACAACAAATACTATCTTGTGTCTCCACACAACCATACGTATATAGGTAAGGAAAGGTGGACGTTTGTGTTCTGCAGGGCGTATGATATCCTTGCACATCCTCAATACCCAAGAGAATTAAATGTAAAAGTTCTGAATAACCTTCTCCACTTCTTTCTGCGGTGCTCCCTCCTTCCGGAGCCGGTCGAGCTCCATACACTTAGTGTGGTATCCCTCCTTTGACTTCTGAAGGTGACCACTCTGAACCTGCAGCGCCTGCACCGCCTCCACTGTCCCCACCATCTCCTCCTTGGTCTGAGTGACACAAAAGAACACACATGCAGAACTGCACAAATCATCGCTGCTCTTAATACTGCAGGGGCAAACTTGGGGGGCCATGAAGGAGTAGTCAGTAATTGGATTTTCAGAGGTTTAAATTAGATCAGGGTGACAGAGACTTGATGCAGGGCAAAGTGATGAAAAATGCAACTTAGTTCATCGCAACACATCAGCCTGCTGGAGGACGGGTAAAATCTGCCCTTTCTGCCGAGACACACACCTTGCGATGAATTTTGATCTGCTCGTCTCCGTACTTGTTGATGTCCCGGATGAGATCGTTCATTTTTTTCATCAGCTCCAGGTGGCAGAGGGCCAGTTTGTCTGAGGACACCCTGAACACATCCCACATCGGGGCAAAAGTCCTGCAAAACAGACAAAGCACACATTTTAATGCAATGTCACCGTGTGGACATGTTTTCAGATTACAACCAAGACAATATGAAGAAAACCTCAACAAACAAAAAAATACACCTCAACTCTTGTTACCTCTGCTGAGCCTTGAAAGACTTAAAATGGATTATTCTGTCAAATGAACAAAGGCCTCTCGACTGACAAAGTGAAGCTCTTACTCTTCACACAGAAACACATTAAAAGTATAATGAAAAACAGATATTCAAATTTGTGAGGCAATCAATAAAAGCTAATGAGAGACAGTCGAGCACTAAAGAGTGCATTTTCATCAGAAACGTATTAAAACTTGAGCCAGACTGAATCAGTCAAGGTATTGAAACCACTGACAAGTGTAGGAACTGCTTTTCATTACAAGCCCACTGTTATATCAGAACATTGTAAAGATTAAAGAAAATATTCAGAAAAAGATCCAATGTAAGATTCAGGAAAAGATTCTGAAATCTGTCCATTCAGCATGAAACTGCTCCACTTGCAAAACTTCACACTGACGAAAGCAGAAAAGATTATTTTCTTCAGCTGCTGTCATCTTTTCTTAAATACAAAAGATGATACCTCTAAGGATGAAAAATCGATCCTTATATATGATTTAATAGAAGTTTAATGCAGCCCATCTACTTTCTAAGTGAATGCATTTAGATCCAATTTAACAGTCAATAACCAAGAAATCCTTACTGTAATCAGATTCAGAAATCTGATTAAAGTCTCTCACGGTGAAGAACTTGGATGGATGAGAAATGACGAGTCGACGACAGTGTGATTTGATTTTCTAACTGAACTCTATTCAGTTCAAAACAAACTCTGCAACTCGTTTCTGTGTTTTGAACAGTATTTTACTGTAACGTGGTTTTAGTAGTAGTGTTGAAGCAGTTAGAAGTACATGGTACATACCAATTATTTTTAATAATTATTACTGAAGACAGGAACAAATGAAATTTGAAACTGTTCACAAAGAAAGATGGACAGTCATAAATTTAATCAATGCTGAAAACGAAAAGAAACGAAAAGAACTGCAGCAACGACAGCAAATATTTTAAAACGAAATATTGTCTTTTTTGCTATCAATTAGGTAATCTAGGTCATCTCCAAGCCTTTAGCTCGTCCATGGTATTCCTGGTCGGAAATACCATCCATCAAAAGTATTTCAGAGAAGAGAGTTATAGCAAGGTCATAGACTGATTGATGAATGTGGGAAAGAAGGCTGAAACCACATGTGGCTTGATACCATAAACCAGATACTGCAGCTGAAACTGCTGTAAGAGTTAATGCTCTTTCCTTCTAGAAACATATCAATACACAGCAGCATTATTATTGATTATATCTGTTGATGCGCTCAAAGCTCATATGCACACAATACATACAACACTTTCATAACAGCTTACACGTCCTCCTGCCAGGCACCGAGCAGGACTTCTCGCTGGGCGTGATACTCACCCCTGAGGGCTCCCATTGCTGGCCATTTTAGACAGTTTGCTCATCGACTTGGAGTAAGTCTCCTCAATAGCAGCTCTGCAAATACAGACAAAGACATAAGTTCCAAACTGCTGCATTGCTATGTATCTTGAGTTACTTTATGTTTTCACGGTTTATATTTCCTTGTCTTCTCTTTTTTTTATGTGGTCGTTGTGTGTCCTGACTATTACTCACATCAGATTATTGTATTTTAACATCCAACTCGTTGTCTAGTTGCATTCATCTTGTCAAGGCTCAAGTTCATGCCTGGTTTTATGCTCAGTGCTGGCTCGTGTTCAGTTCTCCTCTTTATTTCAGGTGTGTGGTTGCTCCACCCCTCCCTGATTGCTAGTTTTCCACCTGTGCCTCATGAAGACCTCACTCCTCTTGTGCATACTAGTCTGAGCCTGATGGTGTGTCCTTGCTGGTCTGTGTTTTGAACTCCTGCTGTGTCACCTTCCTGAATAACCCTGCTCTGTGCCTCCTATTATTGTGCACTACTGTTCTCTGCCAGCTCCCTACTGGATTGGTTTAGGGACTTTTTTTTTCCTTTGGAGCTTCTGTTGGGATATAAACTCAGGTTTGTTTGTGTGTTTTTCCCTGAAACCTGAAATCAAGATGATGTACATACTGTATATGTACGCTGAAGTTGTGTTGTTGTTATAAATATTTAATTTATATTGTGTATGTTCTGGGTCACACTGATGATAATTGATTTGCTATTGGATGTTAGGTTTATTTTGTCTTTGTTTGTTTTGATCATAAAAAGGTCGTCTTTCCAGAGGAAGTGTAACCCAGTAAAATAAAGTGACTCTCCTTCTAAACATGCTGATGACTGACAGCAGTTTAATCCATATTCAGTCTGTTACAGACCAAGATGTGGAGGAATCCTGGTTATTTACATTTACTCATATGTCTGATTCCAAAACTCAAACCAATGAATAAATGACACTTTAAAGACTTTAAAATGTCAACACTCAGTTTGAAGTCTGGATTGAGGAAAAAAAGAAGTGATCAGTCTTTGAAGGATAAACTGTCAGTAATTTTTTATTTATATGGTAGAGTCTGCGATCCATCCTCAGTTCTTTCTTTCATGTTTCTAAGTTGATGAGACAGTAAGCCAAGCTCGAGTTTGCTCCCACGAAGAAACAACTGATATCATTCTAAAAACAATCGCCCAAGGCCAGAGGCGGAGCGTGAGTCTCAGTACAGAGGGGGCGGAGCATTCTCAACGGGCCCTTATCATAGTAATTTTACCATTCAAACAATACATCATGCTACCATCAAACAACACACTAATGTTCACTTTTATTGAGCCAAGCAAACCTATATGCCTCAGAAAGCAGAATAAAGTCACAAACCAGTTCACAAACTTGTTCTGAAGAACAAATACACATACGCGCGCTAGACCTGCACAATATATCGTTTGAACATTGCCATCGCAATGTGCGCATGTGCAATAGTCACATTGCAGGATGTGCGATATTTTTATTATTATTATTATTACTTTTAACTTTTGTTTTGCTTCATAAAAGCAGCAAGCTGCTCCATGCTCCGCACAGCCACTCTCTCCCTCCCTCCTGCTCAGCACTCACCGCCTCCCTCCCTCCTCCACAGCAGAGAGAGAGGGGGGGTTCGGGCTACACTCTGAACACAGGCGACATGCAGGAGGAAGCGAGGATTTAGTCCCCAAGAGAAGGCCAACATGTGAAATTTGGATATATTTCGGCTATAAAAAAAGACGATACGGAGCAAAACAACGTCCTCTGCCGACAGTGCCTCGTCGTGGTTGCCTCAACACGAGGTAATACGTCAAACCTGTTGGACTATTTGAAACGCCATCACAAGCTCCTGTATTTCCAGTGCAAAACCAAAGACCCCAGGTGAAACTTCATCTTCTCAAAAAACAATTACAGAAGCCTTTGCCGGCATAACACCGTATGATAGGAACTCCAAACAGCATCGACAAATCACGGATGCAATAACTTTTTACCTAGCAAAAGACATGGTGCCATTGAACACCGTGGATCGTTAAAGAGGGATTTTAAAAAATGATCCGCATGCTCGACAAGCGGTATGAAGCACCACGTATTTCTCTCAAGTGGCCATCTCCCCAAATAGAGCTATTCAGGTCATCTGATGAAAATTCTTCTATTTTTAATATCGCAATATATATTGCAATATATCGCAAGCCCCCAAAAAATCGCAATGTCAGTTTTTTCCAATATCGTGCAGCCCTAACGCGCGCACAGACAAATGCAGATTGACAGCTGTCAATCTGAGAGCGTCCGCTGTCCATGGTGCTGAAATCTCAGTCAAAAACTCACTGGCTAAATCTGTACCATCTTTGATACAGCTTAAATATAAAATGAACACAGCTGGTCTAAAATTACACAATCTATTCAGATAGATATAGACACAGCTATCTATATCTTTTGGAATTCACGTATATTAGAAAAAAAAAATAGACTCGGCGGTCTCATAGTTGAGAGCAACACAAGGCACATTCAAATAGGCAGGTGTTTAAGACCACGGCATTCTGATAAAGATAATATTTTTGAAGGTTTCACTGACTCACCAATGGCTCTGGTTTTGGGTAGTACCGCTAGTGGCTAGCATAGTGTTTAGCATACTGTTTAATGCTTAATGCCGGACAGCCAATCAGAGCTGGCTTACAGCTCTGATGCATTCATGGACATTCATAATGTAACAATTGGCAAATTGGAGCCCACACTCATATGCATATACCTTCTCGCACACACTGCACATTTTATTATTACAATAATTTATTCACGAGTAAATGAGAACACATCACATTGAATGGGGCCCTATGACCTTGTGGGCCCTGGTGCGACGGCCCCTTTGCCCCCACTCTGGCTCCGCTACAGCCCAAGGCGTAAAATCAAGTTAGGAATTTAAAATCTAAGTAGCATTATTATTGTCATTATTTGTCATTATTTTCCTGAGCTCATAATTTGTATTGTTATCTATAGACAAAAAAGCAATTTCATTACTGGTCATGTAAAACATCTCTCAAGCCACGGTGCGTCTCTGCGACTTTAAAGATACACAGACAGGAGGCTAACAACTGGTGCATAATATACTGCTACACAAAAGGGCTTTATTGTCACAACATGCTGACAAGCTGAAGTCAAGAGTGTCTTTGTTGCACCGAGTCGTTTGTAGTGTTTTCTCTTCATTTGAGAAACACCTAGAGCGGGATCTAAGACTCTGTTTACATGGCAACATGTCAAGTGGAAACACATTGATATCGCGTTTTCATTTCAGAAAAATTTTGCGTTCACATGGCAATATTTAGAAAGTGATGACAGTTTACATGGAAACAGCAGAAATGCTAAAAAAATGAAGAGGTCAGCATGTTGGGCCACAAATTAGCACCTATAGTTGTTTTTGTAATGACGCCACACACGCCACGGACAATATAATAAAAATATTAACAGTGGCGAGTACATGATCATTGGCATGGACAGACGACCATGTTGGATTGATTCTACTATGAAACTGCCAGTTCTCTGGAGAACGTGTCTTGGGAGTCATGCACTCTGGAGTCCATCACTGTTCTCCTCATCGATCTACAGAACATCTACAGAGGAACCCTCTACAGCTGCGGTGCTCATACGCTGCAGTGTTTCATGGAGACGGAGACAGAGCATGAAGTTGGAGAGTATATCTTCAGATTATCATCGGAAAACTAAACTCCATGAAACTCGATGCTTGCAATAAAAACACACCAGAGTTCAGCTGTTAGGTACAGCACAGCAGGTAAAGAAGGAAACAGCAGGCAGCATTCAGATTAGTCAGTCAACTGTTACCACTCTTACTAACAAAGAAAATTAGAACAAAAAATTTAAATCAAGTGCAAAATCTTGTGAGTATAAAACTGTGGTTCAAGATAAAAACATAAACATTTAAAACAAAGCCAACATACTGAAAATTGCTTTTACGCCAACTGCACTTTAGCTCATATGCAATCACATAGCTTATCTGTTCACCAGCGACTTGTCGGTAATTAAATGATATTGATTTTATTTTTACAGACATCTCCATCTTCCTATACTAACATGTGGCTGTGCAGTGTATCTTCCTCAGAGGAAGCAATACGGTGAAGCTGGTGAATGTGAGAAATCTTAGGAATGTGGCTGAAGAGTTGCTACATTTCTTTAAACAGCGCGTTTCATAGAGTCTCTTAAATCAAATCCACCCCTAAGGCAGTGAGAGAGGAGAGAAAGGAAAAACCGAGGGTATTCATCAACACAATTGCCTTCCCTCTGTCCTGCAGGATCACACTCCTTTACCCACAATGTTTCATTTCCTTATTGCTGATTTGCTGTCTGCTGCTGTCCAAGCAGCTAAGTCAATTTTCCTCAAAGAGGAATGTGCACCAGCACTCCGAATCAATGTCCAGATTATATCACGGCTGAGACAGAGCACTATGTGTGTGTTAATGTCCAGCTGTGAGAGCATAAACTCCTGTGGGAAACTCATTATTTCCCCCGGTGCACTCCCAGCTAATGACAAATTAGAGCAATAGACTGACCAGCTCAGAGAACATGTGTCTAATTGACCAACACAATTACACGCAGTGTAGTCGTGTCCGTCAAGTCACCGTTCTGATCGCTCTGCACATTTCCTCACTAAATAAACTTAGTTTGGACAAAGACGGGCTTTTTATTTTCCAGCCCGCTATTGTTGATGTTCTCAGCAGAAATAATTCTGGCAAATGTAATTCAAATGACTTGTTAAGGGTGGAGAGTGTGAAATAGACTTGAGAATATCAATGCATGAGACTGATAAGTCTGCTGGCATCCACAGTCCTTCTGACGAATTAGTAGACTCCGGAAACAATAGATTAACTTGATAAGAGCTGTTTTTTTCTACTTTTTCTTATTTGTACAACCAACAATATTCTATGGAGGACAAACTTTCTAAGCTGTAATAAAAAGCCGGACTGCACTATTTGTTAAATTCTACATGACTGATCACTGTCAATCCCTACTGCTTCACATTAATTGAGCAACTGACTCAACCCAGGTAATTAAATGATAATGTGCTCTGTTAGTACTTCCAATCGGTGGATACAGTCTTGATGGGGTTTCTTTAAATTATGAAAACTGTGCTATCTAAAAAACAAAATAACATTAAGATGCTCATTTTTCAGTAGTTTTACAGCACTTCTTCCACATTCTTAGTAGTAGAAAAAAAATACTGAAAAAGCCCACCCAGCTGGTGACCAAGATGCATTTATTCTGTGTGTAATTTTTGGCTGTCTCAGATGACAAACAGGCAATTACATGGGGACAGAGGTTAAAATCAGTGAGGGGGGTTTGCAGACCAGAGACGGCCTGAGATAATCTTCTGCCAGAGTCAGGCAAGACAGACGTCTCATTACCGTCGCACAATGAGACTGCGGCTACGAGCTACCAACAACCAATGCAGCAGAAATTAATGTGGCCATCGAAGCCCCAGCAGCGCAGCAGCAGAACAACTGTTCACAAGTAGAGAAAGTGTTGGACCATCTTCCTCCACAACAAGCTTTGTGCTTGATTATACAAGCTTCTGAAACACAGGTGTGTTTGACACAAACATGTCGCCCGTGCAAATGGACTTAATCTGGCTCCTGGAAGACTTTGTTAAAATATCAAAGACAGTTTAGGTTGTTCTGGGGTTTTTTTCCCCTGAAATGAACTACTTGTCCTGATTAATCCACTGGATGATTAGGACTAGACATCATGGCACATTACTGAGACAGAACTGAACAGCAGATGGCAGCAGTGCTTGTAGCTGAGAGAGCTATTATCCATAGCATTATCATCAAAGACCTAACATGAGGATAAATGTGTGAAAACATGCATGACAGAGGCTGCAGAAATTATGCAGCTTAAGTAACAAGTAGAACGAGCTCAGATTGCACTTTTTTCCTCTAGAAAAGTTAGTGCACTTATTTTAGTGACAGTGCAGTAAATGTGTGAGGATGGTATTGTATTCATCTTCAGGACTCAAGGAAAACTTTAACACCGGCTCTTTAAATTACGGTGATATCAGTTTACCAGTTGGCCCAACTGAGATCAAAGATGCTGCATTTCGCCAATGATCTATCATGATGTTGACATGTCTGTTCAAGGTAAACAGCTAGACTCAAGTCATAACTTCAGACACCAATTTAAATTCTGCTGCCGCTTAGAAGAGTGTTTTTCATCCAGGCACTTGGAGAATAATTTTTTTTTCAAGGTTTATTTTCACTGTGGCAATTTTTCTGTTGTGATTTGAGTGTTACGCTGGAAACTGGAGAGTGATACTGAAAGTAGATAAACACAGCTTAAAATATTCAACACACATTGGCTTTATTTGCTAAACGCAGAGAAATCCTGAGTTTGACAGACCTGCCGCATTAAGTTCCAGAGGCTAAGCGCTGACTGTGGAGGAGGTGATTAGCTGGGATGATGAAACAGAGAGAAGCTAAATCCAGCAGCTGGCATATGTAAAAACACACACACATGTGTGTGTCTAATGCAGGCGCTCAGACATCATCCAAACACACTTCAGAGATAGAGCATTTTGAAAGTAGCATAGCAGTGAGGACAGGGGTCAGGGGTCAGAATGGACTGAGGTGACTGAACCAGTTTTAACAAAGAAACTCTTGTTTAACTGATGGCAGGACTTTAAAAATGCATAAATCTCAAACACTACATTAGACACAGTGGGGAAAAACACTCCT
Source organism: Salarias fasciatus (assembly GCF_902148845.1). Classification (NCBI taxonomy): domain Eukaryota; kingdom Metazoa; phylum Chordata; class Actinopteri; order Blenniiformes; family Blenniidae; genus Salarias; species Salarias fasciatus. Next base: position 13,129,800 of record NC_043766.1, on the reverse strand, counting down.
GTATAATTTATACATCATCTTTCAAGCATTTCACTCAACCTTGGCAGCGTCTTCTAACTTTCTCTCCAAGTATGCAGTATCAGTTAAGAAAGTAGATTTTGTCGACCAGGGCGCCATCGTTAGCGCCTCCTCCCACACTCATGTTCACAAATACACACAAACTTTACCTTTCTCTGACAAACTCGGCGAGCTCCTTGGTTGCCAGCTGGCCGTGCTTCATGTTGTGGTAGAGCACGTCAAACCCAGCATTCTTCTCCCCCTGTCAACACACAAAAATCAAACGGTAAATGTCTCTCATTAGCAGCAAATCAATAAACTACACAGCAACAGTATTATAACAACAATCACCTGGAATTTCAGCTTCAAACCTGTTTGAGTTGGAGTCATATTAACACCATGTTCAAACATTTCCCCCCCTTTAGAGATTTTACCAGCTTCTGTTAGTCTTAGAAAACAATATGAAGACCTCATTCAGTATTGTTGCATAAGGAAAATAAGTAAGTAAACAAGTAAAGCCTGAAAAAACAGATACCTGACTTTCTCTAAGCAAAAACTAGCATTTAAAGGTACAGTGTATGAATTTTAGGTGATGACATTTTTGTGCATTCGGTGCCAGCAGTAGCTGCAGCGCCTCTGTCCAACTCTTTTCAAGTCTTATTAGAGTTCTGGCAGTTTGTTTCTTAGTCAGTAAAATCAGCCAGCTACCGTTCTTTAGTATTCAATTTGGGTTTGTTTTTTTTCCTTACTGACCTGAGGATAGACTAGATGTTGGATGTAAAAGACTCTACAAAGTGTAGCCCTCATAGAATGACATCAAAACTGTTCTGTTAACTTCATTGTAGAAGCTTTAAAAAAGGATTTTACACATTGTACATTCAAAGAAAACCTTCACATTATCAGGATTATGTGGAGGAACTCATTGCCTTGAGGCAGCAATGCAAACCAGTGAAGCATCGTCCAATCTTCTGACCATTAAAAGCAAATGCTCAATAGTTTTCACTTTTTTCATTTCTTCAGCTTCAAAATGTTTCTCAGTGTTTGGCACATTCACTGATTTACACACACACATGTACTCTGCGAGAAAGAGTTGCCACGTGAGGCTCTTGCTCTCCACTGGGAGTATTTTGGGGTACAGTGTTTTTGAAACCCCAACAGGGTGAGATGGAAGACTGAACAACCAACCTTTGGACTGAATACAGTCCACTCTGCGTACTTAGTTACAAGTCTCACTATCTGTGGTTTACTGACTTGTGTTGAATATGCATTCAAAGCAAAGTTGCTTCCTGATGGATCTTCTCATGACTATAAATCTGAATTTTGCACTGCACTGTTCTCCCATTATGAGAGGACAGGAGGCTGCTTAGACCGTCACAAGGCAGGCTGGTGTCCTCTGGTTGCAATAGTAAATATATTATTGTCATTTCATGTCACATTATATTTTATTTAATGCAATCAAAAAATGCTTGTAATAAATCCTGAAAACATGCTTGTTGTAGTACTAGTTTGTTTTACCAGATAGAAAATGTCATTTATCATTTTTAAATAAATTACTATTACTGAGTTGCTGTGTCTTTTCCTTGTCTTTTCTTTAATACAGACTGAATAATTACCTGAGTGGAAAACAGTTTCTTTTTCAGGTATTATGCTTTGGACATTTTATTTTAACACAATCCATGTGACTGCAGCATCTCCGTGGAACTTGTATTTTGCTTATAATCCATCCAGTGCAAATTGTGTGTGTGTGTGTGTGTGTGTGTGTGTGTGTGGGGGGGGGGGGGGGGGGGGACGACGACGACACACAACCACAAAACACGGTTGTTGTTGAGACGAGTTGCCATCCTCGCAGCAGAGCAGATTTTGCACAAACCAGATCACCAACTCACACCCATTTGTATTGTAATTACACAAACCCACGCCCATCTCGGTTTAAGTCCCTGTAAGCCGGGAAATTGCCCGGTGAAGGCGCTGCTGTATTTGCAGCCTTCCCACATTTTTCAGCCAAGACACGGCGGGGTTAACGCGCAGACACAGACAGCTGCTTGTCAGGACCTAAAAATACCCCGCTGGAGGAGGACAAAGCAGGTCCCAGGTACCAGGGGAATGGCAGGAATGCCAAGGAAGGGGCAGAAGGGACTACACACGCCCGGCGCTCTGAGCATACGAAGCAAAAACCAAGTACTGGACTACGACAGAGACCAGCACTTGGTGACCACAAAGAGAAACAGCTGCTCTCAGAGACAGTTTGATGACTGAACAGAAAACACAAGGCGAAGCCAATACGTCACGTCTGACATCAACTCACAACTGGCCCTTTCTGCAAGTGGCAATTTATTCATGAGAGAGAGAAGAAACAACCACACGAAGAAACAAAACAAAAAAAACCCTGAATCTGTAGTAAAGTGTGTGAGTGTAGTACCGCGGGAGAATGAAGAGAAAGATTACAGACCCAGAAGCTTTGAAATGCTGTTTACACACACAATATTTTCAGGAGCTTTAATCCAACAAACCGCTCATTCAAAACAAGAAGAAAGACCCACCCATTTATTACAACACAGTGAGCTGTAAATCTTAGTTTTGGCAGATATCACTCTGAATGTTTACAACATGTACAAAATCCTTCATGAAATTATGATAATAAACTGCAGATGAATCGTTTGCTGCCTAAGATTTCATCTCACTCCTTTTTCCAAAGTCATAGAACTTAAAAATCAAAATTGTTTAGAAAAAAGAAAAAGAGTAAAAGTAAAGTTTACATTTCAGTCTAGTTGGCTCGCTAACTTTGGCGTTTTTAACGTCGGACCAATAGATGGAAAATTACAATGAAGCTCAAATAAATCTGATGATCAATCTATCTGGAAATTATTGTGGCATGTTTAACCATAACTGTACAGAAGTAGGTCTCCTCTTCTGTCTAGTAGATGTAAAGATTTTGAAAATCAACACAGGAGTGGCAATATACTACAATTGGAAGCACAATTATATTTCACGTAGCATGACTGATCCAAGAGAAACTGTCAGCAGTTAAAATAAAAATACTGGTTACGCCTGTATGCATACGTATCTTTCAATAAGCATATACACTTCAAAATATTTAATACAGGTCAATAAAACCAAGTAGTGAGCATCCATAATACAAGCACAAATGAACAAAATATTAAATTTGAACTGTCAGCACCCTTCTGGATGTTGCAGTTTAGCTTTGTCATCCTGCAATAAAATCTGAAGTTCATATAAATCAGCCAGTGTTCTCAATCTGAACAAATGGCACTATTTCACATGATTACAACGCAGCTCAACGCTTCAACAGCATCTTTTTATCAGCAGCAAATAAGCCTTCTGCAGACGGTATAGAGTTCCTGACCGTCGGGGAGGGGGTCTGCTCTCTCGGGCAGAGCAACCATTGCTCTTCTGGGGGTTTTGTCCCTTCCTCACAGTTGGCAAACGCCTTTTGTCGAAACTCAACCCTCGCAGCAGAAAGGTGAGATGCCGATATAAGCCCACACACACGCACGCACGCACGCACACACGCACGCACACGCACCTGCCTCTTCACAGCAAGACACAGCACCTGTCCTCCCTTAAAAGCAGGCTGGTCTGTCGGCTATATGCAAAACAAGCAAACCCACAGACTGTTACAGAGCTAAATAGGTCTTGTATGCAGGGTTTGTTAATGATAACAGCCTGGAACAAAGCCTCGATCAAAATCTGAAAAGGCAATTATGAACTCTACTTCCGATGAGTGAAACTCAGCGGCATTTACAGTGCTTAATAATTTATATGTACTTTAGAAAATGCCCTGTCATTAACCGATGACCTCTTTAGACAATCTGATTAAAAAGTTTTGGTCATTACACAGCAACTTTACAGAGATAAATAAAAGCATGTGAAGGCAGGGCCAAGTTAAACAGCTGGCGTATCATCAAAACGCAACACCACCTTAAGTGTAATTCATCAGGAGTGTTTCAGTGTTTCTCTTCTCTGCTGTCAGGACGCTAAAGCGGTTAGCCCTGAAGTTATAACCAGGTTCAGATCAGGAGGTGAAAAATATTCTTTTAACCTCGTTCAGCAGTCAAGAAAAACACTGGACTTGCTTTGTGACTTGTGGTGCTGCAATTTGTCAGTAACAGGAGCTGTAACATTAAATACATGACAACTTATCTTACACATCGCATTTTAGTCTATATCCTGGGCCACTCTCGGCAATATTAATACTATTCACTCACTGTCTCAAACATCTTGAAGGAAAGAAGCAGGAGCCGAGTGAAGCTGCTAAACACACTCTGTTCCTGCCCTTAACATCTGCAGAACAGCTGTGAATGCTTCTGGCTGTGAATAACAGGTAAGAGCAGCCCAGAGTGACTTTGTTTGCAACTTCTTGATGTTTTTTTCCACCATCTATATCGTAAGTGAAATGTGTAAAGCAACTATGAAATATTTGATGTGTTCACAGTAACAGAACCAGTGAAAAGTGCCATAATTTTAAACAGATGGGCGAAAAATAGTTTGGACATAATGCACGAGTGTTTTAATAAGACAGTACAACAATAACATGTAGAAGCAGTCTGATCTTTAAAGAGGAAAACCTTTCAGCAAACATCAACTTGACGCTTTCACTTTTTTGCAGCTTGAATGTAACTGCGTTGCCACAACGCTAACAAAGAGCATATGTTTGAAACGTGTAGGTGCAGCTGAAATGAGAAGTACATCATCGGTGCGACAGCGGTGACTAGTTAATCTTGGCTGCTGTGACTAATACAAAACTACATCCCTGTGTGTTTCAGTGTGCAGGAACTCGATTTAGCGAGCTGATGAGAGATGACACTTGTAAGACAGTGAATCATGCCAAGTAATCTGAGAGCAAGTTTACATGAGCAAACACACCAACAGATTTCTTCAAGTGTCTCTAAAGTGTAGTAATTTATTCCTCGAACCTCCGGAAGAAAATCCTCCACCTCTGATGTATGCAAACCCCCTTTTCTTTTCCTCTCTTGCTGATCTCTTTTTCATCAATTAAGATGACCATTTTGGTCACGCATGACAAACCCCATTAGCATGACAATGAGGCGGGCGATGGGAAAGGTGACGAGCGGAGTCGAGGGGGGAGGTTTATGGGGAGGTATAAAATCTCTATGTCGACAACTTTCACATGAAAGCTCAAGACTTAGCAGACCAACAGGGGCTCCGGGGGATTAGCTAGAAATGTGTTAAGGGGGACTGTCCTGCTGGGAAATTATCATTTATTTCCTCGGTTGAAATCAATACTTTTCCTGGAGAAAAAAGGTCCAGGTCATTTAACTTTTTAGGTCTGAAAACGCATAAACGGAGCTGATAGCTTCAGAGCTGATAAAAAAGAAAGAAAAAAAAACATACCTGAACAAACCAGCAGCATTTATTTGACCTTTTTATCATTTGCACCCCAAAGCTGTAGTAAATACCAAGAGGCTATAAAAGGTCGTCAGGGGTCAACACTTAAGTTCAGCTTGGGGTCAGAGCTGCTGATTGGTGGTGAGACGCTGCTTTATGGAGAAACGACCTACTTATCACATATCAGTATTTTGTTAAAGTTTTGGTTATTGGGTCATTGTTTTAAGTGGATTACAGGTTATCATGCCATCTTAAAATGTGATTTTATGTTTGAAATAACTTCCCTTTTTATTAAATTTCTCTGAGAGCAAACTGAATGATGTTTGAGAGAAGTGAAGAACTGGAGAGAGTTATCTCAGCTACTCCCAAATGCAGACTCAAAATGTGAGTTTGTTTTGTTCGATCACCTCTTCAACAAATGGTTACTGGGATATTCTTTGAGTACCGGTATCCTGTAGGTAGAAAGAAAAATGCAGAAACCACCATAGACAGTCTTTTTCAAACACTGCACAGGTCTTCAGAACTGTTGATGTGATGCTCACGACGCCCTCAAGGCAAAAAAAACAAAACAAAAAGAAACTGGCCTCCTTCTGAGAATTAAACCTGCCTCTGCAGTGATCACAGCACTTAAAACGGTATTTTTAATTATTTCAATTACGGATTATGGGATCCACAGATTATCAAGTGTTACTACTAAACCTCATGCAGAGCAGAGTGGCAGCTGGGCAGTTCGACCGGCCAGTCCAACTTTAAAATGGCAGCACAGGCGTCCCGAGTTGAGCTCAGGGAATACAGAAACCTCTCATACAACAGAAGGAAAAACGCTGGATTGATATTGTTAATCATTGCATTTTAGGCAGGAGGCTAGTTAACACAGACACAAGTGGTTTGTGGGAAAATGGTGTTTATTTACTTTCTTGATCTTTGTTTCTCTCCAACCTGTTTAAACCTCCTGCATGGAGGTCACAGTGCGCGCGCGCGTGTGTGTGTGTGTGTGTGTGTTGCAATTATAGATAACTCAGTTTCAGAATTATTTTTAAAGTTTTTAAAACAATTGATGACATGTGACATGCTGTATGTCCTTCACGGTTTGGAACAATCAGAATTAAGTTACTTTATGACTAATTCCATAAACTGGTAAATTTCTCACTTGTTAAAATTCAGTTTTTCGTTCCCTTTAGTGACGTGGGACAATGCCGGAGCCAAGTTGCAGGTCCCTGGCTGGTGAGAAGAGGACTTGTCTGGAAACTGGAGGCAGCTGGACTAAGCCTCTATAAGACCCACTGTTCCTCTCCTCGCTGGCATAATCATTTGTTTCTTTGTTTGGCTTATTTCTGCTTCCTTCAGTCCTTGAAGTGAATGTTTTTTCCAGTCAGCTCTTCTTGTTAATGTTGTGTTTATTTTTCCGCACACTAAAAGTGTTATTTTACTTAATCCTTTGCCATAAAAACTCACAACTTTCACCACAGATTGATTTCTCCTTTACATGGACATTCTGATGTTTTTGTCAGTCTATAATCTCAGAAGCTGCAGCCGGATTTCAGGACTTCAGTAATTTCATTTGTTTATGTGCGTGCATGCACACTAAGCATCTTTTGTATCTCCACAGTTGGGCCTTTTTTAGCTGCTCTCACTTGATTCTAATTAGACTCATCTTCAGACTTCCCCTCAGGCTGCTGTATGAAACTAATTACAGACAGTGGAGAAACCTGGGCTGAGCTGAAATCTTGTCACCACGGGAGCTTCTTCACAGCTGCTTCACGCTAACAAACCAAACAATTTTCATCTGCAGCTTCATCTTCGCTGTGATTATGTTGATTACAGAAAAAAAAGAAAGAAACAGAACACGGGGTGATGAACCATGGGGGCACAATCTCTTGAACTTTCAGACGTTTTATCAACAAAAGCCTCGGGCAAAGAAAATGGTCTCTGTAATACCCAATCATGTATATCTGTTTTCACAAAGGTCACATGCAAAATGAATATTTTCCATCACTAATCAAACAGCCGAATGCATTTTTCTGCATGGATATCTTTCACAGGCTCTCAGAAACATCTTTGCTGGAGCATGTCAAGATTGGAGGAAGAAATTTAGGTCCGCACTACCCGTCCATTGCCAACGAATTAGTCGCTTATGATATTAAGTTACCAAATATGAATATTCTTTTCAGGATCATATGTGTAAGTACACAAAGTTCTGTAAACTGAACAATTTTAATAACATTAAGAAGTATTGACACATCTCTGTACCACAGACGCAGTGTGAACACCTACATAATATCCATTCAACAGTTCTTCTGAAGCTACAGAAATGGAGCTAGAGCCAATCCGAAGTCACAGTCGGTTTTGAAAAGGGCACACCCTGAACCTGGACTGGGTGCCAGTCAAACATAAGCACTAACACATATGAATGTTAAACAGAGTTCACTGAAATAGAGCTTTTTCCACTGATTCACCAGCCCTCCAGAGGCTTCACAAGTCATGTCCACCACACGTCAGTGGAGGCAGCTGCCATGCAACACGCCGCCCATCCATTGGGAGCAGTTTGAGGTTCAAGGTCTTGCTCAAGAGCACTTCGATACCTGGACAGATGGGGGATCGAACCTGCAACATTCCAATTGGGATTACAACCTGCTCTAAAAGCTGACCCAGTGCCGAGGGAAATTAGAAAATCAAAAGCACCAATTAAATTAATATGCATCTGTGGATTGTGGGAGGATGCCAGGGCACCTAAAAAAAAAAAAACAAAAAAAAAACAGCAGGAATAACATGCAAACTTCAAACAAGACAACCGCATGCCCAGAGTCAAACTGAGGTACTCCTGGTTTTAGGGGAGAAGGCAAACTACTGCGACACTGAGCAGCTACATACTGTACATTTGAAGTAATAAAAGTAAAAAAGCCTTAATTTACATAACTGTTTTTAAAAATAGAAACAAAGTGCTTTAAAAAGCAGAATGCATAAAAATCATTCAAGTTTTATTCAATTAATTTTTTTAGGAAGCATAAAGATCAATACAAATTGCATTAAATTGGATTTCACTGGGTAATATTTTAAGCAAATGTTTTGTTGTTGTGAGACGGGCGACCAATGAACTAGCAAAAATAGGCCTGTGCTGTCAAACAGGCTGAGTGACTGACGGGTGTCTAACCTCCTCAGTTTACAGCAAAGCCTTCAATACCTCTCGATCGATTACCACAGTTCAGATACAGGTTTGTATACATCACAGTTTCCTGCTGGAATCCATTAAAACGCAATTTTGAAAAAAAAGCACATACAGGGTAAAAAAAAAAAAAACAGTGGTGGTTTGTTACAAAAGGGCAGAGGCTGGTTTCGTGTAGCCGATTACACTGGATGGCCTCAGTGACTGTACTTTCTACCTCAGAGAGCTGCTCACCAGACTGAGACACTGCAGAGCCGACGCCGGACCACCAAGATCCCAGACGGCTTTGAGTTTACCTGACCGATTTGTACTGATTCAGGAGGGACACAGAGTCGGTCATTTGAACACTCAGATCAAAATAAATAAATAAGTAAAAAAAGCGTATGTGTTGCTTCACCCTCAGTGCAACACGTGGCTGTCGTACACTTTTTTCCTTGTTTATTGTATTTTTTTTTTTTTGTGGGTGCAGTTTGAACATACTGTATGTGGCATCGGGAAACTGAAGTGTTGCTCAGCTTGGCTCAGGATCTCTCATACACTGATTTATTTTCTGGCAACACTGAAAGCTGTGCCTTTGGTTCTGGCTAATGATCAAATCTGTCTTTAGAGTTGGAGAGGATTTTGAGTCTGAGTACATTCCTGCTCAATATAACGGTGCTTCAGTGGCGTGAAATAAAGGAAATGTTCAGAAGAGAAGGGGACAAGACAGTGCAGCTTCTTTTAACCGGCATTGTTCAAGAACAGCAACAGCTACAGAGTGTATGAACCCTGGTATGAACACGTTTTCTTTTTTGTTTTGTTTTTTTACCCCATATTAATCTATTCAGGTTGATGCAGTAAGGTAAAGTATTTTAAACAACATCATCCCTAATGTGACATAATTGGTTACCGGTTACTGGACTCAGTGTAAGTGAAAATAAAAATCAGCCTCTACCTGAACCCCTAAATTAGTGGCCTATTTTGGTTCCATGTGACTTTATCTCTCGTGAAGAGAAACGGAGTAAAATGAGAAGCTACAGCAGCTTTGCCTCAATAGTACATTAATTTAAACATCTTTTAAAGAATCATTTTTTTAATTGAAAGCTTTCTTACATGTTTTTCTTTTGTAATATTAGGACTGAATGTGGAACCTTTTTGAATTTTGTTGCAGATATTCAGTCATGCACAACTTAATTTAACAGTTTTATGTTATTTATATGGGCACACAGTCTCGTAGTATTTAGTACATTCATATCACACCAAAAAATTTTCTCCACGATTGGTTGTCCACAAGTTCCCTCCCACAGTCAATAAACATGTGTTTGAAGAGAGTTTGTTCCTAAATTGCTGGCAGGTGTGTGTGTGTGTGTGTGTGTGTGTGTGTGTGTGTGTGTGTGTGTGTGTGTGTGTGTGTGTGTGTGTGTGTGTGTGTGTGTGTGTGTGTGTGTGTGTGTGGTTTCAGACCTAGTGAAACGTATAAATACATATTTTATAAAGTTAACTTTTTGACTTCAGTACTCAAAATCCATATTTTCTTTCCTGAGCAAATGCAGGAAATGCAGATTAGTGGCTAACTAGAAAGCTTTTTTTTTTTTTTTTTCCATATTAAATATGATCCCATTCAGCGTGCTGCATAAAGCAACCACCTTTTATTAGGCTGCTGTCAAAAATGAGGCAGAAATTTCCCTGCGACTGCTTCACACACTTTGTCATGAAGCCACGGAGGGAGCCGGCTGACCGCTCTGTCGGGGCCGCTGTGAGTTTCGCTGACTCACACTAACTTTTTCTGCTGACTGAGCAGGTCGGGCGGCAGCAACAGCCCTGCAGCAGAAACGTGTCAGTAACATCAGGAGCAGGTAGCAGCAGCTGCTCATCAGAGAAATTCACTACAGCAGACAAAAAACAACCATCTTGGCAGAGGAGAAAAATTTAACAAATAGATCATTCACAGGAAGGTTTATCTAATCCTCTGTGATTCGACATGCATCGTCGATTGAATTATCACTGATTACCATGGTGTATTTCCAGAAAGCTCAAAATTGATGTTCTTAATTTTCTTTTGCCAATTCAGAGATATAAATATATAAACTAAACGTCTTTATTTTAATACGAAGGAGCTCAGCTAATTTCTAGTGGTTGCAACATTTTTAAGACATCTTAAATATTTTCTTCCTTCACTCTTTTTTTTTTAAGCATGCATTGAGACAACAACACAAACTTAATAACTCCTGTGTCAATGTATCTTGACTATTAATCTTGTTCTGGTCCAAAAGAGAGTCAAAAGGAACAGCTGTGATGAAGAGAAGAAAGCAGTGAAGGAAGGACGACAGGAGCCAGAGAGCAGAGGAACGAGGAGGGAGAGGTGGAAGGATTTTCAGTGTGTGTTTACAATGTTTCACCCTAACAGAAAACCACATGACTCAGTGTGACGGAGGGCAATAACTCTGGAATCATTAAACTGAGAAGCAGGCAATAATAGAAATTAAAAACTGGGCGTTGTTGGTGTACGTCTCAAATTTCGCACTCTTGCTTCTGCAGGCCAGGAGTCAGTTTTAAGAAGACAGAAGACAGAAGGTCCATACGGTATGATGCACAGTACACCCGGTCTGCTGTTTTAAAGTTGTCTTTCTTCAAAAACTTCTTTTAAATTTCCCTGAACAGCATGGACACTCACTTTTTTCTGTCGTATATAAACCACTGCAGAGAGGAAACAGCTTGAATATTAAAGATCCCGCTACCTTAATATTAAATTCCAGCAATGTGGCCTTTCATTCCAGCTAAGATCTCAACAAACTGAAGTTGCAGTCTCAAACAAAGTAGTAGATATATAAATGTAACGGTGCCAAAAAGAAATATCCTATAATAGCCTATTTGGAAAAACATTTAAGGACAGTAAAATCTACCACCTTCCAAGAAATGGCAGCATGGTGAAGTCAGTTCTTTCTTTCAGATTTGTGGAATAATTTACTGATATATCCCCAGATAAAGTCTTGGCTCACATAACAGTTAATAAACTTTTAGATTTATGGAATGTTGCTTATTTGAGACTCACATTATTACATTTTTTAATGTTTTTTTTTTTTTTTTTTTTTTTAAAGAAGTGTTTGTTTTGAGTTGCTTGCTACTCACTTTAAAACCATTACACTGGGCTGGTTCTACTGTTGTCACCAGACCACCCCTTAAAAAAGTAAGTTTTGGACGTTTTCTCATATGCCCACTTTGTTTAATTTAGTGTTGCCTACAATGCAAAATGACGAATGAAAACTCTGCATGGTTCAGTTTTATTTATGAACATATAAGAACACTGATAAAAAAAAAAAAAAAATAGACAAATATAAGTGATAAGAAAAGTATTAAATTTATTGAATTTGATCAAAGCAGCACATTATAACATAAGAGATACCTCTGTTCATCAGCTCCTTTAATTTGGTGGTGTGATGAACAGAAATCACGCAAGTGAATTGGAAGGTGACGACAATGATTACTTCTCCATCATATGTGGGGACAGAAAAAAAAAGCTCAGGTTGTGATCATCTCCTAGAGGTAAAAAAGCATTTTCATTCAAATACCTGGAATAACTGAGCATCACTGATCCTTACCGAGCAAGAAACGATGTTCTCAGAAAACGCTGCCTTCATCTTATAAGTATAAGCTTAATTAGAACCAACGGGCTTCCCCCCTGGGCTGTGAGTGAAGCTTTTATGGAGTTAAAGGGAGAGGATGCCGTGCCATGACGAGGCTTTGTCAGCGGCTGCGAGTGCCGCTGAGCCAAAGAAAGACTGGCTCGGTGTGCGACCGGCTCTCAACTGCTAATTAACTAAAGGGCTGCTTTGTATCACAGAGCTGTTTCGATCCGAACGCAGGATGGGTACAATTTATATGTAAAATGTTAATGTGGAAATGAACTCACAAAACACAAAAAGTGCGTTTGGTTTTAGAAGGCAGTTCAATTGCATTTTGAGGGTTCCTGTTTTTTAGTTGGCTTGTTTTTCCACAGCAGGAAAAACTAACTTCAGTAACACTTTATTTGAAGCCCCCCTGCATAACACATTATAAATACATTTATAAAGCAATATAATGCCATTATAACACGTGTAGCTATAGTTATAAACATTCATAGATGATCACAATGCCAGAACCTAACCCTAACCCTAACCCTATGCTGTATAGTGAGTTATAAAGCATTGTGATCATGTATGAGTGTTTATAACTACTCATAATGTGTTATTCCGGGTGCTTCAAGTAAAGTGCTACCCTAAATTCATATTCACCAGGAACAAAAACAGAGTTAAAGACGATACAAAGCAAACATGCAGAATGATCACAGCAATGCTTTTCAATAACAAATGCACATGTTTAAACAATAAATCCTACTTATTTAATTCTAAATCTCAACTAATCCTCATCCTGTGTGCCTTCAGTTTAAACTACCAAAGAGAAAAGTCACATCGGAATCAAAAAAAAAAAACCTGTTAAGAAGGTCTTTTTCTGCCCTGTTCTTATTTTCAATGTACTTATTTCTTACTACAATATATAAGTTAATGTATGCACTGCTTCAAACTTTTACCCTTAATGGCATGAACAAAAAAATAAATCTTAGTGCCTATTTAGTTTCAGTATTTCCATATGAATCAGTACAATATACTGTACATATTTCCATCTTTTCTTCCTTTTACTTCTTTGACAGTATGGTATTCAATGACATTTCTCTCATGTGGTAAAAATAAAGCCCATATCATTCTCCTTTGATCATCACTGTAGATGAAATAGTACTGAGGGTATAATTTTACTTCGATGTGCATTGTGAACGCTGAGGGCTTTGTGTGGTGTGTGGTTGAATAGAGGATGTAGGACACACCTGAAATAGACGTACCAGGTGTGCGGACACAGAGGAAAGAAGGGTAAAGAGAGGATACAGGACAAAATGAAAAGAGGAAGTAAAGGACAAACTGTAACATTTGACAAAAGTCATTGAGAGAAGAGAGGAATTGGGGGTTTGTTGTTTTGTTGTATCTCTTCTTTTCATGTATGTTTTAATACACTTAGTACACTTAGTAGAAACACTACTAGATGCATACAAATATGCAGACAACAGCAGAAATGTGTACTAAATGCAAACTAATACGTATTCAAGGTTGTAAATGCTTCACGGGTCCTGTAAATACAGGCTAATGTTTCAATTCAGTGTTAGCAGACCTGAGTTTGTTCAGGATTAAAGAGGTGCTCCTCCCCTAGTAAACAGGGAAACTATCAGAGCAGGGAGAGGCACAGCACCTGAAAACTGTTTCCACAGGACAAAGGCAGGGAGTGGTCAAGCCCTCAGAAACATCAGGAATTGTGTTGTGTTTGGGATCAGCCGATTACTTGGATAACAAAGATGCTTTATTATATAAAAACACAAGATCCAGAGCATTGCACTGGACAGAAACAACTGCATCATTACAGACCTAACCGTTAAGCAGTTCCTTGGCAAAAGTAAAAGCATGTTAAAAGCTTTTAATGTAACGATGTGAGAGTTTTCTCGACTTACCCAGAAGTTGTTCTGAAAGAACGTCATCTTCACTCAGAGGTTCACAGCAATCTGTAACAAAAAAAAGAAAGAGGCCAAGCTACGTCAGAGAAAGCATGGGCATCAAGAGATTTATTCTTCTGTCTGTCTGACCTCTATTTTCTTCACATAACAGTTCTAGTGCAGTAGAAAATGACCTGAGGGATTCCCACAGCCGCCTGCAAAATGTGTTTATTATCATCCTTTTCTCTGCACTCTTGAAAATAAACTGCTGCATCAAAGTCTCCGATCTCGCACATTAACAAGCTTAAAGAAAGTCCCACCTTTGTAAAGAAAAAAGAAAGACAGAAAAGAAAACTCCTAAGACACCTTCAGTGTGGGAAGAGTGCTCCTGAGGGAGAGCGGAGAAGAGCTTCACAAATGACTTCAAAGGGTAAACCCAGAAGATGGAGGGAGACGAGGGAGGCTGAGTGACAAGAGAGAGGAAGAGATCGATGGAGGGACAAAAGCAGAAGAGACGGAAGCAAACCACAAAGAAGGAGAAACAGATAGACGCAGCCCTTGGCAACGAATATCTCTGGATGCTGCAGTCTGTCAGCTCACATCCGTAGTCACATTTCTTCATATTTCTGCAGGCGCTCTACCAGGACAATGTTTTCCAACAAGCACTTTGTTTATAGACCAACTACAAGTTGATACATGAGTCAATATTTTCTCAAGGAAAGCATGCTGCGCATAATATTTGTCCGTCGGGGAGTAACGCTACAATAATTTCTCAGTTAGAAAACAACTCATCACTTAATTTTTTACTGGTTTTGATACTGGAGATAAAAAAAGTCCCACATTTGAATGGAGACTGCTTTAAGTCTTGTTTACACAACATTTCAAGCTTTCTTATTGTGTTAATGTTTCAGAAATGTTTTGCATTTAGGTAGTAATGCCCTGAAAGTGATGCCCATTCACAGAGAAATGGCAGAAACACTGAAAATGATGTAGTCTTTCACAGGGCCACAAATGGATCCTTTTTTTGTGTAATAAAACCGTAACATGCACGCAGAGAACAGTACACCATAAACATTCAAGCTCCATTAAACTGTCTCTATTCATCATGTTTGCCCAACTCAACCAGTGTCAGCTGTTTTAGAGGAATAAAAAGTGTCTCCACATGTGACCCAGGTGATGGTGGAGGAAATACACACTTTCTTGGCGAAGCAGTGTTACATTCAAGAGTGGACAGCACATACCACATTCACTGTGGAATGAATGAATGAATCCTTCTCTCTCAGCAAAACCCAAAATTTTCTAAGACCACAGATAAACCCAATAAATTAAAACAACACTGATGCCAAGTAGACATGGTTATTTTTTTCTTTTTTGTAAGGTGCGAGGCCAAAAAACAGTATGGGAGGTGTCTCGAACAGCACGTGGGAGGAGGTCGGGAGGTGTACAGTTGGCAGACAGAGTCCATCAGGTTGTTCAAAGCCATGTAAGATGAAAAACTAGTTCAACTATACTTTGATTCTCAAATTCTGTTTCGAAATGTCTGCTAGTAAATTCTTCATTATCATTATGATGGCAGATTGATTTCATAACCCTGGAAATAAATCTAATTAATCAGGCAGCGGATCTCTGAATGAGAGGGCGGGAAAATGTCCTTTGATAATTTGCACTTCTGTTGTGTAAGGTATAACCGTAACGTCCCCATTTGGGTCTATAACTGTCTCACAGACACTGTAAAACATAAATGGGATGCAGGGGTGGTACTTTCCTCCTTTGTCTCGTTTTGCATCCTAATGTCTCCAAATATATCCTCTACAGGACTTTACCAGCCCAGGGTCACAGGAGGCTGGAGCCGATACCCGCTGCCCGTGTGTGAAGGCAGGGACATTTCACTTGGTCGCCACAGGACGAAGAGTGAGACTCACGCATATAAACAGTCACAGCGATGGTATGTCGACAGTCGCCAAGCGGTTTAGCAGCAAACCAGAGTTCCTGGAGTGCAATATTCCTGCTCTGCTGTGTCATCTATAAACTGCAATTCTCAAAAAGTCAGTGTGGTTTTCCTCTGATTTTACCGGGGGATCTTTCATCATGTTCCCATGATGCAAAAAGCCAACGTACACCTCTTACGTTTTGGGTGACAGTCGTCAGTTCAGTTTCATAGTATTTCAAGCATAGCTACTTGAGAACCACCTTGTGTATGTTGCTATGATGGCTCTGTAGTTTATGCAGGTTGTTGGCCATGTTTTCAGTACCGTTGCTTCCTGTTTCATTCTATGCATTGCAGTTTAAAATGTATTGTCAGCTCCCCAAAGACGTTTAACACAGCATATAAGTGACTGTTCATATGAGTCGAGTTCATTAAGTTCTCTGACAATGAATCCTGGTTTCACTATGGGTTTGGTCGTCATGGTCGTTGATAACCTTCATCATGTTTAATTATTTGTGATATGATCAAAGACTCCCTCACAATGTACATCAGAATATGGAAGTGGGGTAGTAGCTCTCACTCGCACCACACCAGAGCCACACTGAGGCCACCTCGTCGGGTCGGCCATGTCTCGATGCAGATGTTGTCGTCTGCACCAGAGTATAGTAGTCGTGACTATAGCCGCCATAGGCAGAGGACGTCTCTTCAAAAGACGACTCTGTTCAGAACTCGACAGCAGGGTTTGGGGGAATATATTTATGCTGAGGTAATGATTTGCGCTCTGTGCGTGTTACCACATGCAGCATTTGGTGCGCACACAAGAAAACACACACACTATAACACAACGGACCTCCATGTGACAGACTGCAGAGTTTTCAGGAATCGTGAAGCTTTTTTTAATTGGCGAGGTGGTGAGAGTAATGCACTATGGCAGGAGACGAGCACACACCTTCTGACCCCCCACCCAAAACAGACACACACACACACACACACACACACACACACACACACACACACACACACACACACACACACAGAAATCTGCTCCTGCTCGCAACAAGAGAATCTATAAAGTGGTGTTTCCCTAGAGATCCAGTTATCTGTTGTGCTGCTGACTGTGCGTGTTTATCAGTGAGTGTGTGCACGCATGTGGATGCGGTTGTGCGCAGCGCTTTCCCCTGCATTGGCACAGACTCGGCCCAGTCCTGGTGAACTCGCATCAAGCAGCAGGAACACACATGGTAACACACAGAGAATGACCTACAACATAAACACACACACAGACCTGGTACAGCTGACACCTTGTTAATTAGCCCAGCAGTGGACCTGGGGGTCCTAGAGGGAGGTTTTCTTCTTGGCAGATCAGGCCGATGAACCACAGGACAGACATTAAGACAGAAATATTGTGGAGCATGTGCAGCTTTTTCTTTGAGCTATTTTATATAATGCAATTATACAAAAACATATCCCATTATAGTTTGGCGTTTTGAACGATCCATTGTGAAGCACTTACGCATTGACATTTTGCGCCAGTGTCTAAAGGTTAGCATAAAAATAAAGCTTGAATGATTGAACTAACCCAAAGGACTAGAGGAATTAGAAAGGACTAGAGGAACTAACCCTAACCCTTTATGATGCAATCTTTTTTATTGTTGTAGATGTTAATATTGATAGTTTGTTTTTTTTAATTATTAAATTTTGGTGCGAAATTACTCAGCTCTGCAACCAGCCTTGAATAACAAAATGTATCATTTGCTGATTAAATTAGATAAACAAGATAATTCAGTTTCAGTCTGTTGCAAAATGTTTTATACTAGCATTCGATTTATACCATCCTCCTCTACTCACAATATTTTTTGAAGTACTGCAGCTGAGCCTCAAGTCCTCCCACTATTTAACTTTCACTTTACACTGAAATGGACATGCTGCCATTCAGAGGCAGAAACAAAACTGCGACTGCTGTCCTAAACAGGAATTAGCAGCTTCATTAGTTTGGCCTGAATATCCAGAGCACAGAAACTGCTTTTTGGACGACTGAAATGTGTATGGAGAAACTGCAAAACGTCACTGAAATGTGACTAATGTCAGAGGCTTGGCTTGAGGTTCTGCAGGAGTTGGCATAAATCCAGCCTATTTGCAGCACTACCAGAGCTTTGACGTTCCTGTGCATTTGAGAGGCTTCCTGTTGGCTCTTGTTGACCCCATTGTATTGTGTCTGCTTCAGAGAGAGACTCTCCTCTCCTTCAACAAGACACAGTCTTGCCAACGAGCATTAGATATAACCACTTTCACTGGAACTAGAAGAGTTTAACAGAAAACATATATACCAGAATATTTTGGTAAAATGACAATCCGATTTCTTCCAAATGTTTCACATTTTTGTTCCCATGTGAAAATGTCTTTGTGCAGTTACACTTATAAAGTACTGCATCTTATCATCAACATTTTAAAAACCATCAATGAAATTTTGAAAAAAAAACTTTTATATTTCAATTTCAACACTTAAGTTGAACAAGTGCCAGCTCATTTGTACCTGCTGATGTCTTTTCCTGGGGAGGAACTAGAAAACACACAAATGCATATTCATAAAAATATAAAAATATACATATAAAAACAAATTTCAGTCGTAATTTGAAGAATAGACTCAGAATGATAATATTAGCTCTTCAATCTACCCATCCATCCATTTTCTATACTGTTTTTCCCGAGTGGCCAGTGCATCAAATCATCATTTCTTTAATCTAATTTTACAACACTTTTTTATAATTATGTGAAAAATAAGGGAAAGCATTACAACTCAAACTAATAGTGTGTGTGCTCATCAGCATCCACGCTAATAATAGACCAGCCACCGCAAAATGCTGTTAGCACAGATTTCCACGTCAAAACACCATGCAGGACGACGTACTACCAGATGGCTCTCAGGCATCAATGATAACAGCCAGGAGGTGGAAAACAAGAAAAAAAAAACATGTTATGATGGCAAGCAAGACAAAGCCAGTCATTTTCTCCTTGTGGCAGCCTGGTGGGCCATATTGAAACAAGCTGGAGATCTGAGCTAATAAACCACTTTTGCTTTAATCCTCACTGCTTCGACACAAAACAATCCAGAAACACAAGGACAAACAGAGGTAAGCCCCAGGACCCAGTATGGATACCCGCCACGGTGGGACGTATAGAAGTAGCTGACGTCCTGCATTCTCCATCTGCTCCACACTGGAGGTTGCTCTGAATTTAGCTTTGAGGCAAACAGAGCCCCGAGAAGAAGTGGGACACACTGTGACCTTGATTTCCGAAACTCACTATCATTTTTTATTCAGAAATCAAATGACCAATTCTGGCCTTGCAGCAAGTGTCCCCAAGAGCATATGGTTAAAGCAGCACAGCAAAAATTAATCACCTACAGACATAAGCAGTGGACTGCAAACTCCATAAACAGATACAGAGGGGAGATTTTAAGCCATAAACAGCCTTCTAATTTCAAATCCCATTAATTCTTCACTTAGTATCTGCTACGTCATGCTCAAACATACTGGAGACTGGTTTTACAGACATACGGCGCTGAGTGCTGAAAAAGATAAAGCTGGTATAAAAAAAACCCCCCAAAAAACAAGGTAGTATCAAAAAATACTTCAAACTACGAATACTGCTTCAAAAGGTGAATGGTAAAAATGCTTGTGAGAGGTAAGAAAATTGATTGGAAAATGATTAAAAAAGGAATTTCACTGTGTGCCACCAGATGTACAGCATGAACTACCATGGACACACTTGTTTACTGACCAGAAATGAAACTGCATGATCTTCTAGTATTTACTATTATATCATTTTGATATTTCTATGTATACGAAGTTACAGATTTGCAAAGCCACTCAGATAAAACTGGAAAGAGTTTAGGTCAAGAATAAAAACAATTACCCCACACACGCACACGCACACGCACACGCACACGCACACGCACACATGCTTTTTTTAACCAACATAAACTCTCATCATCCTCAGTTAGAACAGCAGTCAGAAGTTGTATTAAACCTGCCTGTTACTTTATGTGATTAAAAACTGTAAAAAAAAAAAATATATCAGCAGATGGCCAGTACAATCATAATTTACCTGAAAGTTTATTTTCTATTGAACTATGGCCCAAATTAGAAGAGTTTCTGGTAATCTTTGCAAGGTAATGTGACATCTAAGAGCAAGATTCTTTTACATTGGACACTGTATCAGATAAAAACTGAAATCAATGTGTTGTTTGCAGGTTGCTGCATGCCAGAAATCATGTTGAGACATGATTTCAGTTTCATTATCAGCTATCATATTTCACAACCTTTTCAAAAATGTGTTTTGCTATCTCGGGACTGTTCCAGGACATGTACTCAAATTTAAAATGGTGATTTGCTCAGTTTCTCATCCTGAAAGCTGCTGCTGAAGATAAATGAACTGATCTGAGAAAAAAAAAAAGAAGAAGAAGTCTGGAGTCTCTGCAGCAGAGCAACAGAAAAAGGATGAAAAAGATGGCAAATTCATAAACACATGTCAAAATAAAGATA
The DNA here is from genome assembly GCF_902148845.1 of Salarias fasciatus. NCBI lineage: Eukaryota > Metazoa > Chordata > Actinopteri > Blenniiformes > Blenniidae > Salarias > Salarias fasciatus. The sequence goes on along the minus strand of NC_043766.1, from coordinate 13,109,311 downwards.
AAAAAAGAAAAGTTATGGTAAGAAAAGTGTTTACTTTTAACCTATTCCGACACTCAATATAAGCAGATGTTATGTTGTCTGAATTCATGTGTTGTTAAACAGTTTTAATGTCTGTCTTTTTGTTGCCAATAGTCAAGATCATGCTTTGTCAAAACCTCGATTTAAAAGCTACATGACATTTTGCCACAGGTCAAAGAGCCTCAGAATAGAGACTGACTAACGGCAGCACCGTTAGAGACGGCAATAAAAGCGAGGTTTGAGGTGTGGATCATATCTTTTAACAGAAGCACAGATGAAGAAAGCAGCCAGGCTTATCAATGAAGACACACCAACCTCTTCCTCAACCACCCTCACACCGCCTGACAATACGCAGATGACATGAAAAATTAGGAGGTGAAAAAAAAGCAGATGCATGGGAGAAGTGAAAGACAGCCTCATCCACCCAAAACAAAACAGCCTCTACCCACAAAACCATTAATTTCCTGCAGGAAATAAATGATGCGTCCTCTGTGCTCGCACTAAACACTGCAGTTGTTATTTCCTTTCTTGTTGCCCGATACTGCACTAAAAGCAGATGCCCCTCTCTCTCTCTCTCTCTCTCTCTGAAGGGAAGGAGTGGAAGGTCAACACAAACTCCCGCCTCCTCACAACCTCCACCTGCCTCTCTCCCTCCTCTGGGTGAGAGAAAAGATGAGAAAGGTTGTTACAGGAATTAATCCCAGCATGTCTCCTCGTACTGTCAGAGAAATCGTCAGAACAGCTTCCTCCTCTGGCTCGCACAGCAAAATAAAAATGGAACTGGGTTAAATGTAATGACACAGCCGAGCATGGAATAAAGATGCTTCGCTAACCTCTGAACGGGCGCATTTGTTACCAGCTCAGGTGGCAAAGCACAGGGGATTAAGAAAGAATGAAAATGATGCAAACGGACGGGGGAAATAAGGAAAGAGGGCAGCTAGAGGTGAGAAACTGAGAAGAGCGAGGCACGGTGAGCAGCAAAGCAAACACCACACTGCATTCTCAGATGCACAAGCCTCCAAACAGATGATGGACGGGATAAAAAAAACAAGGCAAAAACATATGCAGCTCCAAACACACCAGAGAAATTACAGAAAACAAGCTTGTTATTACTTTCACGTACATCAATCAAACTAATGCAACCATCACACACAACACACTGTGTGTTTGATGTGGTTAAAGAAACCATTCTGATAATGTATTGCTCAATTTCTTAAATTACTTTTTTTAATTACTTTTATGCCTCCTATGATGAAACATGCTGTTTCCAAGAAAAAGACAGAAACGCATTAACATCAGAAATGTTGCTTTAAGTTTCACTGGTTGGACACACTTGACCACCTGACATATCAGTCTGTCTGTTTCCACACCTGTATCTCTGCACTCATCACCACTCAGTCAGGGAACGTTCAATTAAAAGTCAGAAAAGGTGGAGGTTGTTATTACTTTGAGAAATGAACTTGGTATTTGCACCTTGAAGGTTCTTCAGGCACTCATCTGTAATTCGAGATTAATCTTTCTTCATGTTTACGCCTTATAAACTGTCCAAGACGAGAGTAAGGTGTGGAGCAAAACAGAAGAAACGGATGGATGAAGCTACTGGTGAAGTGGACTTAATGCTACTGATCAACCACTGTACGAACATTGAAAAAGAAGCTGGTACAATTTGAATCGGCATTAAATCAAAATGTAAAATAAAACTGATCACAGGACGTATACCACCAGTAAGAAAAACATAATTTGTAGCAATGTTAGACATCTAAACTTCTTCCAACTTTTTTTTTCCATATTTTCACCTCATTCAGGTGCAGCTGCAGTAAAAACCTCACGGAGGCTGTTACATGCATTCACTGCTGCATTTCATCAGGGTAGCGCTGTGAAGATGAATGAGAATAAGGTGAGCTTTAGGGAAACAAGGCTCTGAGAGACTGTGGGGTTGAGATTGTTGAGGCAAGTTTTTTAAAGCTGTTTATAAAGTCTCAAACCATCACAACAATAATGAAGATGACCACAACAGCTTCCTGTCAAAGTGCAAGTCAGAGACAAACTGCGAGAGACGACAAGGTCAAGGAGAGGGAAGTCAGGCTGGTGATCGACTCGCTTGTCCCTCTGTATTAGTTTTAAATTTGAGTTAGTGAAGCATGGAGGAGAGATCGTCCATGTCAGCCATAATTTCCCCTTCAGCACCGCTGCCAGGCTTCACTGCTCCTCTGCCCCTGCGTCTAGCCTGTATGACTCACTGTCGTGGCCGGTATTTTACAGTAACACTTTACAGCGGTACTTTAATAACCATACTCCTCATGTACAGCACTTTGTTTCATACATGGTTGTGTGAAAGGGCTTTATAAATAAAGATTGTACAGTATTCCATCAGTGGATTCTTTTGATCAATTAAGCTTCAGTGTCTGAGGTTTGCTTGCTTTTGTAAAAAGTCAGCTTCAAGATCATCAGACCTGCAATAACAAAATAAATATGATCAAAACTATTAGTAGTTATTTAGTGTCAAAATAAACTAAACATTATCTATCAATTCAACAGATTAGAAGTGTGGCCATTTCTTCGGTGCTGCACGCGGTCACTTATATCATGGCAGTAATGAAATCTATCAATAAAAAGGTAAAGAATCTTAACAGAAGAGGAAGCTTTTCATAACATAAATACTGCTTCACCTTACAGTACGTTACGCATACCACAATACAATGTGAGACCTTTCTGGGGGGGGTTACATTTTTGTAAACTTTTATCACCAGTATCTTTGGATAGTGGGAGGAAACCGCAGAACAAAAGCCTTGATGAAACTCCTGCACGCCCTTGGAAATTCCACACAGTCACTTTTACTATGGCATTTCATGTGCATTTTAAAGTGCCATGAGGATTAACTCCTCAGTATTTTCTGACATGGTGGCAATAAAACGCTTACTAAAAAAAAAAAACATCAGGTAAGTGAGTGAATATCTTATTAAGCCAGCGTATCAGTTGTCCCTAGCAGAGATTAAGTTCCTGTTTGTGAGTCACTGTTTATGATAAAAAATGAAGTAAGACATACAATCAGTGACAGCAAATTCAGCAAACCTAAACCCTCGGCACAGCTCCCAAAGCAATACACGTCAACAAAAAGCAAAGTAAAACACAATCTGCAGTTTATTGATGACACCCTGAAACCAACAATCACATCACCACCACCATGACGACAGAACTACACCCTGTGTTTAATGACTAAGCCACACTGCGCAAAGGGTTTCTCTTGAAGCGATAAACCGCCCGGCGGTCATGTGCTCGAGCAGTCAGTGACTGAGACGAAGAGAGGGAAGCAGTGAGACAGCAAACACAATAAACAGGAGGAGGCAGCGAGACAGACAGTGAAAGCAGAGTGATAAACACAACCCAGGCTGTCAGCTCCCCATTGTCCCGGCTTGAATGTGCTTTTGTCGCTGCAGCATGCAGCTCCAGCCCAGTTCAGTCTATGACGGCGTGCCAGGCGAGCATTACTTCTGAGGCCTGGCATGGCCAGCTGTGTGAAGAGCACATGGTGGGGTCCATACGCAGCAGGAGACAAGCATGTTTATAGTAGCTCAGCTGTGAATTAGGGCTGTGCTGCGCACACTGAAACACTGCAGTTGATTGTATCTGATAGAAGACAGAGGGCTCATGCTTTCATTTCTTCTCCGCTTTACTATCCTTATTTAGTGATACATTAACCAAGATCATTTCACTTAGCAGCTTTATCTCTGTGTTTTGCTGGGGAGCATTTAAATGAAGACAGAATAAAAATAACCATCATTCTCTAGTCTAGCTGCAAGCAAAAACTTTAATGTATTGCATAGTTAAAAAAATATTCTTACCAAGACTGCTGATAACAAATCTAATGGTTGGTTTTCACTGATCAAAAAAATAAACATGTAAATGCTTGTATTATCACGCAAGAAGAAGAATGAATTTATGTTAGATGACAAGACTTAGGAGCAGAAGAGTTGTATTGAATCAATTTCAAAGTGCATCAAACTGTCCGCTTCAGATTGAATGTTTCGACACTTCTGATACCAAAAGGCACAAACCACTCAACACTGGGAAGAGCACAAAATAATTTCATTGAAGATGAACTGACAAGCATGTATTTGTTTCAGTTTCACAATGTTATTATGATTTATTTTCAAAAACTTATACTTCTCAGAGGCTATCCACTCTGTCAGATATTTCTTTTTCTCCATTTACGCTCGTCTTTTCATCAAGGGACGAACTTTACATTTTTGAACCCTTCATTAGGTCGTCACTCCATCCATCGTCTATAGCGTGGCACCCTGTTCAGGGCTGGAGCCAACCTAACTATGGGTGAAGGCATAGTAGACCCGACCCTGGTCGCCAGTCTATCACAGGGAAAATACAGCGGGACAACCATACACAGTCACGTCTGCAGGCAATTTAGGGTCAGCAATTAACCTTGCATGCATGTTTTCGGACAAATTTTTAATCTGAGACATAATGCTTGTAGTGGCTCCTTTACGAAAACAAGCTCTTAATAAAAATGTTAAAGATTTCTGTACTTGGACTGATGAACGTCTAGACATGTGATGGAGGCAAAACAAAACCTCAGACAGTTAATCAAAAGTGATGATGAACATAATCATGCAGTCGTGTAAAAAACTATTTTCACTGTCCATCATCAAATTAAATTTCACCCTTTGCTACTGATCCCAGCTTAATTTAGATGACGGCACATTAAATTCACTCTCCACAACGATGTGAAGTGAGTCGACAACATAATTGACTTACTTTATAATTCACCTCTCCTTATCGCTCTGCCCTGCTGAGCACAGCTCAGCTTGAGAAGAAGTAGTAACCCAGAAATAGAGCCAGAACCAAAGCTGGAGGGGACAGCATACTCCTCCAACCTGCCCCGGGGTCCTCCCATCTGCCACCAACAGGACCTTGGCTGGACTCACTCACAGCCACAGGCATGGGTCATGGTTTTACACCCGGGGCTTGTAAAATTATTTCCCAGCAGGTTGTCACTCGTTCATAGACATTCCTGACATGAAGTCACAACTAGGTACAAAATTTACAGCAAATACTAGAAACAGGAGCTCTGAAATGAAAGTGACTGTTTGTGTTGTCATTGCATAACAGGTTAGCTTTACAGTTTCCTGCCTCATATTTCCTGCCTCTGGGCCCTGCCCTGCTTGGCTATGACAAGGGAAGCCTCGAGGCTCTGTAGCATATGAGAGACGACATGTATAATTGATATCTGTCACGGGTACCCCTATAACGTGGTGTAGGACAGCCAGGAGGAAAAGGGAGGCACGGCAACAATTAACGGTAACAAGATCTTCATTGGTCGAAACAGTGAAAGAAGAGTCATCAGTGAGTCTGACTGATTGAGTGCAACAGTGTACACACTGCAGCACTGAGAAAAAATACCCCACAACAATTCAGCGGGCTGCTTTCCAAGCATCAGCTGACATAAATATCTTTTCCACTTATGGCCAAATGTAAGGGAGAAAGTACTCTTTTACACTGTTCCTGTAAAATTCATGGTTTATAGTAGTTAGCGTAAGTGGTTTTGGGAAAGGCTCGAGTATGAGAAAAGCCCCATTCAGCACTGACTCAGGTAACCAGCCTCCTCACTTTCTGCAAATGCATAAATAATGACCTGTAACTACGTGTATCTCAGTTGAGGCGATTCCTGAAATGTTTTTCACAACAAATTCTTTTCAGAGGTTTCCGTGCAATTATTACACATCACAACACATACATAATTCAACTCATTTTTTTCCTTCACATAATTGATTTGATTGTGACAGAAAATGTCACAACATGTTGTAGTACAGATGTAACAATATGGCCACAGACAGAGCAAGAGGATAACATTATTTCTTTATCATATCATCTGTTAGTGGGTGGGATATGTATATTAGGCAGCAAGTAATCACTTTGTGATCAAAATTAATTTGTTTGAAGCAGCGAAATGGCAAAAGTAAGGATATTAGTGAGCGTGAAAGATCGAATTGTGACGGCCAGAAAACTGTGTCTAAGCATCTCCAAAGCTGCAGCTCTTGTGGGGTTTGCTGTTCTATGGTGGACTGTGTTTATCCAGAGCGCTCAAACGAAGGGAAAGCATCTGTTTACAAGGTCACAGCCGGTCAAGGCTCATGAGTGGATGTGTCAAGGGTGGTCTGATCCAATAGATGGGCCACTGTAGCTTCAACCGGAGCAGAACATAATGCAGTTTCTGATTGAAATATTACACAGCAAACACAGCGCATCACTGATAGGGACAAGCCTAATATTGGGGTGGTATATTGTGGAGTGGTATTACCATTAAAATTGACATTTTATATTTTGACATTTTTCTTCATTTATTGTAAAAACGGCTTCACCGATCATCCAATGAATCCAAAACTAGTTTCATTTTAAATGAAATAAATAACAAAATAAATAAAAATGAACAGGGTTGCATTTGCTCTGGTTCCAAATGAACAATCGACTGCTGGTTTGGAAACCTTCAGACTATTTAGAAATAGTTTGCTCCTGACTGAATGTCTCAATTTATCCAGAAACAGCACACAATCACCACTGCAGACGTGGTGCTGCGCCTATGGATACGGTAAATATGTCAGCCTGGGTTGGTCACTATGGAAATCTAAGCAGACCTGTTCAATAGGTTCTCCTGCAATATCGATGATAATCTCTTGTACAGCATCAATGGGCCGAGTGCTCATTCTCCAACAGAGGATCTCCAGGGCAATAACTACCAATATTTGAACAGCACTGACAGAATTCTGTGTTGGACTTGAATTGTTTTGGAGCTATTAACTTCATAATGTTTAAACTGACTTATCAACTAATCCAAAATCTTTATGTTTGTAATGGACATAAATATTAGTATTGGACCAAATAAAACACAGACGGCATCAGATGAAATTACAAAGACCATGCTTCACCATAAAATTCACAAACTTACACCTTATTATTTTAAGATTAAGATGAAGTGCAAGCTTTCTCAAGTTGACATTTTATTTCTGACTTGAGTCCGATCCATCTTTTCTGAAAGACATTACGACAGAGACAACCACCGCTAGTTTCAACTGATGAATTTGTCCTTATTACATGAGAATATACCTCATACTTTCAACTTCGTTCTAACCATCTAATTCATTTTCTCAGCATTCAGAAAGGGAAATGTCTTCTGTTCAAGTAAAGTCTCCATGAAGCACGTTGTTTACCTCTTTGATATACATATATTTTCAAAAAAGCAGCTTTCAACTCTCAGCTTCCTGTCATTTGCTTTCAGACACAGAGGCAGAAACACAATATCAACAGACAGGGCTGTGCTGCAGGAGAAGACAAGTGAGCTTCAGTCAGAAAATGCAAACTCTGTGGCTTGCTCTACACGGCTATAGCCGTTTGCAACTTAACTGAAATGTCAAAGTGATGAACCAAATGACAACCAAAAAGGGGAATTCCAGATTGGCTTCTCTGGTGCAGCCAGACAGCAGTTGACTTATACCTCTGAAGCATGACACAAGACACTCTTAAATGCTCCTCTCACTATGACTGTTACTATGACACTGTTCATAAAAAGTACTTCATTTCTTAAAAGCATTCAGGTTGTTCAATGTTGAAACACTAGTGAACAAACGCATGATTCTCCCTTCTTATCTATTTGATTTTATGAAGAAAGCTACTCTACTGGCTTCTAAATCATTAACCAAAACAATAGAAGTGAGAAAGTATGCCTTTTTCCATAACTATTTTTTAAGCAGCACAAGAAACTACAGCTTAAAGGAGGACAGTATACAACTCAGGGAATTAAGATTAATATAGCAAAAGATCTCAATAATCTGATACGTCTTAAAAAGACATTTAGACCTAATGCTCACTTTTGTCCTCACCTTAAGCACGATTCTGCAATGGAAGCAAACAAATGCCTGCCATACCTCAAGGAGTTCAAATATAATCTCCAGGACAGACCACTTGACATTAGCAGATGTGAACAGTTCTCACTCCATCTCCAACCAAAAGAGTGATATGCAATGCCTATGTCAGCATCTAAGTCCTTTTGTGTGCTTTCTACAAATGCCAGCATTATTGTAAAAGAAAAAAAAAATGCCAAAGTCAGCTGGTACCACAGTTCAACACTGTGTTATCATTGCATAGCAAGAACTGTGCATTTGGAAGGGATTAAGTCAAAACTTCACATGGGAGTGTAAACTCCTCTAGTCACTCTTGATATGAATGTGAGAAACCATTCACAGTGAAAAAAAAAGATATTCATTTCAACTGAGCAGTCCAATGACTGTTTATCAACCCACATCTGTAGAGAAAATTAGTGCAAATGATCATCAGGTGTTAAAAATTACAATTAAAAGAAATGAAATGATACCTAAAGAAGACAGTGAGACCAATATCACTATCTTGTCAACAAGCCCAGAATCCACGTTGGTAGATCAGGCAAACGTGAAACCCCTCTAAAGGAAGATTGAGATAAAGTTTAGAATGGACTGGTGCATTGTATCTTGACCTTGTGTATGCACCTGGTAAGTTTTTATCTTCATCATTTGCTGAATTTCTTTATATGTCAAACAAACGTGTTAACTCGCTATCTTCGAGAACCTGCCATTAGCGCGACTGTGAATTTCTGCATTATGCTCCAGGAAGGTAGAGATATATGAAGCCATTTATTACCGTGACAGAGTCTTCAGAAAGCGGCTATGGTACATTTTCCATCCCCGGTGTCTGTGCAGGCTCGGTCCCGCACTTGCGTGCTCCCTGAGCGGGTTGGTCATAGTAGTAGAAATTTACCAGGCAGTTTTCACTGTGAGCGGAGGCTCCGCCCAGCTCAATGCTGATTGGCTGTCAAGCGAGTCAATCAGAGAGAAGCGCGGAGTAGGCATAGCAACCACATAGGGGCGGGTCTAAGAGTAAATCCGAGCACCTTATTGGCTGTTTGCTTTAGGGTAAACGCCCATTGAAGAGAATAATTGGAAACGTGGTGAAATTAAGATTTTGTTCAAATAAAACACACATAAAAATCTTATAGGTCCCGACACTGTAATAACTACAAAATAACTATAAGTGCAAAGGCTCTGAGGTGCAAAGCAATTTGGGATGATCCATTATATTTAGGGAGTTTTGCAAAAATTGCAAAGTAATCATTTACTGAAACGTCTACAACTAAAATTCATCATGGCCACGGCTCAAAATAAGAATGGCAAAACCTCAAGCAAAAATAATCCTTTTTGTTTTCTCTTTTTAATTTTGATTATTAATGTCAGAACATTAAAGTTAAAGTTTATTCTTCCCCGTTTCTCTCCACCTTCTGTTATTTCTTTTCCAGTTCAATTGCATGTCTGATGATGAAAATAGTTGTAGGTGTGTCATCAGACAGGAAGACTGTATTTCTGTTAAGTCTAGAATATAATAGATGGTAAAAGATGCTTTCTTTTGGCCCAAATATGCTTTGGCTCTTCATGTGGTTCTGATAAAAGATGTAAAAAGAAAAGATGGTTGATCAATATTGGATGGAGAGATGGACAGATGGATATAAAGATGGACATTTTTGAGATGAGTGCTGAAATTAAATGTTTGTGGGTAAAGACAGACCAAACATTATGTCTGAGGAGGTTGGGTTGTGAAAAGTATGGCCTATAAAAAACTGTTCAGAAAAACACACACTTGAAACAAAGTTTCATTTCCATCCTTTTCAGCTAGGGCTCTTCTATCATACTGACCTCTGACTTGACTCAAAGGGAGTTCAATTTAGATCCAAAACACACAGCGTGTACAATGTTTATGATACACCTTGGTGTGCGTTGATGTGGCTCCAGTATGAGGCCTGACCTTCTAAGTTTCATTTCCTGACAGTTGTAATATATCTTCATAGATGCATGCCACCAAATGTGTGCAAGTGATAAGACTGGAGCCTGAAGGGTGGCACTCTCTTATCAGCAGAGTATAGTTTGAGGGCAAGTGGAAGAAATATATTCACCTTCACGCCAATCTCCTGATGAATGTCAGATCAGATGAATGCCATTACAAAGATAGACCTGGAGGAGGAGATGATTGCAGGCTGATGAACCATGAGAAGCTCAAGCACTCCTCTTCATCCCTCCTTCAATTAGGGCTGTAGTCTGCACATGCTGCAGTTTACTGTATTATTTGATACCGAGACTTTTTTACAAGGACAAAGACAAAAATGCACCAACATGCTCTTATCTATAGACCCACTACAGCTGCCTCAATTCTACAGTCTACAAAACACTGATGGCTTTTCAGTGAGAGAACACAGTGGCATTAAAAGCAAACAGCAATGTAGTTTGATAATCTCACAAATCAGCAAAACTTTGATAACAAATATGAATAAGGAAACCAAAACAAAAATCATTCTTTAAATAGTTAGATCAATCAATTCAAATGAAGTTGAAATACACAGATTAATATTGTTCAAAACCTTTTTTATACTCTAATACAAGGACAGAAGACCAGGACAAAAAGAAACTCCAGTGTTAAAATGGCCAAATAAGGTCCATCCATTTTTTTTTTTGTCTGATTTATCTAATGTAGGTCCATGGGTGGGCTAGTCTGTCTCAGGACAAATGGCAGGATACATTAAAAGATCAACAGTTTAACACAGGGTGGGAACAGAGTGACAATCACCAATATACACCTATCAGCAGTTTAGAGATAATATTTCAGTTTATCACATATGGGTTTGGATTTTGAGCTTGATAACCTTACAGGAAAATAATTCAAGCACGAGGATGCAAACTCCACACTAGCCTGAAGCTCAGAATCAATCCCAATTTGCTGTAAGGCAAGAGTGCTAAACACTGCATCATTTGTGATTCTCATATACCCATATTTTATTCATAACAAACATAAGTCAAAAATGGGGCAATCGTCCTTCAAAAATTCCAGCACTTGTTGTCTTCACTTTTCAGATGTGTGTAACTTTAACTAAATAAAATAAATTTGCATCTGTTAAATGTAATGTCATGCATATCCACATTTTGATGTTATCAAAGAGATTTGGTATATGCCAATATTATTGTTAACCCTAAAAGACATACATCACTCAGAATGACATGAAAGACTGTTTAGAATGTCACATATTATAAATCCAAAATACTATTCAAAACCAGTAAAATGTTATTTGTTCTAACTGAGTGGCTGTTGAATTGCTTTTAACACTCATCAGTTCAGAATATTACCACAAAAGAACCATTGGGTATTTAAAATTACAGTATTTGTAACCAGGAATTAAATCACACTCATTGGTAACTCTGGCACTAATGTAAAGATGACTGGCAGACTAAGCAAATTTGAAAAAAGTTTAAATTTGATTAACATATTTGAAATCTTAAGTTTGTGCATTTTCCTGTCTACAGGTTAGCTGGAATTGTCTCCACCACCCCGCTGCTGAAGATATATGAATATTAAGTTTTATTTTCATCATTGCCCAAATTTCAGTTTGTTTACATGTCAGTAGGCACGGTCCCTTCACTTTCCAGAATTTTAGTAGAAAAAAAATTATAGAGCAGAAAAATAACTGTGGAAGACGTCATAAAAAAAAAAAACACTACATTTTAATGTACCTGTCATCACCATTGTGCTTTGAAAGTGATATTGTTTTTAATGCTAACTATGGGCCAAACGCTTTATGGCAGAAATATTTAAGAGACCATGTGAGCACCTTTAAAAAAACAAAAACAAAAAACATATAATCAATGCAAATACTTTTTTTTTCCACTCAATTTAGTTTCAGACTTTTAAGATTTCAAGTGCAATTATTTAGTATTTTGGTTGATGTTGGTGAATCCAGCCACCAGCACAGCTGCAATAATCCGCTGTTGAACGCCTCAACCTGTCCTGTCAGTTCCTACCACACATCAAAGGCTTCAGCAGTGAGAGTCCACAGCTGGAAGAGTTGACACCTCATTTGCCGGGGAGTGATGAATTATTGAAATCAATCCAGGGTGCAACAGAGCAAAATGCCAAAGACAGTGTGGCTCTGCACAGGTTACAGTGCAGGCAGAGATGCAATATCACATTATCACTGCTTCCACCTTCATAATTACACCCTGTCACATCCACATTCTACCACAAAGCCACAAATCAAGACATGTTAAAGTCTCTGTGACCACGTATACACAAGAATGTGCACACAGCAATATTTTTGATTCATGCTGAGTAATTCTTACCCACACGCCAAGTAAGCTATGACACACAGAAGACTGACATTCAAGCTGTGAGGCCACACACAACATCCTCTGCTTCCATATCATGCATACACAAGTCAAATGAGGGATAATATTTTTTTAACATTTTAGCATACTTTAAAAAACAATTCCCCCCCAAAAAACGAGTTGCTGAATTTAATTATGTGTCATCAGCCACTGCCACCTGTTGTGAAGCTAATTCTTATCCTGTATGAGTTTTGTCTCTGAAGTCAATAAGCTCTCATTTGTCTCCCTCTAAAGGCGCCTTCTGATCTTGTTCTCATTCATCACATCAACACTGTGCAAATAAATACTTTTTGACAGGGATTTATATATATATATATATATTTATATATATATATATATATATATATATATATACATATATATATATATATATATATATATATATATATATATATATATATATATATATATATATATATATATATATATATATATATATATATATAAATATATATATTGGTTATAAATCATTCCAGCTAAATTTGCTAAGTGATTTAATAGCTCTCTAAATTTTGGTCTCTCACTATTAGATTCAGTCTGCTTATAACAACATACAAGGAGTTTTAGCTTAATCAACAAAGCTCTGTGTTGTATTCCAATCACAGCACACTAAAACTCTTCTGCTTTTACTTTTTGTCTTATTTTATTCAGAAAATTTTAGCATGCACACAAAAAAACTGCACATCTTCCATCGTGAGCTTCCATTTTTTAATTCTGGAATATGGCAAGATAATTTTTGTCAAATTAAAAACAACAAGACTTTGTTATGAATTCCGGGAGCAATTTTATGAAGAAATTAGAAAGACAAAGCACTAGCACAGGATCACAGTGATTATACTAATAAACATATTGTAGGAATTGAAAGTTCATGTTTAAAACATTGTTATGGAAGTAATCAGGACAGTTCCAAATGTTACAATAAGCTCTCATGCAAAACTTTAACAGATACAACATTTTGTTCTGTATGGATTTTTTTTACATAACAATATTGTGAAAATATGTCAGGAAGTCTGTCATTAAATGAAAAAAGTACAAGCTGGTGCGAGACAAAGCATTTACAGTATGACAGAGAAGTTAGTGTCAATAGTGCAGCTTTCGTCATGAATGTGTAAGGGCAGTCTCAAGTTACTCAGTCTTTCTAATAAGTATTTGTGTTTGGTCAGTTTCTAACCATTTACATCAATTTTATTAATTAGTCTGATATTTTTAATGACATGCGATTCACTGAAATGGGGTGTATATATCAATCAGAGTTATATCAGAGTACAATTCGCTTTGTTTAATTCAAACTCAAAAGCAAGCTTTCCTACCAATGACCCTCAGTGTGTATACACCCAGGAGCTCTACATCCTGGTTCCTCCTGGTTCTGTGTTTCTGTTTCTGCATCTCATCATCCTCTTTCAAATCAGCTTAACTCCTGTCTCAACAGGCTGCCTTTTGAGTGCTGCCAAAGGCTGAACATGGTCTCCAGTGCTCAACCAAGCTCATATGCCATTTTTGGATGTGGAAAAAAAAGCATGCTTTCACCCTCAGGGGATGTTTCATGTCCCTTATGTATTATACACACGCACACACACACACACACACACACACACACACACACACACACACACACATTCATATATCTTCACTGTCTTGTTTAGTTAGGACATTCAGTCTGTCATCTTCAGGGTGATGGTAGAGAATGTGTGTTCTTCCAAACTAAAATGATTCCAAGTTGATGAGTTCATAAACAATTAACCTCTCATATAAATATATAAATGGAAGTATATCCTTTGTAACAGTATATGACGGCCATGGTTATTTTCAGGAAGGTGTTCCTGGTCACTCAGAAGCCTACAACTTTACAGAAATATTGTTTTAAAGAAATATGTTTAGATATGTGACCTGAATGGTTTGCATTACACAACATTACAGAGATAAGGACACACAGCTGCCATGATTCATAATTAAGTCAAATTTATCATTGGAAAAGTATGACTAGGGAGGAAATGGAGTCAGTTCAAATCTGGATAAACAGCATTAGTTTGTTCTCTTCTTGAGATCGTCCTGTTGTCCTCTGAGGCCTGTTTTCCACCAAAGTCTGCCTTTGAATTCGCACAAGGCAAACAACGCCCAGTCTTCCAAACAATATACTTTAATGAGGATGTTTACGACAATGAGTTCACGTGCAAAATCACTTTTCTTGCCTCACGTTTGCAAATTAAACTTTCAAACGGGAGAGGGCGTACTAGCTCTGCTTTTAAACCTCCATCCCTGGAAGAATGAGCTGCCGTGGTTTATTCTTTCCTTTTTTCAATAAAGATGACAGAGACTTCACACTCCCTCTTTCCTATATTTACAAACTGTTGTGTAGATTTTTCCTTGGGTGTTTATCGGACTGTTTATTAGGTCGAGTCATGGTCTTGACACAAGTGCACTAATGAACTCTTTTTCCTTTAATTGGACCATGGCAGGATGAGGAAAATCTCATAGGCATGACATGTGAGCAGCTCCAAACACAAAACACCAGCCCCACAATATGAACATACACCGAAAAAGTGATGTACAAAATAGGCACACGATGACTGTTGGTCAGTAACTAACAAAACAATTAACTGAGTTCATCAAATAAAACACAGCAAACTATCACTGACTCTTGGGTCCAGTATCATATTGTACATGTAGAAGATAAATGTTGATTTTTTTTTTCCATGCAGCCAGGTCGGGAGGAAGATTCTGCTTTCTGCTTGACAAATCTGACGTGAAAGTTAAGCAAAGTAAGACATTCTTATTTAAGTTATTATATTGTCGTTTGTTTAAGTCTTTTTCTTTCTTTCGTTCTTTCGTTCTTTCTTTCTTTCTTTCTTTCTTTCTACACATTAAAGAACTTTAAAAGTAGACAACAATACATCTTATGAACTCAGCTGGCACATATCTGTCTTACTATTACTTCAGATTTCACAAGTGATATTATTTCTATTTTGGGGCAAAAAGCAAAACACGTGGCTGTTATGTAATGTTGTTAGAATCCTCTTCCTCCTCCTCCTCCTCCTCCTTCTCATCACCCTCATCACCATCGTCATCGTCTGAGCTTCTGACGTGTTTACCTCAATACATGTGTTCCTGGCATTATTACGACAGGAGAACAGAGTTAGGAACTTATGGGAATTTTCCTCTGGAAAGACAGTCCGGAACTTATTATAAATGCTGTATATACTAAATGTATAAATGTTTAGTTTAATGTACAATGAAAACAGATACAGCCGGTATAGAAGTATTCATTGTTGCTGTTCTTGAATTATCTGCATTACTAATTTTATATTTATAAAACTATATATATATATATATATATATATATATATATATATATATATATATATATATATATATATATATATATATAGTTTTGTCAGTCTGGATAACAAATTCCTGTCAAGTAACATCTGACATCAAACTTACAAGGCTGACTTGGCTTTACATTTAATAAAAAAAAAAAAAAATATGTGTAAAAAAAAAAAAAAGTACTTTGAATGCGAAAATTCAATTCAGTCAAAATTGTTCAATCAAATTGAACAAGAAGCTTTGTACAAAAAAAAATTCAGTAGGGCTTTAATGTGTGTAGAATTAGGTAAGTAAGCAAGTGATGAAATATACGAATAAAAAGTATTATAAACGACTCTGAGTTGTTTTACGGTCCATATGGTACTGATTTGGCCCATATGTGAGAGGTGTGGGAGGACTCCGAGGTGCCCTGTCTCCCTCGTTTTACGCACGGCGCGTCGCGGTGTTTTCCTCAGCGCGCGCTGTGAAGTCAGCCGTCTGTCTGGCACAGATGTGTGTTGATGTGCTTCCAGCTGTTTGCGGGGAATCGTGATGATGTCTGGACCCGTAGTCTGGACTGGGGGACCCTCCCTGCGGCCCGTGAGATCATCTCACTTTTAATTAGACCGGATCCGCCAATTAGCCGGAGGTCAGACTGTCCCTCGAAGCCCTTTAAAAGCAGCCTGAGTCAAGTCCTTCCCAGTGGCGTTTGACAGAGTCTCAGAGAGGGTGGGTTGCAACTTATTTTCAGCTTGATTTCTTCTGTATGAGAATACTGTCTGTGCTGTTTGTTAATGCTGAGTGAGTTTCTCCCTCTCTTTCAGATGTACAGGATGACTTCCTCGGTACTTTGTACTGTTATTTTGCTCTCATGTGCTTTGAAGCTTGGTGTCTCTCAGAGTGAGTATAATTTATGTCTATGAGTTTTAACAGTGTTTTCCATAAGTGTGTTTTCATTGGTTTTTCTGTGGTGGATAGGGTGGTGTCTGTGGTTTATTTATTCATGATAAGTGTTCATAATTATTTGTTGAAGAACTTTTTTTTTTTTACTTTACTTTTGATATTTATTGTAACATGATGCATGAACACAGAACAGATGATGACCAGGGTAAAATACAGTTCTTAAGAGTCTCTGTGGTGATTATATTTTTCCTAGTATTCCTCTCCTTTCACCTTCTGAACTTGCTCTAAGTCAGAAAAAGTAGATACATGACAATAAATAGTAATCAATGTTTCTTCGTACAGACCTTAAGCCACGTAGTTCAACAGCTCAAATGGTATATCAGTGTAATGCTTTGTGTGCCTATCTGACATTTTCTGATGCTTCCTCTGTGAACAGCAGTGAGCTGTAAGGGACGGTGTGGCGGGGAATACTACAGGGGTGAATCGTGCCAGTGTGACTATCAGTGCCTGACCTACAGAGAGTGCTGCAAAGACTATGAATCCCAATGCACTACAAGTGAGCCTTCTTAAATACTTAAATCCTGAAACACTGCGATGTTATTGGTATGTCTTGTACTAAACAATGAAGATATGGGGATTCCTGTTCATGCTGGGTGACATTTCTTCAGGGTAATCATCATTATGCTGAGTGATGATCATGATTTTGTTTATTTTGCTACCACAGAGAACTCATGTAAAGGCCGCTGCGGAGAAACCTTTAAAAGAGGAAGCCTGTGCAGCTGTGATGCTGACTGTATGAAATACAACCAGTGTTGTTCTGATTTTGAGACCTTCTGTGCCGCTGAAGGTAAGACTCAACGGACGTGGCTACACAGTAAAAGTGTGGGATTTCCTGATTGCTGACCTTTACAAATACATCCACAGTTTAGTACCATCAAAGAATGCCGAATTGGAAAAAAAAATGCTAAATGCACTCTATTATATGTTTTGGCCACTCACTAAATATTCAGATAATTGGAGTGTTTGTGGCTACGTGTTAAAAAATACTTCAAATTTAATCATTTGGAGATGAGTAAGAGTGTATAACATTGCCAGCTCACACAACACTTGCAACAGAACATCAGTGCCATACAGTAATCTGCATTGAAGCTAATGATTAAATATCACTATAACTGACCATTGCAGGGAGACAATATGTGGCACTGTATAAGAAAATAAAATGCTGATTTCTTTGTTTTGTTAGAAAAACTTATGAGATTTTTAGGCCATAGAATTTAAAATGAATTGCTTTTTACAAGACTCATGGTCAAACTTCAATGTCTCCACAGACCCAGCTCTGACAACCACAGAGCTGTCTTCCACTTACAGCGAGGGAAACCAAGCAGGTAACCATAATGCTTATTATTTACTTTACAACAAAACAATGGATTCAGTTTTAGATTTTTTTAAATAATTAATTAATATCACCCCAAAACATAGTTTAGATTACTTTAATGAATGTAAAGTTGTGACTGTAGTGGGTTTTAATAAGGCTTATGACAGGAAAATGGCGGGAAAAGTTATGTTTGGGTGCCACACTGAGACTCCGTCACTGTGGTTTAGTTTTGATGCCAAAACTCAAGAGAGCGAGCCAAGAGCATTAGTCTCCTTGGCCAAAAGAAACACAAAGAAGCAGTGTTGTTATGAGTGGACCATGTGTAGCAGGGCCGGGCAAAGCCTCGGTGAGTAGAGAGGAAAGCACTAAATGAAGCCAAAACACAGAGGACAGATTAATTTCTGGAGCCATTTTTAATCTTTTGTAGTAATTGACTTTCAGTAGTTTAATCATCATTGAATGTTTTGCATGTTCAGTTCTAATATTACGTCATGGCTAAGTCATTTTAATCAATTAATGCTGAATAAATGTACCAATTATGAATACATATATTGTGTGATTTTGAACTGTCTTCCTACAGATGACTATATATTATCACAAGACAGTTCAACATCACAACCAACAACGGAACTTGGCGATGGTGAGCACTAAGGAATAGATCAAGCTCAGCTCAAACCCAGCAGAGTTTCAAAAGTGGTATGTGCATCACTGACAGTTTTTTTCTGATTTTTGTCACAACCTTGTAGATATGTACAGCAACATCCTTGAAAACGATGACTTTTCCAACAATGACGTCGAGAATCCAGAGGCGATTCATGTCACAGACAGCAGCGACGGTTACGGACTTTTTACAACAGACCTGATGGCTCAAGTCTCCACTGAACCAACCCAAGGTTCACTTGCTGTGGAGATTACTTCAGAGACGGTTGCAGAAGCTTCTAAAACAGAGTCGACTCTCTCGGATGGTACACAACCTTTCACCGTTCAACCCACAACTGCAGAAGTTACAGCTGAGAACACAGGTATGTAATGTACCACAAATATTTAAAGACAAAGACAAATAGACTTTATGTTGTCATCGCGCTCAGCTCGTCTCTCCTCAGCCAGACATGGCTGACCTCTAGCTTTTTCATTGTGGTCACTACGGTTTGATGTCAAGTCAACAGGACTAACAAACCTTGTTGACATTCTGAAAGCAAACGACTTGTTGTTTGGAAAGTGAGCAAATATAGCGAAAGTATTTACAAACACTGTTTTGGTGAGTAATAGGCAGAAAACGAAAGACAAGAGGTGCACCCAAAGCTTCCTTTCTATTTTTGTTTCAACCTGAGGGGAGGCTGACCACATGGGTGCCTTCTTTTGTGTCTTCTCACTATTCGACCAGGACGTATGCTGATTTTTATGATAAAGGAATTATAATTTGGTGGACTTCCACATAAATTTAGCTTGTCAAGTACAAAAATGCAATTTAATCAATATTTCTTTGGCTTTTTCTTTGAGTTAAAATGTTTTACTATGAGTAAAGGTGCTTCACATATGAGTTTATAATCAGTTTCTTTCTGGGTACAGATGCCAGTGACACAGGTAACCCTCAGCCTACAACAGCACCTGTTCTTGAACCTACTTCAACCTCAGGATCCAAAGTGACGCCAACAAAGCTCACCATCACTTCAGAGGGAGAGACAGTAGAGCTGGTGGACATTCCACTGGATGAGCCAGAAACCACAAGCAAACCGTTCAGCACGCAGAACTCTGTCACAATCCTGGAAAACTCTCAGGTCACCACCAGCCCTCCCTCATCAACGCCAGACTTCACAACGGTTCAAGAGGAAAACACTTCAAACCTCAACACTGACAGCAACTTGGAGGATGTTACCAACAATCCTACATCTTTACCAGCAGAGCCCGAGGATCCTCACACGCCCGTCTCCCCGGTGGCCTCTGGTATCCCAACAGACCTCAACTCTGTGACGACCCTCATCGTTTCATCTACAGCCGTCTCTCAGGATGTCACCACAGACAGTGTTACTGCTGTGAAAACCACTGAAGATCCAGCTGACGCCTCCACAGAACCGATCAGTCCCCAAAAACCTGAACCCACACCCCAAGACAAACCTGATCCTACACCCCAAGACAAACCTGATCCTACACCCCAAGACAAACCTGATCCTCCACCCCAAGACAAACCTGATCCTACACCCGAGTCCACACCCCAAGACAAACCTGATCCTACAGCCCAAGACAAACCTGATCCTACACCCGAGTCCACACCCCAAGACAAACCTGATCCTACAGCCCAAGACAAACCTGATCCTACACCTGAGTCCACACCCCAAGACAAACCTGATCCTACACCTGAGTCCACACCCCAAGACAAACCTGATCCCACACCTGAGTCCACACCCCAAGACAAACCTGATCTTACAACGCAAGACAAACCTGATCCCATACCCGAGTCCACACCCCAAGACAAACCTGAGTCCACACCCCAAGACAAACCTGAACTCAAACCTGAGTCCACACCCCAAGACAAACCTGATCCTACAACCCAAGACAAACCTGATCCTACAACCCAAGACAAACCTGATCCTACAACCCAAGACAAACCTGATCCTACAACGCAAGACAAACCTGATCCCATACCCGAGTCCACACCCCAAGACAAACCCGAGTCCACACCCCAAGACAAACCTGAACTCAAACCTGAGTCCACACCCCAAGACAAACCTGAACTCAAACCTGAGCCTAAACCCCATGACAAGCCCAATCCAGGGAAGCCACTACCAGCAAAACCCTCCACGAAACCCGTGTCTAAGCCGCAGGGTTCTGCACAAACTGGGAGCACAGATGACCCAAAAGAATACCAATCAGGTAATACATATTTTAGTGTAAATTCACATTCCAAATACACCATTCATAGAAATTTCCTCAGAGAATAAAGAAAATTGAGTAAATGTTATTTATTTTACAAGCCTGACACTAAGACACAGATAAAAACCACACATTTTGATCACATATATGTAATTGCTGCTTGTTTCATGAGCTCAGCCGGGTTTCCATTATGTTTCTGGCTTAACGGAGCTCTGTTACACAACAGTCTCAGCTGTCTTCTTGCTAAATGATTTGAGCGGTTCTTTAAAATGGGAAATAATGCTATGGGTCAGTTCTTTTGATAACTTAGATGTTTACAGAAGAGAAATTGCTTTCAAGGTTGGAAAAATACAGTCAATACCCAACAACATAGTCAGTGCTTAAATTTTGTTTTGGGTGGGGCAGGGCAAACAGATGGATTTCTCACAAATGTGTCTCCCTGTTTCACAGATGATAACCATGACACAAACCTTTGTAGTGGGCGACCGGTCAGTGGAGTCACTACCCTGAGGAACGGGACTATCGTGGTGTTCAGAGGTCAGTGTGTTCACTGTATTATTGCCAAACCAAAATAACTCTAATAAATAAATTCAAATTGTATACTTCTACCAAATTTTTCATTGTGGTATTTTTTTCATGCTCCCCTTTAGGTTTAAATATGTTTCAATGCACTGGGCTGACTTTTATCTTGTTTTATAACAGCTCAGTTCTTCATGCATATTTCACATAACATAGCTCAGCTGTATTTTTGTCAGGGGGGGTTTATGAAATGAATGTATCTATGGATGGTGATGAAAATAAAGTTCAAATGTACAATTTTCACTATTTTAGAATAGAGATTTTAGCATCCATCTAAATGTAGTCGGTTGTGGAAATGCACAATAATCACTGTTGTGATGTTATTTACAGGTCACTACTTCTGGATTTTGGACAGAAACAGGGTACCAGGTCCTGCCCAAGGCATCACACAGGTATGGGGTGTCCCTTCCCCCATCGACACAGTTTTTACCCGCTGCAACTGCCAGGGCAAAACCTACATCTTCAAGGTAACCAGATACAATCTTCAGTGTGTGTTTCCAAGTTTGCACTCTCTGTCTTTTTTCTTTTTTTTTTTTTGGTTAAAAACCATTATTTAGGCATTTAGTGGCTTGGTCTTATCATATCGGTGTACATGATGTTTGCAGGGAGGCAGATACTGGAGATTTGAAAATGATGCTTTGGACCATGGTTATCCCAGAGCTGTACAAACCGGTTTTGACGGGCTGCAGGGACACATCACAGCTGCCCTCTCTGTGCCTCAGTACCAGAGCAGAAGAGAGTCGGTCTACTTCTTCAAGAGAGGTGATAAAAAAAAAAGTCATGGTTTTAAAATGGATTTTCAGATTCCTTTGATGTTTGTTTAAGTTTGCTTTGAATTTTAATAACAAGTATCTTGCACTTTCTCACTTCAGGAGGAGTTGTTCAAAAATACTCCTACCAGTTTGGCACCAGTCCATCATGTGGCGGAAAAGTTCAGTATGCTGTTTACACAGTCCGCAACCGCAAAGCTCGTCAAGCAGGTACCCCAACAATTTGTCACAATCCAGATAAAACCTTTATCTTCTATCTATGCTTCATCCAGACTACGGTGGCACTGGAGTGTATCCCAGCTGACAAAGGGCGAAAGGCATGATACATCCTGTACTCATCAGTACACATGCACACATACACTCACTGGCACTTCAATGTCACCTGTTCATCAAACGTTTCTTTAGGGAGCCGGATCATCTGGTGAAACCTCTGGATGCACACATAGTGGACAAACTCCAGAATGAAAGACTCTAACCTGAAATCAAATTTTGGTTTCGTGCCCGTGTTGTCATAGTGCTAACAACCACTAAACACAGTGCAGCCTAACATACAAAAGATAAATTTTACATACATAAAAGAATCAAAAACACACTACAAACATTTTCTGTCTTTAAAATTCAAACTGTTTTGACAGTCATGGATTCATGCGAACTGTTTGATTTTGTGCTTGTTTGAAATAAAACAACTAAGTGTATAGTGTTAGTAAAAAGAAGATTGCTAAACAATGTGCTCTCTTTGAGTAACAACTTTTCTTAAACAGTGAGTCACACTTTATTGAAAAGGGTCCATCTGTTGAGAAACTGGCGCGCTGAAACAAAAAGACCAGTGTAAAGTTTATGGGACCGCCCTTGCAGTTCCATAAAATATGGTCAAACTTTTAAACAGAGAGAAAGGAAGGATAGAGAGAGGAGAAATAAAGGGCTAACATTTGGCTTTTGTTTTTTCTCAGTGTCTGTGTTAGGACCAACTATCAACATCCAGACTTCATGGAGAGGCTTTCCGTCCACTGTTACAGCTGCTGCATCAATCCCCAGCAGCAGTGAACCAGAGGGCTATAAATACTATGTCTTCTCAAGAAGTAAGTGATAATTTATTAAATCATACCTCCGTTTTAACAAACCAAATAGTGAGATTCTACTGAAATGGGTGGTGATGGGGTCTACTGCTCATGGTCATCTATAATTTTAAAAATGCATAAATCTCATTTGTCTGTAGCATAACAGAGTCTAACGATTACAGCTGAACCTTTTTTTTTCCCCCCACCACACACGTTCAACTAACTGGAAATAGAAAACTCAAGTTGATAAAGAGAGGAATTACAAATTGATAAGGGCTTTTACTGGTGATGTTCTCATGCACGTCTACGTTTACATTTTCTTGCCAACTGTCCTGTAAAACATCATTCACTTGTGTGTAACACCTAACAAGAACCATGTGTGTTAGGGTGGTGTATTACACATATGTAAAGCCCATTAAAGGTGGTGTCCATTCACCTAAAGCAAGTATTAGTGGTTGCAGTAAAAAGTTCCATTTTAAGGATGATTCTCAAATTTCATAGCATGACAAAGTCTACAGTGACTGTTCATCGTCTGGTCATTTACGTCATTCACAAAACAGCGGCTCTTCAAGTTCATGTCCTGCTGCAGCCATGAGCAAAAGAAAAATTCACTGCCGAATGGGAAGATTTGGCATACTGCTTCACACCTCATTCACTAAAACTTGGGGGGGGGGGGGGGGGGGGGTCGGGTCAACCATTTCATCAATGTACATTGTGGATGAATTTGTAACCAATTTAATATTTCTTTTGCAGCTAAATCCTATCAAGTGAGGATGAATGGTGGACGTCCCTTCGTCTCCAGGCCCACAGCCGGGACTTCCTCTCAGAATGACATCTTTAAATGCCCCCAAAAAGTCTGACTGCAAAACAGCAACTGATAAATTGGACCAAAAAAGTAGTCGTTTTGAATCAGCTTTATTCTTCAAACAACTTCAGCACAATTTCGAACATAAAAAAAAAGTGAAACAAAAACAGTTAAATGAGAAACATCACAACACCGAACAATTGTGAAATGATTAACACCTTTCTTGGGGAATGAGTATCCAATGTAGTGGTAATTTCTTTCTCAATGATTCATCTTGCAAATCTTCTTCCATAGAATCCCCGAGAGGGAAAAGCTTGACCTGTTGAGATGTAAAGTGTATCATTAGAAAAACAGATGTAAAAAAATCTATATAATAATTGTAGAAAATGTTTCTTAAAGTTATTGCATCAGTGTTTTTCATCAATAATAAACTGTATTACATCCTGATAAGACTGTGCTGAGTGCTGTGCTTCATTACGTCCACTTCAAGAACAAGAACAACTGTTGGTCAGCAAAACACCTAAATACATTCTGCTTTGATAATAACATTGGGCTGAATGCTTTTGCTGATCACACTTTTCAGTTTATTTGTAAAAACATTTAAATCCATATATTATTTTCCTTTAGCTTCACAATTATGTTGCTAATTATGTTCACAACTATGTTGGTCTCTCACTAAAAATCAGAATTAGAGACATTTTTGTGCTTGTAATGTGACGAAATGTGGTAAAGTTCAGGGGGTTTGAATACTAATGCTGGCAGATTACATGTACACCAAATACAATAAACATAGTGAGTTCTATGAACCTGTTTTTGAGAAAGAAAAAAAAAAAGAGACCTATTGTAACGCCACAAGTATGTGTTGATGCTTTACCTCCTCTCTTCATGCGACCGCGGCTGTCTGGCCAGCGCTGCAGCTGTCTGCTGGGTGCCGGTCGAGAAATTTTAGCTGGAGCACTGCTTGTGTCTATAAACCACATAAGATGACAATCAGATACCAAAAGACATGAGCCAAATTTATATTTGCTTTCAAAGCAGGCAGGAGGCAGTCTTGAGGTTTCTTGTACCTGCAGAGCTGGAGGAAGGCTCCTGGCTGGTGGAAGGGAGGTTGGCCTTGTCAGACGGCTGACTTGACTCCTCCATATCTCCCTGTGACGCCACAGAATCCACCGAACCTTCAGCGCCCCCCCTGAGCCAAGCACAACACAAATACAGGCAATCTTATATAAAGTGCCAAACTACACTGACATAACATTTTCCTTACTGCTAGTATGGACAGAAGATAAAAAGAAAATTCCTTCACACAAATTGAAAAGTGTCAAAGTGAAGAAAGCCAGAAGGCTCACCGGTCAGAGTCTGGCTCCAGGGAAATGTTATCTCTCTCCTCCCCTGCACCAGCGGATCCTGGCACAACCAGGCTGGGCGTGGATGTGCTCACCATCGGAACCGACTGGGAGGCGTGCTCCGTCGCATCGGACTGAGCGACCTCTGAGAACATGGTTACTGGACGAGATCATGGAAACAAAAAATGTATAACATGTGTACTGATATTAAAAACAGCAACAAAGACATGTGAGCCGGACAACCATACCTGGTGCAGCAACCTGCAGAGGTGTGGTGGGAACGCTGCGTCCACCAGACTCCTCTTCGTGCGTTGCTAAGAAAAGGGGACTTTCATACATCCCCAGACCTGATGAAAAGTAGAAGAGTTTATGGGAAGGTTTCTGGAGTAACTCATAGTCAGAATTATCATGGCTTGGTTCTGTGCTGCATGACAGCAACTTAAAATACCTCCTTGTGATGCAAGCTGTCCCAGATCAGAGTGCGAGGATGAACTGGTCTGGGGCATGTCGTCTGAAGGACCAAATCTGAAGCGAGGGACGCCAGCCACTTGGGGAGAACTAACAGAATAAATTAAATAATGAATCACTACACCAAAGCATTTTTAAAATTCTGTATATCAGCAGTTACCAAGGAAACAAAATTATATGTACTGTTAGAATAAGATTGTGATACACTGATTCAACATGGGCTCAAAGCAGTCCTCGACTACAGGTTTGCATCAAATGGCTGTTTTTATTGTTGGTTTATTGTAGTCCTGCAGTAAATATGCACAATTTTAAACTTAGACTTAAGCTTTCAATACATGAACAAATTTTTCCAAGGTGGGACTTACTGAATGGCCTGGTCAAAGCCATCGGAGCGGTGAGGAACCACCAGAGTAGGAGTGCTGGGAACCATCCTGTCATCCTCGTCAAAGAAGTGCTGCTGCAGAGGGAGGGAGGGGGCGGGAAGAAAAGAAAAGGCAGATGTGAGGCATTATCCTTTCAAATAAAATGTTAACGACTCTGCAGAGGCTGTGTGACTTACAGCACTGCCCGGCACCCCAGGAGTAAGTCGGCCCACTGACTGGCGGCGAACAGGGATACGCTGTTAACGTAAATTGATAAACATGTCAGAAACGATGAAATACATTTCAGATTACAAAAAATAAAAAATCCCCCCCCGCCAAGGAATGACTGATGACCTGGACTTGAGCAGGTGGCCCAAGTTCTGGGGTTGGAGCAGGGTGGATGTTCAAGCGGGGAGGCAGCTGATGCATTAGTCTCCGTGGCGACTGGGGCATGCGAGCACCAGAACTGGAGATCATCTGGTCTCCAGAGAATGACTCCATTGTTGTACCCTCAACTAAAATACAAATGAAAAAAAAAAAAACAGAAATATTTAACAAGATGTACAACTGAACTCTTATTAAACCATCAAACTGCTAATATTTACAGAACCTTTTCAGTGAGATTTATATGAAAATGTACAACTTTAACCTTTAAATCTATTTTTTGTTTATCGTAAAGACAAAATATGAAAGCAAAATGGCGTATTGGCCCATTTCAAAAGTTAAGACTGCTTACAAATCAATGTTCTTTAGAGAAATCAGTCCACTTCAGTTTAGAGAGAGACCAACATAGTACACATAGTACATCTTGTCCAATCGTCAGTATCAGAAAACCAAGACGGCAGCAAAGTTCGTAAAAACATGTGGAGAATCTGAGACTGGTGTTTTTTTTGTTTTGTTTTTTTTTTAACGAGTTTCTGGCAGGGTTTCCTGGATCTTACAGCTGGGTGTCTGCGATTCCGCTAGCCTCTGGGTGGAGTCGGACGCCCCCAAACTTTCTTCTGTCTCGGTTCCTTGGTCTATTACATCAGCTCCCTGTGAATGGAAAGAAGAAAAACAAATACAAAATGAGTAAAAGAAATATGAGCCATTTCACGTTTCCTGATGTCAATAAACATGAAAATTAAATTTGCTAAAGATGAGTTGTGAAAAGGGGGAAACAATAATTACTGATTACAGTAGAAGTCTGGTATATGGGATGGCTTTCACACACTATAGTTGCCAGAACGCACTGGCAGAACACACACAAATTGTGATTCATTTTCTGTCAAAAGGGAACAAAGATGCCCTTTGGAAAAGGCAAGAAATTCTGCTGAAAAGTGTTCATGTGTTGCAGAGCTGACAACTTACTTCACAAGCACAACCAATATTTTATAATCCTACAGGAACATTTCTTTCAATGATTGATGGTCAGTTTTAAAACTGAAACTTGAGCTTTATAGTTCCTCAATATGACTTAATATTCAAACATTTAATGTACTTTATTTTCCTCGTCATTCTGCAAAAACAAGTTTTGAACCAGACGGTTCTAATAATGTTTGACTGTTGTCTATAAGTTACAATATCCAAATAGGCCTATGGCTTTCTCACCTCTTTTAACCTTTCTACCTTCAACACATGAAAATTACAAGTGAAACAGTCTTAAGCATCCTTTTTCAGACACTGACTCATCTTACTGGATGTGTGTGACCAAGACAAGAGCAAAAGAAAAACAGCTAAAAGTCAACACAGACGCAACCTGCACACAGACTGTGACGGCGCAGGGCAAAAATGTGACTGACAGCAAAATGAGACGGTGTGGAAAAGCTGAGTGTATGAACTGGAAAGGGCGGGCAAATCCTTGACTGAAAATGTGGGAAGGGTTAAGATATACTGGAAATGAACGATGAGGGTGATCATGAAGGAGAACAGGTCAAGGGTGTAACCGGACTTCTGTGTCCCAACCTCCGTTTGGTCTCCTTCGTACGCCTGGGTTCTGTCTCCACTGCCCTCATTGCTGTCCTCTCCTTCCTCGCCCATCCCACCGTCATCCTCTTCCTCATCTTCTTCGTCGTCGTCGTCCTCTTCTTCCTCTTCCTCTTCTTCATCCTCATAGTCCTGTGACAAAGCAGTGACAAGAATTGTCAATTTCCCAAATTCTAACCACAAAGCGCCTGCCAACATTTTTCATTCTGGAAAAAAAAAAAAAAGAAAAAAAAAAACCCCTCACTTGTTCCTCTTCTTCCTCCTCCTCCTCTTCTTGGTCATCTTCACTCTCTGAGTCTGTTATTATGACGATTACTTCCTGTTGGATCGGCTCCGGAGTGTCACTCTCTGTCTCATAGTCCGCAGGCGTCTCTGAAGAGGGGCTTTCGATTCCTTCTTCCAGTGGTGGGAAATCTTCCACCTGGAGAACAAAACATCAGTATGCGCAAAATACAAATTAAAACATAGAGCTCAAATCGGGTTTGTTTACAGAGAACTATGCATGTATCAATCCTTTCTGGCAAAAACAAAAAATGCAAAGTGACCAGCAGGAGCCGAAGTATAATGACCCATCTTTTTAAGACATGCCTTTAAATTCTATATTTTATCTTCAACATAGATTAAAATAACTGTGACTAAGAGTGAAGTATTTCATCTAATGACTTAATGCGCTTGGTTCAGTCAAATTGAAACATCGGAGTGACCTGGTTTAATGGGAGTTAAACCTCAAAAGATCTATTTGTTACATAATGGCCAACCTGGCTTACTTCTGCACCATCTTGGCTGTCAGTTGGCACCACCCCCTCAGCCTCAGCACTGTCCTCAGCGAGCACCTCCTCCTAAAGAAACCAAACAATGAAAGGTTGCCCATCAATGCAAATTCCTACTAAAACCAATACAAGACTTATGTTTCCAGTTTTCTGTTTGATCTCCCCATCCTCCTCACCCCTGGACCCACTCTCTGGATGATGCGCAGCTTCTTCGGTATGGGAGCCCTGGAGGTGTCTTCTTGGCTCGTCTCCGTGTCAGTGACCACCGTGCCGCTCTCTTCCTCCTCACGAGGCCTCTTCGACATTGTTGAGGTTCCAGGTGTTGCTGAAACTTTACCATGAAGACCATTACATTTCACATCTTCCAAATAGCAGTATTTTGTTTTACCTTATCAACCATAATAGCATAAGTTTTGAAATGTACTGCTTCTCACCAGTGCCAAACACAGAGGAGGTGGAGGAAGTTGAAGGCCATTCCACCTGAGAGCTAGGGGCCTCGATTACCACAGGTGGAGGATCCTGATTGGTTGGTTCTGAGTGGGTCACATTCTGCTGCTGCGTGGGCTGAACAAACGCTGTAGCCTGGGTCTGGGTCTGCTGCACGGTCAGCATGGGACTGGCTAAAGTGGTCTGGACATTGGGGCTGGCGGAGCGCACTGAGCCGCTGGCGCTGCCGTACACGGTGACGTGCTCCACCGGTGGGCCCTCGGTGGACTGCATGGCTGCCAGGGAGTTCCAGATAAACAAATTTCACATCAGGTTGAACGTGTGCACAGACACACTGCAACAGATCTCATTCACTTAACTATCTACTCAAAGTTCACATCTGTAGTGGTTGTGCTTACCGTCCTGGGTCTCCACCTGTGTGGTTGGCATGACTGTAGCCGTGGGTGTTGGAGTGGGCACAGTGGCTGGGGTGATCATAGGCCTGATGCTGGCTCTTGGAGTAGGTTTGTTCCCAGGGTTGACAGGCTGCTTACTGGCTGAAGCAACTACTGGGGTTGGCTTGATGTTGGCAGTTGGAGGCTCAGACGTGCTCGTGCTAAAAGAGACAATCAAAGTATATAAAACCGTCATATTTGTCAGGTAATTTTTAGGTTGGTGTGACATTTCCATCATACCTTCCTCTGTCCACAACTGGGGTAGTCTTCAGACTGATCTGCCTTGGTTCTGTACTTCTCTGCTGCTCTTGAGTCTACCCAAAGAAAAAAGTCTTGTGAGGAAATCAGAATAGTATCAACAATGACAACGCCTGTTAAAAATCAAATGTCCCCTTGTTATATTCAATCAGAAAATCATTATCAAAATGTTTGCCGTCGTATTACGCAGGTCTCCCATTTTATTCCAAAACTTCATGGCCAAAATAAACTACAGAGTGCCGATAAGCAATTTTGTTGAAATTCCAAACTAAACACAGGCATAATATTTATTTAGCTTTGGTTTTTTCTTTGCATGTGCTGAGTGACTGTCAGGTAATACTTCGTTAAAGAATATTTTGCTTTATAAGAGTTTCAAAACATTTTAGCTACTCATGTCTGCAGGGCGATTGTGTCATGCTGTAAACAGCAGTCCTGCTGTGTCACGCTTGCTTCTACTTAATAAAAGATGCTCACCTTGCTCGGGCCTGCCTCGGGTGGCTCATCTCTCTGCTCCTGTCTCTCCTGGTGACCTCGCAGGTCTCTGAGTTCCCTCTCCTGTCGACTCAGACGACCCTCGTATTGAGACTTGAGAGCACTCACTCGTACCTCAAGCTCGTCGCGCTGCTGCTTCAGTTCCTCATTTTCCTTCTGCAGCTGGTCTTTGGCACCTTGACATAAATTTTAGGAACGAGATTCAAATAAATCAAGAGCAACACACCTCAATCTCAAAGACAGAGTAGAATAATTTCATGGATTAATTCAACCTTAATCCATTAAACTAGAAATTCTGCTTTGACAAATGAGATATTAAGTAGGGGCGTCAATGTCAACATGTGTAAACGTGTACAAGGAAAAAAAGTCATAACCATTTAGGGAAATCAATAACCATGTACACATCTTTTTCACCAATACACGGTTTTTTGCCCTCTCGTGGTTACATAGCGCAACTGCAATAGAAAAAGATCACAAATCTCTGACCTCACGTGTAACTTGTTACACGTGGAGAACAAAATTGTAAACAATGGCACCCCTAATATGAAGTCAGTCCCATACCCATGAGCTGGTTGATCTTCTGCTTTGCTAAAACAAGAGCTTTCCGTGTCTTCTCCTCTCTGTCTGCCGCCTGCTGTCTCAGCGTATCCTCCTGAGAAGTCTTGTCCTGGAGCTCCTGTCTCACCCTGTTGAGCTCCGTTTGCACTCTGGATGTCTGTTCCTGGGTATTTCGCAACTCGGTTTCACGCTCTGTGACCACCTGCAGAAAACATACATTATTTAGCTTCTGTCTTTTTCTTGGGCATTTTGACCAATTTCAACTACATAAGCTGATCACCATTAAACACCGACTCACTGAAAGAGGACAAAGAACAACAAACAGTTAAAGTTTTCCTTGTTCTGATGTGTTACCATGTTGACGCTGTCCAGCTGTGCTTCCAGCTCTCTGGCCCTGGCTTCTGCCTGACCCAGAGAATCTCGCAGGCGAGTTAGCTCCTGAACTGAGGCCATATGAGCTTCTTCTTCTTGGGAAGGGCCTGCTGCAGCCCCAGCAACAAGCTAGTGGAAAAACAGTTTGCAAGTTTAACCTCAAACAACAACTAAACCAATACTGTAGACTTTTATTTACTTGTAATTTTATGGCTATGCAGTGGCAACACATGGTCAACCTCAGAGGGAGAGAGGGGCAGCTTGTAAAAGTCCTGAGAGAGGGAGGAGGGGGATATGACTAAATATTCACACCTGAGAGCAATCAACCCCTTGCACTCTCCTCTCCTGAGCTTGCTCCAGCTCCTCCACTCTCTCTCTGCCATGCATGCAAGCTAGGCCACGTCCCGCCACCACAGATCAAGTATGCACAATTTGGCCAACGATTCTTTTCTTTTTTATTATTATTGTTAATTTGGTGCTTTGGATTAAAGCAGTAAGAAAAACTTACTTTATCATGTTCCAACTTGAGCTCATCATACTGAGTCTTGTAGCGCCGTCCAATCTTCTTCACCTGGGTGATAGTCTTTACTTTCTCCTGGAGCTCCTGATTCTTGGTCTCCAGTTCCCTCTTCAGGTCATTCCTCTCATCAGTCATCTTAGTCATATTGTCACGCAAGTTTTGAATTTGGTTTTGCAGGGATGTTGTAAGATTATTTGCTCTACATAGAGAAATGAAAAATGTGAAAGAAATTAATGGATTGTTAGCTGAAAAATTTGATGAAGGCAGTAATTAAAACATTCAATATTCTGCTGACTTGAGCATGTGTACCATAAATAGATTCCTACCTTGCCATATCTGCTTTAATTCTGGAGCCCTCCTCAGTGAGCTGCTGGATGCGTTTGACATGTGCTTCCTTTTCAGAATGCAGACGCTTGTACTCGTCTGGATCAGAGTCTTTCTGTCGACTCACCAAATGCTAAAATATGATCAAAATGAGGGAGCTTTGTCAAATCAAAAAAGGTCTTACAAGCTATTTGAAAACAGGTTTAAAGAAAGCCAAACAATCTGCTCTTTTACTGTACGCAGTGCTTATCTTTCTGACCTGAGTCCGAGCCTTCCACCTCTTGATATCCTCTTCCAGCAGTTTCTTGTCAGCCTGCAACATGCCACTTTTCTCACTCAGCTCGGTGTTAGCCTGCTGCAATGGCAAGATGTCCGACTCTAGTTTTTGAACCTGGAAACAAATATATATTTAAAAAAAAAAAAAAAAAACCAAAAAAAAAACATGACATTCATAGAGAACCACTGTTGTCATCAAACATGTTTAAAACTGATACAATTCATTGAAGTTTCCTGCTGGGTTTCTATCAGTTCTGACCAATTTAAAAGTATTTGTATTGCAGCAAAATAATCAGTTTAAAGATTTTGACTGTAGAGAAATCAGTACAATGAGCACCGGCAAATGAGTCCTGTAGAACATACAAATCAAATACAAGGTCAAAACTTATACAGAAGTTAAAGCAAAATATAAAAAAGAAATTAGCTGTTAAGAAAATGAAAAAAGATAAAAATGATTAAATTATCGTGCAGTTACAACGCAACCTGATACAAGTCAAAAGTGAATGCAGAGAAGGCATACTTCATTTGAAGTGATATAAGAAAGAAGAGCATATTTCAGAGGTGGACTATAAATATAAATTATTTCTCTAAACATTAATGGTCACATGAAAACTGCACCTTAGCCTGAGTTTGTTGCAGTTCTTGCTCCATCTTGTCTTTCTCCTCTCTCAACATCTTGTTGGTCTCCATGAGGATATTCATTGTTTCCGTCTTCTTCATAAGCTCGTCGTGCTGAGCAAGGGTCTTTGCAGTCACCTGACAATGATCAACACTGACCATCAGTCAAACGCCATTATATTTCACTGAGCTAATTAAGTTTTAGTCATTTAAGAGTTTTTTTTTTTAATCATTAAGTAAGACCTCTGTCATTCTAAAAGATTAACAAACTGCATGATTCAACTCAAGAACAGTGTTGGAGCTGAAAAAAAAGACCCCCTCCACCAAAACAAAACAAAAGAAAACAAAAAGACACAAAACAACAATTTACAATTGTTAATTTTAGAATTGTTAAGATGAGAGAGTCAAAGAAAATAAAAAAATATACCTGCATTCTCTCCTTTGCAGCACTCAGATTATCTTGGGACTCCTTCAACTCTCGTTCCAGGTGCTCCATTCTCAAACGGTAACGCAAACACTCCCCTTGGACGACCTCAAAACGGGATTCAACAACTTCCTTTTCCTGACGTACAAATCTTTGAAACGATGAACACACATTTTTAAAGGCTGGTCATCTCTTGCTGTGTTTTGTGTCTCTCAGACAACAGGAGTAATTTAGAAGTCATTAGAATGACACAAGATAAACATCTTACCTGAGAATCTCGAGGAGCTGGTCCTGAGATTTGCCCTCTTCAATCAGAGAGATGTTCACGGATTTCTCGTTGGCCGCACGCTGCAAATTCTTAGCCATTTTGCTGCTCATTGCCTGGATTTGCTCATGCAGGAGGGTATTCTGCCTCTGCAGGTCTTCAAAACTGCTTTCCACCTTTGACTTCTCCTCCTAATGTGCATAATGTTGCAAGGGCAATGACATACAACTCAAGTATAAGAAATTATTTGTTTTGTTTGCAAATATCACATCTCAGGATAAAACGCTCAAATATTTGGATTTAATGTTTGTTCATGAAGCACCTTGATAAATAACCGTTGAGACCAACCTTCAGGATCTTTTCCTGCTCCTCCCATGAGATTTTTGCCATCAGTAACTCAGCGTTGACCCTCTCAGCTCTCTCCTCCAGCTGGTGTCTGAACTCAACAGCCTGAAGGGCCTGAGCTTTCGCAGCCTGCAGGGCTTCCACATCAGCAGCATGCAGTATCATTTCCCGTTCATACTTGTTTTGAGCTTCAGCAGCCAGTTTAGCCTTGGAGAAAGAAATGGATTCCAAATAATTCATTTCCAAATTCATTACCAACTACTGTTGATACAGTGCATCACGAAAACACCGACATGTATCAATCACTAAGGTACAATACTGACTGTGTTCCGTTTTCCAAAATATGGTATTGGGAGGCTCACAATGCTCTAATTACAAAGTGTTTCGAGAAAAAAAAAAAAAAAAAAAAAAAAAAAAAATATATATATATATATATATATTAGGGGTGGGACTCGATTAAAAAAATTAATCTAATTAATTAGGGCCTTTGTAATTAATTAATCTCAATTAATCGCATATCGATATTTGACCAGTGAGAACCAGATCAGTGAGAACCTTTCTTTTTCTAATGGATTTTGGTATAGTGAATCAATATAGTGATACATAAGCTTAAGCAACAAAACACTGTTCATTATTCTAGCAAGGAAGGAGGAATTTAACCAAGACAAATAAACCAATACACATTGATTAGTGCAACTTTTGTTGGGCTGGGCGAGGGTGCTTGAAGTAGTCGGAGTGACGTCCTCTTCCACTCTAGCTGTATGCAGGCTTGCGTGTTGGCCGCTGCTGCGACATGCTTAGCATTCAGATGATATAGCAGGCTCGATGTGCTGCGATGGTATGCAAATTCTTTGCTGCACAATGTGCATACTTTGGCTTTATCCACGCTGCCATCCGCTGGCTTTTTAAATCTAAATTTTCTGTGCACGAGACCAAGTAGTGCACTGTCGTTGGGAGCAGTGTTGCCAACTCCCCAGTAAGGAAATTCACTATTGGCTGTCCTAAAAGTCGCCAGAAGTCGCTAGATGAGGTCGTTACCTAATTTGCAATTTGCATGTAATTGTAATGGACGCTGTAGGAGAGAGGAATAACGTCATGGGAGAAGCAAAATGTGAGTTAAAAAAACACCCTAAATATGTTTAGAACTACAAATGAATTTTCTTCTGTTGATTCTTGGTTTGTCAGCAAGTGAACAGTGGCGTATTTGCGCACACGCGATTCATTTGAAGTGTGGAGGAGTGGTGTGGGTCTCCTCTCTGCTCTGACTGCAGGAGGGAGCGCTGCATGAGACTGGCCGCCTGTGAGTGCTTTGGGACGGGGGAGGGGCTCACGCAGCACCCGCAGCTCATTGAGGACAGCAGCTGCAGAACGAGACGTCCTGTCACGTCTCCAGAGCACCAGAAAAAATCGCTACATTTGTTGCTAGTCGCTTTTGACAAAAAAAGTCGCCAGGAGGCTTTGGAAAGTCGCCAGATTTAACGAGAAAGTCACCAAGTCGGGAGCTGTTTCGTTGTTGTGTCACAGCGAAATATGTCCGGGTGAAACTCGTCCGGTGACAAACGTTCCGCGACAATTTGCGATAATTTTTTTATCGCGTTAAAATTTCTGTAATTAATTAATCGTAACTAACGCGTTAAAGTCACAGCCTTAATATATATATATATATATATATATATATATATATATATATATATATATATATATATATATATATATATATATATATATATGTATGTTACACATAATTTTAAAAATAAGTCACTCCAGCTCAGTTTAGAAGTGGACCATTAGTAATGGCTGGATCCATCTGAAACCGCTTACCTGCTCCTGGCTGTCCTGTGATGCCTGTTGCTGCTGAGCTTCAGCTACAGCCAGTTGCTGCAGCATTGCCTGGTGCTCAGCCTGGGCATTGCTGAGGTTTCTGTTAAGACTCTTTATCTGTAACAGAGAAAGTCCCCCGCCCCAAACGATGACTATCAATAAAATCCTAGCTTTCGGAATGGAAAGCCGTTCTATAAGTAGACCCTTCAAGGACAGTGTTCATTATTGTGAAATTTTGATGCAGAATTCTATACCTGTTCTTCCAGAGAGCCAATGGCTGCATTCTTCTGCTCTTCCAAGTTTTGTTTTTCTTTGTCTGCTTCCAGAACCTTTTCTTGCAGCTTCCTGTGTTGCTCCTCGGCTGCCTCCAGACGCATTTGAATGGATAATCGCGCCTGTTCCGTTACCTGGTCATCAGAAAAAAAAGTCACACTAAAGCCATCTCTGGAAAAGAATTTTGCCATGTAAACATGAAACAATTTATTCATATTTAGGTTTTACTTTACAACTCTTTCCTAACATAATAACGGTTGGTTCTTCGTCACATAAATGTTATGGTAATAAAATTTAGTTTTTTAGTAGGCAAAAAAACCCAAAAAAAAACCTGAAGTGTATGTTTTCTCGTGCTAAGGCCTGAATCTCATGAACTTGAACTATCAGGCATGCTAAAAGCCTTTCATATTAATTTGAACATTAAATATATACCCACGAAGAATCTGGTACAACCATTTAAACCCAACCATGTTTGAGCGTTGTATCATCGCTGCATCTCCAACCTGCTTCTCTTTGTCCAGGGACTCCTCGAGGCTCTGAGCCATGGCTCTGTACTGCTCCATGGTGGATGTGGTTGCTTTGAGGCTTTCTACCAACTCCTCCACTCGGGTTTCAGCCACCTGCACACGACCTTGTAGTACCTCTCGGTCTTGATCAGAACCCTGGAGACCTAAGAACAAAATAACACAAATAGACACACCACATGAATTCAAGGAGAGAGAACGCAGCACTGGGTTAATAAAAATACTGTTACTGTTGAGTGTCTGTACTGAAAGAACACAAGACTTTGAAGCAATGTGGTTTAGACATTCTGGGCCAGTTTACTGGAACACCCTCATAAACAGAAGACTTCTGAAGTGGGTAAGGAAGAAAACTGGGTCAGTAAAACTAAGTTCAGACAGTTATACTTCCGTCTTAATTGCCATTCATAATACTCAAACTGGAACGTGAATGATTTGAATTGTAAACTGTGACAGTGAGAATGAATAAATCAACCAATAAAACCGTGAATTTAAAGTTTGGGGAATTTTTAAAACGTAAATCCTGGTATAGGTTTATCAGATCAGGCTGCTGTTTTAAATGCTTTTTAATGTATTAATTCAAACCTCTCATGATGGGCGTAGATGGTGAACTCAGGCTGTGACGTCCTTGAATGCTGCCTTGCTGCACTCTCAAGGCGTTGAGCTCCAATTCTGCAGCATTCAGCAGCTCTTTAGTTTTCTGGTGTGAGGCCACTTGTGTCTCCAGCTGCCTCTTTGCATCCATTAACTGAATCTGTGTATACAAAAAAAAAGTTACATTCACAAGTGCTACTTCTGTAGGTCAACATCATTTTTAGGTACATCTTCTGGCTCCAATTGTGTCTATAATACTTGCAGTTCTAATGATCTGGGCAATTATTATTTTGAATCCACACAAGATACGAAGCGTACCTCATGGTTTCGGGTGAGCAGATGGCGCTGTTCCACTTCAGTCTCAAGCCTCTTCTGAAGCTGTGAGATCTCACGCTCCTGCTTTTCCAGCTGACCCTTGAGACGCTGACGTGTATCAGTCTCTGAACGCTCAAGAGTGGCCTGCAGGATAGCAGTTAACATTTTGGGTTTTGTTTTATACATTCGAAGATTCCTACAAACAACCTTTGAAAAAGTACTTTCAAATTACCTGAATAGCCTGGAGGTTGGTCAGCAATAGGCTTTGGCTCTGTTGTTGGCTAAGGAAAGTCTCTTTTTCCTGATTCAGCCTGGACTCCACAAGTTTCAGCATGTCTCTTTCTTTACGCAAGTTTTCTGCACATCCCTAAAAAAGAAAGAAAGATGAAATAAGTTTATGTCTTATCAATTCTAGAAGGCTAGCTGTGTCTAAATGGTCCTCTTTTTGTCAATCTGACCCAATTCTTTTCAACTGAGAAATCAGCTTTGTCTTGTTTACTTGAACTCTGTATGTAAGTGATCACACGGCCATTAATATGTATCAAGAATATCATCTCCGTCAGAGGATCAAGTCTTGAAGCTGTGAAGCCTGTATAGGTTTGTGTTGTGTATTCCCGGTACTTTTCCATTACCATTTTTCTTGGTCTTTTGTTAAACGTCATCTGATAACAACTTTAATAGTGTTAACTAATCTGATATCTATATGGATTCCAAACAAAAACAGAGCGACACCACCTCATCTCGTTCAATCATCATTTTAAACAGCTCTATAACAAGTGCTTACAAGAAACAAAGATCAAAAGGATTGATTCAAGACACACCTCGGCCATTGTCAGTTTTTCCTTGGCAGCTCTCAGATCCTCATTCAGGGTGTGAATGGTCTGTTCAAGCTTTTGTGTGGCAGTGGCCATTTTCTGTCCTTTCTCTCTGAGGGTGGCGATCTCTTTTCTGTAGCCTTCAACATTGTCCTGTAACATCTCATACCTAAGAAACAAAACACATCAGCTTTTAGCATGGTGGAATGTTATCAATGGGTGAATAATTTCCTTTAACATGTTGTCTTCTCTCATGTTCTTCAGAAATACCTCTTGGAGGCAAATTCTAACTGGGTGGACAGCTTTGCATTCTGGGACCGAAGGTCAACAAGCTGCTCCTGCAGCTTCTCATTCTGCTGGGTCATTGCTTTATCACTGTCCATGCGCTCCGTTTTATAGGTGGAGAACACTTCCTGCAACTGCAAATACAATCAACAATTTTTAATCATTTTACATTTGGCAAAAGTTTTTTAAAGAACACCTCTGAATATTTGCTTATAAAGTTCAGAAATGATATCTTTGAAAATATACAGTAGCCAACATGTGTAACAAAGCACAAAGATTTATACTTTAAAAATAGGCCAAGTTTAAATCATAGGAACCCATTCAAACAGTCCTTCAAACGCTGGCCCTAAAAGCTTGAGAAAGGATTTATGCTCAGCTTGATCAGTGCTCAACATACACTACTGCCTGCACTGAATACATGAATTAAAGCAGGCTCAGTGGCTGAGGATTTTGACCATCTGAAATTATAATATCTCACGGTGTTTTCTTTGATATTTACCTGTCGTAAAGCCGCCTTTGCCTCCAGTCCCTCATGAGATTCTGGAGTCATGGAGACCAGTGCAGTGGGCGTCGCTGTAGTTGGAGTGGCTGCAGGTGAACGTAGTGGTGTAGAGGAAAGTGAGATCTCCTCAGGTGGGGTACCTGGAAACCAAAAGCAAAGTGTTCAGGCAGACAAAAAGAGGTAACTTTAAAATAAGACCGAACGAAAAACCAAAAGTGACCAATTAATTCTTTAAAATGATGATAGCATTTAGGTTAAAAACAAGTCTTTCATACATAGAACTTTTATTTTTTATTCGTGCAGACAATTCAAAGCAAGTTCTGTACATGTGTATAGTGAAGTACTGCAGATTGTAGTCTTTTTTTCTTTTTTTTTTTTGTGAATTACCTTGTGGGAAGCTGATTCCAGTCGCCTGAGCCAGAAGCATACGGTATACGTCTCTCTGCTTCACAATGGACTCTGTCATCTTAATCTGCTGGCTACGTTGTTGCTTCAGCAACTCCAACTCAGACTGGGCTTTTTCCAAACTCTGCTCCAGCTCTTCAGGCCTGTGGCAATTAAGTTTGCTTAGACCATGTGTTTAGTCATTCCCCAGCAATCAAATATATAAAAACAACCAACATAAAATCCTACATACATCTTGCATGCGATCTCCTCTTTCTCTTGTGTGTCACTGAGCTCCCGGAGAGTGACCAGAAGACGCTGGTTCTGCTCTTGAAGCTCCACCACACTGCGAAAGGTTACCAGGTGTTGGCTGATCACCTCAGATGTGCTGCTAACATCAGCAGAACTGACTTCGTCCTCATGGACCACGTGATTTCCACGTGCCTCCTCCAACTCTATCAGCAGCACACGGACCTAGCAGGAGGGACAAAGATACATTGGATTACTGTGTATTATATTTGGAAGGAATCACCAAGACTGATTAACATGAGACCAATCTCACCTGCTTAGCCAGGTCACCTAGCTGAAGTTCACACCTTTGGTTCTCCCTCTCCAGAAAAGAGGATCGTTTGTTGGCCTCATCAGCCTCATTCTGCAGACGGTGCACCTCCTTGAAACCAACACAAACACAAAAACTTAGTAATGAAGGTAAAAACTTACGTGAAATGTAAAACAACCCAATAGCTTCACACACCTTAATCGCTTGCTCCAGCTTAGCAGAAAGACTGGCCACAGACTTCTGCATACGCTCATGCTCGTCTCTTTGCCTTTTGAGTATGGGAGCTTTTGTTTCAACTTCCTGCACAATGTCATCCAGATACTTGTTGATTCGCTTGCTCTCCAGTCGCTCCAGCTGCAGCTGCTCTTGGCTGTTCACATATGCTGTGTACAACTGAAAAAAATAATAATCAGAATTTAAAACTAAGTAGAAAAAAAGCAACTCCATCTTGCCAATAGTTAAACACTTAAGAATTCTGCAAGCAAGCAAATAACCACAATGGAGATTATTTTCAGGATGTTCATAAGGGAGTCTGATGTTTGAACTAATGCTGCACATACCTCTGTCAGCTTCATTCCAGGTTTAATCTTAGCTATAGCAGCTGCTGTCGGGGATGTTGTCATTTGCTCCTCTGTCAATACAGAGCCAACGGGACCTAAAGGAAAAAAGAAAGAACCAATAAACACAGGATATAACATTGTAAACTAATGTTATCTGCAACATAATCCCAATTACAAAAACAAAGAAAATATTACACACACAAAAAAAAAAACTTAACCAACCTCTAAGTTTCAAGTTGGAGAGTTCATTGGCATTTTCCAGTTCTTTCTCAAGGCTCTCGATCCTTTCCTTTAACTCTGCAGCATGTTTGTCTGTGGTTCTTTTCATTTCCTGCAACTTCACTTCAAGAGTTCCGATGGCTGAAGTGAAGAAAAGAAAAAATATAACGGTAGGAGGATTTGTAAACCACAAAAAAAGGAAAGAAAAAAAAAAATCAGAAATTGGAACACTACAAGTTCAAATTATGTCTATTAAGACA
Organism: Salarias fasciatus; assembly: GCF_902148845.1. Taxonomy (NCBI): domain Eukaryota; kingdom Metazoa; phylum Chordata; class Actinopteri; order Blenniiformes; family Blenniidae; genus Salarias; species Salarias fasciatus. Next base: position 13,068,038 of record NC_043766.1, on the reverse strand, counting down.
GTGTATAAGATTTCAAGTGTCAAATGATAGAATTAGTCATAGAGCATTTGGTCTTTGTCTCATACTTTCTCCAGCATCTTTTAGCATCTTATCCAGCTCCGCCACTGCGCGACTCAGGTCCTCACTTTTTGCCTCAGAATCAGCTGCTTCTTTCTGTGAGATACAGTTAACAGCAGAAAAAAATAAAATTCTTACAATCACATATTTGAAAAAAGTTAACATATCTACAACAAGTTATCCTTAGCATTAGATTTTCTGGACAACAACTGGACACCAGAGACCATTCTTGCAGTCCTGTCATGAAGTTGATGAAATGTATTTTAAGTACAATGACAGTTACATAAACCATACTACAGTTTTGTCACATTTGATTGTAACTCTTGGTATAAAATGATATTTTCAATTTACCGGTTATCGAAGCTGCTTCACCCAACTGATCTGTGAAGTAATAAATGGGGGTGTGACGAGATCTACAGACTAATTCGTGACTATATTTCTCGTTCAAGAGAGAAGCTGTCTCTCTCAGGCACAGGGCAGAAATCAGAAACCAGACCGGACACTATGTAAGAACTGTAAAAAGATAGTACTGTAAACCACGGCTTGCATGAGCACTATGCACTTTGATAGACTAGTACTTCTGTTATAGTCTTGCACTGTTTCCACTTTAAAAAAAAAGAAATTAAATTTTATTTGTAGAATAAGTTCAAGCTCATGATTAGACCATGCATTAATACAACTTACAGAACCTTTAAAAATGCAGCTGTATTGTTGTGACTGTAAAAAAAACCAAAAAAAAAACTATGTTTGTCCAGTCATATATTGTGTCATTTGTTTGTTTTTTTTTAAGTAAAGTGACAATACTGTCTCTTCTTGTGATCGTGAACCCAGTTAAATTCTTGCCTCCTGAGCTGAGCGTCTCGTCACACTCCTAGTAATAAACACTCTCACAGTGAGTGTCCTTTCTTGTGTGTCCTTTCTTTCTTGTGCGATAAGTCTTAATTCTGTATTTAATTAATTCTGTACTTAATTCTGTATTTTCTGGATGGACTCACAGCATTTTGTTTAGCATATGTACATACCTTGTATAAGTTGAAAAGCTTTACGTTGGCATTCAGTTCATCTTGGAACTTCTCTTTCATTGTGGTGTTTTGCTCCTTAGCCTGTGAAAGGTAAACATTCAGTCTCACTTTATTTAAACTATACTTTAACAGCAACACTTTAGAGTACAATTAAAATGGAAACTTACTTCTTTCAGTTTGCTGATCAGGTCTTCATTTTGTTTCTGAAGATGCTCATTTGAAGTCTTCAAACTGGCCACTTGCTCTTGGAATTTATTCAACTGCAATGACAATCACAATAAAATAGGTAATTGATACAATACTGAAGATATTGAAACATCAATTCAGAGGCAAAAAAGTTTCTTATTTCTGTTGTTTTTGCATTCAATTTGTACTTAAATGTAACTTAAATATAATAAGATTAACTTGCCTCATCTTCTTTATTCTCCAAGGTGAATTTCAGCTCCATGACCTCCTTGCCCTTTTGTCGGGACAAGGAAAGTAGCTCTTCACTCTTGGACTTAAGCTCACCATTCAGCCAAGAAATCTGGCCTTGAAGTAGCTCTCTCTCTTGTCCCAAGCGCTTCTCTTTGTACTGAAAAGGCACATAATCAGATTTCAATTAGGTTTGCATATTTCTGTGCATACAAGGTGATGTGTGTGCATTAGAGCGTAAGAAAATACAATATAACTCACTTTAATGTTGACTTCAGCTGCTTCAAGCTCATTTAACTTCACCTGCAGGGCCATCTTAGAGGTACTGACCTCCATCAGTTTGTCACTGAGCTTCCTCACGTCATCTGAAAGTGCAATGGAAAATAACCTGAGTGCAAAACCAATCAACATTTTGCATACAAAAATGAGAATAAAAAGTTCAAACAAAAGATAGGTGAACCAGTGCCCATACCATTTAAATTCTCTATCTCTGAAGATCTCCTATCAAGTGTCCGCACAAGTTCACGCTTTTCTCCTTCCAGTTCCTCTTTGGCTTTTGAGAGCAAAGTCTAAACAAGAACATAAATCTACTTTAAGCACAACATTTGATGATACAACTAATAAAACACAAGCAATTCAGGCATCTAAAAGTTCGCCAACAGCTATATATCATTCATCAGTTCATCATAATTATCAGATTAACCTAAGTCAAATTTCATGACATTAAAAACAGGCTTCATGTATGCTTTTTATCTTTCAATCTTACATTTAAAAATAAATACATATAAAATCAGAGGACCATATATGGCATTTCTCATTCGAAGCCCAAGTGTATTAGCACAGAAACCAATAATCTTGCAATATTTCTACAGAAACAGAAATAGTAAACTTTGTTGCCTTACCTGCTCCGAGGAAAACTTCTCCTGTGCAGACTCATATTCCCTGTTCTTCTCGCGCAAGCTTCTCAGTTCCTCCTCTAAAAAAAAGGAGTTTTAGGAAATGTAATTCACTGTCAGTTCAATCACGAATAGGTTGAACTGCAGTGTCAAGACAAAACAGTAGAGTAAACACGAGCCAGTGATAGCATAGCACCTATCAAGGCAAGATGTACATGCTTGGGTTTCTGTAATGTTGTTTCAGCTGCAGTGATGCCGGAATCTCATACCTTTGCGGGGGTTAAGCACAATATCGCGAACCAACAATCTAATGTTTACGCCGTTTGGCCTGTATTCAAAGCACCGTGAAGATCATCCTTACCGAGTTTGGCAAACTCCCCTTTGAGTGTAACGTGCTCCTGAGTCCTCGATAGAAAATCCTCCTGAGACTGGGCAAGTTGTTTCACTTTTTCAAAGAATTGTTGCTCTGGAAAAAAAAAAAAACAAAAAAACAAAACAAATGTTCGTGATTATAAATACCTTTATAAAGATAACGAACATCTGACGTCACATGTAGCCGCTGGAGCTAAAGTGATGCTAGCAACCGAAAAGCTTCCGATGTTACCGTCAAAGCGGCATTTAGCCTCATATAAGGAACAGAGCGTGTTCCTAAATCCATTGACATATTTATGAGACGAGGTTGGTATTCAAGTGCGCCAAAAGCACACTTTTACGACTGTACGATGTTCCCTTCAACGCATGCATGGGAAGCAAAGCGAAACACTTTGACGGCGGTAGTAAACAAAACAACAGCCATTAACTCACCGCTGTCCACACGGAACTGCTCCTGCTGTGCTTTGAGTGAGTCGATCACGTACTGTTGATCCGAAAGTATCCTTTCCAGTTTGTTCTGCAGGGCTTTTGGTAGCTTTGCTAACTCAGCGCCCTCTAACTCCTGCAGTAGCAGTGCCGCCATTTTTCCCACAGTGTACAGACCTTACTGCGAGCCTGGGTTTTGAGTTGGTTCGTGGAGGATTTCGGGAAATGTAGTTCTGCCGTGTACGTGTGGCGTGCAGTGTGGTCCGTTTTGGGCTCGTGAATCCATGCTTGTGGATTAAAAAAAAAAAAAAACATCGTAAAGCTATATTTCGTCCCATTGGATTAACAAATAACCCCCCTAATAGTTTAAACACTGAATTTGTTTTCTTTAATGAAGAGCGACGTTCACCGTTTGTCCATAGATGACCAGCAGATGGCGCCAACACACCCTGAAAGACAGGACCTCTGCTCACGTGTTCAGGATCAACTTCTGTGAGTAGTCTTCTTGTTGAGGGTCAGAGGTCACTTGAGCCATTTCCAGAAAAGAGGGCAGAGTTCCCTTGATCAGGTTGTCAGTTCATCACAGGACAAACGGAGAGAGAGAGAGAGAGAGAACCACACACATCACATTCACATCTAGTGGCGATCTCACATACATGTTTTGGGACTGTGCAAGGAAACCAGAGTTCTTGACTCACACAGGGAGATCATGCGAACTTCACACAGAAAGACCAAGGGGATGTTTGAACTCATGAGATTCTTGCAAGGCAAGAGTGAAAACCTCTGCTACACTATGTGGCTATTGTGTATCATTAATACAACAAAATCACCATCTACAAGAGTATTCTGTTTGGTTTTTAAGTTATTAGAGTGTCTGTGATTGTAATTTTGATATTTTATTTAAGTTGAAATATCCAGAAGATTAATTGTTCAATATCTTGCAGTGATCTTTTTGGTGAAGTTGATCATCATTAAGTTTCAATTACTTTCAATTGTTGTCACTCTCTGCCTCCACAGTTTCAGTTTCACTTATTAATTAGCAGTGCCCCTGGTATCTTGTACCAGGCAGGCATTTATGCCCTGTCAGGACCAGTTTCAGCAGATAGGTCAGTGGCTTCTTGGTTCTTAATCATTGTGATACCTAAGAGACAAAAGAGAACATGAGAAGTGTTAGGGTATACTCCTATCTTAGGGATGAAAAGCTGGTATATTACACTAAAATGTCCTGCCTATAGATATGTCTGACTGTTTGAAAAGTAATTTGTTGTATTTACAGGATTAACACATGTAATCCTATCAAGCCTATATGAATCAAACTATAATATTTATATAATCACTACATGATTGAAATCAATGACTCATGAGGACTTTATTGCTGTATAAACAGCGTGACTCAAAATAGATGTTCATTTATGATGAAAGCAAAAGCCACATGTAGTTATGTCACCTCCTTCACATCCGTTTTCCATGTTTGGTCAAGCAGGCCTCAAACTGGGGTATACACTACCGTGCCATGACGTCACCTCAGTTAAAATGTTTTTTATCTGAGTGAATTGGAGCGCGACAGCTGGGCTCTCCAAACATAAGTTCTCCAATTAGTGAAACGGTCTAAACAAAGGGAAAACATAAACATCAGAATGGGGGTGGGATGAGGTGGTCACCACTGAGGTAAACACCGATGTAAACATTTATTTCATTGATGTGTGCAATTTCGGTCACAATAAGTGAAGCTTTCTTAAATGTGTTAAAGACAAACTCTGTTCTGGATATCAGTCATCACTCAGCAAAGTTCATCAGATACGATCTGTCCCTTAGAAGACCAATCAATCAAACTTTATTTGGATAGCAATTTTCACAATGTACATGATATAGCTTGTGTAAAGTTTTATGAATTGGACACATATGTTTTCCCACAGCAAGAGATGGGCAGAGCATATGAATGACCATCTCATAAAACAAGCAGGTGTGATGTGACACACACACACACACACACGCGCACACACACACACATGCACACACACACACACACACACACACACACACACACACACACACACACCCACACACACACACACATACACCTGTCATTTGAACAAACTGTTGCAATATAATGGGAACGCAACATTTTGGCATCAGAGTTGAACTTTAGAAAAATATTATCATTTAGATTTAATTACACATGCCCCTATCATGGAATATAAATGTAATATTCAAAGCATTAGAAGCACAGTATAATTAAGTCTTGCTCAAGGCCACATTAAACAAACAGACAAACAAACATAAAAAAAGAACATATACAGACTAAAATAATATCACTTAAGTAGAGGCAGAAGTTATGGTAAAGCTAGTGTATTAAATCACATTATAGTGTATGAGCCTCCTTAATAAAGTGTTCGAACATAATATGTTCTGCAAAACGTGTAGTTGGACTTGTTGGTGTGTGTTTGTTTTTACCTGGAAGTATGAATGAATCATTTTGTAAGAGGATATTTCCACATTTCCTCTTGCAAGGACTCTTTTGGCAGCCTCTGTTGCCCTCATTGAACTCACCCAGGTCAGAAGAAAGCTACCCATATTGTACATGCCTCAGGTGTGTGACTGTAGCAACAATGGTTGTTTTTCTGTCTCATTAATTGATACTGATATTGGTACTGTGAGCTCTTTGCACCATCGTTGCTACCGAACCGAAACACTAAGGAGTGAAGGTTAAATGTTTTGGCTTGTTGGCCACCCTCTGATACAACCCGATAGCTCAGGCCAGCAGAAACCAGTCTGGCTGGCATGTTGAGGCAGAACTCAGAATAACCTCTCTCTGCACAAAAAAACTCCCTTAGGAGGTATTGAAAAGGTTTTGATCAATCTTAGACACGCTACTGTGTGAAAGTGAGGTCTTACCATGCTGCCAGAGGCTGAGGAAGTCATGCCAGATTTGGTATCATAGAATCACACACACACACACACACACACACACACACACACACACACACACACACACACACACACACACACACACACACACACACACACGTGCGCGCGCTCTCGTGTATCCTGACAAAAATTGTGTTAGCGTGTCACAAATAAGTAACTCTTGCTTCAAGAGCAATTAGAATTCAAAAGCTCTTTTGCAGGCAGCATGTCAGACATGAATGCAGCTGACATAAAATTAGAACATTTGAAATCCATTAGGTATTTTTCCAACAGAACACTCTGTTTTGGTTTGGTAAACAGAGATGGTACACTATTACTGATATGTTTATGTGTTGGCAATAAATGAATCAGCTCAACAATGTAATACAGATAAAATGGATAAGGAAATAAAAATGTTTTTCTTAATCAGATGTTAAAACATGCTGATGTTGTATTTAATCTAAGATGGTAAGGCACTCAACAAATAACAGAGACCTACTCACTGAATTATTGGGCCTGAAACAGGTATTTGTGTTGTCCTTATAGGTGATTATGTTGAAGAATAATTTTTAGGAGGTCATCTCAGGCATTAAATTCATAAAATGTTGTATGTTGCCTATTTAAGTTTTAAAGGATGATTTTGAGGCCAGCTTAATCACTAAATGTTTATGTTCACATTTAAAAAATGCATCACTGAATCTTTTAAGGCAGACCAGTTAGGAGGGCAATCCATTGGTCCAGCTGACCAAAAGGTTTTCTTGAGATTTTTGTAACAGTTGCTGATGTATAACAACAGTGTACTATATGGTATTCAAAACCATTTAATGTAAATACCAGGAGGATCTTCTGCTTAAGGCCAGAAGGCTCCAGCAGGTCTCGCATTCTCCTTGACATTGACAGTGCAGCATAGCATGATAACTATAGCCACAACAAGAGGCTATAAAAATAAAGCTATCAGTTGTTTTGGTGCATGGAGGATGTTTACTTAAGAAAAGTCCTGTGTGTTCACTAACAAATATTTCAGATTTCTAAATGAAATAGACTAGAATCAAATAGAACTTAATTTATCCTCTAGAGGCATTGTACCTTAAAAACACAGAAATATATCCCTGACAAATATCCCTGGCAAGTGTCTGCAGGATATTGCTGCAGACAAAAACAATCTAGCAACAGATAGATTGTAGCATCCTTGAAGTCATGCTGTAACAACAACATGCATTTAAGTGGAGTAACTTTATGTTGCTCTGCCTTCAACACTTCCCCATCAGTCAATCAAAGCACAGTTATAGATGTTTCCGGATTCCCAGTAACTTCGGAAGAAAGATTGACCAACAGGCTGATTCATGTTTCTTCCCATTTATATATTAAAAAGGTAGGATTAGATTTAGACAGAAACAGCATGGATCGGATGACTTGGTGAATGAATCATTACATGATGACAAGAGGATTATTATCCTATTTACTGCAGGCAAAGACAATGATCTCAGAGTTAATCCTGAGACTAGCCCCATAGAGGACTCGTAGGTATTTGATATATTTTTTTGATCTCCAGACAGTGCTGGACTTCCTGGTATGGCCTGATAAATTTGAAAATATAAGACACATTGTAAGCTGTATTAGCGACCCAGAGAAGAGTAAAGTCTTTACACACGTGCAATACCTTGAAGCCCCTCTAATCTTGGCTAATCCTAATCTTGATTCTGAATCTTGACCTGATGTTGGTGCCAGTGCACAAAGTTAAAGACTTGCTGCTCTTTAAGGGAGGTGGTTTATAGATTGCAGTGAAATATGACAAATAGGAAACAAGATAGGTCCAGTGTTTGGTAAAGATAAGAATTTTGCAATGGTCAAATTTGTGCACCTTTACCTCTTACATAGTTACAAATTGCAGTTGTCATAAATAAAAAAATTAGCATTATTGTGTTCTTATACAGGACAGTGTCTGTCATATACCCTGCAGATATAAGGCAGCTTAACTTCATTCAATTAATTACTGCACATCAAATTGTGGGTAATCTTAATTGACTTTTATATTGTGGTTTTGGCACGAACTGAGCTCACTGAGGTTACGGGGGAGTCAAGTCTATTGTACAAGACAGATAAAACTATTCAACACGTGACAACCTACTTCCATCGGATGTAGGTTGTCACGCGTTGAACAGTTTGCTCTGTAATATGTCTCCATGTGTATGTACATTTGTCACGTTTCTTTAATTCTGGTTCGAACTAATTTATCAACATTGTTGCCAGTATAAAACGCAGATGCATGATGCTGCATTGCACATATTCTCAGAGGACATCGGACAGTTTTGAGAATATTTATATCAGCCTTGATCATCCTCATAAAATGCGGGCACGTGAAGACAGGTGCCAGGTGGGAACACTCCTTGAATCTGGATGCCAGCAGTGGGAGTGTCGCTCTTGCCTGTACATCCTGGGAGTGCTGGTATTGGGACAGAAGTGAGTTCTGCATTATTTTAACAGTTAGAGGTCAGATTGATGGCCTTTGAAAAAAGCATACAATAACTGAGTTTAACTGAGTTTAATACACAAAGATGTGTGGAATAACTGCTGAAATGTTACTTACAAAAGTCTGTCCACATCTTTTAATCACTTTACAGCAATCAAAAAAACAAAAAAAAAAGTTTGCTTGAAAAACGTCACATACTTCCTTTAAACACAACCCAAAATGAATATCACCATTATTCAAAATCATCGACTGTCTGACTAACAGAGAAAGAAACATGCAAAGTTACAGTTTGTGTTTTACATATGACATTCTGCCACTTACAGAAATAATATTTTCATCATAATAATGATCTAAAATTAAAGAATCATCAAATTCTCTGTTCAGATTTTATTGACACAAACTGAGGCTTCAGATCATTTCCGTTAAATAGTTTTCACCTTCTACCACATTGTATCAGAAGCAGAAGCAGATAATATTAGAGGATGTTTTACACCAAAAAAAAAAAAAAAAAAAAAATTCCCATATCTACACATCTTTGGCTAGGAAGTCTAAGGATATCCAGAATATCTGTAGCCACTCTTTAATTTAGACCTTTGGAATTTTGGCAGAATGTACACAAAGATATCAAGTTTACATGCATTTATTCTCTTCCTGAGGGCTTCATGAGTTACCATCCTAGATTTTTACATATAATGTCTGTACAGTTAAAGAAGCTACAAAATATTCTATAAAGGTTTAATTTTTGGACGTACATGCAACATGTAATATTTACTGATAATACAAAACACTGGGTTTTGTTGATGGGTGAAGAGGAGATACAGGTTCATATATTTATATATTCACAAATAAATGTAGTTTGCCCTCGCACTGGTGCATCTTTTCCTCCACATCAGGATCATTATGGATTCTTTGCCAACCGGCAGTGAACCTTCTCCTTCAAAGAACAACCTTCACACAGTTAGTGGGAATAATAACATTTTCATAGGATAAATTCCAAATGAATAACTTGTCTTATTATATAAATTGTCATTTTTATGATGTTTCTTTTCCGGTTCCTGACATGGACCTTTTTTTTTTAACAGAGCAACTAAACTAATAGTTTATTCAACATCGTTTTCTTCCTCATCCTCCACCGCCGGCAGCTCCTTCTCTGGCAGCAGGCCGTAGCTGTTAAGGAACGCTTCCACGTCTGTGGCAAAGAACTCCTCATTTAGGTGCTGCGTGCAGGCAAGGAAGTTTCCAAGTAGCTCTCCGGCCTTGTAGACGAGCAGAGTGGGTAAAAATTCATCGGAGAAACGCTCCGCAGCGCCTGACGCTACAGCATCGATCCTGCAGAACTTTACAGTTGGGTACTCAGTGGCCAGGCAGTCAAGGCAGCTGTTGAGCTCTTCGCATCCTTTCACTCCAATTTTGAAAATGTGGACAACCACCACTGTGCTGTGATGCTCCTTCTCAATGACTTCAAGGAAGGCCTCGCCACTGTCCAGATCATGGACGCCTTCAAATCTGGGTCCGAAGCTGAGTTTGTCATGCATCTCCTGCATGCAGCGCCTTCTGTATTTCTTCAGACATCCTTCATCCTCCTCTTTAAGCAGTTCATATTCTTGGACACTCATCTGACAGTGAAAAAATAAACCATGACAATTGTTATTTGCAATGGATCAACAATATTTGGCATTTTGATTGTTTTTCACTGTTTGACTTGGTAACATAAAAGTATATCTCTAATTAGATGCATTCATGTGCTCATCAAGTGTTTTTCCAAGAATAAGTCTGAGAAGCTCTTGACGCCTGCAGACTTCCCTTTTTTGCATTAGTTTCTGAAGCTGCAACAGACTCATCTCACAAAGAAATACTTGTTTCACAGCTCACATCATCCTGGGATGGTAATCAAGCACACAAGCATACAGTGTATTCAAAACCCACTAGAGCAAAGCTCTGATTTCAGATATTAAAACTGTCTTGGCGCTGTGCTGGGATGTACCTTGCGGTTAAGGTTTGCTCTGGAGTCGTCTTTTGGCCTGCTGGGCGATGACATCTGTCGCAGCAGTTCCTTTTTCGCAGGAGACAGATTTTCCTGCTCCATGCTTTCCAGTTTAAACCGCCTCCAGTCATTTATGACTCCTTTTGGCCCTTTTAGAGAAAACACAAATGACAGTAGTTTGTATTATTTAATGAATGGTACTTTTATATTCTCCATATTCAAGAATCAGAACGAAGAATAGGAGTCATGTATCAGCAGACAGTACAAACACAGCTGACAGAAATGACAGTTTTTAATAAGGCTGTCAAAAGATACATTTTTTTAAAAATATGCTCAATCGCAAAATTTCCAAAGTCCATCGTGATAGTCACGTTTTAAATTCAGTTGTTGGGGTTTCTTTGCATTTCAATGCAGTTTCAAGCCAACAATGTAAAGCGTTTCTTACCAGAATGTCTTAATTGGAAATCAAATAAACACAAAGAAAGAATTTCCTTTCAAAAAGTGCCATGGAGACCAAATTAATACAATGTCTATGCTAAATACAGTTTTCAAAGTGAAAAAAGGGCCATGTAGGTCAACTGGTCTACTTAAAAAATACATCTTAAACAAAGTGCTACAACAGTGTGGTCATAAAACCAGGACTTAGAGGGAGGAAACAACTTCTCAGTAAACAAACAAAAAATACAGTTTTCCAATGAAAAGTGCCATGTAGGCTCAGTTAATATAGTGTCTACTTCAAAAAACGTTTTTCCAAAAAGAAAGTGCCATGTACCATTAGCAAAACAGTCATATTAATCCTTACTTGAAATAACAGCAAGCAAATGATAACACCGGTGAGAGATCTGTACTTCACTTATGACAAACAGAGCACTCAAAAAAAAAAAAATTAACTGCAGAGGAAAAAAAAAATGTCCCAATGACAGTAGGAAAAAAAAAAAACATTAATTAGACAAGATTCAGAACTGAGTTCTAAGTTTTCTCTCCAATTTCTTTCTTTTATTTGTATCAATTGCCAACCCTAACCCTAATTCTGTGATTAATCATGATTAACAAGTTAATATTTCACAACCCTATATTAATTGATCATGATTAAAATTTACAGTATTTGTTTTTAAATCTTTCTTGCTTTTGACGACTAAAATTAAAATTTAAAGATGAATGAGCTGTTGTAGATGGAGGATTATCTTAACCCTCAAGGAAGTGCACTAATTACCCCTGTGTTGCATAAGAAAAAGAAGATTAGAGTGTCCATTACGTGCCAAAGCTCTGAAGATCTGCGCTCTGCTCTTATTTGGCTCACCGGTGATGTGTCAACCCTTTTTTCTTCATAAAAAACAACACTTTATGAAGTTATTCTTTACCAAACTAACATCCAAAGTTAGTGTTCTAATGTTGACTTATTAACACAAAAAATACCACAAAATGATAGATACTGCTTTATTTGTTGAGGTAGTGTTTCCGGTTACCTGTGTGGGTTGCAGTCTCTTCCAAGTCAATCAGTCTGTCTGACATTGTGCAGGCTTGCTGTCTGCAAGACAGAAGACAGAACCACACTCAGTACTGCCATTTATACATCTGATGAATTCAGTGAGTGCTCAATCTTCTGAGTTAAACAATAGAAGATATCTGTTGTCATTTTTTACAAGCATGTCGTTGTTTACAGGTAAGTTAAATATCTTTGTGGTTAAGCTATTGGATACAAGTGAGTCTCATGATATTCAATTAAATTAATGCAGTCTAATAAGAGGATTACTGAACTGCAACAAATCAGTGTTAGTTGTCCTTGGACCATGTAGCTACAATTTAAAGACGAAACAAATTAAACTAATATCTAAAGTCATGAAACCATGAATGTAAATAAAATACGGCAGTAACAGCAACAACAATCAGAACTGCAACATTTCACTGATAAATGTCTATTTATGAAAATGTCTGTTTGTTTCTAACAGAACTACTGTAAGTAGTTCACCACAAGATGAGGAAAGACAAAGCAATGCATGAAAATAAATAATATCCTTAAAGCTGTTTCTTCAGAACTGTTTATGTTTTTACGCACATAAACTGCAGTAGTACAACCGATGTGGATATGTCGGTGTTTCGGTTGTAAACTTGCAGACCCTTCCTGGAGGCACTTTGCAGCACACTGCTTCATGATGTCTATAGTGTCATTGCTTGATTCTGTAGATAATGTGAGAAATGCACAGCCAGTGTCTGATTGGATTAAATGGTCCATCCCCTGTGTTTCAATTAGTGTAGTCTTCCTTCCAGCTTGTAGCTGCAATGCTGATCTGCTGTAATGATCTTTATGGCCACCTCTGACTCCCACCTCGCAAGGGAATTATTTAAACTATGAGCAAATGAAGCAATAAATAATGTTCACATCTGCATCTGTGCTTATGTGTGTGTGTGTGTGAATGTGACAGAGAGAGAGAGAGAGAGAGAGAGAGAGAGAGAGAGAGAGAGAGAGAGAGAGAGAGAGAGAGAGAGAGAGAGAAAGAGACAACAAAAGACAATGGACTCTTGTGAGCAGCTGACTTCCAATTGGACAGAGTCATGACTAAAGTTAGTACTAAAATAAAGACTCCTTTGTTGTTTGTACTAAAACCCTTATTTTCAAACAGTAAATGAACTGAACAAAACAGTGTATTTAAGAAAAAAGAATTGTTTTGTTGGATTATTCACTTAACAGCTTTCCTGCACAAAAAAACCTATTTGAAACTGGTGCCAAATGAATGTTTAAATCATACAAAAAGGAACATAACTGCAATTATATATATTTAAACCAAACCTAGAATTTATAGCTGTATCTCAAAAGATTTTAAATGACTGAAATAGATCATTGAGAGAAGTTTTCTTACCGTCTGCAGTCACAGTCAAGTCACAGTCCTTCCTTTTTCGTGAGTAGCTAACCTTGCAGTGATCCACACACAATCACTTCACTGAGCTATCTGTTGCTGGTTGGTGTGTGTTTTTGTGTGCACGCGTCTGTCTTTTCCAGCCAATGAGCTTGGTCTAATGGAGATTTCCAAAAAGGCCCCTATAGACCAAACAGAAATAGAGCATAGATCCTAAGAGGATTTCACTTCAGGAATTAGAAGACTCGACTTGACAAAGGCCTGACTACACACAATGTAGACAGGGAATGGTGAACACAGATAGAGAGAGCTGCACACTGCTTTTTTCTCAATTCTATAATTATTCTGAAGCAGAAAATTAATGCGTCACTTGACCAGACAGCTGATCTAAAAGTCTCAGATGCCCAGAAGGCACTGTGTTGCATTTCACTGTTTTCAAACAGAAGCTTAAGAGTTAAACTAAAATGAGAGCAATTCATCCTTGGGATGAACTTTTGAAGTGATCTTGTCTGGAATTCAAATTTCTTTGAGGCATAAAAGTCTCACACAAAGTGAGCACATGATGAATATCTTTGAAAATAAAAGCACCGCTAGCTAAAGGCGTGGAATATCTAGTGATGCTTCATCATGTGTATCCGAACTAAACCCAACATGAGAAAATATTCTGTTGTCTTTTATCACTTCTTGAAGCAAAAATTTCATTGCAAAACATACAGTTTTACCAGTGGGGGGTTTTAAGTGAGTTTATGATTTAATAAATAGATTTAAAATACACTTAAATTGATACCAAGCAGAACTTTGAATGTTTTGTGTGGTTAGACAAGCACTTTTTTTTCTTTTTTTTACTGTTATGAAGGAATTCAATGTGAAATGATTTATTGTTAGAGAGTAAAGATAAAAACACTGGAATTCTTTTTAGAGTTATGCAGCTGGGTCTCTTTTAGTCTCAAGAGTTTCTATGATGTGCTAGTTCTTCATAGAAAGTTTCAGGGTTAGGGTAAGTGCTTTTCAATACTCGTATGTGCACATTTAGGCTCAGTTTGCAATGAGAGGTGAAATTGAGTTCGTCCCAGTCCGATAAATATTAGCCTTCCTCTGAAATGTCACTGTGTAAACATCTAAAAGGAAATACTTTAAGCAAGTTGAGAGGAGCTGTACGGAGCTGATTTGCAATGCAGCTGCATAAAATGAAGCAAGTGGCCTCTAACACAAAACTGCAATAGTTAAAATTTGTAAGAGTCAAATTATATTGATCAGTTTTTAAAAAAGTGCCATTCATTGTAGTTTTTCACTTTGCAAATTCCTTAGTTTCCCATCACAATGCTTTGTGACCAGTAGTTTGGTTTTGGTTGGTGTATTTCTCAATGCTGTCATTTGAGATGAAACTCTTTACTCTGCATTCCACACTGTAAGCTTTTCTTTACCTGAGTGCTGAATCACTGCAGTGCAAATAGAGTGAATGTGCCACACACCCTCACGACAGGAACGGCTAATGCAACCGTGTTTGACTTCTGTCCTTCGTCTCTGTGCTTGTGTCCTGTATTTATTGGCTTAAAGGATTAGAGGACTGTTTTATTCAGGCACACGGTGAATGTATGTCAGGTGTGGTTTCATCATTGTCAGTCACTAAATAAACCTTAAGTGACTAAATAATATGTTGCTTTAATAAGAATTCAGATCATTATTCTGAGCCTATTGTTCTGAAATGTCTGCTGACCATGGTCAAGAATATCTATCTATCTATCTGTCTATCTATCTATCTATCTATCTATCTATCTATCTATCTATCTATCTATCTATCTATCTATCATGATACTGCGATTTTATGTACTGTTTTTTTGTGATGAGAGACTTACAGTCAAAACACAGGGAAGAACAAGAAAAATTTAAGAATATATTAATAACATTAACTGTTTCCGAGAGAGTGTGTGAGATGTTTAGGGTGATTAATTAGGGTATTCTTCAAATTTAGTTAACTCCGTGTTCTGAAGTGCAGTAAATGTGCTCACATGACAGTAAGTTCACCTCACAGGACTGACGTAAAGTTTACCTGGTTGTCAGGGCAGAAATCACACACTATGCATGGGATTACGTCGATTAAAGATTACTGCTCAGTGTAATCAGTCCAAGTAGAGGAAACAGTCCCGAAAATCTTAATGCCTGCGGGAAGTAGGTGAACTCTGGCAGCAGAGGATTGTAGGTCAGTGAACCTTTTGGAGTCCCTGTTACATGATCACTGATCGTTGGGTTTTTTGGCCCGCGAACAGGGAGGATGCCATGTCAAGCCGGTGTTTGAACACCAGAGGTCACTCTTAAGCTCTCAGAATGTGGCTTCAAAAGGGAGGAAAGAAACAAGTGAAAGTAACATAAAAACTGAAGACCTTATGTGCACAGCTTTTTGCACAAAGTCTCAAATAGACATAAAATAAAATATTGGAGTGCAACTCACTGTTATGCTTTCAGATTGGATCGTCAAATTGGAAGAAGTCAGGGAATGTGCCATACAGGATCGATTCTCTTTGGATGTTTTTTTTTTTTTTTTTTTTGAAAGCATTGCACATATGCTTTAAAATGAAATGCGTATTGCATAATATGATTTCATCACACTGAAGCTTTAAACACAAGGAAGATCTTGTTTCTCTTGGTTCTACGGTTGTACAGTATGTATTGTTGGAACCGCCATACAATGAAGGAAATAGTACTGATCGAAGAAAGTTAGTTTGCAACAAATCTAAGCACAAAAATTAAAGAGATAGAACAAGTAAACAACTGCAACTGAGCTGAGGGACAACATTGACACAGATAAAACTTCAACACAGAAAATAACTATAATAAGAAGAAAAGAAAAGAAATCCTCTTGTTGTCACATGGCTTATCTGTGTATGTGCTTCCATCTGTCTCTGCACTCTTTGGTTTTCACACCTGATCCTTTGCAATAACTAAGTATTGATTTCACTGAGGTATTGTTGCATTCAGAGGGAAATATGGCAACTGAAATGAAGAGAAAAGAAAGCTATAGGACAAAGTGAGAGGAAATGCTATGTAGCTCAAAATCAGTTTGTTATAATGTGTTTAAAGAGATTAAATTAAGGGACTGTAACACCAGTAATGCACAAAGTAAATTATCACTACTACTAAACTAATGAAGCTGATAATGGCGCTTCACTTTATTGTTAGCATTCATTAGCCTCTGTTAGCAGTGTGGGGGATTTGTCCCAGGGTTTGTCCCAACTCTCAACAACCAAGTCTCAAACATCCATCAACCATGTTCATAAGAGGGCAAAGACAGAAAGACAGATAACCTCACTCATTCATCTAGCACAATTTTGGGTCACCAAGTAACCTCACATACATGTTTTTAGATTGTGGGAGGAAAGCCAAGCAAAAGGCAGTAAAAATGTTAATGCTGCACAGAGAGCTGAATGCTGACATACTTTTGCCAAGAAAAAGATATATTTTCAAGTATGGAAAATTCTGCAATGATCACATGACATTGTACAACTGTGCCACAATCATGTTTTTATGTCAGGTTTAAATGGTGAATTAGTCGTTCTTCCTCTTATTTGATATCTTTAACATCACATTCCAAAGCAGCATGTTTTATTGAAGAAATTTTGTTTCATTTATAAAATATACAAGGACAAATATACAATATTGTACAAAAGTACAAGGAAAAAGGGCATGCCGGAAAAAACTATTATTTTTTCTTGTTGTACAACCGCTTGTCTTGAAGCGTTGCTAAAAGTAAATGGCACAGTTGAAGTCTTGTTCACCAGTGATAAATTTGTATTCTTCACACTGACTAATCAGGATGGTCCTAAAATTGGAGTGTGTGTGTGTGTGTGTGTGTGTGTGTGTGTGTGTGTGTGTGTGTGTGTGTGTGTGTGTGTGTGTGTCTGTACATCTCACCACATCCAAGCTCAAATAAAGTTGGAAGATATGATATCAGCAAATAAATATTAACTTATAAGAGCTGTCTCCTGTGTTCTACATGTGGGGAGTTCATCTCAGCTATTTTATAACTGTGTTCTTATCACCATGTCTTCATTTTTCAGGTGTTCTGCCAAGTTTTATAAGACTGATGAATCCCTCTAGGGTTGGGGCATGCAGAATAGAGTGCTTGCGGTTGAAAAATACTGAGCTGAAGTAATGACGGAATGACTTAAACAGACTATCAACAAATAATTCCGATGTCTCCTCTGTTTCCCTCTTTTGTATCAACCCAAAAGCTGTATGACCAAAAATGAAAAAGAAAATTGAACCACAATAGCTTCCTGATTATGTTTTTTCTTTATGACTCACACCAACATCTTTGTTTCGTTTATAAATAAAGTTTTTTTGTCTACTGGGAAGTTGGTCTGTACACTTGGAGGCTGTAGACACCCAGGTGACATCAAACTCCTAAAAGGGGTATAGCATCCTAAATATCACCAAGCACTTTGTTATTCCTTCAACTGTCTGGCTGCCAGAATGACATAATGTTCAGGATCTGGAATGCATTAAGTGAAAATTGATATGTGTATGTGAATGTCTGCGTCAGCTTCCATCTCTCAAGCTGTGTAAGCGACTGAAAGCGCCCCATACCTTGAACTTTATGCTCTATGACGTCTTTGTATATGTAATTCAAAGTATGGAGTTTCCCATCAGTGCTTGCCTTTCATTTCCTGGCTGAGAAATTCCTTTGCTATGTGTGAAGTTATATAAGCAAAAATGAGATCCTCAGCAAAGGTTAATAGAATAGAACAGAACGGAAAATACTTTAAAGATCCGTGGGGGAAATTCTTGAACACATTTGAGGGATTCTCAGCGGGCAGCACAACCCACAGTGTACACGAGATTTTGCATGTGTTGATAGGCTACTATTAGGAGTACTTCCGCTGGGCCCCTCTCCTATTAAAACTCTCATGAACACTTTAAAGGCTGACCCCTTGCTGTCCACCTATTTTTTTTACCATATTCCTGTCGTCAGGAAAATTTCTTTTGTCAAAATAAACTGTGACTTTAATCTTCGAGTTGTGCATGCGGTGGTGTTTCAGTCAGGGCCAGCAGTTGCAAAATATAATAAGAATTGTGTCACTACGATTTCAGGGGCCGTAATCATTCAGAATAACAGACAGTGTGTCAGCGTCATCACGCTGCTGCCCATGAGCCAGTCAGTGAAGCTCATCTGGAAGCCACCTGAGACCAGCAGTAGAAACTCTGCTGCCATAGAGCTGTCTGTCAATAACACATCAAAATCTGATAGGCTGGTGATACATTCACTCTACGCTACACAACCAGTAGCAGCGTCCAGGTTCAATCCAAGGCTAGCTATGAAACTATTGCTGCCTCAGCAGGGGGGAGCTGCCGTGCATTTGTAGGGCATAGGAAATCTGAGCTACAAAATATAACCACTCATTTTCTGGATAAAGTTGCAAACTGAACAAGTCATTGACTCCAGGCATATTTCAGAATGACCTTTATCTATGGAGTAAAATAAAATTCATTAGCCCTGCTGCCCCCGACTGCACACCACTGTTTTTGATCCTGCTCACCCCTGATAAAAACAACCAGGATATATCTCATATAGTTATGTCCCTTTTAAGTTAAGTATAAATCTTTTTAAATTTCACCCCGGCCAAAAATTATTTGCTTATCACATATTTGTGGGGTGACTCAGCAATGTGTGCGTTTCTCAGATAAGCTGCAGGCACCTAAATTAGGCAACGGGTTTCCCACAAGGTCGTTTCCTTAGTAAGTCTTACAGGTGGTAATCATAGGTAAGGTGGTTATTGTCTAACGCCCACCTGCATGTGAGGCACAAAGGAAAACTTCATTCCAGAGAAACTGTCATGCTGGTTCTTTCATGATAGCTGCCTGAGAGAAAGGGCAAGCGGTAGCGAGAACGATGTCGATACCAAAAGAGAATGCCGCGCCCAATAAGATGCGTCATCTCATTTTCTTCCACTGAAATAAGGGATTGACCACAATCACAAGTTACATCTTCAACACCACCCTAGCATTAGTTTTGGTAAATGGTCTGCACTTACACAGCACTTCCTGCTGCAGCAGAACCCAGAGCGCTTTGCACTGCATTATCACATTCATCCATTCATCCATTCACACCCCGGCAGAGATGGCTGCCATGCAAATCACTCCACTGGGAGCAGTTCGGGGTTCAGTGGCTTGCCCAAGGACACTTCGGCATATGTATGGAGAATCTAACCAACAACCTTGCAAGACAACTGCTCTACCACCTGAGCCACAACTGCCCCAGTCTCATTATTTATTTTATATGTATATATATATATATATATATATATATATGTATGTATACATACATATATATATATATATATATATATATATATATATATATATATATATATATATATATATATATATATATAGGTTTAGTGAAAGAGAAATTGCCGTTGTTTGCTTCCATTGCCTCCATTGTTTCCATGTTGAACAAAGGTAACACAGAATATTTCCACTCCATGATTTTGTTATTTTCCATATTTGTCATCAGTTACTACAAGATACTATAAAACTCTGCACAATTCCTGTCAAACATTACTTTAGCATTTGTTATTACTGTTCTTCTTCTCCTTCTTTATTTTTCATTTTTTTGAAAAGTTGTGCTTGTTTGCTCCTCCATGAAAAACAATGTGATGAGTTAGTCAGGCCTGCTGGTCTGTGTGAAGGAAATGTTTTATTGCTCTGTAACTTTCCTCTATCCAGGCACAGGCCTACATGTGGTTTTTCTTCTTGATGTGGTTTAATCGTCTTTGTGAATATTTGAGAATTTTCCAGTATTTTGACAGCTGTGGTCTATTATAGTGCAGCGAAAAGCTTTCTGAAAGTCCAGCCTTGCTTTATTTGAGGTGCTTAGCCAAGACATCTGACTCAGGAGGTTTCATTTCCAGTTCCATGAGTCTTATTATATGAATTGGCAGCCAGTTTCCTCTAGCTACAACTTCTACTCCAAACTGTTTTTTTGGTCCTCTGTTGTTTAGAATCAGTGTCGAGGAAACAGTCGTAGCTACTTGTGCTGTCCAGTGATTTCTTCAAATATAATACCAGTGTTGCCTTTTCCATTTCTCATTACTTCCCAACAACAGAAATGTCAATATATGTTTTATTTATACACTTGGGTTGGTTGAATGCAGCATACAGCTGAACACAGACTAGACAGTACTCTAGTTTAACTGTCTCTATCACATCTTTCCTTCCATCTTTCCATTTTTAAGGTCCATTTTCATAATATTTATTCATGTGTTATCTGTAAGTTTCACTGCAGGACTGGTCTTCACTGTCGACTGTGATGATGAAATATTGTTCTTTATGAGCAAATCAGTTGAGAAGAGTGATCCAGCCTTTTGTCTGTTCTCGGACAGATTGTTTCACAATTCTGAAACTCTCACTGAACAAATGCCTCTGTCTTCTAAGCTGCTCCTTACTGTTCAGGTTTACAGGGCAGCTGAGCCACACCCAGCTACCGATGGGCGAAGACATTGCAGACGGGTCACCAGTTCCTCAGGGTTTGCAACGCAGAGAGGCAGACATCCGGAGAAAACCCAGGCATACATGAAGAAAAAAGTGCTGTCCACTGCACCACCATGTGGCACTAACCATGCAATTGATTAACAAATAAAAAAGACTAGAATAAAACAAAAAAGATCAAAATTTATCCATCGTCTTCATCAGAGTAATGTCAAGATAGCTGAAGGTCAGTTAGCAACAGGCAGCAGCATACACCAGACCAGAGATAAACTAAGTTTTTCATATCAAAATCATTTATTTATGTTTTTCAGATATTAGGAAAACAATGAAAAAACACTAAATTTTACATGTTTATGATTACTCAGAAGTTTTATAAATTGGAGTCAACTAACAATAATTATCTTGATGGCATCAACTTAAAAAGACTTTAAAACATCTTTTAATACATTGAAAACATCTTTCTTTGACTTTTAGACTACTATGGCAGTGTTTCTGAATAATTTTCATAGATTTAAGCAGTTCAGCACTGCCCGATCGCTGCCTGTTATTCAAGAATGTCGTCACCAATTTTAAACTTATTCGTTTTTTTTTCCCAGGAACAATCAGTCCATCCAGTAATCCATCCATCCATTCATCAGAATCTTTCGGTCCTTGAGTTTACTTTGAATTATTCACAGTAATTTTCCCAAAAGCTATATATTTTTTTGGGTATCTAGTCAGCTCTGTTGTACAGTGATACTGGGAAAAAAAAAAGAATGATTCATGTTGCCAGGAACCTCTTGAGAGAATATGTGTTCAAAGCCATTTGAAAACTGTGATTAACTTGACAGTTTTCCCATGATACTGTGTTCAAATTTCTTCACGATTCTCTTGCAATAACAACACGCTGAAGTTTACCCTCATAAGTAAACAACTGAAGGTTACGATGAAGTGCAGGTAGACTGGAGATGAGTTAAAATGAATTGACTGCTACAGAAAATGGTCTGAAAAACAAAGATGTTTTTTTTGCCTCACTGCTCTGTCTGTATTTGCGTTTGTTTGAAAGTAAGCACTACGAATGCACGACACTCCATTTTGATGAAGAGGGATTAGTAAGTACAGTAACCTTTGTCTCGCAAGTGATTCATTGTGGTTACAAGTTTTTCTTTCCTAAATGTTTTCCAGAGTTTAACACGGCACGAATGCCATGAGACCAAAGACAAATGACCAACAAGAGTTCTTTTATGTGTGATTGAGGAGGGAAATTATTGCTCTTTTTAAATTAAAAAGAAATTTTCTTTTGTAGTTTATCTTCCATCACTCCCAGTCATGCATCTATGCTCAAAGGAGGAAACCTTAATCATGCCGCAGCATGCCATCATTTTTGTGTTTGCTAAATTACATCTATAGTTAATTGATCAAAAAAAAGCGTCTTCAAACATTTTTACAAAATAAGGCTTGCTAAAATGTTAATTCTTCCTTTTCATGGGTCTACTCTAGGATCTTTAAAACATATAACTTAGAAATGGCTTTTCACAGCAAAGATCCAGCATTTCTTGCAAGTATCACCTCACATTGTCCGGCCGCGACCAGTGAAAAAATAATTAAAATAAAACTGAAATTTTCTAGTTTCCTTGTTTGCTTGTTCATTTAGTAGAAGAGCTGTCACTAGCTCAGCAGAAAGCTTGATAGCATATTGATTCTTGGAACCAGGTGCTTTGAAGCAGGGCATCTACTACATGTAGTGTTCCTCCATGACAAAGTTTCAGCCATGATGCCTCGTGAGAAAAGTAATACCTACGGTATATTGGACATACAGGGAAAAAAACAACTACCAACGGATGTATCATTAATCAGCAAAGTATTCAGCAAAATAAACATATACCAGTAACATAAATCAAAATTTAGTAAAGCCACTCAGTGGTCCTGATGCAGGTTATTGTCCGCTGCACCTCATTCGTTTCCATTAATAAATTGAATCTCATGGGTTTCCAGGAATCTCCAATTTTCTACAGCCAGTCTGCTTCGATTTTGTTTTAGCCCATTGAATCACATTTTTATGAGAGTTGACGACAGTTTTTCTTTGGTGCAAAACAATCTCAATTTCACACCCTTCACATCCGTTCTGCCAGTGTTACATAAAAATCTGCCTCTTAGTGATGCACATCTTTGATATATTACTTTAATAATTTCAGACCACAAATTTTACCACTGACACTCTATCAGCTCAATGAAAGGATTTACTTTTGTAATCATATATGTGTGTGTGTGTGTGTGTGTGTGTGCGTGTGTGTGTGTGTGTGTGTGTGTGTGTGTGTGTGTGTGTGTGTGTGTGTGTGTGTGTGTGTGTGTGTTGTGCAACATCAGATTTGTAGCGTGTGTAAGAGAGGGCGGGTGGGAGTGACCATAGTGGAGTCACCCACCTAATCTGTTCAGCCGGCATTACTATACTTTCATAATCTCTCATTCATTGATGTTAGTCATTCCACAATTATGCTGTTGCTTTGAACCGAGGGGCCACTTCAATGTTTCGGGCAATGAAGGGGAAAAACTGACGCATGCTTTAAAACCATTGCATTGTTTTGAATGCCACTTAATCTGCCACTGGGAGGAGCTGCAGGAGCACAGAGAAAATCAGGGGAAAAGTAAGGCTGTAAATCATAGACCAAATTAGTCAACAGCAAAAGGTGGATAGAAGACTCTTTCTAGCAGATGTTATGTGCCATTTAACAAAACATAATTACCAATAACACATCAGAGTCATAATTATCAACATTGATTTTATTTTCTGTTGTCTCTTGATATAAGCCTGCAGTCTTGAAACAACCATCATTTTTCTTGTTAAAAGCAGAATGAAAATGAACAAACAACAACCACACCAAAGCAAACCAAAAAAGAAGAAAAAAAAAACTAACGTCATTTTTGGGACACCACAGTATGACTGCTTTAAAATGTGATATTTAAACAGTTGATTCTCCAATTCCATTCCGTTTTATTTATAAAGCTCCAACAGTAAAATGGCTATTTCAGGATACTTTCACATCCAAAATGCAGAGAAGAACCCAGGAATCTAACATGAGGAAGCACTGCTGTGAATGGAGAGAAAAAAAGTCCCTTTTATGAGAAAGAAACGGAGCCAAAAAGAGAAATAACAATACAACAGAGAGTATCAACTAAATGAACTGACATCTATCTGCAAACGTAGACTTTTCAGTATGTGGATATTTGTGGATTGTACATCTTTCTGATGGATTCTGATAATTGAGAGGAAATTTTGCTTATGATGGTTCAAGCCTTAAACAAATGAGGCATGGTGCAGCAGTGGTTTGTGCCTCAAACAGGCAAAAAAGGTTGGGTTCAAATATGGCCCTGGTCTTTCTGTGTGGAGTTTCCATGTTCTCCCTGTGCATGAGCTTCCTCCTGGGACTCCCTCCACCAGTCTGTAAACATGCATGTGACCCTAAATTGTTCATAGGTGTGAACGTAAGTGTGTGTGGTTCTTTGACTGTGTATTTGCCATGTGGTGACCTGGCAACCAGCATATCCTGGACTTTCCCATAGCAAACTGAGATTGGCTCCAGCACAATGGAACCAATCTCAGTTTAACAACCTTAAACATAACAACATAGTATAGAAGATGGATGGATGGATGGTTATTGTGCACTATTATACAGTAACTATTGGGGACATAAAACAAAACTGCAACTTTCAGAAACTAACAAGATATACTTAAGCGTTGGGAAACAACTGAGATTTTATTTTTTAAAAGCTACCTTTGATTGGGGACATAGGTCAAACTTTTTGGAAAGAATGCCTCCCAGCCTGCATTCCTGAGTGTATATGACGTCTCAACACAGAGAATTTTGGTGGAAGCACCTTAGAGTGTTTGGCCGCATTGTTTCCCTTTGGCCTTATTGGCCTCGGACGTAGTATCTGACGGTGATTTGGAAAGACAAATACTTATATGGGAAAAGTAGAAAATATACTGTTCTAAATAAGTTTTTATCGGCTTTATTTTGAAATTGTCAACTATTTATTCTCCTGTTTTAATAGCCTTCTGTCTTTTAAATACTCTTATTTTCTTAGTGTCTTGTTCATTTACAGATACAAGATAAAATACAAAGATTATTCCTGATGAAATTAGATGTGATGTTGTGTTATTGCTCTGATATGTTACCTATGTTGAAATTAGGATCACCATGAAGTACATCGCTGGTTTTCTGAGGTTTCTGTGTGCATAAGTGCCAAATAGTTGTTGAACAACATGATCCATGACTTTTCGTTGCAACATGAGACCACACAAGGAAGTCTGATTTTACATGACGACATACTTTAAGTGCAGACTTAGTTACCTGTCACCAGACATGTTGTGACAACACAGAGATTACACATGTCATGGAAACATTTGCATCATCTTTTGTTTGTGGACAAAGACAAGCAGGGTCTTCCGGACATCCGCGATCCATATTGCTGCAGTGGAGCGTTAAATGTTATATATTCATAGATACAGTATAAAGCTCTCTTAAAGACACTTTGGAGGTTAAGCGAAGGCACAAGTTCAATTATTCATCATAACAAATGTTCACTTTGACAACAAAATAATAATAAAAAAAAAAAACTTCAGCTTTGTGTGGTCAGCTTTTGTTTTCAGCTTTACAAGATGGCAATACTTTCAACAGATCTCTCTCCACAAGTTACAACAATAACCAAGGTTTTCCCATCAAATTGCAATGATAGTCCCTTACGCCACTGAGCTATTCCTCTAGATTCTGTGTATAATATTTCACCATGTACACCGATTAACCAGCAATACAATACCTGTCGATATTGTTTTGCAGGAGCTGTTCAATCACACAAGATAAGTCACTGACTGAGATGTGGAGACACCTGATTACTAACGTGGGAATAAGACACCAGAAAATCACTGTCACCTCACATGTCAACAGCTACAGATCTTAGTCATTAATAGATACCTGACAACAACTCTGAACAACACTGGTACCAAAAGAGGAGTGTGACCTCACGTGCAGGTCACTTTGAGTGACACCATATGGCATTAAGAAGTGTATTCTGAAAACAGTGTACTTGACATTACTTCTGATTTTCTCTGAGGTGACAGGCTTTCAAGATGAAGCTCCTAAAAAAGAACTGTTTGCAGTGAGTGCTTAATAACGCTTGTAGTTCTGTAGAAAACCATTCAAACCTACCTGAAGCTCCATGATACTATACAGAGGGCCGGCCACACACACTTTGAGAAACAAGTTTTATATGAAATCACTCACACAGAAACTTCTGCAAATTAGTATCCTCACATAGCACGACAGGAAGTGTGTCCATTAAACTTGAAAGAGAGACACTCGCTCTTCTCTTGATTTTCCAGAGTATCAAAACAGGTCCTGCCTTGAATAAAAATGTAATTTAGCTCAGTTTTGCCCCCAAGTAAAAAATGAATATTGCTCATCAAAATTCCCAAAGTTCACTAAAAAGATGGCCACCTCAAAGTCACAAAGCTCTTTGAGCTGCCAGTCAACCAGTTGTGTCTTGTTAACAGAAAATCACATCCCATCATCTGAAACCACAAATTATCCGTTTATGTACATATTACACAAAGTATATTATTTCAGTTCTTTCGCTTTACTGGTGTTGAGAGATGTCGCTAATTTTAAAAAGGGGAAGATTCACAGAGGTCGTTTCCCACAGGCTGAGACGGTGAAGCAGTGGTTGGCAAACAAAATCAAGATTAGGAGTAATATTTTTAATTGTGTCAACTTTATTAGCATTTACGAACAAGCAACAACATTATGTAGGCATGCATACTTTTCTATGTACAGGTTAAAAGACCAAAGTGTGTGCACACCTGTGTTAACAAAAATCTGTCACCACCCTGAAAAGTTAAAGTTTTGCCAAATGCAAACATAGAACTATTTGAGCAGCTTAACTCTTTAATAAATGCCACAATTTTTCATTGGATATAGAGAAGGTGATCCCATGCTATGTAAAACCTAAACTTATAGTGCCTTTATTTCCTTTGTTTGACAGCTGTTTTAAACTGTCAGTTATAGAATATCATTGAATTGCTTTTACCCATAAGTCACATATTAAGACTAAATCCTGGCACAGGCTTGTTCTGTTTAAAGGTAACTACAAACTGAAATGTCAGTGGACGTTTCACTTCCAGTATGTTTATGAACATCAAAAAGAAGTGAGAGGCAACGACGACAAGAGGTGTGGAGAATGATTGTTTCTCACTTTGTGCACATCTGAGTTTTATTGCAGTTCTGTATTATCGCTGACCCTGACGAGCTGCTCATGAGCCTGGTTCTGCGAAGGTTTCTTCCTTTTAAAAAAGGGACTTTTTTCCTTTCAACAGGTGCTTTTGCTTGCTCATGTGGATCTGATGGGTTTTCTCTGTAAAAGAGCCTAGAAATGACTGTTGTATTTGACACTATAAAGCTGAATTGAACTGAACTGCATTGAATTGAACTGAATTCGTGCACTTAAGGCATATGGTACTGTCCCATTGTGAACTTAATTACACTGTTGCACCGCTGTTAAAATGCATCCATAATAAATATGGTGATCTGAAGTGCAGCAGACTGGCCGAATGTAGGGTACGTTACATCAGTTCACCACAGGGCAAACATAGACAGACAATAACAATTACACACACACACACACACACACACACACACACACACACACACACACACACACACACACACACACACACACACACACACACACACACACACACAAACACATATGTGCCTGCCTTCTGTCAATTTATTCTCACCAGTTACCGCGTGGCTGTGTTTGCACCATGGAAGGAATCTATGGAGTCCCCAGAGAAATCCCATATGTGAATAGGGACAACATGCAAACTGTGCACACTGGTCTGAATTCTAACCTGCAACCTTACTGCTGTGAGGCAAGAGTACTAGCCGGTATGCAACTATGCAGCCACTTGGGTGCAAACGAATTAAGTCAGTCGAAAATAAATCACAGACAGGTTTTGGGAAGAAAGAACACAGAAGAAATTGGGTTAAAAAGCTGGACAGAAGACGAGAAGACAGCTGTGCTTCAATCGTGAACAAGTTACAAATCTGCTTCAAAAGGCTTTTGTGTTAATGAATGGAGTAAGTGACACATTTGGACAAAATGTAGATTTCTATAATGTTTTGGTACACAGGAAGACCCCCTCAAAATCAATCTTTTCTTGGCATAGAGCTTCACTCACTGATCAACTTGTTTTGGGTTTTATCAGGTGTTTTGATCAATGCTGAAACATCCACATTGTTGTGTTTCTGAAAGTGCTCAAACATCAAAAAAAAAGAAGAAGAAGAAGAATATAGAACTAATGTGTTTATTTCAAAACAATAAGACTTGTGAATGGTCTTTTGATAGGACATCATTGGTCTAACCTGGATTTGAAAAGACTTCCTTTCCCGTAACAAAATCAGTGCTAAGCTCATGAGAACAATAGTTGAGGTTCCTGAGTTTCAAGTTTCAGAGAATGATCCTTATCAGTGTAAGTGCAGAACGTAGTAAACAGAGATCATCTCTAACATCTCTGGTATGTGAAGTGATTTACCATGTCTGCTTCTTTAGGGCCTCAAATGGTCATGTCCAACCTATAACTGTGATGAGTGTGTATGTCTGATGAGTAAGTGGCTGCTTGCAGTGAGTGTGTGTTGATCATCTGAAATGACTGCATGTTCATCTGATCACTATCAGTTTAACAGCTGTTTTTTTGTGTTTTTATTATGTTGTATTCTCATCCTGTGACATAGTGTTTTAGGTGAAGATGGTTTGTTTATACCTGTTTCACCATAAATGGCTCTGTTATTTGGTATTGTGGGATAGTTTCTGTGTGAGGGACGCTCCTGTGCTGTACTCGCTGGTGAAATATGCAGGCTGATCAGGAGTGGAAACAATGCCATACCAGAAATACCTCCTCGTCAAAAACACAGAACCAAACACAGAATGAGGGTTTGATCTTGGCAAAGAGTTGAGGACACAGAGCACGTTCACAAACTGTTCCCTCGCTCTCTTTCAGACATGTGCTCTCTTGTTTTTGTATATCATAATTCATATTTGCCTTCTGTCTGTATTGTCTACTACCTCTAAATCATTTATTATGCTTTTTTTTTTTTTTTACACAATTTATTGTGTTCCACTTTAACCACTACTACTATTAACATTTCCTACTGAATGCAAATTTTATTTCATAAATTTACAGATGTCAAAAGTTCATTTGTCAATCAAGAGTAAGACTAGACTCATAAGCAATCTAACCATCTGAAAAGAAATCATGAGATGCATTTCCAGCCACCTAGAGACTATGACCAAATATTTACCTGATTCTGAAGATGAGCAATTAGATGTAAATGAGTGTACACACAGAGGTCGATGAGGAGATGAACATGATTCATCTTCTTTGCTCAATCATTCAGTGTGTGTGTGTGTTTGTGTGTGTGTGTGTGTGTGTGTGTGTGTGACATTTTTCAGCTCTTGCCTTTTCCTACCTTCTTACTTTACAGTTTAAATCCTGTGTAATCTCCTTAGTGACACATTGACAGTTGGATCCTGACTTTCAGGATTATCTTCCACTTGTTTCTTTTTTAACGCATCAGGTTTAAAGTCTTAGGAATAATTGGCCAAGCCTAAAAAAAACATTACAGAGGTGTTGTTAATATGGAATCTTACCTGGCCAACAACTTATGTGCTTCAGGCTTTCCCTGACAACATTCACGATGAAGTGAACCTTTGTGTACTCTCAAAGGCATGGAGAAAATGCTGTTCGCATGAGTGTGTCAAGTGAAACTACCATCATTTCGAAACAATGACATCATTGATAATGACAAACGACGAGTTTTCCCATGGCGGCAGGATTGCCGTAACAGGAGCAAGACACCTGTGTAGCCTCAGCATAAGAAGTCACTTGATGAGCTCGAGGATATTCCTCCCACCCACACACAGTTGCATATTTCGGAATACTGATTATTTGGTTGGCTGCCATCACCAAGATGTGTGCTCATCTTTTTCTCTATTACATACAAACATTAAATTCACTTCCGTTGCAGTTCCAAATAACAAAGATTTCAGCACATGATTTTGATTTTGCTGTAAGAAAATTATTGTTGCTCTCAGTTTATTATCACTGTGTCAGAATTTAACTGTGTAAAGTCAAAAAGTCAAAGCAAATTTGTCAATTTATCCTTTGATTTTTCAAATGGTTGCTCTTCTGATCATGGATAACATGACACACCTCTTCACATAATGCCACTGCTGTAGGCATTTAAGGAGCTAGTAACTAATCGCTATTGTAAAAATCTGCAAATGTAAATTGCAATAAAAATAAATATTTTTTTTTTTCAATAAAACATGAGTGGACTAGTTACTTGGTAGCCATATATCATAAAAGATGGAACAAAGCTGATGTCACTGATGAGTAGCTTGTCACACATTATTTAAACTTCTGTTGGAAGAGCATCACGTTAATTCTGAATCTTGGTATCATATTGATATTAGTTGGCACTGAAATTAGGTTGTGTAAAACAGGGCATTGTTTTGTCTCTGTGCTGCAAGACAGGAGACATCTTTTCAAAGCTAACTGATTTAACCTCTGGAGAAGTGAACTTGAAAACAGATATCAGACTGACCTCCACAGTACTGACAGCTTTTACAAACAAGACACCCATGTGCACATACAGAATAATTAAAAACTAAGTATCTAGCTTCTAGTAACTTTTACTTGCAATCATTTTTTGATTGCATTTTTTGAAATGCATTTGCATATGGCTTTTTCTGTACATGTACATTATTTAAAGTTATAATACATGCAGCAGCTACTAACTTTCACACTTCTGTCTTCATTTGAAAGAAGAGCACATGTTTAAGCCACTGAGAAAGTGTTCATATCTGCTATAAATACCTAGGTATTTGGCAATCAGTGTTTTCTTGTTGTGGAGCTGGACGGTCAGTTTGTAACTCTAAACTGCCTGAAGGTAATGTTGTGTGTGAGTAATCATATCTGTCTTTGTGTTGGCTGTACGACAGGTTGGTGATCTGTGTAGAACATACTCTGCCTTTTGCTGGGTGGCAGCTGAACCCCTGTGACCCCCACTTAGGATGAATGTAGTTTGGATTGGATGTTTGCATGGTTCACATGCTGAGGTGACTCCTATAAGCTCCCAGTTGACCCCATTTACTGGCACCTGCAAGGCGTCACGTAACTCTGGTTTCAGTCGTAGTCTTCGCACCGTGTTTGGTTCCAGTGAGGTCCAGAAGCGGTCAAAAGGAAAACTCACACCGAGTTCCGCTTGATGTTCTCCCGCTCCAGGGCCCACCGCCTGCCCATGCTCATTACTCCCACACAAAGCAAGATGTGTTCCAATGCTCAAACTCATAGATTGGGATCTGAGCATGCCACACATTCATACACAATGGAATAATAATACTCACCCTCCGGCAAATGACGGTGCGACAGTGAGGAAAACAAATAATGTGCACACATAATTAGGTCATTTTCATGCCATGATGGACCGAGTGCCTCTGACAGGAGGAATCCTATGCCTCATCCTTTGAAGCTCAGGACAAAAGTTCTGCGTTGGAGGAGTTGCCATCCCTTAGTTTCAGTTGAAATGACAATCGATGCACATGACTTAATTAATGTGATTTCCTCACTTGCGTGTGTGTGTGTGTATGTGTGACTGAAACCCTCATTGACCAGCATGAAAGGAGAGAGTAAATGCGGTCCCTGTATCAGTTGTAAGAAATGTATGAATGGATGGGAAAATTTGGCTGGTCTGTGTTTAGAAGGGATAAAGTCTGGTGACTTGACTCACCGCTCTGCGCTACTGGTAACGTCAACATTCCTTCCACAGAGTTTGTTTTGGAGTGAGCACAGGAGAAATAATACAACATCATTCCTCCGTCAGACCACCAGCCAGTGTTCATGAGGCAGGGTTTCCTGTATGCTTTTGAACCGGGTGTGATTCCTCACACCTCATATACAGTAAATGCTGTTTTTTTTTTTCCATCCTTCATGTATTTCCCAGAAAGGTGTCGGGTATCTGAACTTTTGGGAAGTTTTGCAGTTCCGGGAGAACTATGAAAGACAGTGCACCGCAGTTTTCCGATTTCTTTACTGTTAAGCACCATAAAATATGTGTTATATACTAAAATCAAGAAGCTTGTTTTTCTACCCACAGCTTATCTGTAAAGAAAGGAGATCCGGTCCTGTTACCTCATGTCATGCAGCCCTCTTCAAGCTTGACAAGTGCGTACATGTTTTATCTCTTCGGTTGAAAGTAAAAGCTCTCCAGCTTCATGTCATGCATGAGCGTCCCTGTTTAAAGAAGACCAAAGGCACAGTCAGCAAGAACTGAACTAAGTTTAAGGAATAGACTTCATTTCCTCACAGTCACTTGAGCAGCAACGTTCAATGTTTGCTGCACTCTCTGAGCTAAGAAAACAATCTTCCTTTACAGACAATAATCAAGGAACTGTTAACAGTTTGCAATGTTTATAATATTCATTATAGAGTTTATTCTCAATCTTGGGATGAAAAAAAAAAAAAAAAAAACAGAGAGAGGGAGACAGAAAGCTCCTTTTTCCAGAATAGGACCTTATCTAATGATCTTCTCTGGTAAAGACAGAGGTGTTTTAGGATTAAACTTCATTCTTTCTCTTTTAATCACTAAAAAAATCACAACAATTTGCTGGCTGACAGCAGTTTAACCTGTTATACACACTTTCTGATGGATATAAAGAAAAACAGGTAAATAGAACACTCAGAGTACATCTTTAAACAGCTATTATAATTTTTTTTTTAGATAAATAAAATAAGAATAACTGCCCCATGCTTTCAGAGTTTCTTACACATAGCAGTGACACAATACAAAGGAAATAGGATTCGTAAAATTGGATAACAGTCTTTATCTTCTGCTAATTTTTTTGTTAGTTTTTAGTTGTATCAGGGTTAGAAATAACTGCTGACATTTCCTTTTTGGAAAATCATTTGAAGTTTCAAATCTGAATAAAATGTCAGGACACACATTTAACCTTTTGAAATAATCATACAACTCGCCAGCCCTTCTTGTAAATTTTTTTTAGTGTCTGGTGAGTCGCCACGTCTTGTCTGTTGGACAAGATCAGGGTGTAATTCTCAGACAAAACAGAAAAATTGTGCGAGACAGTGAGGTGAAAGTGATTCATAAAATTCATGCATCCATATAAAATGACTCAGAGTTGATTATGCAAGATCTTAAGAGGTTTGTGAGCACTAACATTTTTTAAGTTTGCCTATTTTTCTTTTATCATTGTTTCTTGTTGTTACCGTACAACAAGTGGAAGCATTATCATGTTTGCAAAAAAGTAACTGCGGTCATTTGAGTGATTGCTTTCAATTCCTCATCATCAGAAACACAAAGTGAAAACAGTTATTTTCATAGAAATGTCAATCATTTCTGCTCAGCTTTTATTGTGATTCATTTTTCAAGTCAGCAGGCATTGAATACAACAATTTCTATGGAACAAGGCACTTCTAAAAGTTCTTAGCATTTTAAATTACCCTCACAATCCACAGATAGAAAGTAGGAATGTTTTTTCATATGTCTGAAATAAATTCAACACAGTATTTGTGAATGTCAGTACTAAACTGCGCCACTACACTGGACCCCATAAGCCTCTACAGATGTGTACTTGAAAAGCATTTAAGTCCATGTACATAAATAGAAGTGTAACAGCTAAACTCAGGAAACATTTAGAGTGTAAGGCACATAAATGCAGAGTCAAAACTGTAAACTAGTATTCAAGTATCAAGTTGCAGTGACTGAGGTTATTTTTGTGACAATAACTTACAATACAATGAATCTCTCAATAAATAAACATAAGACTTTCTTTGTAAAAACCAAATGAAACAAATACAAATATGAGCAGAATTACACAGAAAATATGTTTTTTTAATTTTTATAGTATACTATAAATAACATTAGAATAAATATAAAATAAATAAATAAATATTATTTTATAACCTAATAAAAATATTTGTTGAAAAATTAGAGCTCAGTAGTTCTTTCTTTCAAAATGACAGTGGGGTTGATATCACTGCCGCCCGAGTGTGACGTGCTTGAGTTGATGATCATGGAGCCCGTCTCTTTAACATCTGGCACATGAAAGGAAGCCAAAGGACAGGGACCCCGCACGTTATTGCAGACAAGCTTCTGCAGGGACGCAGTGTTGACGATGCTGAATCCCACGCTGCCTCCGAATGTGCTCGGTTTCCAGTATTCAGGGGAGCAGATTGGGTTTCCCATCAAGCCCTTGAGGGAGTAAGGCGCCCCCATCTCCACCATCGTCTCCCCGAAGATAGCGTTGGTTCTAGGTTTCTCCACCAGCAGGCCAGGGTAGAGTTCCACGGCGTCGATGTGCCCGTACATCTCCTCCAGCACAGAGGCCATTTCTTTCTCGCCTGAACAGAATAAAATGAAGAAAAATTAGGAATGTCACACTGACTCAACTTGCAGCTGCAGTAAATATAACAGTTTTGATTATATTTCTTTTTTACTATGGCCTGGCCGCCTCTTCAACAACATTACTACTGTTTTTTTTACCGTTACATCTCAGTAGGTTTATCAACATAAAATCCTAATGTTTTGAGAAATTAAAATCCTCTCCTCCAAAATAGGAGGTCTGTTTATATCTCCTTCTCTGTGATGACACTCTGCTTACACTAGTAAAGAAGGAATGAACATCTGGCTCTTAGAAGCACGGAAATAAATATCTAACTTTCAAAGCTGCTGGTAACCAAAACTGAGTCCAAACTACTTCCGTAATCATAAGTGAACAATGGCTGGCCTTAACTGCAGCTTTTGGAAATATTTTTCAGCCTCATTTTCCGGCATGATACCCTGCCATTGAAGTAAGTTTTTTGTATCAAGTTCAGTGAGTGATCTTTAATTTGTCTCACCTGTTAAGTCTTCAAATGAACTGTAGGGTTTCAGGAAAAACCGTTTCCGGTAGGCATTCATCGACTGGTATCGCATTTGCCGACTGTGCTCGATGGACTTCATGGCCACGTACAAGACAGCTCCTGGGACATTTCTACCGCCGGCAACCTGACAACGTGAAAGAAAGGTTAAGAAGGTCTTCCAAGCTGCAGTAATGTAACAGTCTCACTCTGATATGTTACTTTAAGGGTTGAAATAGTTCTTACCCGTCCAGCAATCTGTTTGGAGAATGACTCCACAAGGTTGCTGATGCCGTGCTCTGTCACAACAGAGGTGTTGAAGACAAACTGCTTGTAGCTGTAATCTTTCTCCTCAATGTGGAAACTATCGGGCATCAGAGGGTGCCAGTGGTACAAGGTGTTGAACTCAGATGCGATGCGGTTCTGGTACTGGAAACGCTGGTTAAAAAGCAGCTCAGGGTCGAACTTGAGCTTCAAGTTGTATCCACTCAAATGTTGTACATAGTCTTCAATCACAATCTTGATGGTCTCGCCTATAGGACAAACAATTAAAAGAAAAAGAAAAAGGGGACGTTAAAATTGCGTTCCTACTAGTTATGTTTGATTAATGTGATGTGGTGCGCAATACAATAAATTATATATAAAAATTACTTCCTTCTGTTGTGAATGCTACAGTGTTACTGGTTAATAATTACAGCAATAAAAAGTACAACTTCTTCTACTGAAACTGTCCTCCCCGGCAACTCCACTTAGTTAAAGCGTATTCTTTTCAGAGCAGCAATTTCTAGATAAGTTCTTTGCTGATGTAAAAATATTCATACCAATCAGGATGAGCCGTGTGGTCTGGAAAAGCCTCTCATCATCCCAGTCAGGGTGAATCTCCTTCAGCACGTCACACACTCTGTTGTGTTCACGAAGCCAGATTGTGGCGTACATCATCAGACCCGGGACCAGACCGAAGGCCTCGTGGCCAACAGCGAAGCGGTGGGATTCTGGGACATGAGGAGGATAGTGCATGTCCACGCCAATTTCCTTCACTGTTGGAGGGTAAACCTCTCCATCCAGAATCTGTAGAGTTGTGAAGCAAATGTGAGCTGCCTGTGGTCTGAAGGGATTTGGATGTCTGAACAACAGCTGGTTTGTTTCATACCTGATACTTGAGTTTGCCGTCTTTGAAGAGTCTGAGCTTGTGTTGTTTCTCCAAGTTGTCTCCATAAATGTGGTTTAGGTCCACCTGAAAGAGTAAACCACATCCATTAGACATATGTAGCCACTTTTCTTCCTCAAACTGAGTCTTTTTCTACTCTGATGCTGTACTCACCCCGTGACCCTTAGCCTGGGTAAAAGCAGGTCCTCTCTTCATATCAGATTTGAAGAACTGGTGTGTAAAATGCTGTGCAAAAAATGCAAACAACAAGCTGGTGCCTTGTGGATCCGGAATAAACTGCCTTCTCATCAGGAGTTTTTCAGCCAAAACTTTTATGTCGGGCAGTTCCTTTTTACCTGGAAACAAAAGTATTTTTTGTTGTTACAGAAACCAGCATAAAAAATGCATCTTTTTTTCTAGAAACTAATTAATTTAAGATTTGCCAAAGAACATTTTCTTGATTCCTGAATAAAACTTTTTTTTTAATTCACAGTTCCAATGATGTAACAGATCAAGGCCAACCCATTATTTAAAAATCTGACAAAACTGGTTTGCTAAATGCAAAGTGTACTCACCTACTACTCCCATAGGTGTTGGGCAATCCTCTGGCACAGGGGGGAGGGTACGTGTATAGTAGGAAAGATTGGAGTAGGCTTCCCAGCTTTTGTAACCATAATCCGCATTAAAGGTTGGAGGACTGTCAATGAAGTGGGATCGAGCTAAAGTGGGGAGAAGGAAAAATCATATTATATCTTAATTTTACATGAACTGTACAGCTGATACTAATGGTTTAATGTGTTACAGAGAAACTTCCACAGCTAAGGAGACCTACATGTCAGCACATATCTCATGATGCCGTCCCTCAGAAATGAGATGCTGTTGATGATGTTCCACAAGCCTTTAAAATGTGTGAGGAGATAGTGGATGGTGTTGGGCGATGGTTTCAGGGATACTTTGATCCAGGTGAGGAATTCAGCTGTCAGAAGCCAAGAAGTAAAATGAATCAATAGAACAAAACAGATACGCCCTTACATTTGAAATTCAACTCATGTGTGCTCGTCATACTTACGAGTTGTGCAGTTTTGTCCATAATAGCCTGTACGTGTGCAGTCACACTCATAATTATCTGAGCCCATTGCTGTGCAAACACCCCTGTTCTGGCATGGCTCTGAGCAACATGGGTTACCTGTGTGAGGAGAAAGTTGGACATTGATTAACAATTCAACATAAAAATATCAAACTGGTCTGAAGATATTAAGGATATTAATCAAAACACATTTTATTCTTATTGAATGATAATTTTAAAAAAAACAATATCTCGGCCAGGACTCGTCATACTTGATTTTAAGGGTTATATCATCAGATTAACATTTGTAGAATGAAAAGTTTCTCTCTCTTACCTCCTTCGCAGACAAGAAAACCCAGTGCCAACAGGAAAACAGTAAATGTGAGTCTGTTCATGCTCCAAAAGAATGTGGTCAGAGTCTTTTCTCTCAGTTTTTCTCGTGGCTCCTCTCCTCCGCGGCGCCGTCGCTGTCAGGCTGAGGTTTTGTTCTGTTCAAACCTGCTCGCGATTCTTTTTATGTGCGTTCCTGCAGTGACGTCATCGAAATTTTTCCTCTCTCTCTGTTATGAATGGCCTGAGCGGTGCGTCCCAAACTATCTGAACAACGGAGTCTCGTCTCTTTCACAACCCAAGCTGCTTATTCACAGTCATTGATATATTTTTTTCCCTGAATGGCTTTTTCTTGATAATCACCAAATTTTCACAAAGTCATTTTTATCAACAGTCCATTCAGGTGTGAACTTTACTCTTGTTATTTCCACTCCAGAAATCCACTTGACGTGTGGAACAATTAAATTAATTAGTCATAAGCATGTCTGAAAGATCAAAACGAATATGTTAAATAGTTCTTGTACTCACCCAACTCTATGAGAAACATGATTTTATAAAACGGTGTATTTACTTATCATTTTAACTATAAGGAGTTTCATGATTATTGGATTACAGGTTAATAAAAAAAAATAATACAAATTTACTATTTAAGTGCAGCGATGCTGTTATCGCTTTCCTTTATGGGTGAACTGAATTGTGAATCAAGTATATCTTATATGATGAGAATATTTCTGGGAAAACTTGGATTAAACTTTTTTTTCTGAGTTGTGCCTGTTTTCAAATATGTATTGGATATTGGAAACAAGATGATTAGAATACAGTCCTTCAACAAACGCATTATTGATAAGTGTCATTACTCTGTCACGTTTTAATTCAGAAAAAAAAGTTTTCTGTTCTGTTCATCCTTATTCTCGACGCGCCCTCCTGTGGACAGCGATGCGCACTAGTGCGCATTTGGAGTGGTATGGAGCCGCACAGTCCAACACTGAGACCCAAGTGAGGTTATTGTTCCGAGATGTTTGTAACTGTTTTCTTACGGCTATTTCTTTTTTTTTTTCTGAATAACTTTAAACTTACTGCCTTTTGCCGTCTCCCTGAAACATTTATTGACGGTTACCGGTAGACGCTCCTCTGACTGCCGTACGAGCTGTACTTTGAGGAGAAGCACCTCCTCCCTCTACACTCCTGCAGTTGTACATACTCGATGAACATGTCACATTTAACAGGATTTGTGAGCTGATAGCGTGGTCGTGTTAAGGTACGTTGCCATTGCTTTCTTTCCAGATGCAGAATTGAGTTTTGACAATAAGGACAGAAACGTGAGAGGGAGATGACTGATAAGTGCTGCTTTTTGGTGGCTTTAATGGTGCCTTTTGTGAAAGTTCCGTGGATAAGGAAGCAGAAAAAGCGCTGCTCTAATGCAGAGAAAGCAACGCCAATTCATTTATCCAGTCTGTCCATATTATAACCCCTAAATAGGGACTATGAACACAAATGGCTTCATTTCACTGACTATGCGACAGTAAAGTCTACATATTAACACCATTATAGACTTCGTAGGCACACTATATAATCTTTCATGTTGTCATCACTGCAAATCTACAGGTTTCGTTCACACGCCTTTGTTTTTTTTTTTTAAAGCTAAAGCAATACTTCATCATCACTGCATGTTGCACTAATCATCAGCTCTTGTCAGATTTACACTTAATGTGAACCACACGCAACATTTGAAAAGGAGATAATGAAAAGTTTTCTGAAAGACCTTTAATCTCGATAAAAGTTGCACTCTGATGAGTCCAGAGTGCCTTTGGGGAAACGCACGGTGATTCCTGGGAGCGCTCAAGGCGCTTCTTTACCTTTCATGTGTTATGCATGAGTGCGCTTGTGCAGCAGATTGAACCGTGGGCTTCTCGAGGCTACTGTTACTGCAGCTGTTTTGCATCACGGTTGGATGTGTGTCTGGCTTTGATATTTTTGCGACCTCAGATGAAATCCTGGGGAGAGGTTGGCAGTCACACAGAGGACTCCACTGCCCGCATGCACTCATTGAATGCTGCAGAACAAGGGCAGTGTGGACTGGCACTCTCAAAAGTTGGACCACTGATGCACTGTACGTGCCTGCTGCTGTGAACACACAGACTCTCTACGTGCTCTCTGTCCCATCAGTAATGATACGCTTTGGTGAGCAGCTGAGAAAAGGCTTGAAGACCTTGTTATGCTATCCTAATTGCTAACACACACACACACACACACACACACACACACACACACACACACACACACACACACACACACACACACACACACACTTTCCCATAGATACATACATCTCATGAAAATGTCTGATCAAAAGGTGTGTTCATCTTTGATCAGTTCTGACGGCCTAAGCAGTTAGTAGAATTTTTCTGCATATTAAAATCACTATGTATCATGATTATTATTGCTTAAAATCATTTTCAAAAGTGACCGATACTATCTCTTCATCACAGTGAAAAGTAGTAAAACAAGGAAACACATCATGAATAAACTGGCTTATCTAAAGTAACTAATGTCCGTGTAAATTTCTCTGGGGGTAAGGGTCTTTTTATGAGTTTCTCTGCCACATTCATCACCCAGTGCTTTCTGAAGAGCCACAGAGTGCAGCAGTAGGACAGGAAGCTTTCTGTCACTCACCGATATCAATCAATTAGCAGGGGATGAAGTAGGCAAGCTGTTTCAAGTGCAGTGAGGTCAACTGAGATATAGACCACCAGGGAATTTGGATATGTCCACCATTTCAATATCTTTTGCCAAATAATGCAGAGGGAAGAATGTTAACTGTGCCTCAAATTGAATGTCAACTCGTTGGCCTGTAGTGTAATGTCCACATTGTTCTCCAGAACAATAAATTATGTTTTTTTTTTTTCTGTGAGCTGTATCATGTTTGTTTCATACCAGTTTTTCTAAGGTGACACCATCAGTTAATTGAACTATAGTGCAAACCTGGTGTGAATTTGTGAATAGTCATGTTTTGAAGAAAGAATAGAGGAGAGGGATGAGTATGTTCAGTGTTGTGTGCCAGTTTTGAGTTGTAGTGTAGAATACGTGTGAAGTCCAAACTATGCCCACCTCTGTCTTTTACCCTATGCTTGAACCTCAAAGATACACATCCCTGTGACTGACATCTTTCACTTTAATCTGCCTCATACAGTATACTCTGTGGTTTGTTCAGACTCTCATACATTTTCACCTGTTCTCTTGAGCCAGTTCTGCTATCTTGATACTGTGGTTCAGCACAGTTACTGACGAGGTGCAAAACTTCTCAGTTTAATAATTTAAAGTGGTGTTAAGGCATTGGCATCTGTGGTCCTTAGCAGATTTCTTGTTTTGTCATGTAAAACCCTCCAAAAACGTTTTTTTTTTCTTCTCTCAAAGCTCTACACATTTGTTCTGAGTGTGTTTTTAATGCACTGTATCAATTGCCTCTGTCTTCAGGCTGTAACCTGTCTGTCATTTTCCACTATGTGTTTTCATCTTTTAGGCTCTAAATGCTTCAGACTGTGACTGAGATGTTCCCCTGAGTTAAAACTTCACAACTTGACGAAGACTTCCCCGAGATTTACTTCCCTGGTGCCACAATGGCCTCTAATATAATTGTGAGTATTTCTTGCGTGCGCTGCATGTAGCGAAGCTGAAAATAAAGTCAGTCAATGATGATAAAGCAACATTCTGTAGCAGGGCAGTGGTTGACAAAGCTCAGTTAGGTTTCTTCTAAGTCGTATACATGAAGGAAACTGTTTGACTTTTTCGTTCAAATCTGTTCACAAATTTTACTAACTTTTCTAATTGCTTATCTACTCATCTATTTGTCTACTCATTTAAATGTTTTTTTTTTAAACCAGATTGTCTCTTGAAACGTGTAATAAGGGTTTGAAATAGACCCTTCGAAACAAGAAGTGTTTTAAGGCCATGCGGGCCCCCGGTGCATCTTAACAAGAGTGAACACAAACAGATGTCAAGACAACACAGCGAAAAATGCAAAACAGCTTCTGTTCTCAGTCTCTCATCTGGAAATAGAGAAAGATTACAGCACAGAACAAAGACTGAACTTTTTGTGACTTAAAAAAGTAATATGCTACCTATGTGTCACTATTTAGAAAAAAAAGAAAAAAATATATATATGTGTGTGTATATGTATGGGAAGATGATAAACTGGTCAATGGCATGACTTGTTATCTCTCTGAGAATGTGTGCAATTGACAGTGTTCCTTTATCTATGATTTAGGGCATAATAACACTGCTGACATGTAATTGTAAGTGAAATAGAAAAACTAGGACTTCAGAAAGCGAGTGATTAAAATTTCACTTTTTTTTAACTGTTCAGGTCATTCACTTCCTCGACTCATTACATTGGAAGCAAGTTAAAGATTTGAGTAGATTCTGTTACCAACAGCGTACAAGTTTTACTTAAAATATTATTATTGTTACTAGTAAATACTTGAAAATCAATTTAATTACTTCACTAGTACACATTAAAGTCATCCTATTTTTTCATGAAATAAAGCCATGAACTAATGAAAATGAGAAGAAGCAGTAACACAAAAGCTGAGATAAAGTACAAACATGTAGCCAAACAGAATACTACTCAGATATAGCCTTTATTTAGCAGCTGATTTATTATTTATTTATTCATCACAGATATAGTGGGTGCA
This sequence comes from Salarias fasciatus, assembly GCF_902148845.1. Classification (NCBI taxonomy): domain Eukaryota; kingdom Metazoa; phylum Chordata; class Actinopteri; order Blenniiformes; family Blenniidae; genus Salarias; species Salarias fasciatus. The sequence goes on along the minus strand of NC_043766.1, from coordinate 13,025,965 downwards.
GGCTAATGCTAATGTTACCTATATTCACACACTTTCTATATATTTTTTTAAAAGTCAGTTCAGAATTGTTGGAGTGCTTCTCTATCAGTAAACAGAAGTCATCTGAAACAGTAACTGTGTAGACAGCATCTTTTGCTAGGACTGTGCAATGAAACAACTCCATCCAGGATCGCAATAGCATTAGGACTGATTACAATAATCAGATTTAGATTTAACCTCATCTTCCTGTGCAGTTGTGTAGCTGAAGAGCCTCTGACACTTGCCACCAAATTCCTCTTATTGCTTGTAGATCTACTTGATAAAGATATTTCATTGTAAAGATGCATAAAGTCTGAAATTCAACAGAAACTTTCTTCTGAGGCAAAGTATTTGCAGCATGACAGGGTTATGAGCTGATTGCGTGACAGATCTGATTCTGTTGTAACTTTGAGATACATTTATTTGACATGTTTTGTCCGCTCTGTTGGCGAAAGAGCTTTGATGACTATGAGGACAGGAATAATCTTATCGTAAGTTGACACGTTCTACCAGCTGAGCCACAACTGCACCCACATTTGTATGAAAAGGATGCATATCACAATATAAAAGAACTTGTTAGGTAACTATTTATTTAGCATATCACAGGACTTAATATAAACTGATGTCATTAGAACTGTAGTGTGAAATACACAATATGAATACACTGTGGTGACAAAATGGTGAAAATGTGTGTCGGTGTGTGTGTGTGTGTGTGTACACAGCTGTGAAATGAAGTCTGAACTAAAGAATTTCACATTGCTATCCACAGCAAACTAAATAGCAGATGTTCTGATTGGCATGTCAGTCTACCTAACACATGTTCTAACTTGTTTTTATGGAGTATGGGTTAAGATCCCTCTTAGCTTTGCAATCACTCTTTCAAATCTTTGCTTTTGTTGCGGTTTCACTGATTTCCCCATACGAGGCTGTGAAGCAAAACTGAACTGAATGAATGTCGTCTTGCAGGTGGAGCAGCAGTTTTCTCACAAATTCACAGTAACAGTGGTTGGAGCTGAGAGCGTTACCAAGGGAGCACTGGGTGACTTGTGTGAGTTCCCATGCCTTTTTTTTTTAAACCCCTGTTGAATACAGTCATACTTGTTTTTGTTGTATGTCATTTAGAAAATGCTATATTAAGTATGCAATTAGCTACAAAACTTTGGGTTATGTTAGTTTGCACCAGATCTGCAAGACATTTGGTGGTTTAATGGACACTTGGACTTTGGGACTGTGTGTGCGTGTGTGTGTGCCTGTGTGTAGGAGTGCGACTGTAACTTCTTTCATTTCTGTACCAGTGGACACTCCAGATCCGTATGTGGAACTGTTCATCCCGACAGCCCCAGAGAGCAGAAAGAGGACCAAGCACATAGACAACGACATCAACCCGAAATGGAACGAGACCTTTCAGTTCATATTAGATCCCAATCAGCAGAACACTCTGGAGGTGGGAACTTCTTTCTGTGGCACACTTCAGTAAGAATTGACAAGTCGTGTCTTTATGGAGTATCGGCCTGACATGTAGCACAATGCCAACACTGCTGATAGAAATTAGCATAGGAATGATTCATGCTGTAAGAATTTAGATCCACCTAAGAAAAAATAATATTTGGAAACCTTTTCCGGAAGATGTATTCGTAATAAGCATTGTTTGACTCCTTGACAGAACTCAATTGATAATGACGCTGGTTATTAGCTGAACATAAACACATGTCAGGAATAAAAATTTGTTGTCCTTAGAATATATGTAACCATGAATTACAAATGTTTATTCTGACCAGCTAACATTAATGGATGCCAATTATGTGATGGATGAGACACTTGGGACGGCATCCTTTGACCTTTCCAAGCTCAGAGTGGGCCAGAAAAAGACAGAGGCGTTCCTGATTGGCAAAGTAAGGCGATCAATTCCACTGACTCTCTATGTTTTTCATTGTGTGGTAATGATGTGTAAGCAACTATTGTTGTAATATGCTAGTGCTAGCTGAAATTACTTGTTCAGTTTCTAAATAAATAAACATTTGAGGCTAGATGATAAAAAAAATGGTAATTCTTTTCTTGTGAACTCCTGATTGTGCTGCTTCAGTATTGAAGTTCAACTTTATTGGTGTATGCTTGTGAAAAAATCACTTAATATTTTTAGAAACAATAAAAATATTTAACAGCAATTTTTTATCTAATTTGTGCAACTTAAAAAAAGCTGGGGTAATAATCTCTCTTGACACACAGTAATCTTTTCATCAATTTCTTTCACAGGCAACCAAAGTGTTCCTAGAGATGTCATTGGAGATATGGTGCGTATTATCTTCTAAATCATCCCTTTGTTTTGTTTAGTTTCACAGCAATATTTGTTTGGTGGATATACTATTTCCAGTTGCGTGTAGCCTCTGTATCCAGGATTACACAGACATTCCCCTGGAGCAACCCGTGAGCTAAATTTAGCATCGTGACGCAGTAGCAACAGAACACGTCCGTAGTGTGTAAAGTCATATACAGATGAGGAGAATGATAACTCCCACGCCGTCGTTGCATTTGACTTTGTGGGAGGGTAAGGAATTTTACACATGGTTGGAGGGTTAGTCATTTGGAAAAGGTGTGTAGTAAATGCTGAGTGGTCGTTACTGACACGTTTCACATCAGACCACCCAGTGGCGTGTTTTAACTGACATGAGGATCAGTTTTCACCTACTTTTAAAACTAAAGAGTGTATCGCCCCTCTGTCCCACAGCGAAAAAAAAAAAAAAAAACCAGTGAAAAAAGTGAGTGATTGGTTGTCACCTCACTGTATCATGTGAAGCTAATTTGTCTTATTTGTATCTGCAGCACAAAGCTGGACCTGCGGTTCAGTCTGGCCCTGTGTGACAAAGAGAAGCAGTTCAGGCATACCCGCAGAGAGCGAGTGATGCTTGGCATCAAGAAGCTGCTGGACATGGAGAAGCCTCGTTTTCTCCCCAGCTCTCCAGAGGAGGTGAGCACAGAGCATCTGCAACCGTTTTACAATTCAGTTCAATTTCCTGTTTCAGGTGATAGTTTAAATGATTGAGATAAGTTCACTAACCGAACTAAATTAAGACTTATTTGAACAGCAAATGTTTTGTGCTGTACAAACTGTGGGGGTTTAAACAACTGTTTAAACAACAACTCTGTTTGCTTGTGTTGATTTACTCTTGTTTCTTCAGATTCATTCACCTCTTAGACCCCCCCCCCCCCCCGCCCCCCGCCTACTCCCTGGAGTACCTCTTAAAATAGCTTGGACTCTATTCTTTGAATGTCTGTATATACGTGTGTGCATGTGTGTGTTGTACTTGCTATTTGTTCACAAAATTTGATTTGGACAGAATCAGAGCATGCAAAGCCCTGGCCCGAGTGTGAGAATCACCAAGGGTTCTGTGTCTTACTACTGCTGCTGTGTTATGTTATTGAGCAGTTAACAAAAATAGCTGTATAGCACAGTGATTTGCATTAAAATAACATTTGAATGTTTGTCAGACCAGGAAGTCTGTCATAAGTCTCACAAAGCAGCCTGCCCTCCATGTATTTGCTCTGAGCTAAGCTAACTTTCCCATTAGTGTTGTTTTTGTGAGATGCCCTTGGAGTTGGCCGTAATCTCCTGTGACCTCTGCTTATGTCTCCAGCATTTGACGGAAACCCAAGAACAACGAGATATCCAGTTTTTGCATTCTACTGTGCTACAACTGTCCTTAACTTCTCACTCATCCAGCATGACTATGGACATTCTCAGCACTGACAGCGAGATAAACATACACAGCAGAAAGGAAGCGGTGTTATGAAATAGTTGAAAATTTGGAGGCACCAGTCAGAAAACGTTGCAAAGACATTATGCAAGTAGCATGGCATCCTGACCGCTACCAGTGGAAGCAGGGGAGCAAACTCACCACTGTATTTCATGACATTGTGTTTTAGTATGGAGCTGCATTGTTCGGATTTTACCACAGTTGTCAGAAGTACACACTATTTTTTTTGTTGACAAAAGCAGAAGTTTAAATTCTTGTATTAAAAACAGAACAGTCAAACTAGAAAGTATTGATTCAACTTCTGGAGTGAGTAAAGCTCCTTTCAACTTTGTGCAAAACATTTTTGTTGTTTTAAGCTCTGGATTATTGCATAAATAACACAGTGAAAGCTCTTAATTTTTAAATATTTTTTGGGGCTTCTGTTTGTCTCAAATGGGCCCATAAATAGCTGTTGCCATGCTGCCCTACTTCTGCCATGTCACCAGCTCCATTTTTTTTTTTTTGGACATTTTAGTGATCACTTTTACATTTTGTTCTTTGCTTTATGTCTCAGGCATAGACTGCTTGGATGTATTTACAGATGAACTCTGTCTTCATGTGTTATTGCCCAATTCATTTAGTTTGATATGCTCTCAAAGTCAAAATTATTGGTAGTATAATCAGCCTGTTTTGAAAGTTGAAGTAGTGAAAAGTGGACATATTTGTGGCAAAATATAAATAGTAAATACATACCCAATACTCTCATGTAAAATATGTTGCAATAGTCTGAATTTGTCATTGTACGAACATTTTTGGCAATAACCAATAAAGCAAATGTGAGTAGTTAAACTAATCTGCAGGTATGTGAGTATAGGGTCCAGGGTCATAGAGGATCAGTTTGTCTGCCTACAATCTAAAAACAGAAAGTGAAATGAACACTTCTCATATCCAGATCAGGAGCAAATAATGATACCACCAATGACAAATGTAATTTTTGAACAAAAATATTTATGCATGCGTTTATACTCGGAAAATCCTGCTAATGTTTGTTTGCATCTTAATTGATATTACTTTGACATGATTTTTTTTTTTTTTACAGTTATTTTGCTTGCAGAGTGTATTCACAAACAGAATAGAATTTTCTCTTAACTCTTTGATATAAACTCTCCAATACTTGTCTTTCAGTACCTTTAACCTCTGATTTTTAGCTTTATGTTGTTTGTGTGTGTTTTGCAGGTGCCAGTGATCGCCATAGCTGGTTCAGGAGGTGGTTTCCGTGCCATGGTCGGTTTCTCAGGTGTGATGAAAGCTCTGTTTGAATCTGGAGTCCTGGACTGTGCCACATATGTTGCTGGACTTTCTGGATCCACATGGTCTGTGATTTGTTTTCTCCCCTCCTCTTCTTTCAATCTAAACCTCCCCACCTTTTTCTTACATGTTTAAATCAGAGTTAAAAACAAACTATGAAAGAAATTTGATTTGGTCTTTGTTTGCTGGGATGAGATGATTTTAAGCTTGTAGAATTGTCCAAAGATATGAAAAAAACTGACTGAGTACTTCTGCCCCTTTTCCCGAAATAACTCAATCTTTCAGTATCTGATACAATATTACAGTATGTTTTTGATGTACCTGAAAAGTTTGTGATACAAACATTCGAGATGCTTGGGATATAGTTTGGACTGTAATACTATGGACTTTCAAGTCAGCATTGAAAGGCTATTATTGAAGAGAAAAGCTCAATTTGTCTTCTTTCTGTCTTTATTTATGTATTTATCTGAATAGATATCACAAACCCTCTTGCTGCTGTGGTTATGAAATGAATTGGTATGTCATGCAGGCTGGATAATTTCAGTATTTTCTCTTTATAGGTACATGTCTACACTCTACTCGCATCCTGATTTTCCAAATAAAGGCCCAAAAGACATTAACAGTGAACTGATGCAGAGAGTCAGTAGCAACCCACTGAGGCTGTTGCTGCCTCAGCACATCACCAACTATATTCAGGCGCTGTGGACCAAGAAGGCCTCGGGACAGCCTGTCACCTTTACCGATATCTTCGGTATGCTCATAGGAGAGACGCTCATACCGGCGGTAAGAGTCAACTCAAAGCTGCTGTTTCTTCCAATTTTGTAAATCTTTTTTTTTTTTTTTCTTGGTTGCCTAAAACTAGTTCTTGCTTTAGGTTACATGTCTTATTTTTAGTTCTTGAGTGTGAGTTTGTGTCAATAATGTGTATGAAGCTATATTATTGTAGTGTTTCTAAATTTAATGACTGATTCACTGTTTAAGTCAGAGTTAGGTAGAAGGTGTATTATAGTCTGGATATTGGATGTTATTAAAAGATAAAGAACAAATTAAACAAAACAGCTGATATTACTTGCATACATGCATACATACATACATACATACATACATACATACATACATACATACATACATACATACATACATACATATGCAGACAAGTCTTTAAGATGACTTTTGATTGTGGCTTCTACTGCATCACAGGTATTGTGGCTCCAGACTAACACTGATAAGATAAGAGGCTTTATTTGTCTCACAGTGGGGAAATTCCGGTGATCGATATGAACAGGGAAAGAAGGAATAAAAACAGGAACACAAAATCAATATGCACATGCAACAGTGTATAATTTTTCAAATCACATTTGGATCACAGGAATATTTGTTAAATATAAAATCCAATTTAAATACTACAGTATATACAGTGTGAACACATTTTTACACGCATGCACGTACACACAGACACACACAGGACCTGCTGAACTGCAATACTGGCTTGAAGCCCTCACCGTCTCATATATGTGTGAGATCTGTTGCTTATGATGGATGTCACCTTTGCAAGCATCCTCTTCTCACCCACCTCTTCACCAGGCTGTCATTGTGGTTCTGTCTGTGCCCTCTGTTACCTAAAGTCTGGCATCTTTCATGTTGCCGTCAGAGGGACTTGGTCAGTGCAGGATTAATGACAAGTTCTTATTCCTGTAGAGGAGTTGTTTGCCTAGGCTAATATTTAGTTGAGGTTATTGAGCGGAAAAGGGACTCAGCAACTCTGCCACAAAAATTTTAAAAGTAACAGTCCCAAGGGGACTTCCTTGTAGTTTTAACTGTGTGCCCATTGTCATTACAGTAGTTTAATGTGTAAAAGTAGGGGAGTAACAGTAATGGATTACCGAATAATGCATCAAGTCCAACACTGGTTTTGAGTAGTTTGTTTCAGTTCTCCGTTAAGTTTATTTTTTCCATTTACTGAAATATCTCACCAAAATTTCATGTCAACTATTTGGAATATTTCGTTTCAGCTTTTGTCTTATCTCACAGTTGGACTTCTATATATCATGATGATACTGTATTAAAATTTGTGTCTTATCAGAGGATGGACATCAAGCTAAGTGATATCCAGGAAAAAATAAACCAGGCTCAAAGCCCTCTTCCTCTTTTCACCTGTCTGCACGTCAAGCCAGATGTTTCTGAGCTCATGTTTGCTGGTGAGTTGCTTTTTGAGTTTCTATCAGATAAGTGCGCTAACATGTAAGATAATCCTACTGAACATTTCCCTATGATGCCACTCTGCAACCACAAATATCCCTTTCCCACTAAGAAGACCCAGCTGCTGGTTAGGTGCTTGTGTTAATGGTTCTAATCAGGCACTTCTGAAGAACTGGCTGCTTTGCTTCATTTCCATTAACATAATCCAAGTGAGAGCATCGTCATTGCTTAGCCGCAAAACATGAGTATGTTACATTGCAAATTTGAAAAATGAATGAAGTTGCTCTCCTGTAGTTTCCAAAACAATGTTGCATTTCCTTGTTGGTCTGGTTAACCCTGTCCCCAGCCCACGACCTATCAGTGCTCCACTCTGGCCCAGCAAAGAAGTGTTGCCCCCTTAACACCGGTTTTGAGAATCTGAAGGTGGGGCTTTGGTGGTAGAAACACAAAGAACCAATTCTATGTCAGGGACTGGGACCAGCTTTCTAGAAAAGGGGATCTAAAGTGGATCTGTTACGGCGTGAGGCCAGCAGGCATTGAATGACAGCATTGCAAAGTAAGATAGTCACTGAGTTATATCGAGGAAGTAACCAGTGTGCACAGGACTTCTGTGGGTTAGTCCCTTTTCATACAGTGCTTCCTCTTTTTTTAACATGACCTCAACAGCAACTATGCTGATGTAGACCAAGGCATTTCAGTAGAAAGTACAATAAGAGTTGTCAAAACTTACCAGTTCTCTCCTCAACACTTCTAGATGTCCTCAAATAATCAATTATTTTTAAGGAGGCTTTTTAGAAAGCCCTCAGTTTATAAATTTCACAATCATATATCCATATCTATACATCTATATCTATATCTATATATTTTTTTTCTTTTTTTTTTAACACATCGTCCTCTGAGAACGAGATTAGCAGCTTCACCACTTCCCAGCCTCTGTGAGGAAGCGTAGTGACTAAAACTGAGGCCCGATAGTTTCATTTTCAGACCACAGTTTACTTGGTAAAACAGAAGAGCTGACACAGGGGGAGCAGAGCCAGCTACAGTCATACGTGTAGATTAATTTGGAGTTCCGGCCACAAGAAAAAGCTGTGTTGGATTCTTTTTCCCTCTCCATTTCCTCCTTACCAAGAAAATGTGAACTTTTAATTTGACAGTTCCCAGAACAGGACATCTAGTCATACTTTGTTTTCATTCTTGAAGTCACTACTTTTGATGAGGCAATTGATGAAGATTTGTTTGACCAGCTGATGGAATTTTTTTTTCTTTTTTGTATTGGACTCTGCACAGTAAATGTATAGGCTCAATTGTACAGAACATGGGAAAGAAGCTTCTCTGTAGACACTTGTCTTTAGGAATCGTCACTTGTGCTCAGGTCACCCGAAACTCATTTTAATGCCAGGTGGAAACGAGGCCATAATGGTTGTAATTTGAATAAATATTCACGGCATGGATGTTTGATTACTGTTTGAAGATTTTGCTTTTGCAATGTGCCTTTATAATGTTTTGGAAAGTTCTTATAAGCTTTTTACAGTGACCTATTTTTCAGAAAAGTCTCTAACAGGACGTCATACATCCAGATAAAATAGCACTGTACGCAGATATTCTTCATGTCAATATAACTTAAATAGGACACAAAGATAAGAGGTAAAAGTTAAATATTGTACTCACTTGTGGTTGGTTAAGAACTAATATTAACACTTTAGTGTCACTACTCCGTATGAGGGTGTGGCTAAACATGTTCCCAAACCAGAATTACATGGTGTGTATTTGTGCTATTGTTGGTTTGAAATCACATCCAGATTTAGAAAAAAGTGTGCGCCATTGACAACGAAATCTTCAGTGGTGCGACTAAAATAAACTGGCTCCGATTGCTTTCGTTTCTTTGTTGACTCTCCTTTTGTATCCTGAATTCCACAGAGTTAATACCTCCCAGTTGAAAGCAAGATTGAAAGGAGTTATTGTTCTAAAACAATGAATTGTGAGTGTATTACTTTTACCACAGCCACAGCATAACTGAAGTCTATTTAGATTTTCTGTAAAAATGTCTAATGGGTTTCAAGAGCTGAAGACCAATAGAGTTTCTTCTCAGGTGTTAGTATGAAATTATTGTCAGCCAAATTTAACATGTCTGGAAACATTAGATACTTAGGTATAAATATTTCTCCCAGGTTATCAGAATTATCAAAAATTAATTATGCTCCGTTACTGAAATCAATAGAAGATGACCTCCTACGGTGGACACGCTTACCTACATCTCTTATGGGGAGGGTTGCCACCATTAAAATGATGATTCTACCTAAGGTTAACTATCTATTCCTAATGATACCAACCAAACCATCCTCTGGTTGGTTCAAATCACTGGACTCATATCTTTCCAAATTTCTCTGGAAAAATAAACCTTCACGTATCAGTTTGAAGACTTTACAACAGACCAAAGACAGAGGTGGACTAGACTTGCCCAACTTTAATAATTCTTCCTAGCCAGCAAGCTGCAATATATTACTAAATGGCTTAAACCTAATAATTTAGATGAGCCATGGCTGGATGTAGAGCAAGCATTATGTGAGGATCTAGTCATCTCTGATCTTCCATTCATCAGTTCCACGATCAAATCCCATCTGTGTTTTAAAAGTATTAACATCAGGTCCTCTTTAATGGCTTGGTGGGACTTTCTAAAGCTAACCAAGTCTTCCCTGATCCCGTGTAAACTCACACCCATCTGGAACAACCCTGACATCCTGCAAAACAAAAAGATGATAAACTCACTCAGTGGAGAAATAAAGGAATTAGACAGTTAGAACATATCATTGAAAACGGCAACTTTCTATCATTTAATACTATCACCTCACAATATGGAATCAGTAGCACAACATTTTTAGAATATCATCAGCTTAAATCTATTATAGGTAAAACATATACCTTCAACCAACTGCACTGGCAGCTACATCCCAGGGTCGAAGAATTCTTAAACATGAGTTATCCAAAGTTGCTACCAAAGATATATAGAATATTATCAAATGTAGAAGACAAAATCTTTCTTCCGACTTTAAAATGGGAAGCTGACTTATCTAATAACTTTGATCAAAATGCATGGTCACGGATATGTTTCAATACCTTAAAGGTGCATTTAGGAGTTTTTGAACTTTAAAAATACTTATTTTCCACCATAAATATGTTACACATTTTTAATGATGTGTACAATGCCGCCTGACATATTCATTACAAGTACCTCTAACAGCGCTAAATTGTCACTTGAAAGTTGCAGTGCCGGTCCAGCAACCGAATTTGAAATTCGGGGAGAATTCGAAAGGAATGACGTAATGCGCGCTCCGGCTGGCCTGATTTAGTTTAGGGTTCGTTTTGTCCGCCATTACTCCGCCAGATGCTTAGTGAGCAACAACTGAGCAGGATCTTCCAGAAAGTAAGAAAAGACTGGCTTCTAGCACTGCCACAGCTCCAGCACAGACTCCACCAGGTAAAGGAAACTTAAATCTTACTTGAGCGCTACTAAAAGAGCGAGGAGTTCCTCTCTTCCGTGCATGCAAGCCACAGGCACGAGTTTTCACTAAGCTGCATTACGCCCAAGACCTGCAGGGGGCGCTGTTTCGCATAAAACGTGCAAACTCCTTAATGCACCTTTAAAATGACAAAGAACTCAAATATACAACTAATACAATTCAAAATTCTGCATAGAATTCATTATACAGGACAAAGGATGTTCAAGACGGGTCTGTCACAATCTGATATCTGCTCACATTGCAATGAGAACAGGACTGACAGCTTCCTCCATGCCTTGGAGGTAGGGGTTGGGCGGGGGTGGGGGGGTTGTGAGGAGCGGATTGGGCACGGGGGGCGCTGAGAAGGTGCGAGGGGGTGGTAGGTGGTATGATTGAGGTTTGTATCGATGTATGTGTGTGTGTGGGTATGTGTGTGGGTGTATATGTGTGAATATGTGTGTGTGTGTGGGTGGGTGTGTATGTGTGAATATGTGTGTGTGTGTGTGGGTGGGTGTGTATGTGTGAATATGTGTGTGTGTGTGTGTGTGTGGGTGTATAAAATAATGATAATAATAATAATAATAATAATAATAATAATAATAATAATAATAACAATAATATGGAGCAGCTGATTGTGTAGGTCCTCCTCCATCTTTCTGTCCCCAAACACTAACTTACAAAGTCACTGACTTTCCTTGGTCAAGCTGTTGAACCCAAGATGCTCTCCTGGTGTTTGAGTTCCTTACATGTCAGCTGTGAGTTTGTGTGTAATTGAGCAAAGTGGTTCTGACAGATCATATAAAGCATTTTATAACTACATAGGTGATAAAATGTGCTGTGGTCTTCAACTCCGATCACTTATCTATTCCCTGTCCTGCATGTTTCTGGTGATTCCCAGTTTAAATACACCTGATTGTAATGGTTATGTTATCACCAAGATCCAAGGAGAGCCCAATGTAGAGCCCCTCTCTGCAATGAGCAGGAAGAGATCTAAAACATATACTCCATTTACCATTTATTCTCTCAGCATTTAAGCCAAGTGAGTCTTTCCATTCATTATCTTTTCCTATTAAAAACAACCTGCTAATCACAGTATTCATGTACTTACTGAATGTTATGTGGAAATGGGTGCTGGTGTTCATGATATTAACTCTTGACACTTGAACTCTCAGACTGGGTGGAGTTCAGCCCATATGAAATTGGAATGGCAAAGTACGGCACCTTCATGACACCTGACCTTTTTGGAAGCAAGTTCTTCATGGGAACTGTGGTGAAGAAATATGAAGAGAACCCTCTTCATTTTCTGATGGGTGAGAGATGTAGTATATCATGATGACGGTACAACCTGGAGCTCGTTTCATGACACTGACTGCTGCGTTTCTGATCTTCCAGGCGTTTGGGGAAGTGCCTTCTCAATTCTCTTCAACAGAGTGCTGGGAGTAAAAGACACAACTGGTGGCAGCACGATGGAGGAGGAGTTAGGTAAGTTCATGCTGGTTTTCTGACTGTGTATTTGAAGTGAACTACACTCAAGGGATGTTTCTTTGCTGGGCAATGGGAAATTCTTTCGCGGTAGAATTAGCACCTGCCAATAACAATGCTGTCTATCTGTCTGTCCATCATTCATCGACACATACAGGCATTTTCAGAAATGTTTTATGTATAGAAAAATGATTGATTGAGATTGATCAATTGGTTGTTTGTTTCTTGTGTGTTATGAAGGTGCTCTGTTGTGCATTGGGTGGCAGTAGTGCAGCACCTTACAGCTGGTTTTGGCACTTTATATGGCGTTCAGGGTGTTGTAGTTCAGATTGGCGTGAAGCTGTGCAGCGTTGCGTTTGACGTCCCCACTCTGAAACTTTGACATTAAGTTTGCCATGTATTAAAAACTGAAATCTGACACCAGGCTTGCGACACTGCTGATATTATTCAAACAATAATACTTAAAAATTCACATTTTTTTTTCAGGGTTACGTGGTTAATGACGTTTACTCGCTCATCAAGTTGACAACACCATTGATCATAAGGTCTAAGAGTGTCAGCCATTCTTCTGCTCATTATTCCTCCAACCCCTTTCGGTAACTCAAAATACCACATTGTGGTGCAAACATTTGATGCAAGATGCTGAGAAACCGAGGCTCATTATGTAACTTGCTCAGTTTGGTTTTAGATCAGCTTCACATAAGGACTAATGCGTCTGGATTCTTCTACAGTCCCGAAGTTAACCTCTGTTTGTGAGAAGAGTGTGCTAACCACTTTTCCTTTGTGCCTCACCACTTAGATGTCCTCACTCAAAAAATGAGCATGATGTGTGACACTTTTAGAATGAAAGATGAAGATAATCGACTATGAAGCATGTGATGAGCAGGTGTTAAACCGTTCAGTGATCACAGCTTTGTCTATGTGTTTGTTGCGAAATTGCAATTTTTTGATCCGCAGATAGAATAAAACTGAGTAACTGAAAAACATGACACTGACATTCACATTCATCTCAAATGATGTGTCTTTTGGGATTATTTTTTTTTTTGTCTTCATGATTATGTGTTCGAGTCAGTGGCACCAGCCTTTCAGACGCATTATCACCAAAACAGTGTGACTATTGCCATTTAGTGGATCACTGCTTCTTCTTAGTCTTCTTCATGTCCATGGCAGGTGTAACTATTCCTGAGTGTGACCCAAAGTCCCCCTAAATTCTCTTATTGAGGTCCGCCTCTCACAGATACGTGAGCAGATTAGTTAATAGCTTTTTAAGCTCCAACCTTTGTCTCCTCTGGGAAACTCTCTCTTTAGTCGCTCCCTTTCACTTGAGAACAACATAATTATTTTCACACACCTTTACAAGTTGCTGAACCAAACATACCTTTGCTGGTATCTCACTGATTAAAATATGTGTTGTGAGAGTGATTGTGCTCTTGTGACGTTACCATAATGGTGTGCCTGTGACTGCGACTGTGCTTACAGCTCATCAGATGTTTGAATTGGTTGAATGCATTTCTTTGTTGTGACCTTCTTACTTTCAGTGCACTGATTGCACTGGAATGATAAGAACGCCGCCGCTTAGGTAAAGAATTAATACATCAGGTATATCACGTATCTGTTCGGATTTATCAAGATAGCAAGAAACAGAGATGAATTATATAATTTGAGTTGTGAAAGAGATTAACAAGCATTTTTTTTTTAAACAAAGGAATGACATTGTTCTGTCCCTTACAGAACAGATCAAACCACAGCATATTGTGGGAGAAGACAGCCTGGACAATGACGACGAGCCTCGCAAAGGTGAGAAAGACAAGCCTCAAAGACCATGCTCTGCTATCAGTAAATGTTAAACACTCTGAAGTTGAAAATTCACACATTATATTCATTTATGTATACACATCAGACTTATTTTCAGCATACTGCGAGATATTTACACAAGTAGCCTATACAGCACAGTATGTTCAGGGCATTGTCTGGGTTATGTGCATAAACTTTACTGCAGACTATATAAAAAAACCAAAAAAAAAAAAACATGAGCAATGTAAGGACTGTGTGCAAAGACAATCTGCAATAAAAAGCACCTGGAAACATAAAATAAGAAATTGATGTATTTTGATTATTCAGTTTTTGCTATTTTTTGATCATATAGAATCCTATCCTGCTACAGTTTAAGAGGTAATTAACTCTTTATAAAGCACAAAAAGGACTTCAATCCACTGGTACTGTGTTTCTTACAATATTAGATTTCTCTATGTTGACATACAGTTTAGATTTTCTCCTTAGTTTTTTGGAAGCATTTTTTGATTCATTTGGCTCTTATGTACTTGTTGTTGAAGATTTCTGAAATAGAAATGCTTTTAGATGTGCCAAACACTGCGCCACTGTCTCGCACTGTTAGTCGTTTTCTGAATTCTTTTGACATTTTCTCGCTACGATTTGAATTTAAGTCCTTTTTTTTTTCTTTTTTGATTGTCTTGTTTTTGTAAGCTGTGGTCTTGTGAAAGAGCTCAGTCGTTCAGTGTTGTACCTGTAGTTCGAGCTCACAAGTGTATAAGTTGGATTTCAAGTCTTTTGTGTTCACCTGTGGTGCAGCCAGTTGTAAATCAAACTTAATAGCTGGTGATTGCAGATTCCAAAATGAAATTAAAAGAATTGAAAATTCTAACTTCATTACCCTTACATTTAATTGCCGATCTCTTTGGTGTTAAGCTGGGACAGAAAACCAGGAGGCGGAGGAGGAGTTTCACCGCACCGCTCAGGCCAGCTGGGTTCAACGAATGTTCACGTCGCTCTTCAGTGACTCTGCTTTGTTCAACACAAGAGAGGGCCGAGCTGGGAAGGTACTCAGATTTTCTGCAAACTATGAAACTACATGAGGCTCAAATACCCAGATAAGTTACAGATACGTGAGTAAATGGGTTAGGGAGAGGCAGATGCACTGATTCAGTTTCTTTGCTCAAATTAAAAAAAAAAACAAAGTGCTAGATCTGAAATTCAAGATGCCTTTGTTGGGGCATCTCAAGCCCAGCTAAGTCCAAGTTTCTGCTCTGTTGTATTTTATGTTATTTTATTCAAGCATATCTTGTTGGGATACTGAGTCAATATTTAGGAAGGAAATACTCAGCCAAAATGATCTGCACGCAAGAACATAAAATGATCTGAAATCTTTGAGCAAGTAACCACAGAAAGAAGAGACGTGTGTGAAGGTGAAGGATAAGGCGAGGGAGGTTGATATGGAATGTTGCACAGCATGCTTTCTTTGTAACGTCTTTTTTTTTTGAGAAAGTTAGAGGCCACATTTAGGTCACATTTGATATATTAGATGAATTGTGGAGAAATTAAAAGCCATAAACTAGACTAGAATGTAAAGCTGCCTGTGGGAACAATCCTGCAATTTTCAGCTATTACATAATTGCAATAAACACCTCCGTTAGCATTTACAGACAATCCAAATGAACGGCCATGTTCAAACCAAAAGTGGTCTTTATTTTTGTTAAGGGATGAGCAAACGAGATGACTCAAAAATACGTGGCAACAGTTCAGAGTGCGGGACGGAGCGAGTGCTTACGTACACAAGGACAGCACTACAAGATACGAGCTGAGCAGATGGAGAGGACGTCATGGCACACATTAAACACGTGATGCTAAAGTAGACCAGAAATAGAACAGAGATGTGACACATATTAGTACATAAGACATGTATAAACATTTACAACATAAACATGGTGTGAATCAAGAACGTTTGTAACAAAACCAAAACCACAAACAATGAGTACAGCACGGGAACAAGAAACACAAAGATGTGCAAGATTTAAGGAAAAGAGAGCACAAATAGTTGAGTGAAAATGTATCGAGTTAAAAAAAAAAAAAAAAAAACCTGCCTGACAAAGTGCAAGTCAATATAAAAAAATATCAACCTTGATAATCAAGTTTTTATAATTTATGGTTTTCAATTTCTGGTTGCTCCAAAGAGAGCAGTGCATGGGCTGTCCTTGCCTGATTTCTTTTTAAATGTCTAATCTTGCGTATGTCTTAACCAGGTGCATAACTTCATGCTGGGCCTGAACCTGAACACCAACATGCCCTTCTCTCCTGTCACCGGGATGACGTGTCATGCTCAGACACCGGAGGAGGAGGTGGATGCAGTCACAGGCAAGAACACCAGCACAGGACAGGATGCTTGTTACGCATTCATGTTCTCACATCTTATGCTTGATTTCATGCCATTTTTTCAGACCCAGACGAGTTTGATCGAATTTATGAACCTCTGGATGTGAAAAGTAAGAAGATCCATGTCGTGGACAGCGGCCTGACCTACAACCTTCCCTACCCACTCATCCTGCGGCCGCAGCGCAGCGTGGACCTCATCATCTCCTTCGACTTCTCTGCAAGACCAAGTGACTCCAGTCCCCCGTTTAAGGTCAAGATTCAACTTATTCTTCTTTTTTTTAATTGCCAAAGAGAGCTAAAAATAATAATTTAAAGTTTCAAATTCAGTTTGGTTTTGTTGATGTGATACCACTGAAGTAATTTCATATCACCTGAAATGTTCATAAAAGTATTGGCTTAAAAAAAAATAGAAAATAAAATCCTTTCCATGTTCTGATTCTATTACCTAATATCAGTGTTAATACATGCCAGATTCCAGATTAGTGGTTGAAGATGAATAGATGGATGGCTGGCTGGATACATGAATAAATGCAATCTCTCGCTACAGCCAACATTTTACAGTATTTTACAATTAATATCAAAATGTCTTCATACCATATAGATTTAAATGGATTAAATCCAGTATCTACATCTTTCACACCGCTGAAAACCCCTGCTCTTCACTAAAAGCTCTCATTTGCAAATATATGGGCAAGCCTACTTTGACTTATGTTCGCCATTCACTGCAAAGTAGATGTGCTTCCACTGTTACTAGTTTTATGTGCACGGTGTGTAAGGCCACATGCTAAAGCATTGTTCAATACATTTTACTATAACTGAGTGAATGGCATCGATGGAATACTTTGGCAAGACTTTTGTCTGTTGCTAGGAAAAAAACTAGTGTTATGAACTATAAAAATCACAGAAAGTTCTGAATTCCTACACAACAATTTAGTAATGTCTTCTGTGTTATAATGTAAGAATAGGTTTGGAATAAAGCATAAAAGTTACCAAATATGGTCTCTTGTTTGTCAAAGGGCAAACAGGGAAAACTTCCTGCAGAACCACACTCAGAGGTGGTGGCCATCTGCATTGAACATTTGGAGTTAGGAAACTGCAGAGGCAAACAAACTGTTTAACAGGGTCAAAGCAGATGTGACCAGGAACTACAGAAAAAAAGCTTTTAGCTTCCCAGCCACACATACCTGCAGGAACTTGCAGAAAGAGAGTGCGGGAAATCAAGGTGTCTCACTTATACAAATGTACCACAGGAACTTCTTCTGGCAGAAAAATGGGCGAGAATGAACAAGCTCCCATTCCCCAAGATCGACCCCAAAGTCTTTGACCGCGAGGGTCTGAAGGAATGCTACGTCTTTAAACCAAAAAAAGGCGAGAAGAACTGCCCGACTGTCATCCACTTCGTACTGGTCAACATCAACTTCAGGCAATTCAAAGCTCCCGGTAAGTCTGCTCGCATGTGAAGGTTTCCACGTACAGAGAAGGAAACTGTGGCAAAGTTCTCTGTATGATTCGAACAGAGTCGTTATACCGTGACGCCACATGAGGCATCGCTTCCCCGAAGTTACACTGTCGATTTTGCCTCACGCAATTGTTTTTTTTTCTTTTTAAAAAATTCTGCCAAAAATCCTTCCTCTCATCCAAGTTGACCTCAACAAATAGCTTCTGGTGGAAAATTCCATCACTGTGTGTGTGTGTGTGTGTGTGTGTGTGTGTGTGTGTGTGTGTGTTCTCGTATTTCTATCCTTGTTGGGGCCAAATGTCCCCACATGGATAGCAAAACGTGGAACGACGTGCCTTGTGGGGACCTTTTTCTGGTCCTAAGTAGGAGAAACAGTGTTTTCTTGACCATGTTGTTGTTACTGAAAAAAGTAAAAGTGCAAAAACATTTCTTTAGGGTTAGGCTTTATTGTGGTGTGGGTTAGGGTTAGGGTAAGGGTCAGGGTTAGGGGCTAGACATGAATGGGAGTCAATGGAAGGTCCCCACAAGGATAGAAATACGAGACTGCGTGCGTGTGTGTGTGTGTGTGTGTGTGTGTGTGTGTGTGTGTGTGTGTGTGTGTGTGTGTGTGTGTGTGTGTGTGTGTGTGTGTGTGTGTGTGTGTGCGGTGTCTCTGACCTGCAGCGTGTCAGTGTTTTATGGCTTATGTGAGTAAAATATGGCGCCTG
Organism: Salarias fasciatus; assembly: GCF_902148845.1. Taxonomy (NCBI): domain Eukaryota; kingdom Metazoa; phylum Chordata; class Actinopteri; order Blenniiformes; family Blenniidae; genus Salarias; species Salarias fasciatus. The sequence goes on along the minus strand of NC_043766.1, from coordinate 13,007,397 downwards.
GAGGAGCCAGGTGCTGGCAGGGAATCTCTCACTCCAGTGGAAGATCTCCATGTATAAACAAGTCATACATCAGGAGGCACACAAAGATGTTCTATCACCACATTTCCACTGCAGCCTCTTTACATTTAGTAGGTCATCTGCCTACAGACTTCCGCAGGCTGTTTATTAAGGTTACATAATGGGCTTGCACTCAAACTTAAAAGGAATTTGAAGAAATTACACAATTTTTGGACACCTACTATGTGCTTACAGTTTCCAGACTATAGCTGCTTCCTGCATTTGCTGTCATGCTTAAACCTGTGCTATACCATGAGTGATTTTTGAGCAAGGATTTCCTCTTAAAAAAAGCCAAGCTGATTATTTGTATCATCAAGTGTAAATTAACTTAATGATTATTTAACTAGATAAAACTGCAGAGAAAACTCATGTAAATGTGTTAAAAGTGATGCTGTGACTCCGACTCTGCCTCCCTGCAAACAGCGAAAACTGAAGCTTTCTGAAATGCTGATGCTACAGTCAGAGGAAAACATTCTGTCCATGCACGAGAAGGATTCATCCAGAACAATGAATGGCGCGTGTGCCGCTCACTCTTCAGTTTAACAGCACTTCTTGAAATGTTGAGTAAACAAGGCTTTTAAGCTCAGCGGCATCTGTTAAGGTTCTACTGAAGTACTTTGTAGTGGTTGTTTGTCGCTTCACAATCAGACATTGAGCACCCACACTTACTACTGTCCCAGAGTTATGAAACTGCCATCACACATTGTCATAGTCTCAGACTTCCCTATGGCAAAATGAGGCGGATGAGTTAGTTCATTAATATGAGAGGGACACAACACACTGAAGGGCAAGCACTCACAATGTGAGGTGAGGGTAAATCATTGAACGGAAAAGTACTGCCAACAATGACAAACAATCGTCACAGGAGCATGACAAAGTCACAGTGTTCATTACAGACCAGGAAGTGTGATAGTCAAATACTTCTCAGGAATGCTAGGATCAATACACACAGGACACAATAAGACATTTGGAGGGTGTGGGACATAAAACAAAAAAATAAAAAAGAGAATTAAATGCCTTTCACGTGTGGCTTTCTCTGAATGGTGTTGAATATGTAACACATTTTTTTTCCTTCTGTTTCCGGCTGATCTGTTCTTTGCTGATTGGAATTTTTTTTCTTTTCGTGTGCTTATTCACTTCCAGGTGTTCCCAGGGAGACCGAGAAGGAAAAAGAGTTGTCAGATTTTGACATTTTTGATGACCCTGAGACTCCTTTCTCCACTTTCAACTTCCAGTACTCCAACGAAGCATTCACCAGACTTCACGATCTCATGGAATTTAACACACTCAACAACCTTGAGGTTAGTTCAGCGCGCTTGCAAAATTTGTGAAGTTCGAGGAATCAAACACGAAGCAGGATAGTACTTTGTAATACATGTTGCAATTTCCCAGACTCAAGGGATTGGAGTGTGATTCATGTCTTTACCCACATTGGTCACTAAATTGTTTCTTCATTGGTAATCTGCCTTCATTCAATGTTGCCAGCAGGGAAGTTTTTCACATTGTCACTCCTGAAAATAATTGTGCAACATTAAAAAAAATCTGACTTCCTGAATGCTCTGCATTACACCACTTGGGCTTGACTAACTTACAGTATGTGTGCCACTGAGTAAGTCCATTCAGACTTTCACTCACTGTATCTTAGTCACTTCCCTACTGAGTAAAATTTTGATTTTACTCATTGATTTAACTGATTGGTCATTTAAATCGGAAGGTTGTTAGTTCGATTCCTGGCTCCCCCTGTCTGCATGTCAGAGTGTCCTTGGGCAAGACACTGAACCCTACATTGCCCCCAGTGGATGGACTGAGTGCCTTGCATGGCAGCCGCCTCCACTGGTGTGTGAATGTGAGTGTGAATGGGTGAATGAGATATTGCAGTGTAAAGTGCTTTGGGCTCTGTCAGTGCAGGGTAAAAAGCGCTATATAAGTGTAATCCATTTACCATCTAAATCAGACTCATTTAGTGGTTTACAGCTACCATCTGTATCAGTTTACATCTTTAAATTTGAATAAATTTATTTCAAGATTCATGGTCAGACTGCTGTTTTATTTCCTCTATCTGGCCAAAAACACTTAAAAGTAATTTAGATGCTTTTGATTTGTCAATCAAAGGGATATTTGAAATCAGTGATTTTATAACAATGTTATTCCCAGTAATAGGATCATAGACCGCATTTGGTACAGGAACCTTTTTAGGCAATTGAAGAGAATTACCTGAAATGTTTTGTATCAACTTCAATTTAGCTCAATGCACATAAACAGTCAAAAGGGTTGTCCTCCATTTGTAAGTTTATACGTTTGATTTAATCTAAAGCTAATATGGTAAAAAAAAAAAAAAAAAAATCAAATATTAACATTTTACAATTTCAGTTAGACATCACAAATGAATAAATATGCAATATCAAATAAATAATTTCTGTGGTGATGCATCATTAAGGACTTCATTTAAATTTTGTGTTTCTGCCTTCGTAGGTTATCAAAGAAGCCATCAAGGACTGCATCGTGTCCCGGAAGGAGAACCCCACATGTGTCTCCCGTCCTTTTTCCCTCAGCGAGATCCCGAAGAAAAGGTTTTTCAAAAGAGATTCTCGTTCTAAACCCTGGAACCACCTTGGAAATGATAGCAAGTAGCTCAAAGCTAAACCCCTGAGATTTCTCTTGATTCTGCATCACAGTGAAGCATTTTCTTTTTGGACTATGCTTTTTTGTCAACTTTTATCTATGATGGTTTTGTTTGATTCAGAATTAAAAAAAAAGAAGTTTTTAAAAAGGATTTTTCTAATCTAGACAAAACATTTACTGAAAAAGTCTCATGATTTCATTGATAAATGGTTGAACTGTATGCAGGCTTTATTTCCAGAAATGTGACTTTTCATAAAACAGCTATCAAAACAAACAGATGCTAATTAATTTTTTCTGCTGGCTGTTACAACGACGACATGGTAAAACTCAAACCTTCACTCTTGTTCAAAACATTGTAGTGCAACTCTGTGGTTGTTGCTATCTTGAAAAAACATTAGTCCTTCATGTTTGAAAGAAGTGTCCACTTGAAATGGATGTGCTCATCCACTTCACTTTATGACATCGTGTCAACTTTCTGCAACATTCCCTGCATGTGTGGACACCTCTTGGCTTCAGTTCATACTAAAAAGAGCACAGCTTTATTTGCATCTTTTTAATGACTTTGTTGTGTAGCCATACTGTGGTGAACTGAGTGAATGCACTGTAAGAATCCTCACCTGTGATTTACTTGTTTGTGTGCTCAGCTCTATTCAAACTTAGCATGCAAATCACCATGTTTTTGTTTTGTTTTGTTTTTTTTTCCTCGCCGGATGGCTGGTCTAAACATGCATCCTTGCTGGAAAACATGGCCGAGGAGCTTGTTACCACTGGTTTTGTTTGATGGCAACTCCTAAACACACCAAGTGCACCCCTCTGGATACCTCAAACATGTCAGTGATGTTTACCCACCTACAGGGAAGGAGCACTCCCTGCTACCCTGCAGGGAGTGTCTCGCATTACAGCCACCATTTTGGAAAAACAGAAGTTGACTCCATAGAAACAGCTCCTCTTCTTCCTTTCATGCTATCTCTTTTTCTCTCTGTGCATTCATAAAGGTGTGTTTATTTTCCTGGTCATATTGTTTCAGGGTGCCCTCTGCAATTCGTTTTTTTTTTTTTTTCTTCTGGTAATTTCCTTCTTTAAAAACCCAAACTCAGTGTTTGGTCCACTGAACAATGAAGCAGAGCTGAGGTCAGAGCGAGGGAGGGCTGGGTGGGGTGGGTGTGCTGTCACGAGACCCACTCATAGCTGAAAAACGGTGGCGCTTAATGGAATTTTACACACTACACCTGCAGCGCCAGACGCCTGGAATCTGACACACTACACTCATACCTGCAGGAGCCCCAAAGGCTGCACACACAACAGTGGAATTTCACCCTGAAGCCCTGCTGACCCCTATGTAGTCATGTTTCAACCCTCTTCGGTTCTATTACTGTTTTGTTGTTGTTATGCATTGTGTGAAGTGGTGAAATGACTTTTTTTTCTTGTGTTTCCTGAGGCAACAGTATGACATTTTGGGTAATACACCCATAGGCCTTCACCAGTAGATTAGAAATTAACTTTACAGTATTTTAACATGACATTGAAATGTTTTTTTTTCTTTCTTTACTTGCAAAATGTATTTTCTCATTCAACTCCTAAAGATGGTCAGGTTGATTAAGTTGTGTTGAGTTTTGAACAGCTGATACACTCTTGTTTTTTGTCAGTATCTTTTTTTCCTAATAAAATCTTTGACTTAAATGCCATTAAATACTTCATGTTAACAATGTAGTACGTTAGTTGCTGTCTGTCTATTTTGTTTGATAATACACACAGTGATCAGCAAAGAGTGTGCAGGAGTGAGGACAGAGAAATAAACTAAATGTGAGCTGAAGCTCAGTGCACTCAACAAGAGCTGCTGCTGATTCAACTTGTGCATGCTTTTTTTCCAAAGTTCATTACCACTTCAAAATCATCAACTTGTTTTTTTAATGATAGTGAAAAAAATATTGATTATAGCTGTTTGATGGCATAAGGATGAGCAGCTTCTGATTGAAATTGTACCGAGAGGGTTTTTGTTTTACTATTCTTACCTTTTTTTTTTTCATGTGAACAAACAGTTTTGTTTCACAAACAAGTTCGTAAACCAGACTTTTTATATGAATTTAATGTCAACTCATGCCAGTGGTCATGTTATACTTTTGATTCATTTAGAGAGCACATAAGCTGTAACAATTTCCTTACTTTTTAAAACTTTACATTTTATGTTTACATGTAACAAGACTCTGAAAGGTCAGTTGAATTGAATCAAGATTTGTGTATAAATACTCCTGTGATCATTATTCTGTATTATGACTGTCAGATCATGACATGCATATTGTTTATTTTCATCTTTAACATTAAACCATAAATAAGAAAAAGCCTTTTTGTGTGGAATGCCCGGACTGTTTTCTTTTAAAATATGCAACATCCTGCCCTTATCTATGAGACCAGTCCTGAAATAACACAGAAGCTGAGGGAAATGTGCCAGATTACGGCTCCCCTTTGCTCTGTTTTCTTTTGTTTGACTCATTAATCTTGGGAAAAAATAAATAAAACCAGGAACAGGCAAAGTCTGCGTAGATATTCCATCCAGTTTTAACAAACCTCTCACATACGTGTTGCTCTGGTTGGACTGAAATTTACAGCAAAGATTTAGGGCACGAAACAACTCAGTAATTTCATTGAACAACAGCTATACTGTATGTCCTAAACCTAACTGGGTATTGCTTGGAATTATGTTTAAAAGCTGTGGAAGTCTTCATATTTTTCTTTTTCTTTGGATATTTACTATTGTGAGGCTCTCCCATGATGAAATAAACACTGTGAGAGGGTGGGAATTTCATTTAAGCAGAAATGAAATATGTAGTGTTACATTTATACCAGCAAGACAGACACACACACACACACACACACACACACACACACACACACACACACACACACACACACACACACACACACACACACACACACAGTTTTTTCTCTTGCAAAACCAGTGTGAAAATTAAACTACAGTACTTTCCTATTTGTGCCACTCCATGTTTATTATTTGTTCAATGTTTTTTGTTATTCTTTCGCCTTCTGCCTCTCACCTTTGAGTTTGTTCATGTTCAAGATTTACTTGTTCCTGAAGGGAGTGTTTCCTCCCCACTGTGGTTTGTGTGGTAATTGTTGAATTTTTGAAATTCCCTTCATTTCATTTTCAGGTCATGACCGTATGATGTCAAGAAAGACCTGTGAGAGAACTGTTATTTTGTTCTGTAAATACAAGACACAAGTAAATTATAGGAAGAAAATTAAAGGGGTTTTCTGTTGCTGCCATTGATTTTTTTCAACTTATATCTAGGAGTATTACAATTCACACTCTTTTTTGAATGGGTGTCATTATATTGCCTAAATTATATCCTTTCACAGGCATGAAGCAATAATAAGTCACTCACTTTGTGTCACAAAAATGTTAATCTAGCTATGTCGTCTGTTTTTAGTGATGTATATTTCACTCTCTCCACTATGGATGAGGTAAAAAATGTCTTGTCAAACGTCTTCAGTATCAAAAGTCAGCCTACTTCCTTGAATAGCTCCAGCCATATATATGTATATGTATATATAAAAAAACAAAACACTAAATTCTTTTAAGCATGTATGTTTTGTTTGACTCTTACCATCATCCATCCATCCATCCATCCATCCATCCATCTATTCATCCATGCAGCCTTCCATCATGCCAAACAGAAAGATTTTTGTTTTAGTAGGACAAACAGGACATGCATCCTTGTCTCTTTCTGACGTGAAAAAATGGGCACCAGCATTGACAGTGCCTGAACAAAGCAGATGCAAAGCACAACTTTGGTGCAGTCCAAAGTCCACCCTAAGCAAGTGCAGCGTAATGTGGAGGAAAACATATCGCTCTGATATCAGAAGTACAGAGACGAGTTGGTTTGTAGCAGCAACCCCAACACTGCAGTTCATCAAAATACATTAGCAAAAGATTTTTTTTTTTGCCAGATCACGTGAGACAGTCCTGGAGTTCAAGAGGAGCAATTTATGATATGCTGCATATTTAAAGTATAAAACACAAATGCTTCATTATTATATGTCCTTTATATTACAAGCTGTACCTGTACTTTATCTAAGTGCTGAAAACCTTTTGCTTTTATTTACATTTTCAAAATGTGTACAAAAATAACCTCCTTCCAATTGTTATGACTTCACAAGAGCAAAGGTCACGTATACCGTGATAATGGGACAATAACACTCTGATTTTAGTCTGTGCATTTCAGGAAGGACAGAAATCACACGCTAACATTGATAAAAAGATGCAACTCATTGGAGCTGCAGACAAGAGAGGAAGAGACACTAAAGAATTGACTCTGCTTTAGCTTCTATAAGCAGCTCCAGACTGTGGCCTCTGAACATTTTGTACTCTCTCATGACACCAGACCCTGGGAAAAAGGAGAGGGCTGACGATAGACTTATAGAGAGGGCTGCATGGCTGAAAGAGAGACAGATGATGCCAAGGATGGAGAAGATTTAGGGCAAAAACACATTACCGTCCAAGGTCCTAAAGAAAAGATCTTCAAAGCATGTTGTTCAAAAAAAAAAAAAAAAGAAAAAGAAAAAGAAAGAAATAGTCTTTGGAAGAGTCCTTCAAAGGACTACCTCTATGTTTGAGTTAGATGAACAAAAGTGTACTTTTCCCTTTTCTATTTGCAGTTTTTTTTTTTTTTTTTTAATTTCTTTTCAAGTGAAGATTGTGTATGCTTTCATCTTTTCTGTTCCTGTCAAGTCAGAGGTTCTGTGATGAGCCACCAGCAAAATGTTTTTCAACAAATCTAAAATCAATACAAAATGAATAAAAGAATTAGAAAATGCGTGCCTGTTGAGAGGTGATGACCTGAGGCTCAGGTACATCTTATAAAACAACACAGCAGAATCACTTTCCCGAGAAGAGAGAAGAAAGCCACCCACAGCCTTGCCTAGCCTGAAGGGCTGCTTCAACGCAGCACCCACTAAGTCATTACATCGAACAATCAAACCATCCTCCAGGAGCAATATTCCCCACATGTGAGAGCGCTAATTATGTGTTTAGGATACTATGCTTTTCTCTCGATCCTTTTCTCTGGCACGGAAGTACCTGGCCCAACGCCCTACAGATTTCCTCACACACTGAAACCTAAGCAAACAACAGAAGCAGCTTCCCAGAGACTCTTGGAAGTTTCATTTCATTGACAACCCTGACACCCCCCCCCCCCCCCCCCCCCCCCCCCCCCGCCGTGTGTGTGTGTGTGTGTGTGTGTGTGTGTGTGTGTGTGTGTGTGTGTGTGTGTGTGTGTGTGTGTGTGTGTGTATACACCACTGTGCAGCAGGAGGGGCAGCAGTCTCCAGCTTGAAATTTTCCAGAGCTTGTTAATTTACACACTCACGTGAAGGTCATGTATGTGCCTGTAACCTCACCTTTTGATGTGCTGAGTCATTCACATAGCACAGGCAGGTTGGGGCATTCCACAAAGCCTGCAATCAGGACACCACTCATGACCAATGCACGCAAGGTTGTGTCTTGGTCTGTGTGTGTGTGTGTGTGTGTGTGTGTGTGTGTGTGTGAAGGAGAGCTAGAGGAAATAGAGAAGAAAATGTGTATCAGTGTGGCATTGTCTCAGTGTCAGAAAAGTGAAGAGAGTGAAGAAAAGGTCAGGAACCCTGTAACATTTTTTTTGGGATCCACCAAATAGATAATGAAAACAACCAGAGGTTACATTTAATAACTTTCTAGATTTAATAATGGCTGTTTTTGTGTATATTATTGGCATAGGTGCTTTTAGTCTGTATTGTATAGTTAAAAGTTATTTTTCACCCTGGGGGAGAATTTTGTGTTTTTTCACAGGGGTCTCACTACTCTGTGGTTTGCTCCTACATGTGAGGAAGGTACAGAAAGCCTCAAAGGGTTTGAAGGAGGCTTTTCTGTTTCATAATCACATTTTCTTGGTTTTCTAGTTCAATGTTTCATGTGGACATATTCATCGGCCATTGAGCAATGTTTTCTTGTTCCGATGTGTGTTGCAGGGAAAATGAGAAAAGTTGCATTAGCCAGTGTTTACCTTTCCTTTCCGGAGCAGGGGGGCGACAGTCTAGACGGGGCAGATAAGGAAATTAAAGTTTTCGTTCTGGCAAGAAAACCAGCAATGAAACATAGGTGTGCCCCACATTACTGACTTCCCAGAAGGGGCCTATGTTATGAGTTAGTTTTCATTGCTCAGGACGCGTAGCAGTGAGTTATCGCCATGACAACATTACAGAACTTCCAGACTAACTTCCATATGAGATCATACAACTTTGAGTAAGAAAAATTGGAGCTCGCCAAAACTTTCATCCACTCATGCTGTCAGTTTGCTAAGTAGTTTTATCTATTTGTGTTTATTAAAAAAAGAAAAGAAAAAAGAAAAAATGAGTGTGCATATTTCTACAATGAAAGGTCTGTCTTTCTTCCTGCATAGTCACACACACACACGCACACACACACACACACACACACACACACACACACACACACACACACACACACACACACACACACACACACACACACACACACACACACACACAGCCATTCTGAAGAGGACCATGGCAACTTTGTAAAAGTGAAGAAGCCATACAGTAATGTTCGTACAATATGATAGTAAAGCATCTTTTTCAGGTTTAATTTTTGTTGAATTTGTCGTTTGAAAACAGAATAGAAATTAATCTCAGTATTTTTTCAAAAAAAATAAAACAGAAAAACAATATTTCGTTCAGTTTTGTTGAATTGTCAGTGGATGTAATCAAAATGAAGGAAATTCTTTCATATGGTTACTATTATGAATAGACATATGATTACAGTTGGTGTTGTATAAGACAATGCCCCACCTGAATACGTTTACAAATATTATGAGAGCTGAGCAACAATCACATCATATCATACTCAAAGATTTAGAAGCCCACACCTATTATTCATCAAACCATCCCACATTTTTGACAGTGTCTATCAGAGAGAAGGATGAGTGTAATTTTAATAACTATATGTTGTTTCTTCATCTCTAAAACACTAAGAAGCCTTGACAACTATTTTTTTCATGTTGGGATGGCACAAGAACACTAATGATAAATATAAATATAACCAGAGATAGGAACAACAATAACTTGCGTTGATGTCAACCTTTTTACTCAAGTACTTAAGAAGAAGAAGAAGAAGAAGAAGAAGAAGAAGAAGAAGAGAAGAAGAAGAAGAAGAAGAAGAAGAAGAAGAAGAAGAAGAAGAAGAAGAAGAAGAAGAAGAAGAAGAAGAAGAAGAAGAAATACAAGAACAATAAAGATTTAGAAAAAGAATGCAGAAAATCTACACAACAAAAAAAATCACAAATCACCATGCATTTCAAAAAGTGTAAAAAACTGGGAAATCTATACATAATTACACACACACACACACACACAGACACACACACTCTCTCTCTCTCTCTCTCTCTCTCTCTCTCTCTCTCTCTCTCACACACACACACACACACACACACACACACACACACACACACACACACACACACACACACAGATACACACACTCACACACACGTTTGTACAGCTGTATGTTGTGAGGACACTCATTGACATAATGCATTTCCTAGCCCCTTACTCTAAACCTAACCATCAAAAATTAATGCCTAACCCTAACCCATACCCTAAACCTAACCTAAACCTAATTGTAACCCTAAACCAAAAATCAAGTCTTAACCCTCAAAAAGGCCAAAAAAGGTCTGTCAAATAGTGAGGACCGGCAAAAATGTCCTCTTTTCCCGAAAATTGTCCTCACTTGTAAGGTTATAAACCCATGGTCCTCACAAAAGGTCCTCAGAACATATAGCTGTACAAGTACACACACACACACACACACACACACACACACACACACACACACACACACACACACACACACACAGGTATAGATATGCACATACACGTGTGTGTACATACACTTGCACACAATATTCCTAGAACTCAAGTCAAGAACCTTCCAAAAACCATTTCATTTCTTCTGTTGAGGCAGAAGGGGGAGAAGGAGACACGGAGAAGAAAATTGAGGAAGAGATACACTGGTTTCGCAGTGTTGTGTCTGAAGTACGCTCGTAAATAATTTCAAATAAACTGATAATAAATTGATGATAATATATGCTGTCGCGTTGTGTAGATTGTTGTGTTTGATTGCCCTCTAGCGGTGAACACTTGACGAGCACCTTTCTGACCTGCACTTAAACGCTCTGTCCGACAGGTGGCGGTACCGGACGAGCGGAAGCCGTGTTGGCATCAAGCAGATAACGGGAGGAAGTCGTCCGCCTGACAGCCGTGTGTTTTTGTGTGTGCGTGCGTGTGTGTGTGTGTGTGTATGTGGGAGAGCGAGAGACCGAGAGAGGAGCGTCAGTAATCTAAAAAAAGGCCGGGCCCGAGCTTGATTTTTGGAGTGATTTGTGTTGAGAAAAAAGACATAAAGAGCCGCCGCCGACATGTCGAAGAGCACCGTGTCTGCCCGCTTCAGACGAGTGGATGTGGACGAGTACGACGAGAACAAATTCGTGGACGAAGAAGACGGAGGAGAGAACCAGCTCGGTCCCGATGAAGCGGAGGTGGACTCCCTCATCAGACAATATCCTTATTGTGATTCTAAACTTCTTCAGCGTGCTCACTGTAGTGCGTTGAAGCAGAGAGATTCGTGTTTTCGTTACCGTTATGAACTGCGGCCAGTATGAATGGGCGCTTTGCTAGCAGGCTAGTCAGTGTTGATACTGCATTCGCTCCTTATGCGATCCTGCAAAATGTAGCGACTTTAAGACACCCGCGAAGCATTGCTGTTTTCATGTAAATCAATCGAGCCATCGTCGCAGAGGTTTGCTTCTCTCTGTTATGCTGCAGACATCTGGACTCATGATGTGTGCAGAGATTGTGCAGATGAAATAGGGCTGTTGCAGCCTCTCATTTCACTCTACGTCTGAAACGGCCTGAAAGACATTTAAATTCTCCACTTCATTGATTGCACAGGTGATTTTAAATTGGGAATACAGAGAAGTGTCGGTCAGGAAATGCAAACGGAGCCACTGAATAGTTCGTAAGACGTTCAACGTTTTTCATTCAGAGCTCCTGAAGGACGACTTTTCTAAAATGAAATACAAATGTTTAGATTTCATTGTATTCAGGATGAGAAGAATTGACTGTCAGAAGAATTGCTCGACTTGAATACAGTTTTTACTGATGGGTTTTCATTTTCCATTATATTGTATACTCTAGCAGCAGACTAGATTTCACTTATATAGCTTTTCTACTGTTTTAGTAGTCCCAAAAGCACTTAACACTGTAATTAGATTCTCCCATTTCCATGCAAAGGAGCAATCCTTCCAGTGGGACTAATTGTCTTGCTTGAGAGATTTGACTTTTGGAATCATCCCATTGAGAGACAGCCACTCTACCCACCTTAGAATCATAATAATAATTTAGACAGCTAAAGAGGTTTTGAATTAGCTGTAGTGTTTTTACTTCACAATGTGCTGCTAAAAGAAAATAGAAGTCTAGAATAATGAGGGACGTTTTATAGACTGCCATAAACCACCATTTTTATTGATCAGTATTCTATGTTGAAATAAGAAGCAATGCTTTTGGTAGCAAACTTTTGGAGCACTTTTGGACAGGGAAGTATAGAATCTTAAAAATGAATGATGAAATTTGAGAGAGACTCTGTCACTGAGTCACCTGTTATTCAGGTACCTCAGTGCAAAGTCAAGGTCTTGGATCTTTCAACAGGACAGAGTGGACGTCCACAGGTACAAAGTGCAATGTGGATCACTTCTAAGCTGCTCAGCAGAGATTCTGGTCTAAAATGTTTTTGACATCTTGTGGAGAACAGAAACCTGAAGCATCAGAAATTCTCTTACAGACTTGCAGCAACTTGAATACATTCCAGATCAAAAGATAGTACACAGATGATATGAGATAGTTGGTATCATCCAATGATATGAGCAGTTACCCATCAATACCTACATATCCATTGCTCTGTTGGTCACACTGTTCTACCTACACAGCCATATCAGGACAAAACGTACGAGAAACCTTTAGATATACCACAGTCTGACTTACACAATACTGTTATGGCTTTGTTTGAAGAAACTTTGGTGTTTTCCCACTCGACCCCTGTCGGAGGCTTTTGTGTGCACTGTGGTGCAACCTTAACATTTCCCGCACAGGAAACCTTATTGAGGCTCTACATGCAGTCCTGAAGAATCCACCAATCAACACAAAGAACCAGAATGTGAAGGTGGGCTTTGATTTTACGGTCCCTAACCTTTGAGATCATAAAAATGTAGTTAATTTGAAACCTTGCACATTTGCCATGTCTGTGTGTCCATGATGTGCAGCTAAAGTCATACAATTGGAAAAACAATCTTTACAGCAGTAGTAACAGTGCAGTGATGTCGGCTTTCCTCTCCTGTCATCAGGATCGTGCAGAAGGACTGGTGCTGAAGGTGCTCAGTGCCTTCAAGAGCAGTGACATTGAGAAAGGGGTGCAGTCGCTTGACAAGAATGGTGTCGACCTGCTAATGAAGTACATCTACAAAGGGTTTGAGCGGCCATCGGAAAACAGCAGCGCTGTTCTGCTGCAGTGGCACGAAAAGGTAATAAAACTGTCTCATCATGAAGTCTGAGTAGGTTTTCCTTTTGTAAAAGATCCAGAAGAATGTACAGATGCATCATAATGACACTTTTTTTGTACTTCTTTGCGTTGTTCCGTTACTGACAATCAAAAAGTCGTTACATTTTTTTAGTGTTTAACATGTAAATATTCCTGTATGTCTTAATACTGCAACTCCAGATCCCTTATGAACTACATCTGTTTAGTGCTTATAAATTGTAAATCAAAAACATCCTTTGTCAAAATTTCAGAAAATAGTGTTGGTAATAGTTGTTTTGTCATTTACAGAAGAAAGATCAGACATAAGAGTTTATAGAAATAGATGAATAAAATGAAAATTATTTCAAGATACCATGTGATTCTCAAAGTTTATCCTCCAGTGAAACTCTGCTGCAAGTACATCTTATAAGAAGCGTCGACTCCGATCTTGTTGTAGACTTTAATAGCAGAAACGATTTTGCTCACTTGAACAGCACCTGCCTGTCTTTGATGAAAGTGTTTTGGGCTAAATATTCATTCACAGCTTCTCATGAAGGCTGAACAGTCTTTGGGTTAAAACTGATGAAATGAGAGGCTCCATGGAGCCTTTATGTCCTCACAGCTACATTGTTTTACAAGCACTACTAGGTGAATGGGAAATGCAGTGTCATTTAAAAATGGACAAAAACTCAGATTAATTAATACAGAAAAGTGGTCTCACGTCTGAAGGGGTTAATATCAGTTTGGTGGTTCAAGACCAGACACACATTGAAAAGTGTTTTAGGTTGCACCAAAACATTCCCCAACTGAGAGTACAGGACCAGGTTTTTATCGAGACTTTTATTTTTGTGTTGTGCGGAAAATAATGGAAGTGTTACTTTGGAGAATGTTCTGTGTTCACAGGCTCTGGCAGTCGGAGGGGTGGGCAGCATTGTGAGGGTCCTCACAGCAAGAAAGACGGTCTAATAGACTGACCAGACGAGCAGCTCACTCCACACCACTGACAGAAAGAGGGACGTTCACTGTACTGTGCTGTTCATGTCATGAATGGCAGAGGGACTCCAAGGAAAAAAAAAAAAAGGATTTTTAACTTTATGAGATTGTGGTGCTTTCACAACACATCAAACAATAGGAAAGAAAAGAGTGAATTTCATGCCTATTTAAGTATAAAGTAGATTTTGTTGATCCCGTGTATGATCACTGAGCACCTCGCAGGGTGCTACACGTAAAATCACATTCAGTGTTTCTGTGCTTCTGAATTTCATTCTCACGCTTAATGTTTTCAGTCTCAAGGCCACAAATCTTAAAAACTACACTAAACCATCTTACTTTGACATGTTTCTCTTAAAAATACTGCTTTGTTCAAAAATTTTTTTGTTATTCTGTTTTCAGAAATTACTAACAGAGCACGGTGAGGTGACACTTCAGGAAGCTGGAGCTGTGCAGAGTATTCAGTCACTAATATATCCTAAAACAATATTGCTGAAACATAGACTGTTGACATAGACACAACTTCCAGTTTCATCTAACTCCAGTATAGACACAGCTTCAGTTTATTTTTTTTTCCAAAAAAAAAGTGTTTGTTTTTCCATCACTCTGTTTTTCTCTCCACCAGAGTCTTCCTGTTGGAATTAAAACCCTGTTCTTTGTCAGTAAATCCACTTCCTGTACCACTTTAGCATGGATAAAGTGTTACAGTGAGTGAAAGTCTCTTTAAAAGCACAGTCCCAGATATGGAATAGTGGATTTACTGGTAGGAGGTCAGCGTTCACCCCGGGGGTGAGGGTTGCAGGAGGAGGAGGAGGAGGCAGTGGAGGAAGGCTGTGCCATTTATCCGTCTATTCATCCAGCCTTCCTGCTGCCCCAGTTAGGGATTACAACCCACGGTGCATCTCACCGCCACTTTTATTAATCCCACTTCGCTGTTCCTCACATCATGCCTCTGCATCCTGCAGGGCTTCGTCCTCTCTGCTACTGAACAGAGTATCATCACCCCTCTGCTGATACTCTTCGTAGGTGCTCCTATGTAGCACCCTGAGAATATGTGGTCACACCGCGTGTCTACATTTAGTGTTTAACATCAAAAAAATATTGAAGAATTGAACATAATCCCATAGTTTTCTATTATAGCTATCTTTTTGATTTCATTCTTGCCCAAAATGAACAAGAAAGTAGAAGCAGCGGGTAGTCTTAACATGGACATGCTTCTTTGTAAATTGGTGCATATTTTTATGACATCAAGAAGGAAGTTGATTGATGAAGATTCGACACCAGTCAGTCATGATATGGGTATATTGACGGATCAGCTCCACATACAACAAACAGCTTTCTGTTGGAACTAGTGTCGACTGCTGCAGCAGCTCCCCTGTTGTGGTGCTCCACAGCACAGCCTTCATTCACTTCATGCACAAAAGAATTTGTTGCAAGTTCATGGGTATTTCTTCCATTGACCTCTATTGATTGATGCTAACATCCCAGACGAGCTCTAGTTTTTTGGGGAGTCTCTGACTCTCATCTGGCCAACGCAATACAGTCCTTGTCAAACTCACTTAGTTTGGATCATTTTTCTGCTGCCGAGTGTATCCCGCTCTCTAAGGTGTGCAGTGAAATAAGAACAAATAATGACATGTTATGCGCTGAAGCAGTCGTAGTGTCATGACTGACTGGGCTCTAGATAACAGGCTTTGCATGATCACATTTTTTGTCGTATTTCTTCAAGTGTTTAATCCCTTTTTTTTTCTACTTGTTGACTTTGTTTTGAGAAACACCCATGTTTTTTTCTTTTTCTGTTTAAATTTCTGCTTTTGTGTTTATAAAACATCCTTCACACAGTGTTACAGAGAGCAGATTTTCCTTCAATACCACATGAACTGACTGAACGTGAAACGCCCATATGTTTTGTGTGATAAAGGAGGATGTCAGTTGTTGCGTCGGCCTTCTGGAGCAGATCATGCCTGTTGCCAAATGGTTTATTGTTCTTATGTGGGAATAATAATATAGCTTATATTAATGATTCACTTAAAGTTGTGTATTAGAGAAGACCAGTGGTTGATTAATAGATAAATAAAAGCAGCATGTGAAGAAACTAGAGCTTTGCTCCACATGCACACACAGTGATCAGAGGAGTCTTAACTCCTTTTTCATGTTTTGTTCCCTCACCGAGGGAGTTTCTCACTGTTGCTTTTTTTTTCTCATACATATTATTACAGTTGTTTGTGTATGTGTTTTTCTTGTTTAGTTTCCACCAGGAGATATTTGGACATGTGTTGTCACGTTTGAATACTGTCATCAGTGGTGCTGCAGACAGATATTAAATGTTTTATCTAATGCAGGAACGACCACATTTACTGAAAAAACACAGGCCCTGATAATCTCCTATGCTTGATGTATTTTCAGTCCGTGATGCTCTTCAAGCCATGAGAACACACAAAACAGATGTACAAACGGCCTTACATTAGATATTCCTTTTTTATGTGTGTGCTTTTTGCTTTTTTTTTTTTTTTGGAAATAAATAAATGGGGATAATGCTGTATTGTTTGTACTTTGTCTCTCAAGCAAAAAAAAAAAATCTTCTTATGAGTTGTGAAGCAACTGCAAAGAAATTGAAACCACAACTGCCAGCTCACACCCCCAAAACTCTGTCATGATAGGACCCCTTTACCATGGCTCCCTTTTGTAAATGATGAGATTGCAAAAATGGAGAAAGAGTAAAGCCTGCATTTTTCTTGATATGAAGTTAAAAATGTAAAAGCGGCAACAAAAAAAGCATAGGAACCCTTTACAGTTTTTTAGTTTTCTGAATACATTGACTACACTATGTCAACTCATCTCCATCTAAATATCCAGGAAATAAAACCGTCCTGAACATAATAGCACACAACTGTATTTTATGTATGTATGCATGCATGTCTTCACTGCAGGCATTTTCAAACATTTCTTCTTCTTTTTTTTTTGAAGTAGTGGTTTGCTCTATGGAGTCCTGACATGAACACCATGCCTGTTCAATGTTTTGCATATGATAGTCTGACTAACAGAGAGCTTACCGGCTCCAGTGGTTTATTCTTTAGCCATTATCGCAGGTTCAAACAAAACGTAGGGTTCTTGAAGCTGCCTTGATGTTTGACTCTATGTATATAGACATAAGGAGGCAGGTCTGTCACTTGATGAAACAACTCACCAAACAGTTCAGACTTAAGAAGTCTGAGGCAGCTGGAAATCTCTGAAAGCAAAACTTTAAGGACTCGGAAATCAGACTTTATGTCCGTTTGATGTAAGCACTAAGAGTTTTTCCTCTTGGCAAACATGGAAACTCCACACACAAAGGTCCAGTGTTGGAACCCAGATGTTCTTGGTGTGAGGCCATAACGCTAACCACTGTGCCTCAGATACCTTTTACAAACTTTTTTATAGATGGATGATCAAGCGTGAAGTTTGGCAGCTCACACGACGACACTTGGTTTAAGTTTTGCTATCAATTATTCTCAGCTTATTAAGTAAAGTGTCTCAATTACTCAAAAAAGTTGTTGTGATCCGTTGACGGTTTCAGGCAGTAATATGCTGCAGACATGAATGCCACTAAAAGTTAGTGTGTATTCATTTATTATTTTTGTTTTATTAGAAAATGGATATAATAAGCACAAGTATAGCATTGCATTATAATAATAAAAAAAACAACTATGTACAAATCATAAAAAATAAAGTACACCTTGGTATCAGTTATTGGATGGAGCATTATAGTGTAACATTAATGAAGCTATCAGCATCAGAGCTGATGTGGTTTCACTTAGTTCACTAGTGTTTCAGACGGGCCGCTACCTGAGGATGCAGAATATGTGACAGTGACCTTTTATGAACACCTGATATGAACGGTCACACGTCCACTTTAGTGACTGATGATACAAGGACCAAACATAGGTGGGATCCCATTTTCATTTTCAAGCACTTCCCAATAAGTTAATAATAGGTAGATGTAGATAAAGAAGGGAAGTAAAACAGTTCAAAATCTACTTTCAGAGCCAGTGGTGGACTTTTTTGGGGGGGTTTTATGAGTTACATGTGATTATTCTATTACATACATGTGAGAGTGGGCAGAGACGTCAACAAGACTACAAACTTTTGAATGACAGGCTGAAGTGAGGTTTCCAGGGATGAGAGCCAGTAAACAGCTGGTTTTATCCAACTTCTCTCCAGGTCACTTCCAGCCGTCTGCTCCCTGGTTTCTCAAGTCCTCGCGGCTTAATGCACTTAACTGGCCACTCTCCCACGTTCACTCTTAGTGTTCTTATTGGGTCAAGGTCCTGAGGTCGGCCCTAAACCACCGCCACTTACCCACACTAAGTCACTGTTTTCATGGAGGTCACAATGGACCGTCACACGTGTGTCTCTTTGAAAGTGCTCTCAGTAGGGGTAGGCAGAGACAGCGATGTAGACAATGAAAGTTGTCTGGTATTCGATGCCTCCGTGCTCATTGTAGGAGAGGGCTCGCACCTTCATGCGGTACGTGTGGGGCTCTCGCAGTGCCCGTGTCGTGAACAGCACGCCCTTCATGTTCTCATCTCTGAGGGCAAACGGTAACGTGACGTCCTCGTCCACCACTAAGAAGGTGGTCCTGGGGTGCATGACCCTGTCTTGAGTGTAGGCCACCAGCCTGATGAGGTCCTGGTTGGCTGCTATACCGAAAGGAAGCGACAGCAGCTTGTACTCCAGGGCGTAAGGACTCAGGGCACACTCCAGGTCATTAGCAGGGCAGTTCTTCAGGCAGAACCTGCAAGGAAGTGGATTTTAGTCAAAGGAGTGAGGGAAAAATATCTCAAATAGATACTTCTGACTGCTGTATAGTTTTTTTTTTTTTTTCATATTCACTTGTCTTAAAATCCAGAAATAAATTATTTTCATAAACAGTAAAATGGTACAGGCTTGAATTTCCAATAATTCAGGCAAATCCCAAACATTTATAGACAGGTGAAAAAAGATTGAACTAAACTCTAAACAGTATTCTTCAGCAGTTACACTACTGAGGAACATGTACACAAACCAAAAGCTCTGTTTACATACTAGAGTTTCGCTCCTTCCAAACACAAACGATTTTCAACAGAAAACAAGTACTGACACTGCACGACAATACATCAAGTAACTTGATATGCGTAAAGGGTCATTTAACCAATGCAGATGATATCTGAGTTACCAACTACCTCCAATATAGACAAGGCTTCAGAGCATAACCTCATGAATGAATTCAACAAAATATAATACAATAAAATATATTCACTTTCATTGTCTCTACAGTGATTACTGTAGCACAAATCCACTCTCAAAAGTTGTTCAAAAAATGGAATTGAAATGTGTTGCGGTTGCTTATAAGTCCAGATAATGTTTATTTCTTTCATTGTTGCATTCCTGAAAACTCCAATATGAGCAAAAAATAGAATGACGTAGTATCTGAGAAACATTTTTCTTTGAGGAGGTGTTTTATCCTTCTAATTAAACTATTCTTTCTGAACGGTGACTGTGTTTCAGTGACGGTTTACCCTGTGGCTGGGTCCCTCTGGTAGTTTGGTGGACAGGGCGTGTCGATGCACTGGTAACTTCCTCTCATATTGAAGCACATTCGGTTTGCTCCACATTGGATGTTTTGTTCCAGACACTCATCCACGTCTGCATATACAGTAGAAGATCAGTGAGTACAGGAAGTAAACGTGCAGCTTTTGTTTCCCTGAATGTTTGAGGTCAACATTAAGAACTGAGACCTCTCTGAGACTCTCACTGGTCATGACAAGTGAAAAAAAGAAATGACAAACTTAATTCTATCTTTAAATGTCTATGCTAATAGTGCTACAAGCTAAATTTTGTGCGACTTCATCCACTAAAATTGCTAAATCTGCATATTTTCAGGTAAAATAGCGAGATGACAAAAATCTCCATGCTGTGCTTTTCTCTCTTCTAAAAGTTTTTCATATGAGCTGATAATTTTGCATATTTAACAGTAAACAGCGCTGAAAAGGGAAGAGGTGAGGTAATACTGCCACTTCATCATTGCACAGGACTGTACTGAACACTCAGCATTTTCCTCATGTATAAATCAAACTAAGATCATGAAAACAATGCAATTCAATTAAAAGTACAACAAATCCATTTAGTAAATGAAACACTTCATTTCACTCTGAGAGTCTCATTTGCCTCATCTGCCATAAACCTCTTTGAACGTCACGGGTAAGTAACCACGCTGTGAAGCAGCCGGAGCCAAGGGACTGAGACTCTCACCTTGACATGTCTTGCTGTTGGCCATCAGGCGGTAACCAGCTGGACAGAGACATCGGTGGCTTCCCGGTGTGTTCATGCACTCGTGCTGACAGGTGTCTCTCACTTCACACTCATTAATGTCTGCATCACACACACAGAAACCATGCACAGCATGATATAAACAACACTGCAACATGCAGAGCTACATTTGTATGATACATCTGTCAAGCTCATAGTTTATATTTCTGTTATTTTTGATCCTCTGTCCCATCTCAGCCCTGCCTGTCCTCCATAATTACCTAAACAGTGGCCACCTCTGGGCTCAAACCCTTGCTGACAAGAGGAGGAGACCTGCTGTGAGGTGCGTATGGGGTTCTCTCTGCGACTACGGCTCTGGTAGCCCCTCTGTGTGGCCTCTGCGTAGGAATGGTAGCTGTGAGAGGCCAGGTTGTGGTACACTCGCTGGCTGGAGCTGAGCTCAGGAGAAGACTGAGAGGTGCGGTAGCCGTACGAGTAACTCTCATAGCTGGGAAGGCGCTCGAGCCCAGCACAGGACTTGCCATCACCCAGCAGGTGGCGCCCCGGGGGGCAGGTGCACTTGAAGCTGCCAGGAGTGTTGATGCACAGGTGGGCACAAGGCTGCGGAAGCCGCTCACATTCATTTATGTCTGCCCTCGGCACAAAGACAGACCAGCACCAGGGAAAGATGGAAGGTCACATTACAGAGAGGAAGGTCGGAAGGACAGAGAGGTGCAAAAAAAGAACACCAGGAAAGAAAAGTAGAATTAAGTTGATCAAAGGAATGAATGATTTGGTGCAGGTCATGAAAATAGAGGAGAAAGACAGGGATGAGGGGGGAAAAAGGGGATACGTCAATTACCCCACTCTGTCCCAATACATTTTCATGTCCCTGAGAAAGAAATGTATCGAGTCTAAACACATTCATATTTAATTTAAAAGACAGAAAGAGAGATTTTTTTCATGTCTAAAAAAGTTTGAATATAATATCAGTCATGTGAGATGTAAACAATGTTGAGATGAAATAAGCACCCAGTGTTAATGTAACATCGGACATAGATTTTAAGCCATTACAAAGCAACACCAATAGACAGCAAGATCCAAAGAGTAAGAGGTTGGAAATGGTTTGAAAATAGGGAGAAATAAAAGACAGTGAGATGACGGTGCTGGTCCTTTACTGGCCCAGAGGACGACACGCGTAATATCACTTCACGTTCCTCCTGCACTTTTGTGTAACAGTTATTAACAATATAGGAAAGGAGAAGTAGCATGAACCCAGAGCAGGCCAAACCCAGTATATATCAGTGTAGGAAAGCAGTGGCACCATATGATAACTATTTTCCACTTCAGTACTAAAAGAAAAGTATGAAAGCGCAAGCAAGCGAGCTGAAGGGAATTGTAACGAGAAGCCAGTGCACAACATTCCACAGTGTTTAATGGCTGATCAATCGGCATGCTTAAGCAAAGATATTGCTAAAGGAAATGCTAAAGTCATTAAAAAATAAGAATCATCCTAATTCAGGATCAGGAAGCCACAGCTTGTAAACTTAATTAATGCACAAATTACAAAAAAGTCTCTGGTATTGCCAGATCATTAAAAATACTAAGGATTTAAACATGAGGCTGTAAAGGTGGACTAATCTTTATTAGGCATATTCAATCTCTTTTTAATCTGTAATGAAAGTTCTTTGTCCTAAAAAAATCAATAAATCACCAATCAGTACTTGACATTTATATGAAAATGTACTGTGTTGGTTTGGAATCCAGAATTCATTTTGGTGCAAGATCTGGTCTTTCCAGACTTTAGAATGTATTCTTGCAGCAGAACAGCAAAAAGTAATAAACTGAGAGTTCGCAAGCAGTGTACATACCAACACAAGGTTGTCCCACTCCCTGAGATCTGAATCCACGTGGGCAGGTGCAGTGGTAGCTTCCTCTGGTGTTCTCACAGATCTGATTATATCTGCACTGGTGGGTGCCGTCTTTGCACTCATCAATATCTACAACAGAAGAGCAGCGCAAATTGTCCACTTAGCAGTTCCCTTTTGAGTGACTCAGCACACGGATGTAACGTCTGTCAGTCATCGCTCGTCTACAGTCGCTGCTCTGCTCCCTCAGTGACGGACGCAGGACACTCACCAACACATGTTCCATTTCCACCTTTCGTCATGCCACTGGGGCACAGGTCAATACAGGTGTAACCACCGCGTGTGTTTTTACACTGCTGGTCCGAGCGACAAACCCTCTGTCGGCATTCGTTGATATCTTAAGAGACAAGAGAAGAATTTTTCAGTCAAATTCAAATATTCTTTCTGATGTTTCTGAATCTGTGCAGCTTTGTAGTTCAACTGATAAAACCCAAGAAATATCCCCACCACATAATCTACACACTACCTCATGCTATGAATCCAGGTGCTTGGTGCCATTTAAATCTGGTTTCTTACACAGGTTCTATTAAATATAGAACACAAATGATAGGAATGACCTGTGTTGCAGTGGTTTAGGCCATGCAGCTTTGCAACTGGTAACTATTTTTCCAAGTAGAAACACATATTTATTAATCGATTTCTTTTCTTTCTTTCTTTTTCGGAGGGGTGGGGTTACAAACATGAACAATAATTGAACAATTCTATATGTGAGTAATGCCATATGTTCTTTCGTTTATTTCTCATTCATGAAAGAAAGATGAGGACACTGGCCCAAAACAGACAGTTCATACGTTGTCTTTCTATGTTTATTCTGAATGTTCTTTGTTAGCAACTCTTAGGATCAATAGTTAATAAAAAAACACGTCTTCCATAACTGCAATGCTATAATGAACATAAAAAAGGACACAAAAAGTCATCCTGTGAACAGGATTCCCAACTCCACCCATTTAAAGTAATTGCATTGTGAATTTCAAATGTGTTTATATAGTTATTCTTGTCATAAAAGTATGAAAAATGTTTATATTATTACAACTACAGCAAAAAACAGAGTTGCTGAAACTGATTAAAAAGCAATAAAATCCTTATAACCAAAACAAATGCACAAATGGAATCTGTAGCAGCAGTTTAATGTGGAAAGTGTTTACTGGTGAACGGTGAATGAAGAGGAGGAGCTGCCTCACCTATACAGCGTTTGTTCCTGAGTTGAAAGCCTGGCTCACAGGCACAGCGGTAACTACCAATAGTGTTCAGACAGTGTTGATTACATGGATTGGACTCCAGACACTCGTTCACATCTGAGCAACAGACGAAATCATTATTGATTTTCATGAACTTTGAATCAACATAAAAGTTCACTGATGTGTGTGGTCGTACCTGTGCAGCTGAGGCCGTCGGCTGTTCTCCTGAAGCCGCGTCCGCAGCGCATGACGCACCGGTAAGAGCCGATGGTGTTCTCACAGTCCTGACCATTGTGGCACACATTCCCGCCCAGCGAACACTCATCAATGTCTAAGACCAAGGAGAACAGGGCGTCAGCAGTTTGGTAAACTCTCATAGAACACCGTAACATCACGCTGACGTTTGAGTATTTTACCCTGACAAGTTCGGCCATCGGCTGAGATGGTGAGACCTCGCGGACAGGAGCAGTAGTAGGTGCCCATTGCGTTGTGGCAGGCGTGAGAACAGGGGTTCCCAACCTCACATTCATTCTCATCTGTGGCACATGAGGGACACATGGATCAAGATATGGCAACAGTAACAACATGTGTTATTGTTGTTTTACTAAAACAGGGTATAATGGGTTTGAATACCTGAACAAAAAGGCCCAGCAGACACCAGAGTGAAGCCATGTGGACACTGATTGCTGCGCTCACCTGAAATCACAAGAGGAACAACTAAGCCCAGACTCTGTCTGACACTCATAGCAAAGCTTGATTCGCCTGTAAAAGTATCAGTTCAAGTTTCAAGCTATAACGCTCACCCTTGGTGATGCTTGCTTGAATGCTATACTCCAAAACCTCATCCAAAGGGTGGTAGTGGGCACTGATGGCTGTAGCCCGCAGCATTTCCACCAGATAGGGCATCTTCCCTTTAGAAAGGTCATAAGAGATGGTGTGGTTCCAGGAGTACGGCACGCTCTCCTTGTCGATGCTGAACATGCGAGTAGACAGAGCGTACAGCTGGCCCGGACCCGTCTGGATGTAATCCTCTGTGTAGTCCTGAAGCAAAACACTGTGCACGTGAAGAAGCTGCACACTATTTCTGTTGTAAATTATTTTTTTATGCTAAATATTTTGGACAAGGATCTTTTTTTTTTTTGTAACGCTTCACTTTCAGTTAAATTTATTGTGCTATTTCAAAAGGGAGACTAGAGGGTGGTGAAACCAAAAATGTAGACATTTTGAGATGGAAACTTGTATTTGCCTGAGGGAAATGGGACACTTAATAATAGTTGAAGTATCTGCAAATTGTTTTTGTATACCATTTGCATTGAAACAGTCACCATGCCTCCAATACATGACACAATGTGGACGATGAAATGGAAAATCTATTGCATTTTCTCTAAAATTGTCTACAATAATTATTTCGAACAACCTCCACAAGAACTGCAAGGACCTGCATGTATGTTTTTACAGCAAACAGTTCTAAAATATCTTGAAAAGACTAAATGAATAGAGTTAATGCTACTGAACAGAGGATCGATTATTTTTTTATCATTTCTTGAATTTGTCTTCTGTACCTTGATGCTGATGTCTGCATGTGACGGCAGTTGTAAGATGTGTCCATTTACGACAATGTCGAGAAGCAGCGCTCCATCAGAGTCCAGGCCCCGGGCGATATGGGTCATCCTCAGGATCTCACCTGGTGACGTTCAATCACATCAAATCCAAGATTTTTGAGTCTCCTCACTCAGCACACACTGATGTAAAGCTTTGTCTTTCTATCATCAATCATGAAACATCCCTACCTGTAGCAAACTCCACCTGTGTCTCTCGCCTGAAGACACCCCCTGTTAGTGTGAAGCCATTGACAGCCTCGCCCATTTCCTGTGCAGTCGTCCAATAAACAGGATTCAGGATGGAGATGAGCTTCCTCATAGCCGGACCTTTGTTTCAAAGATTTAAATTTTGTGTTTAAATGAGAACATTTCAGTGAACAGATCACATCTGGATTTTAACAATGCACACTAAAAACAAGTAAACTGACCTAAAGACCTGGGAACATTAGAGATAGTAGCTTTAATGATTCTGCCGCCAGAGGAGCTGTCTGTGATGGTGGCATTGAGGATGGCGATGCCAAATTCAATATCGTTGATGTTTCCTATGATGCTTCCTCGAGCTCGCTGGGGACCACCTGACAAAGACAAAGAAATAAAATACATACTCTATACAAACACACAAAGGAAAAAGCTCTTATATCGCATGTCTTACCTGGACAGGCTTGTGTGTTACACCTGGAGAGCTGGGTGGAGTCACCTGGACACAGTCGGCCACCATTGCTGGGAGACGGACTGTTGCAGAGTCGGACACGAGTCCGTTCCCCACCTCCACAGGAAGTGGAACATTCTCCCCATATCTGCCATGGACCCCAGTTACCGTCAACTGCAATGACACAGTTGACAATGGCACATTAACACAATAACACACAAATCATAGTTACAGGAGTTTTAAAGTAACATATCTTAAAAGTTTCAACAAAAATGTAGCACATTAATTTGACAGAAGTGGGACAGATGAGACAAAATACTGAAACTGTGGATATTTCTAATAATAAAACTGCTGTCATAAGTATTAACCTTAATGAACTATATGTTAATTAGTTTGAAAAGGCATATACCAATAAATCAGTTTTGTCAGATTTTGAAATTAGCATGATGCAGTTTTTTTTTAAGAATAACGTTATCCTGAAGATAAAGGTGTGTGCAGCTTTATTTTATTTATTTATTTATTTATTTATTATTATTATTTTTAATTAGATCAATTAAATGTTATGGAACACTCATGGTGTATTTTTCAAAATAAAATTCACTTACTGAAAAAGAGAAAAAAATATGATGAATTTTATGTCATTTTCATGAGGATCCATAAATTAAAAACAGGTAAGTTTAATATTTTGGGAACTGGTTGTGATGCATGTGTGGCGCCTGACATCAAGACAGCGGTAACCACTGGACTCACCAGGGCAGGCGGCTGTGCTACATCTCTGTATTTGTGTATCAGCGCCGGCACATGCTCTGCCGCCGTTGGCGGGTCTGGGGTTGTCACACGTCCTGTAGCGTCGCATTTGCCCACCGTTACAAGTCTTGCTGCAGCTTCCCCAGCTGCTCCATGGACCCCAGTTTCCACTGACTGACACACAGGAAGTGAAAAACCATGTGAAACACAATTTCAAAGACATAATCTCCTGATTTTGAAAACATTTCAAGGAAAAAAATTGTAATATCAGAACAGTGTGGAGTAAAATAACTCACCTGGGCAGGGGTCGCTGTTACAAAAGTCTATTTGCACATCATTGCCCTCACACTGCCTTCCACCATGCTGTGGGGCAGGGCTGGCACACAGGCGTGTTCTCTGTCTGGTCCCACCACCGCAGGAAACACTGCAGGCACCCCAGCTCACCCAAGATGACCACTTTCCATCCACTGGAAAACAACAAAAAAGAACTTAAATAAATTCTGCTCATCACAGTTGCCCTTATGCAGAAATTCATAAAAGAATAATTGAGCCCCCACCAGGACAAGGTCTTTCCTTGCACACTTGTGTTTGGGTGTCTGTGCCTTCACACTGAAACCCATGAAATGCTGGAGGAGGGTTGTTGCACAGTCGGATCCTGGACTGCATTCCTTTACCACAAGTTTCACTGCACTGGCTCCAAGGTAGCCAAGACCCCCAGTTTCCAGCCACTAGGAGAGTAAAAATGTCAGTTTATTATATGCATGCATATTCACTGCAGCACAAGAAGTGGAATCACCAAACTACCACAGTCATCTCTCTGAGCAGTTACAAAATCGTTACATTTCTTTCATGTGAAGTCAGAAAATCTTTTTCAGAATCACAAGCTAAAGGAGAGTAAATTTCACACAGAAACATGACTAGTAAAAAAAAAAAAAATGTCTTCAGGAAACAACTGCTGTCACATCTATTTCATTTCAATCCATCTGGCATGCTAAATTTATCTATAGAGCATTTTCTCACCAGGACAGGGTCTGACACTGCACATAATGACCTCCACTGCCCTGCCCTCACACGGCCTGCCTCCATGTTGAGCTGGAGGGTTGCTACATGTCCGGACTCTGGTTCTGTTGCCCTGACCGCAAGTACGTGAACACTCCTCCCAGAAAGACCACTCTGACCAGTTGCCTTCCACTGCAGAGAGAAAGAAAAATACATTCTGTTGCTATCTTTCCTTACAAAGGATTAACGTGTCTGAGGCAGACTCACCTGGACAGGGCTTTCCCTGACATGTCCGTGTCTCTACGTCTGACCCAACACAGTGACGGCCTCCATTGGCAGGAAGAGGATTGTTACACTGCCTCAGTTTTGTCTGGGCTCCGACGCCACAGGACACACTGCAAGGACTCCACTCTGCCCACTCTGAATAGCCTCCATGAACTACAAAATATGCAAATGAATTTAACTGGATGGCACCTCTCAAATCTTAACCTGCAAATTTAACCCCTCTTGGGTGGGTATAGATATCCTGCAGCTAACTGTTATTCAGTTTGGAAAGAAAGCACTGTTTTGATTTATTTCATTTAGAGAACACCAAAGGATAAATGCTTCATTCAGAAGCAGTTATAATACAAACAAAATCATGGTGAAGTGAAAAAGTCCAACATACCTCGTACGATGAGAGTGACTCTGACCAGCACTGATCCAAGAAGATTTCTGGCTACACATTCATACTCAGCTGTGTCCTCCTTTTGGGAGCTGCTGATCCTTAACGAACCATTTGACAAAGTGGAGAAGTGGTCATTCCCCAGTAGGGGGCGGCCCTGGCGTGACCACTCTATTGTGGGAGTGGGTTCACCATCTGCCTGACAGTTGAGCACAGCTGTGGTGCCAGCATCCACTACAGTCTCAACTGGCTCGACTGTAATGATGGGTGCACCTGCAACAAAACAGTAGCCTCATTGTAAAAAACAAAACAAAAAAGTTGATGGATTTTCTTTTTACAGTTATTAATGTAAAAGTTGAGTGATGCAGATAGACTTACTCTGTAAAGTAAGAGTGACACTTCTTTCCACCACTCCTGCATCATTCGTTGCTACACATATGTAGCTGCCTGAATCTTCACTCTGTGTCAAAGACAAAGAAGACAATGAAAGAAGACAATGACTTATATGTGCATGTCCCAACTTTTTATCAGTATATTTTATCACTTATTAAATAGCAATGATGGAAGTCCATTGTCATTGCGATATGAACACATAGCATTTTATCATGAATGATTTTTGTCGGGGTCCACAAATTGCATATTGGAGGGCCCATTGTTACTCTGAGACCTCTGTGACTTAAGCCCATAGTCCCAAGGTGACATTTTGACTCGTGCTATCAGCTACAGTTACGAACCAAACCTTGGGAATAAATCAGGAAATGATCCAATTGAAACTACACTGACACCATAACACAGTGATGGTTTGTTGAGTTTATGACATTTGTGAGCAGTGTAGCATGCAATGAACTGACATGTTTCATTGAAAAAAAATCCTACCACTGTCCCATAGATTGCCAGTGAGCCGTTGTCCAGCTGGCGGATACGGTTGCTTATCTGGATGTTGATTCCATTTTTACTCCACTGGATGGTTGGCAGTGGATCACCTCGAACTTCACAGTTGAGAATGGCATTACCACCGAGAGGTTCGATGCGGTTTGAGTGAAGGTCCCCATCAATAATTGGAGGCTCTAGAGAACAGACGAAAAGAGAACAGCTCACTTCATAAACTCCACATAAACTACTTTATTTAGGAGAAAAGCTGATTGTTTGACCTTGCAAACATGAAGATGGGAGTTTGGCTTTACCTTTAACATAAACAAAGGACAAAGACTTGATGGTTCCGACACTGTTTTCCGCCACACAAGTGTAGGTTCCTGAGTCGTCTTTGCTTACTCTCTCAATCACCAGCTCACTGTGGCCATTCATGTGGTCGTAGTGAACTACGGCATCAACCAAAAGCCAAGAGAAGAAACAACGTTACAGAATTGGATACTAGGCGAACAACCAATGCACGGTGAAACAATTAATACAAGGAGAAAAAGATCTGGTTCAATCGTACCTGGGATGATGTTATTATTGAAGGCCCATGTGATTCTGGGTAGAGGAATGCCTTTCACTCCGCAAGCCAACAGGAGGCGCTCTGCCTTGTTGAGGGCCACATCACTGAGAAGCTCAGTGAAGACGGGATGAGTATGAACCGACAGGGTCACCGTCAAACTGTCCTGCCCGACTGCATTAGTGGCAACACAAGTGTAGATCCCAGCATCACTGGGCTGAAAGTAAAGATTAAGAGGAAGGAGGATAGTGAGAGAGATGAAGGATTTCCAAAAAAAGAAAGGAGCTCTCATGACAATTCTTAACATGACCCTTATACTGCTGAAATGAGTGAAATGCACATCAAAGTTTACAAAACTGGCAATCTTTCTTTTTAATTATTACCTGAGCCATGTCAATCACCAGCTCCCCAGAGGGCAGGATGGTATACTCCCCTGTACTTTCAGTGAGTGCAGTACCATCTTTTTCCCAGGTGAGGCTGGGCTGAGGGATGCCTTCTGCTACACACACCAGCTGGGCCTGATTGTTCTCCACCACCACAACCTCCTGTTCTCCACCACGAATGGAAGGAGGAACTGACAAGGAAGAAATGTAAAGTATCAAGAATGTTTCTCTAGCATTAGAATAGTCATGTATATAAAAGCAAATATTATGACTACAGGAAATGTACAATGAAATAATGATTGAAGTCTTTATGGAAAAATAAATCTAAAAATAGTTGTATTTCGATGGTGCACCACCGAAGCCCTATGATGCAAGTCTGTTGAAAGTCGCATACTGGTGGAGAACTTACTTTGAACAATGAGGCTCATTTCCAAGCTGGCGGTGCCTGCTGCATTGGCAGCTGTACAGGTGTACCGCCCCGCGTCATTTGGCTGAATGAAGGCGATCTGCAGGGATCCTGAGCTGAGCACCCGTTGGCGGACAGACTCACTTAGACGCTGCCCTTCTTTGTGCCATGTGACAGAAGGAGGAGGCAGGCCTTCAGCTTGGCACTCGAGCGTCACAGAAGAGTCCACAGGTGAAACGTACTTCTGCGTCTCTGAGCTGATTAACGGAGGTACTGCAAAACACAGCGCAAACAAGCAGAGTGTATGCAAAGAACGTATTCAAAGTTGGGGCTATCGAGCTACAGCTCTCTCTTGAACAGGTATTCAATACATGGTAATAATTAAGTGTGTAACATACATTGTACTCTGAGCTTGGTCTTGCCCAGTGCAGTGCCAGCAGGATTTTGAGCCACGCATATGTACGTCCCAGAGTCTGATGAAGAAGCCTTGGAGATCTGCAAACTTCCGTTAGGAAGTATTGTGAAACTTCCACCTGGCAAGAAGCAGAAGACACCACGTCATGACTGATCACTCATAATAACTGACACACGGAGATAGGAGTAATAACCTGTGTTTGGTATGTTGATGCCTTCCTTCTGCCAAGTAATGGTAGGCCTTGGCGAGCCGGTGGCCCTGCAGGGCAGAGTGATGGGGTTATTGAGGATCACATCCAGGGTTGATGGATGGGACTGGATTGCTGGGAGTTCTAACAAGAAGGATCAGAAACAATTGGGTATACAAGATTTATTACATCAATGTTAAATATAGCCACAAAAATCACAACAACAAGGGTATCGACATTGAAAATCAAGCTTGCACCCACAAACCAAAAACCAATTGGTTTGTTAAAGGAATACTCCACCCAAAAAACGATTTGGCCTCATTTTCTACTCACCCTCATGCTGAGAAACACTCTGGAGCACTTTTTTGACGTTTCAAATGCAGTTGGAGATGTTTGGGGATTTTCGTTGTCAACAAACAGGGACCGACAGAGCCCGACAGAAAAAATGGTCCATAAAATCCACAAAACGTTCCCATTTTCCTTCATACTGCTCGTCCACTGTAATCCAAGTGTCCTGAGCGCGTAACGTCCATAATTAATTCTTAACGAGGTCATTTAGTACATTTTAAGAGCCCAAACAGGGCGCTCTCACACAGCTCCATTGCATGTCTGCGCGCGCACCCTGAACTACGGAAGCCGCGGCAGACCAAGCCAGACGCTTGCGCGCTTTCAGCGACTACTTTTCTAAATTGCAAGCGTAGAAGAAGAAGTTCCGCTGTATATATTCTGCTGTGAGTAACCGAGCTGTGGACAATCACAAAAGTGATTGGCTACTGTTTGAAAGCTTTGAATTCGGTGTCCTGCTGAAAGGGCACAAGCGTGTTGCTTGGTCTGCCGCGGCTTCCGTAGTTCAGGGTGCGCGTGCAGACATGCAATGGAGCTGTACAGAGCGCACTGTTTGGGCTCTTAAAATGTACTAAATGACCTCGTTAAGAATTAATTATGGACGTTACGCACTCAGGACACTTGGATTACAGCGGACGAGCAGTATGAAGGAAAATGGGAACGTTTTGTGGATTTTATGGACCATTTTTTCTGTCGGGCTCTGTCGGTCCCTGTTTGTTGACAACGAAAATCCCCAAACATCTCCAACTGCATTTGAAACGTCAAAAAAGTGCTCCAGAGTGTTTCTCAGCATGAGGGTGAGTAGAAAATGAGGCCAAATCGTTTTTTGGGTGGAGTATTCCTTTAAGGCTTTATATTTTTTTTGCCTATTGCAGAAAAAGCCTCTAGAAAGCAATACATCTGTTAATAAACGTGGCTTTACCCTGCACAGTGAGGTGCACATGTCGATGAGTGGAGCCGGCAGCATTCTTAGCTGTGCACGAGTACTGTCCAGCATGAGAAAGCTCTGCTGAAGTGATCTGTACTGGACCTGAGAATCAATCAACACATACTTATTAGATAAATGTACATCAAAATTACTTCGAAAAGCTACAGAAACATAACTTGTACTTTTAAAATAACCAAACATTTATCGCATAGACTCTTCTAAAAATACTACTTCAGGTTTGTCAGAAAGAATAAAAAACAGCAAACTAAGTTTAATGTTTGTTTATTGCTACATAATCATTGCAGTCCTGTGTACTTCAGTGCCATATTTCCCAAGTTTCTGACCTGTTGGCAGGATGATGTATCCTCGTCCCTTTATAGGGAGTGGCATGCCATCTTTGGTCCAGTCGATCGAGGGCTCTGGGACACCAGATGCAGTACAAGCAATGACCACTGGGGACAGTCGGGTTACTACCAGCTCAGTGGGTTCATCTGCTATCGATGGAGGAACTGCGGACGAAACAACACCAAGAACAGTTGTGAGGTAGAATGGAAATGATTGTATGGTGTCCCTTATGAAGGAACCCTAAAGAAGCGATGTTGAGTCAATTCACAAAGCAACATTAATGAACATTAATTAGAGGAATACCCTCGATACATAGAGGCTATTGCGTTACCTACCATTGACACTGAGGTGGATGGATCTGGAGTCTTGTCCAGCCTCATTTGAGACCACACATTTGAACACTGCGGTGTCCTCTACTGTGGGCGCAATAACTACCAGAGAGCCTGATGAAAGTAATCTGGAAAAATTCAGAGAGATAAAGTTTGTATGTCAAAGCACTTTTAAAGCTTGTTCTACATATTAAAAAAAAAACTGTTAAGGTTTATTTAGGAAAAAAATAAGTCAAGTAAACATAGTAAATACAGCATAAAGAGTGTTTAACTCACTCTTTTTTCTTTTACAGAAATAGGTTTTAATATTTAAAGTTAGGAAAGAGAGACAGAAAACCTGGATCAACCTGTACATATTTTGGTTCTGGTCAGTATTGATGGCTCGTCCATTTTTAGTCCAGTTAACGGCGGGCTTGGGGATGCCGGTGGCTTCACAAGGCAGCGTTGTCTGAACATTGACAATCACTGTGATGTTGGTTCGACTGTCAGTGATGGATGGAGGCACTACAACATGAAAGCATTGTTCAACAGTTCAATAACTGAACTTTTGTGTGACTTAATCATTTGCTGCACTTTTCACCACTTACCATACACTTGCAAGTCCACTCTCTTGCGTTGTGTACCAGCCTGATTTGTTGCCATGCACAGGTAGCGACCGGTGTCGGTCACCTGAGCTGAATGAATGAGTAAAGAGCCGTCCTTTTTGAAAGTGTACCTGCAAGCATGTTTAAAAGTTGAGTGAAATACTGAACCTGGCAAAATGCGAACAATGGAGGGGAAATGAGAGCAGGCGCAAGGTTGTGTGCTTTACCGAGGGTTGTTTGCTGCCAGTATGGCGCCATGTTTCCTCCAGGTGACCCGAGGTGGTGGGACTCCACTCACTATACATTCAAGCACAGCACGCTTGTTGATGTGTACTGAGACTGTCTGTAACCCATCTTTGATAGTTGGGGCCACTGAGGAGGCAAAAGCACAAATTAGATTTCTTTATTTTAACCTCTGTATTTTCTTCAGCTCTAGAGCTAATCATACATTAGAAAACATGCTTTTCTTTAGTTAATAATCTCTGTCTGGTGGCATATTTCTATATTTCTGAATAATTTTTGCAGAAGATATCTTCATAAATGCTAAATCAGTACCATTGACAGACAAGTTAAACTGTCGAGTGGTCTTCCCAGCGACGTTACTCGCCACACAGGTGTACTGAGCTGTGTCACTGAGATCCGCCATGTTGACCTGTAAGTAACGGCCACCAGACAAGATCCGTACACGAGCAGAAGCCTGCAGGACGGAAACAAGACACTCTTTATAGATATACATGAGAAACAATCAAAGTATTGCTGCAGTATTGCTTGGTTTGGCTTCCGACCTGCAGTGGTTGGCCGTCTTTGAGCCAGTTGAGAGTTGGAGGTGGAACGGCATCAGACCTACACTCCAGGGTCACCTGTCTGTTCTGCAGCACCGTCACATCCTGAGGTGTGCTGTCCCCAGCAATGTTAGGGGGGACTGAAAAAAGAATTTTGAACAGAGAGGGGTTGATGCAAACAGGCATAGCCTTGATTTGGTTCTAAACCCCAGTTTTTTGTTTTTTTTTTAAATAGATGAGGAGAAGCAGCAACAAGGAACAGATTTCGAGAAAAATCCTGTAGCATAAGATAGACTCATCCATTTTTACTGTCTAAGTGAAAAGTCACATAAGCCAGAGAATATCTACGGTACTTTGTACATTGTTGCATGTGCATGTGTCGCACGGCAGTGTTACCCACCATGCACTCGAACCAGGAAGTCCTTGTCATCATCACCTGCAGGGCTGTTGGCCAAGCAGCTGTATCTGCCAGTGTCCTCCAGCTGAGTGAAATAAAGTGTCAGAAGGTGCAGAATTAGTGAAAAAAGAAAACAAAAATGTTGTCCACATGTTTCATATACAAGAGATAATAGAACTATTTGCTATTTTAAAAGGAAAATACAATACTCTCATCATAAATATTATACCATGTGTGAAAAAGGATTCCGCTGTAACCAGCCAAGATTACTAACCTGCGCTGAGGCCACTCGGAGCACCTCCCCTCCCCGGAGGAGGCGCAGAGTGTCTGCCTGTGGAAGTGGGCGTCCATCCTTCAGCCAGGTCAAAGAAGGAGGAGGGATACCAGTGGCCTCACACACCAGCTCCAAGACATTATTTACAACCACAGACACTTCTGCCGGTGCACCAGTGCCCTTGATGTGTGGAGGGTCTGGAAATGTAAATCATCAAAAAAAAAATAAATTAATTAAAATGAAAAAAAAAGTTAATTCATGGATCAGAATCTCAATCTTGAGATTAATACATAAAATCTGCTTTCACACACCCAGGACTTTCAGATTGAAGTGACGGCTTGCTTGACCAGCGGTGTTGTTAGCAATACAAGTGTAGCGTCCTGTGCTGTTGACCCTTGCCTGGTCAATCTGTAAGGTGGTGTTCTGGTTGAGGAGGATGAGGAGGCGATCGGGAATGACAGGCTCTCCATCTTTAAGCCATGAAATGTCAGGTGTTGGCGTCCCATCAGCCACACACAGCAGAGAAACCGGGTTTCCTTTAACTACTGTCACATCCTCTGTGCTCCCTGCTCCATCCAGACCTGCTGGGACTGAATAAAGTCATTTAATAACTCATTAGTCTTTGGTCCTCAGTTTCGAAATAGTTTGCAATAAGGTATACGAAAAATCTGAACATGCAATTTAATATTATCACTAGAGTTTGATCACTTTCCAGCTCACCATACACTTGCAGGTTGTAATGTCTGTTGTCCACTCCGGCCCGGTTTGATGCCACGCACGTGTAGCTTCCACCATCAGAAACCTGGATTCGTGTAATTCTAATAGAGAGCAAAAACGCAGTACAGTTCCTGGTGAAGTCTAACCACAGGCGCACAATTTCCAACGATTTAGTATTTAAAGAAAACTTCTCATGTGAAAAATGTATGTTATTGAAATAAAGGCATAAATGAGAAATTGGACCCATTGTTTTTATTTGCATCACAGTGCTTTTATCCTAACAACAAGCAGGTGACCAAGCAGGCTACATTGTAAAAAAGTATACCTATATTTTTGAAATATAATATAGAAATTAACATTACCAGAAATATTATTATCAATATTCCTGTAATTATAATTTTCACATAGAGTGGAGGAAAGTAATAAAAAAATGTGATGGTACTCGAAGTGTCCTTGTCCAGTGACTCACCGAAGCACCTGTCCAGCAGAGAGGAGTCGTAAGTGGGACGAGACAGGCAGCGGGAGGCCATTTCTCAGCCAGTTGAGCTGGGGCAGGGGAGAGCCTGTCGCCACACACTCGATATTGACGGAACTGTCCAGGACTGCAGTCAGCTCCTCCAGACTTTCACTGTTGCCTTCAATCACAGGAGGCACTGGAAGACAGAACACAAAGCACTTCCATTAGTGAGTGTTTGCACTGGAGGACATGTAAAAATATTCATCTGTAAAAGGATTTGGACTGACCATACACATTCAGATTGAATATTCTGTCTTCCTCTCCAGCAGCGTTGGTCGCCACACAAGTGTACTTGCCACTGTCTGTGGTTTGAGCGCGGCTCACTGTCAGTGTGCGGCCATCTGGGCTGATCCTGATCATGTACAAACCACAGGACTTTTTATATATTTTATATTTTGATGATGAAAGTATAGCTTAATTATAGATTTCAATTGCAAATCTATAAATCAGACTTGATTTATATTGCACACTTGATGCGGGAAACTCAAAGTGCTTTATAGGAAGAGTGATATAATGATAATAAAATGAAACAAGGAAAGACAAAGAAACAGAAAAAGACAGCATCGAAAAATAAGGCTTTTTACTAGAAGTAAATATACAATATACAGAAATTCTAATTAAGTAGCATTTTCATGCTTCATTGTGAAGCATTTGATTTAGCAAACTGTCACATTCGTTATTTGATCTCCATTTTGTTTTTACCTGAGTTCTTTGTGTCCAACACTGTTGATGGCTTCTCCATCTTTCAACCACTGGATGGTTGGAGTTGGCGTTCCTTGGGCTCGACAAATTAGCTGGATGCTCTCATTAAGAAGAACTCCCACTTCGCTGGGCATTTCTGATCCAGAGATACTTGGAGGAACTAAAAAATGAATTAGCTTCATGTTAACTGTAATCCAAACACTGGCTCATTGGTAAGTTTACACATAAAATGGAAAATAAAATATAGAAAGTAAAACAAACACTTTACAGTATTTTTAATACATATTAAAATTTTATGTTTTATGCAGTACATGCATGCCATTTATTCGCAGAGGACTGAGACATACAGGTGATGGGCGTACCTTGTATGTTGAGGCGGTAGTTCTTGCGTGCTTTGCCCTCCACATTAGAGGCAACACATGAATAAGTGCCACTGTCTGAGAGCTGAGACCGTGCAATCTGGAGTTTGCTGCCGCCTGAAAAGATGTGCATCTCCAAAGACTCTGAACTCTCTAAAGGAAACAAGACAAGTGCTTTGTAAAAACAAATGACTAATAACAAAAAGTTATGACATGGTACATAAAACCAAGCATGTTTATGTCAGTGTATTTCTTGTTGTTGTTTTCATACATGCAAATATAAAGACAAACAGATTAGTGAATATATTACAAATGAAAAACAACAGTTGTTGCTTGCATGTTGTTAATAATATCTTTCAGCCCAGCTTACAAAGCTCTAATTACCTATGGGGCGACCATTTTTCAGCCAAGTGAGAGTGGGAGGAGGGATTCCCGTAGCATCACAGGCAAAGGTCACTGGGTTACTGATGGTTTCCACCACGGTTTCCTCTCCTGGACCATCTATACTGGGAGGTACTGAAGATGAAAAGAGTGAGACATACATCTTAACTAGTGCTGTGTGATTATATGTCACCTATTCTTTTTGGCTTTTGCAGAAATAAATATTCAGGGCATCCTACCATAGATATTCAAGTGGAAGTTCTTGTCTACTTGTCCTGCAATGTTAGATGCCATGCAAACATACTGTCCTGTATCAGACACCTGAAGAAAAGAGACGGATGGGAAAACATTGACCAAAATCCTCGTGTGGTGTGCAGTGTGATACACATCCAGGAAGTTTGTTTTTAAGAAAAAGCAGGAAACAAAGGTGAACACAATGGCAATGGCAGTGAAAGAGTCAAAAAAGTGTCCATGCGTCTCTCACCTCTGAGCTTTTAATCTGGAGGATTCGTCCCTCAGACAGTATATGTAAGTTAGGACTTTCTGTCACTGCTCTGCCGTTCTTGTACCAGGTGATGGTGGGAGGGGGGATGGCATTGGATTCACATTCCAGAGACACTGACTTTCCAACAAGCATGTTCACGACCACAGGAGAGTCACCTGTATTATCTCGAATGCTGGGAGGAACTGAGCGATAAAGACATTTACCGTCAGTTCATGATGCGAAATGAGACCAAAGTCAATAATACTTATATATATTTGTTCATACATACCAAAAACTGTGAGATGGATGTGTTTGTGTGCTTCTCCCGCAGCGTTCATTGCCACACAAGTGTATTTTCCTACATCCAATACTCTTGCTTTAAGTATCTGTAAAGTACGACCACCTGAAAACGCATGTGAGCATGAGGTCACGTTCAAAATGCAAGGTAAGTTTGTGTTTATCTTGGAGATTGAAGACATGTAACCATCCAGATAACTTTTTCACTTATATTGTTGTTATTAATAAAATTGTGGGTTTTCAAATTGTGGCAGAATGAACCATCTTTATAGAGCTTGGATCACATCTGTCTTCCCCACACGTCATAACTCATATGGCATAGATAGATTAACTAACACCAGGCAGTAATCCAAGCAGTATATTTTTGTTGATGCTGGACCAACAGCTGGACTTTTTCCAAACTTTCACATTATAAGACGATATTGTTGCAAATAATGAGGTCCGCAGTCAACAAAAAAAAAAAAAAAAAAAAGTAAAGTTGTTCTACATAAGTGCATTTCAGTTATATCCTGCAGCACTTTTCCTCTGCTTTAGCAGGTCAAAGTGTTTTACATTGTCAGTGACATACACCCACGGTGACAGCTTCCATGCGAGGCCTTCAGTCCATCCACTGGGTGCAATTTGGGGTTCAAGGACACTTTGACATATAGATTGGTTTAGATGAGAGATTGAAACTGCAAGCTTGGATTGACTCTTTCAGCCGAGCCACAATCACTCATAATTTGCATCTGCTATCTAGTTATGTCTCCATCATGATTTCATTGAAATGCTCATGATGAAATTATTATTTTATCCCCCCCCCCCCAAAAAAAACAACAAAAAAAACAAAAAAAAGGTACCTGGCATAATGAGGGCATTGGCATTGGCCTGAATGGGGCCCTTGTCATTGAGCCAGCTGAGTGTGGGAGGAGGAAAGCCGGTAGCTTCACAAGACAGGGACACAAAGTTGTTCACCACCACTGTCACATTCTCAGGACTCACGCCGATAATCGAAGGGGGCACTGAAAGAGAATCACAACATAAAGAAGAGAAAATTAACGATGAAATTCTGCCTAAAAAAAATAACATTTCAGTGGGAGCCTACATGACACACTATATACATCTCTATATTTCAATAAAATATCATAGTTTCTCACATAACCTACCATGAACATTGAGGTTAAAGAATTTCTCTGCAGTCCCCGCCACGTTGTCAGCCACACATGCGTAGCGCCCTGTGTCAGACAGCTGAGAAGTCAGCACCTGGTGGAGAATATATATTGACTGTAACAAGCAATAATACAGAACACATTTTTTACATTTTTGACTTGATTATTTTTGGTCTGGTCTTGCCTTGTTCAATCAAATCATGTTCGATCTTGTCTCGTCTGACTTCACAGACGTCTTAAAATTGTTCTTGAATTCATTTAATTATATGTGCAAAACTGGCAGAATGTAACACCCAGCTAGTAAAGTAAAAGTGAAATACACAAAAATTGCGTTTAGATGAATCAAGCTGTGTTTCAGTTTTTACCTGAAGCACTCGCCCATTGGACACAATCCTATAGGGACCATTTGGAGTGATTGGATGGCCGTCCTTATACCAGATGATTTTGGGGGTGGGGTTTCCATCTGCATGGCAGTCCATCTGGATAGTTTTATTGATCAGGACTATAACTTCATCAGTCAAGTCGCTGTCTGCTCCTCGTATGGTTGGAGGTACTGGGATAAGACGGATATACATATGCACACCATGAGCATCGATTACATTTACGAGAAACTTGAAAAGATTTTTGTGTTACAAACATTTGTTTTAACTCACACAACACTCGGACGTCATACTGTATGGAGTCCTCTCCTGCCTCGTTGATGGCCACACATGTGTACCTGCCTGAGTCCTCAGCCTGGGCCCTGGGTATCTGTAACACCCGCCCGCCTTTAAGTGAAACACAGACAGATTGGTATGTTGTGTTGTGTTTGTTTTTTCCTCTTGTTTTTTTTAAAAGCTGTTTTCTTCTTTCTTTCACCTGGCAAGACCAGAACTTTGTCGTTCGATGTTAGCAGTTGTCCATCTTTGTACCAGGTGAGTGTTGGTGGTGGTACAGCATTGGTCTCACAGTACAGAGAGATGGGATTGTTAAGTATCACCTCTCGGGTATCACCTCCAAAATCTGTTGGAGAGGTCGTATCACCACTTCCACCAGGCCGGCTGAAATTAGGTGGAACTGAGCAGAGGGAGGGAATGAAGAGGAGCGTATCGTTTGAATTGCACTTTGACCATTCTTTGAACTCTGTTCTTAGTGTTGTGGAGTCACTTTAAAGTTCAGCTCATTTCTGAGAGATCTCTGTAGTAAATAGCAATAGTCTCAGTTAACACATCAGCAGTAGTCAACCCAGTTCACCTTGTATATTTACATCAAAGTCCTTCTCATCCTCTCCAGCTATGTTGGTGGCTACACAGGTGTAGCGGCCCGTATCTGACACCTGGGCGTGCTTGATCAGAACGATGCGACCATTGGCTGTGATGGACACATGTTGATCTGTCCTCAGGATCTGTGGATGGTGATGATAGAAAAAAAAAAAATCCATCTTATGGCCTGTAAAAAATCCTTTATATTGAAAATGAAGTTGAGCAATCTGAAGATCTACCTGTCCATCCTTATACCACTGCAGTGCTGGGGTGGGAAAGGCCTGAGCTACACACTCCAGGGTCAGTGTGGAGTTGACTTTGATCTTGACTTCTTTGGGAGCCAG
Source organism: Salarias fasciatus (assembly GCF_902148845.1). Lineage (NCBI taxonomy): Eukaryota > Metazoa > Chordata > Actinopteri > Blenniiformes > Blenniidae > Salarias > Salarias fasciatus. The sequence continues at coordinate 12,966,056 of NC_043766.1, read as the reverse complement.
TCCTTCTCCAGGAATGTCATTTTTATTGATCTGGGGAGGGACTGTTGTAAAACAAACAAACAAACAAACAAACAAACAAACAAACAAACAAACAAACAAACAAACAAACAAAAAATCATACAACTTAAGTCATAATATAATGAATTAGAATTATTTTGTATTTCAGATAAAACGGAAGTTATTACATTCGGCCCAAAACATCAGAGAGAAAATTATCAAAACAAATTGTGACCCTGGACTGTGCTGTTTTAGCCACCAGTAACACTGTGAGGTACCTGGGCGTGACCTTTGACCAGGACTTATCCTTCAACTCCCACATTAAACTGGTCTGCTGGACCTCCTATTTTCACCTACGTAATATTTCTAAAATTGGGAACATGTTGACTCAAAGCGATGCTGAGAAATTAATCCATGCATTTGTTTCCTCCAGAGTAGACTATGTTCCCTGTTCCCTGTTTTCGGGGGCCCAATAACTGCTGCAACCAGCAGAAGAGATCATATCAGTTCAATATTAGCTTCTCTTCACTGGCTTCCTGTTAAATCTTCAATAGAATTTAAAATCCTTCTCTTAACCTATAAAGCTCTTAACAAGCAGACCCCATCGTTTCTTAAAGAGCAATTAGTCCCATAATAGAAATGACTGTGTTGTATTTGGCTCTGTATAAATGAAGCTGGATTGAATTGAATTATAAAGTTCTATTACCTACAAACTTTACAAATTGCAGAAGTGGAAGTTTAGCTTTCACGATGATATACCTTTACCAAACAGAAAGGCTATAGTTGACATTATGTCACATATGTTCAGACTCATCAGATTCATATTTCAAAATATGTAGCAGATCTCTCAGGGATTAAAAAAAATCCTTCTGACCTCTGACTACAACTATTCAACTAATCCTAGCCATCAGGGGCTCATCACTGTCATATTAGAGAACTGGATATATGGGTGTGCGTGTGTGTGTGTGTGTGTGTGTGTGTGTGTGTGTGTGTGTGTGTGTGTGTGTGTGTGTGCGTAAAACTGACCCTCACTTTGAGTGAATTGTGAACCATCCACAGCTAATAGGGTAAGCCTCCACTGTGTGTTGAGATCAACCATAATGCTTGCACTTGGAGAGCTCAATATTTTTTCAGGTGGTACTTTGAAATGTTTGAGAACCACTGCTTTAAGGCATTCAGGTAATATGCAAACAGGAATTACACGGATGTACATACTTAAAAAGAGACAACCTCAAAACTAAAAACATTATGTGTGCAGTCAGATGCCACTGTTTAACTATGATTTTATACATGCAAATATATTTGTGAATATGGTAATGAAATATGGATGTATGCATCTGTGAAATATGTCTTGCTGCTTAAAAACATTTGATGACAATATTGGTCAGGAACAGTTTTTAAATATTGCAGGTTGGACCACTGCTGCTTTTGTTATTTATAAGTTACATGAATCGGATGTTCTTCATTTCAGCTAGCAGAGGTAAATTAAAAAAAAAAAATTAAAAAAAATCATTAAACAGGCCAATCAGTGTTGACTCTTTCTGAGGGTAGATTCTGTTGTGTTTTGTTGACGGAGATGTAACCCAGTTTCCACATCAGTTTGTAAACTCTACTTGGAATTACTATCATAACAAACCAATGGATTCTTATTGGTTTATTCATTTACTGACGAATAATATGATCAATGTGTAAAATGTGTGATCTTGCCTCAAACTTTTTGGATGACCTGAGGATATGCGATGTGCTTGACTACTTCCAACCTCTGACCTCTGACCTGATTAATGGCCTCTTCATCATCCTCCTGTCTCCTCGTGACTGTAGCTGTGCTGAAGAACTTGGAGCTCTTCAAACATACTGAAGAATGAAACTGTATTTTCAGTGTTCTGGTAGGAATTAAATGTGTGTCACCTTTAATAATCGGTTTGTCTTCTCACTGTACTTAGGAGCAGTGCTCATGGATCTTGTGTTTTATTTTTTGAATATAGTATAGAATGTATATATATTCTAAAGGCTGACAAAGTTTATTTATTCAGTTAGCTTCTCTCCTCAGTCTTCTAACATTTGTCAAAGGATCTCCAAGCAGATATCTGCAAAGTTATAACTACCATCCTCTTATAACACTTTTAGGAATGCAGTAATGGTCAATTTCCACTGCTTTGAAGCAGTCTAATTGTGGTTCCAGGTCTTCATCTTGTGTTTGTATTTTAACAATGGGATTAAGAAAAGTAGATACGAGTTTTTAGTAGTTACCACATTTCGCTTGCCTCAAAAAATAAACAAATAAATTGTAATACTTTTGTATTGCAGTCACTTTACAGGTATAATTGTTTCAGTATGGAACAAACCAAAAGCACACTTAGTGTTTTTGTATTTCTGAAGCATATGAAAAAACTTGTGCAATCCCTTTATTACCTTTTCTGAAATGTATTTTATTGGCCAGGATTGATAACCTTGTATAATCGAAATAACAGCAGATGTCAACCATATGTTAAACTTGATCTGTCAACATTGTCAATGACATGTAACCCTTAAAATCATCCACCGAGATTGGGGAAAATTGTATGGAGAAAAAAATAGTTGCAGTAAATCTTCATATACCACAAAACAAAAACAAATTTAACTTTGAATTATCCAAGGTATTGATGGTGCTTTTTGGAATATTTCTTATATATTCTAGCACCAGAGTCTTGATAGAAACAAATATATAAATCCCAGTCACTGCCCAATGCTTTATTCCCCAGTAAATTCAATATGTTTCAAAGCTCAATCTGGTCAACACAAAGTCATCTCAGCATAATTATAACCAACATGTTTGTAATCCTAAATGAGCGGATCATTTAGGTGGATCATTCTGAACTGTTTGATTTAAAAAAAAACTGCGTTAAGTTGTAAAACGATTACCATCACTTGAAAAAGGAAAGCATGTTTTTTTTTTTTTTTTTTTTAATTGATCAATATACTTCAAGTGGAATTATTCATTGAACAGAATTTTAACCTCCTCTGCTGTCCAGTGTGTAGTTTTTTATGATGTATTTTATGGTCCTGACTTAATTTCTCACAGAAATTACTGATGCTGTGATAATGCTGATGTAATAAAGAAAATCAAATGTTACAATAAGTAACAACGTCTTGCATTTATTTAGTCTGTTGAAGTCAAAAGCTACATACAAAGCAAAGATACATAGTATAGAAAAAAAAGCTGCAACCACGAACATAACACTATGCTGATATTTTAATGAAAAACTGTACTATCACAGCGATAGACAGAGAGGTCTTCATTTTGCTTCACATTAACTAAAATAAATACACTAAATAAATGTCTACTGAGGACATTTTCTGTTTATGAGAGTTCAGAGATGGTCTGAGAGAACATAAGGTTATAACAGCAAAAAAAAAAAAAAAAAAAGTATGCAAGAGATTTGCTCTCCTGGGATGCTGAATGGAAATTTGCCATCTTTGTTTTGTCTCATAAGCAGTCAGCATGAAATGAAGACCTCCTTTCAAAGATACTGACTCTCTCATTGATTCTCAGATATTCAACAGACTCAAAGAAGAAGCAAGAGATCCTTCAAACGTGATGGGAGAGGTGCCCATGCAGCCTTTAACGAGCAAAGCTTAAAGAGGAGAGAACAAGCAGAGCAGAATAGCGTCAGCAGCGATAGAGGGGCCTCAGCTCACGTGAAAGGGAAGGTTCACTGGACAGTAGTGAAACCAGCTTTTTGTATGTTATGGTGAAGCTGACCAAATGACAGGAGGATGAACTGGAGGTGGGCAGGGCTGAAAATGATGAGGTTCTATGAAGTTGAGGTGGTTTGGTCACGTATTAAGGAGAGATGATTGCTATATAAAGAATAGCATGTTGAAGTTATTAGGAAAGAGAGGAGGAGGGTGATAAAGTTAATGACTGCAATGAAGGGGGACAAGTAAGAAGAAGAAGAAGAAGAAGAAGAAGAAGAAGAAGAAGAAGAAGAAGAAGAAGAAGAAGAAGAAGAAGAAGAAGAAGAAGAAGAAGAAGAAGACCAATGAATGAGAATAATTAAAAAGAGGCAAATCACAAAAAAAAAAAAAAGACAATAATGTCTACAGTATAACATTCACGTGGACAGGCGGCTGTCAACAACCCAACACTGATAAATCTGAATTCACAGGTTAGATTACATTCTACCTGTAAGTTCACAAATTCATTCTTCAAGGAAGTCTTACCTCTTGAGAATAGTTTACAACTAAATTGAGATAATCTAAGTTGCATAAAAAAGCCTCACATTCTGGAAGGAATTACTAATGTTTCACATTTTAAAAAAAGTGCAAAAAAAGCTACTACTACAACTTCTGTTTTCTAACCTCTTGTCATTGTCACTTATTTAAGTTGTGCTATTTGTGTGGACATTAATTTGAAACTGCATTGTGCTTTTGGGTTGCAAGTTGTTATTTGTTATTTGCTATTTTTGTTGATTATTTTTGAAAAAAAAAAAAAATTCAAGGTTAGTTTTGTTAAGATTGCTAGTCTTATATGTAAAAGAAAGAAATATATGAGAAGCACAGAAAGACTGAAGTCCCACATGGCCAGTCCCAACCTGCATTAACGCATGGATTTTTGACACCGCAAGGCTCATGTTGTGCTCTTGTTCCTTGTGAAGAAAGATACAGCGTGTTCACGTATATGCAGGAATCTCACCATAAACCTTGACCTCATAGTGCTTCAGTGTTTCCCCAGCCTCATTAGTGGCCACACAGGTATACCTCCCAGCATCCTCTTCTTTAGCATTTAGAATCTGCAATGTACGCCCACCTGTAAAAGCAAGGGTCAAACGTGTACCACATCTATGGAAATCCAAATGGTGAAGATTTGTTCTCTGTACACAGTGATCTCAAACCTGGTAGAACTCGGACATTTCGTCTAGATTCAAATGGAGTGCCGTCTTTGAGCCAAGTGATCAAAGCGGGAGGGTAGGACTGGACTTCACAAACCAGTGAGGTGGGGCTGCTCAGGGTTACCGTAACCTCCTCGGCAGAGCTGTCAGGGCCAGACCCAGCAATGGTGGGAGAGACTGGAACAAGAAGTGGGCGGAAACACACAGCAGTCACTTCACAAGAAGAACTGCACTGCAGCTGAAATGCTAGATTTATTTGGAAAAACTTTCTTCACAGGTTTGTCTGTGTACCCAGGACATTGAGGTTGAAATGGCGGCTGCGGTCTCCTGCACTGTTCGATGCCAAGCAGCTGTACCTGCCCGTATCGCCAACCTGGGCTCCAGAAATTTGGAGAAAACGACCATGAGACAAAATTTGGTGGCGCCTGTCAGGCACTAACACCTGCCCGTCCTTCAGCCACTTAATCTCCGGTGCTGGATTTCCTGAATAATTATAAAGATAAATCACAATATTATGTTCACTGTGAAAAATATTAAAAAAGGGTGACAGTATTTTTTTAGTGAATGAGCTCTTAAATTACCTGATGTCTCACAGGTGAGCGTGATGTTGTGTTTCTCCTTGACTTTGGTATCCACCAGAGTTCCCTCTCCCACTATACTTGGAGGGACTGAAAATCAAAACATTTAAGGGAATTATGGCATCTCCTCACATTGTATGCAAATATAAACATCTAAGCAATTCTACATTTTGCAGGTGGCCCGATGACTTTAAACCAGAAAGCAATGATAGTACGAGGGTGTACCCAAAAAAAACCGGAATTTGATTATAACTTTTTATTTATGACATTTCAAAATAAAACACCACCGTCGCCTTCAAAATAATCCCCAACTGCATTAATGCAGCGCTCCAGCCGTGTCTCCCACTTCACGAATGCGTCGTCAGACCCGCGCGTAAAAGTGCCATTTGTTGCCGGCTGCGATTTTTCTGTCACCTCCTCCACATCTGCAAACCGCCGTCCCTTCAGCTCTTTCTTCAACTTGGGGAACAAGAAAAAGTCACTCGAGGCTTCATCTGGCGAATCAGGCGGTTGGGAGAGGAGATTCATCTCATTCTTCGCCAGAAACTGCGTGACGCGCAGCGCCGTGTCCGCTGGCGCACTGTCGTGGTGGATCAACCGGGCTCCACTCCGCGGGCCGCTTCCTCCTCACATCCTCACGGAGCCGTCTGAGGACTTCCATGTAGTAGTCCTGATTTACAGTCTGACCTGGAGGGACAGACTCGCTGTGGACGATACCCTGGACAGCGAAGAAGCAGCTCAGCATTGTTTTCACGGCTGAGCGCACCTGACGCGCGGACATCTGGCCCTTTTTAAACCACCCGAACCACTCATGGACCTGATTCTTCCCCAGAGCATCATCCTTGTAGGCTTGCTGCAACAAGGTGAGTGTTTCTGCTGCTGTTTTTTCCCAGCAAAAAGCAGAATTTAATGTTTACGCGCTGCTCTGGCTTCCCAGTCAATGTCGCCATTTTGGAAAAAATCGCAGACTGCCTCTGCACTCTGTTGCTATAAATAGCTCCCGACAGGCTTCAGTGTAACTCTCGGAGCTCAAATTTCTCACAGATGTGCATGAGGCTTACCTGCAGCACATGTGACGGCCAGAAGTCGGAACTCATTATTATTATTGTTTTCTGACCAAATTCCGGTTTTTTTTGGGTACCCCCTCGTAGATATGAATGATGGATATATGAATGGTCTTACTGAGGATGTCGAGGTCAAAACTCTTCCTCTCCTCTCCAGCACTGTTAGAAACAACACAAGTGTACCTCCCGGCGTCTTCCACTGCAGCATGCATGAGACGCAAACTGCGTCCCCCTGCAGAATAAAACAATGAAATGAGCAACATTGATTTTGTCACTGTGTAATGTCCCTAAACAAAGTTGTTATCCATTAAAATAAATATCCAAAAAGCATGTGATCAATATTTCAAACCTGTTGAAAATATATTACTGTGGCACACATCTGTTAAAATATCCAGAACAAAAAGTGGATGGAGGCTGACATAATTTATTATTCAGTTTCTTGATATAATATCTGCCATTCACAGCACAGATACCCATATTTTTTTTCCAGATAAAGGCAATGCAGCTTGAAGAGCACGACTGCCAGTTCATGGAGTACCGATTGATTTGGAAGTAGCTCAAGACATCTCCTAAAAACACATTACACAGCTGCTACTTGTCCTAGTCTTCTCTCACCTCTATCAGCCAACAGCTGCATTGAGCTTATTTGAGCTCATTACGGTGAGGATTCACAACCGCTTGGCAAAATAGTTCAAAAGTCTTTCTCAAGAATGTAGACCATCATTCATCTTTATGCAGCTTCAAAATGAATTTAAAGAAATTTGTATGCTTTGAAGATTTTTGACATATTTATTATTGAAGCACTATATATATAAGATGTACATCATTGACTGTCTTTTTAACTACATTTCCTCAAATCCTCAAGTCAAGAAAGTTAAAAAAAAAGAAAGAAAAAGCAACTGACCTGACAGGACACGCAGTGAACTAGTTGTTGTAATTGGCTGACCATCCTTCAGCCAAGAGATCTCTGGGAGCGGGATACCCGATGCTTCACAGTGAAGAGCAACAGGGTTCTTCACCACAACGCTCACATTTTCAGGAAATTTTACCTGACCAATAATACTTGGAGGGACTGAAAAAGTGAAGGAAAATGAGGAGAAAATGACAAATAATGATTTAAACACTCAAAAGTGAAGATTTAAAAGTTGACTTAACCGCTCATTAATTCATACCATGAACACTGACGTCGTGTTTGCTGTCAGCTTGTCCCGCCACATTCACAGCAACACAGGTGTAGCGTCCTGTATCCGACACCTTGGCGTCTTTGATCTGCAGCAGCCTGCCTTCGTTCAGGACTTTGGCACCGTGGTGGCCCGTGACGGGACGCCCGTCTTTCAGCCATGTGATGGCAGGTCGTGGCACGCCCTCGGCGGCACACTGGAGGGTCACGTCGCCTCCCTTTGTCACAGTGATGTCTTCTGCATCATCTTCACTGCGCTTGATGGAAGGGCGGACTGACGTGAAGAAAAGTGTGAGTTTTATTCTTGTAGGAAAAGCTGAGACATTATAATGCAGTATACAGTATATCAAGTTATAATAATATATTGAAGATACTCCAATATCATGTAAATCTCCATGGCATTTAACCAGCTATAAAAGATAATTCCATGAATGGATTTTTTTTTTAACTAAAAAGTTCTATTTCTCTGTCATGCATTCAGTCACAATATAAATGCAATTATTTGTAGATCACAGTTGGTTTTTCTTTTTCTTTATAATCATCGCTTTATTTTCTGCAGATGAGTTTTTTAGTAGGATTTTATGATTACATTACCTGACAGCTAATTTCACTTTCATTCATTCATTCATTCATTCATTCATTCATTCATTCATTGTTTATTTCATTCTCTGAAAAAAAATGAAAAGGAGCAGAAAGAAGTAAACCTTCTCATGTCTGCCCCTACCAACACAAAATAATTGACAAAACAAAAGTTTACATCAAGATTTGATTTTAAACATAACCATTTCACAAGAAGATATTTACAAAATCAAAATATTATAATTTCATATTATACAGTAGTATCATATCTTTTTTTTAATAATTGTTCTTTTGAACATTTCTTGAAACTATAAATAGACTGAGCCATTTTAATTTTATAGTCAAGATTGTTCAATAGACTGATTCCTTCACTTTTGAAATTCCAGGTATTTTGCTTTTAAAAATAAAGTGAAATATAAGAATTACATTCATTTTAACAGAGGATTTTGTAGAGTATTCATACCATAGACCTGTAGACTGAACTCCTTGGAGGCGGTGCCTGCTGCACTGGAGGCTGTGCAGGAGTACGAAGCTGTATCTGACTTCTCAGCACTAGAGATCTGCAGCTGTCGACCACCTGACAAAACTCTGACCCGCTGACTGGGCTTAACTTCTGAACCTGACCACAAACACAAAAAAAAAAACAAAAACAGGTCAACTACACAGCCCACGTAATATTGACAGTGCCACACATTGTTCATAAGGCACAATTATTTGACTTTTCGACTAAATATACACTTACTGTCCTTCTTCCATGAGAGGCTGGGAGGAGGTATTCCACTGGATTCACACAGCAGTGTGATGAGACTTCCTTCAATCACTGTCAGAGGAGACACCTCGTCGGAGCCACGGATGCTGGGAGGAACTGTTACATTGACAAGAAACAAAAGAGAGACACTCGCATCACATTGAAAAACATAAACACATTTTCCCTTAAAGACAGAAGAAACAATATGTCATACAATCAAAATGGCCACACTGTTTCTACATGTGTAGTGGTTACAGATCCCAGGTTCCAGGTTCAGTGACCTTGTTGTGTGACGTTTTCATGTTCTCTTTACAAATGAGAGACTTTTTTTCTGTTTATGCACGTTTAATCTCACAGCAGATGCTGATGCGTCTTATTAATTGGAGCTTGCAAAATGCACTTATAGGGTCAATGTAAATGTGTGTGTCTATGCCTGTATATTTTCCCCATAGTAGACTAGTGTCTTTTCCAAGGTCCTTCTTTTTACCTATTGTCAGCTTCCCAGTGACCTCAGTGAATAAAATGGGTTTAGAAGAGGGATAGGTTGAGTTGGCATTCCTTAATTGTCTTCCATATTCTGTCCTCCCAGCAAACTGACAAAAGTAAGAGAGGACGCATAATTTTCTATGTGTGTATTACAATGACATGAAAGACTGAATCAGACAGAGAATTAGAATTAGAACTGCTTCCCCCTGCCAAAAAAAAAAAAAAATTGTGTCACAACCCCAGTGTTGATTCCTGTCTTTATTTTTATTGTGTATGCTGAAGTCCTATCTTGTTTCAAAGGTTTCCTGCACTCATGTTCCAGAGGCATTGTTTAAAGTTAATTCCTTCATGAGTGATTTTTACAATATTTCCTTGCGAATGTGTAATGTTACTTCATGTCGGCCTGTACGCTGCCTGCTTTACTCTGTCATTGCTGACCTTTTAGTTATAATGTTGCATCAATTTTTGTCTGTGGTTTTTGTTTCAGTTCACAAGTGGCGCATCTTCTTCTTCTGTCTTTTTTTCTGTTCATTATCATCTAATATGTTTGCATTTCATGAATGGTGTCAGCAAATGTGTTCTCCATCATGAACCATGACACTATAATGTTTCAAGAGACGTCTACATGCTTTAGAAATAGTCTGCATACGGGTGAGATCTGGAAACGAATGGTATGCTTTCAGTGTCAGAGTTCACAAGTGAAAATTTTACGAAACTTTTTACAGCAAACAAAACACACAAACAGCCAGAGATTGGGATTAAAATAAACTCACCCCAGACATTTAGGTTATAGTTCTTCTCTGTTTTTCCTGCAACATTGGTGGCTTCACATGTATACCTGCCTGAATCCTGCACTTGAGCACTGTCCACCTGCCAATCACGTTAAACGATTAGAATGCAGATTTGTACTTAGCAGAAAAAAAGGCAAATGAGAAAGGGAAATTATGAAAGTTAAGCTGTCTAAATGTCTCACATAACTTTTTGAAAAATATTTTTTGTTGTAGGTGGCTGTATAAGGTAGATGAGCTGTACCTTAAGCAGACTGCCATCTGCTGAGACTGTGAGGCTCGACTTCCTGAAGAGCGGGCGGCCATCTTTGCGCCAGGAGAGGGTGGGTGGAGGGATTGCATCACTCTGACAGAGTAGCTCCACTGGACTGCCAAACATCACTGTGGTATTCACCTCTTCACCCTTTATGTTCGGTGGCACTGTGGTAGACAAAGATATAAGTCAAATCTTTCACAACAGAGTTAATATTGACAGGGACACATTTCTGTCCGTTAAGGATTGAAAGCATACCAACATCAGAAAACTCCTGTGTTTACACTATAATACTTGTCATCTGCCAAATGTTATCTATGTAATAATCTTTTGTTCTGTTGTTTCCATGTTAACAATAATAATAAATGACAGAGCAGGGTCAGTCAAGGTATTAACCCCAGCTGAGAGTCTCTACCTACCCAATGTCGTGATATGGCTGGTGGTGGCATATTTAGTGTAAGACAGTAATAATTTGAGTCTTCAGTTACAAAAATGAATAGCACATTGTATATCAGATGACTATATAATTGTCAGCAGTCATTATTTTGACAGTGAGTATAAAACTTTAGTTTATTAGTTGAATCCGTTGGAAGATTTGCTAGACCACAGTTCAAAGAAAATGACCTAAACTAGGAAATCTGTGTTTGTGCCATTTAACTAAAACACATGGCTTAGTCTTGCAGCTCTGAAACCACACTGCAAGAAATACACAACACAGCTTTAATTCATTTGTTTCTCGGTTACAGAAACAAAGCAGTGTCACAACAGAAATGCACAATACCCCTCTTAACGCCACCAAAATATTTTGGATCTGAAAAGCGAACTGTTGCACACTTATTGCCGCCTACATGTTTTGACACTGCTGTCACATCAATTATCTCTTAATGTAAATGTTATCCTCCTATGTCAGGCTACGTGCCATAAACTTTGCAGGCCATCCACTGAGTGAGCAGAATAACTGTTTCCTGAGATGCAGAACTTTGGTTAGTTTGGACATCTGGTGCTTTTTAACCATTAATTCCATTTTGTATTATGGCAGTGCCATAAAACCAATTCTTCATTCAACGTTTGGTTTGTGGCATAAAAAATGAGAGAAGCTTCATTTCCCAGAAGTTTGTGAAATCCAGTCGCCATGAAAATTACTACCATGTGAAGAGCAGCATTATAAGTTTTGAAGAAAACTGAACAAAATTGTTGCCTGAGTATTTCCACCAGCAATGTTTTTTTTGCTGAGACTAATAACACAATATCTGACAATTAAGCACTCAAACAAGGCAAACTATCACCACCCCCCCCCAAAAAAAAATTAGTAACAACTTTTGAAATCTTTAACCATGAGACAGACCATATTTTCAGTTTGATTGGAAACAGGAATCCTGAGATTTAGCGTAGACTATCTAGTTAAAGGTTATGTTTATCTTTCTTTCATGATGCGGTCACCCTTTAGGGGTGAATTTGCATTCAGGAAATGACTGAAGGCTAATTTCCCTTGCATTATGGTCCATGTACAGATAGAGCTGAGGTCATTGAGAAGGAAAGACCCAGGATCTCACTCAGTGCTCGTCCAGACACAGGAAGCTGCTGAGGAATGGTAGCAATTACCACAACAAATCTGCCGTCATTCCAGTGCACAGGTTTCTTTTTTTAATGTCTTTGAGGAAACATCTCATGTGGATGTTTGCATTCTCTATGCCCACATGTTCAAACATACAGATCTGGTTGAACTTACACAATCTGAGACCGTGCTGTTTCATATATGTAAACTGCATGTCTCGTTTTTACCTCGGCCACATTAGTTTTGATTAAAGCCGTATAACAACTGACTTGCCATCAAACTCAGCTCCATAAAGTAAACTGACAATGTTTACTGAAATGCTAAACTCACATGAAGCAAACTTCCTCTGCATGCACATGTTTTGCTCAAGGCATTTTGTTGGATATTTTTTCAGTATTTCATTTCATGTTTGCTCTGGTTCATTCTTCAAAAATGTACAACAGTTGGTCCTTATTTCCCTCTGGGAACAATAGCATATTTCTGTTCTATTATGTTCTGCTCTACTAGTAGTTTTTAAAGAAAACCAAGGAGGGAGGGAGAAAAAAACTGCGACACAAAGGGCTGCAAGAAGCTTTTTTCATGATTAGAAGATGTCAAACATGTGAAATTATGCATTTCACAACACTTAAAACACAAAACAAAACATTAAAAAATGTTTTCAATCCAAGACAAGCCAATATTGCTGCATTTATGAAAAAGCTGGAGATGATAACAATGAATACATAAATTCTTTCATTCATTATTTAAAATGTAAATGAAATGAAAAACCTAGCAGCAACATTTTAAAATGAACACTAAAAAAAGCTAATACAAACTGTGTAGCTTATAACATTTAATCTACTAATGTCTGCATGTTTAAACATGGGTACAAACTTGATATTGTGCACACATGGAAGCTGTTGTACTAATAGGATGCATTGAGAATTGTGTGAAAATTCAGTTTTTCTCAGTGATTTTTCTCACCATAAACTCTCAGGTCATACTCTTTGTGCTGCTCTCCTCCAGCATTGACCGCCACACAGGTGTACGTGCCTGTATCACTGACCTGGGCACTGTTCAAGGACAGCACTCTGCCCCCAGATAACACCTGGGATGAAAAGGAAAACATCTAAACATGATCAAATCACGTTCAAGAGTATGGAAAAATCTGCAGAATGACTTTCATGGTGACATGAAAAATTCCTATAATGACATCATGGGCACCTGTATGCCATGTGACACACTTGCCACAGGACTGCCATCTTTGAGCCATGTGAGGCTGGGCGAGGGCACGCCGGTGGCCTCACACTCCAGTCTGGCAGCCTCATTCACCACCACTGTTACAGTTCCACCATGGCTGGAGATGACCGGAGGCACTGAAGAGCGCAATAATAATGATGATGATGATGATGATGATGATGATGATGATGACGATATTAACAAAGGGATTCATCAAGCAATATCTACAACACTGCTGGCCGTTTAAAAAGTGGAGGAAGGATATTGTAATTGGGTGTCACTGACTCATTTCCTGATTATTTGCATGCACTTTTGTCTGTTATCTATAAAGGCCAACTACTAATGAAAGACATGTGAAAAAGCCACTCACCCAACACCTGCAGGTTATGAGAAATCTCAGCTGCTCCAGCCAGGTTGACAGCGACACATTTGTACACCCCCGCGTCAGACAGCTGTGCCCGTTCAATCTCCAGCACCTGGCCCCGATTCAGGATTGTGACACCAGCTGCACTGGTCAGAGGTCGACCGTCTTTGTACCAAGTAATAGCTGAGACAGTAATAAAAAAGTAGTTAAAAGTGTGTTCACTTGAATTAAAATAAATAAATAAATAAATAAAAACATCATTTTATACAGCAAGGTGAATTTATACAATTTGAGCATCTTATACCCCAAGTAAAAAAAAAAGTGAAATCACAGATTGTGTCCAATTATCCTTCTTTGATGAGAAACAGCAGACTGATCTTATAAATAAAATAAGGGAGCACACACATATATAGAGATCCCCACCCCCACACATGCACACAATGCTTTAAAATTATTTTCATTATCTGCAGAAATGATAAAAGCAAAACACATTTTAACAGAAATGTGCCTTTAGGGCACATATTAAATGGCATTAGGATAGATGGATACTAAAACATTTTTGTCGGTTAGGTTGTTCCACAGATGTCATACGGTTGGAATTTAACACCTGCTGCAAAAAATAAAGACATGTGCCTTCAAACGAGTGTTTTAATTACACTGGAATTCATGTGCTTATCTGTACCGAGTTTGTGGGAAGTACAGTTGTCCAAATGGAAAAGAAGGGAGTGAGAGGAAAGTGAAGATGCCTGTCGGGAGTCATCTGAGATCAGATTCTTCAATGGTTAAAGATAAGGAAAATTACAGCAAAGCCAATTCCTGCTTCACGGTCAGAGGAAACTACGCCCTGCGAGCTGTGAGTGAGCGCAGCAGAACCCAGCAAGAAGCCGGTGGGTCGTCTTACCAGGTATTGGGCTGCCTGTGGCTTTGCACTGGAGCTCCGTGGGGAAACCCGAGAGGATGGTTTGGTTGATACTCTCTCCAGAGTCTGGGATCCTAGGAGGCTCTGAGGGGCAAGTGAAACATTACACAAGTGCTACAGTTTATTAGCTGATATTCTCACATCTCCACCTAGTCTCTTGATAGCAGGAGGAAGAGAGAAGGCAAACAATACTTTGTGTATTTGGAAGTTACCATGGACACTGAGTCGTATGTGTTTTTGAGCTTCACCAGCTGCATTGGTAGCTAGGCAGGTGTATCTACCAGAATCTTCAAGTCTTGCCTCTGTGATTTTTAGCGTCCGGCCTGCTGACTCCAGCTGTGGGAGAAAACAAAGCACAGAAGACAAAAAAAGAATATGAAGTAGTAATTGCTTTCGAGTGGGGAGGAACTGCATGCGATGCAACGATGTCACAGTTTCAGAAATATTCACTTGAAATATTTTCACATAGGAATCTGACTGCAAGTGAGCCTCCATTTTGTTTTCTAACACTGACTCACTGAAGACATTCACAAACCAAATCACAGTTCATGTAGTTTCAGTTCGAATTTAAAAATATCCACAAAAAAGCCTGTTCTGCTCCACTTTAACTGTTGCCTTCAATGCAAACAGTTTTGGGACCGACCTTCAGGTGCTCCTTTGTTGTGTCGACAGGTCGGCCATCTTTAAGCCAGGTGATACTGGGAGGAGGGATGCCATTGGGAATACACTCCAGACCAATGGACTTTTGGAGAACCACTGAACGCTCAGCAGGTCCAGTGGTGCGGATAGATGGAGGAACTACAGGGGTGCAAACACAGAATATTATTACTGTTATTTTTTTTAAAGGCACTTTATCATTGTGGTTTGGTAAGGAAGGTATCACAGAGAGATGTATTTACCCAAAATAGGTGATTTCCTGCAGCTTGCATTCACAGTGTGACAGTACATTACATTCAGAATATATATGAAACTAATTACATTCGGATCCACAATAGCATTAAAATGTAGTACCTTGGACAATCACGTTGAAGTTTCTCTCGTGGTCTCCTGCTTCATTAGAGGCCACACACTGAAAACGAGCTGTGTCCGAGACTTGAGCGCGGGAAACAACCAGCTGTCTTCCATTGGCTGCAACCCGCAATCCTTCACCTTGTTGGACAGGTTTTCCATCCTTATACCACCTGGAAGAGAAAGGTTTTGAGAGACTTGCTGTGTCAATACATGTCAACAGATGTCTTCATAGTTGTTTAGATAAAGGTCTTACGTGATGATGGGTGCAGGTGTTCCTGTGGCGTGACACTCAAGTTCCAGAGGGTTGTCGATAATGACTGTGCTGTCAGTTATTCCATCAGCTCCATCAACAAAAGGAGGAACTGGGAGTGAAAACAATCAGATTAACAACATAGAATTTTAGATGAACATTGATCAAACATAGCAAAAAATATTTCCAGGATGCAGCTATACTGATCACTTTCTACATCTGTGAAGTACATCAAAAGCTCATGGGAAGTGGCAGGTGTCAACTTCCCATGTAAAAAGTGCACATGCCACAGATGACAGCAGCTCCGGCTACAAGTAAATGCCTCAGCTCCTGTTACACATGAGTTGTCGTGGCCGAGTGGTTAAGGCGATGGACTAGAAATCCATTGGGGTCTCCCCGCGCAGGTTCGAGTCCTGCCGACAACGGCAAACAGTTTTTCCCAGCTGTTGCGCTGCTCAAGTACACAATAAACGTGACAAGATGCAGCTCAGGAGGGTTGCTGTATCAGTAATGCTGGAAAAAGTGCTGTACTAACGGTGAACTCCTTTAACACTCCTCTAAACTGGATAAATGGGACATATAGACAGTTTCTGGAAAAAAGAAACCATTTGCAACTGCATTTGCATCATTTCTGTACTTTCCCTGTCTGAAATGATGCTTGGCATCTATTGTATTCGAGTGCTGCACTGTACATGCACACAAATGATTCTACCCTGGAGAAATGTTAAAGTCATTAAATGCATTTGCATTGCATCTATAAAGCCCACAATGATTTGCACAGGAAATACTGTCATTGACAGTCTGTCAAGGTGTCATGTGGCTTAAAATCAGGGCTGATACGGTCATATTTTTTCAGCTTGAATTACCTAACACTCTCAGGTCGTATTTGACCTCCTTCTCCCCAGCCACACTTGTAGCCACACAGACGTAGCGTCCTGAGTCTGAGATGGTGGCTGAGAGGATTTCTATTTTCCTCCCACGATCCAGTACGCGGACACTTTCCCCATCACGCACAGGTACTCCATCCTTCAGCCACGTCAGGGAGGGTGGAGGGTGCCCCTCTGCCTCACACTCCAGGGTCACAGGCTTACTCAGGACCACTTTTCTCTCAGTGGGCCTGTCGGCTCCACCTGTGATGGTAGGAGGCACTGTGGAGAAATGAGATCCATGAAAAAGACCTGAGACCTGAGAGGACTTTTTTTCCGCTTTTTCTGCTAGGTCTGATTTTGTGTTGAAGTTGTGGTCTACTGTTTCAACGTCTTGAAAAAACAAAACAAAACAAAAAACAAAAGTAACAATACGGTATTAATTTCAAGGCAATGCCCAGTGGAAGGAAATCTCAAATGTGAAGCATCAAGCTCTTACAGTAGACATCCAGCTTGTAGCTCTTCTCAGCACTCCCGGCCTCGTTGGTGACCTTGCAGGTGTACTGACCAGCATCAGACGCCTGCACTCGAGGGATCTTCAGGTAGTGGCCTCGCTCCATGTACTGAGTCTGACGGTTGGATTGGATGGGCTCCCCTTTTCGGTACCAGGTGATGGTAGGTAGAGGAACCCCACGCGCCTCACACTCCAGTCTTACCATTGTGTCCAGTAGTGCTGTCACATCTGTGGTTAGGTTGCCTCCTTTGATGGAGGGGGGCACTGGGGTGAAATTAAAGAAAAATACTGGTTTGACAATGTAAATACGTATATGCAGTGCCTTCACAGCACTCTATGTTGCTTAATGTTAAGCCACTTATTTTTCTGTCTCACTTATTTTCAGGATGGATTGCTTTCTCTCAACAACGATTAATCATCAGTCAAGAATACAAACTGCCTGATCGGAAGACATTTTTATTTAGTGAATCTAAAGCTTGGTTTGCTTTTTCTTTTGGGGCCTTATTTACAATTAAAATGTGTCTTCAGCTGTTCGTGATGCAGTTCCTTGTCCTGGACCAAATTTTAAAATGGATGTAAAAAAGTTCACAGATTTGTGTTAGGTCTTTTGTGGTAACACTGGCAAATTTGATATCAGACAAAAAATAAACAGAACATCTGCTAGACAACAATACCATTCATTCATTCATTCATTCATGCATTCATTCACTAATTTATTTTTTCATTCATTTAGTTATTTACTTATTTATTTTGTATCATGGTCATTGTAGACACGCCCAATGTATATATATGTTCAATTAGTTCTGGCTTCACTCCAAAGAATTCCTCGGATCTGTGCTGTTCTATTGCACCTGGAACCTGCATTTGAAATTGCTGTCTTAAATTAAAAAACAAAAAAACAAAAAAAAACAAAAAAAAAAAAAAAAAAACACATTTTTATGCAAAAATACACTCACCATGGACATTGAGGTAGAATTCCTTAGACTTTTTTCCAGCTGTATTTGTGGCCGTACATTGGTAGTGAGCCTCATCTCCAAGACGGACATTTTTTATCCTCAGAGTCTGACCACTGTTGGTGACCTCCAGATTGGGACCACCCAGGAACACCAGCCTGGATGAAAATATTAAATCAGGAAGAAATCAGCAATGAAGCGATTTTAAGATGAATGTTGTAGTCTGCTTGCTTAAACACAAAGAGGAATCGTACTTTCTGTCCTTGAACCACTGGATTGAGGGGAACGGCTGTCCTTGCACTTTGCACTCCAGAGTCACATCTTGTTTAAGAACTGCTGAGACGGCCTGGAGAGCTCGAGATCCTAAAATTGTTGGTGGGACTGAGGCACAGAGAACATAACTTATGTGTTAACTTGGAACACTGGAACCATTTTAACCTGTTTTCTTTCCTAATAAACATTAAACCACGGATTTATATAATCTATCTTGGTAAAGTTAAGAGCAAGACAAGAAAATAGCTTGTTGGAAACACAAGCTATCTATCAAAACTGAAGTAACTGCCTACTCTCTTTACGCACCGACCACGTCCAAGAAAAAGTCTTTGTCTGCACTCCCTGCGATGTTGATGGCTTTGCAACTGTAGCTGCCTGCATCCGCTGTTTGTGTCTTTAGCAGCATCAAGGTTTTTCCGTTCCCAGTAATTACCATGTTGCTATTAGGAACAACCTGTTGATCAACACAAAAAAATGAAATCACACACAAAAACAAAACAAAAAAAAGTTCAGAAGATTCTGTCTGACGGGAGCACATGATGGCATCTAAACTAAAAGGGCATCTCTTAGAATTGCATCACTTTTCAACCACACGTGGAAATCCTTCCTGGACTATACATGTGTCCACAACCCTGCCTTCATCAGCTCTTAAGATGACTGCCATTTTCAAAGCTGTCCTAATTCTACTATATTTTGAGTGATGCTGATGTGTTGTGTTGTGTTGTGCTGTGTCGATATAAAGAAAAAATGAATAAACATATTCTAAAAAAAAAAGAAAAAAAAAAAAGAATTGCATCACTTTACAAATTACAATTACATCCTAAACGTCATCCAGCTCAAACTTCAAAATCATAAAACCGGTCTGTTCTGGAGAAAATGCTTCCAAAGAGTACAGAATCTTGAGGTTGTTTAATTAGAATGAGTAAATTAATGCGTAGATTTTGATTATCCCCTACCAGTGCCTGGTGGGTAGAAAGCAGCCAAATTAATACAAAAAAAAAAAAAAAACTAACCTAACAAAGTGAGATGCTGCATCTACAACTGCTAAACTCATCATGATGACTATTATTATCATTATAACTTTCATCAAGGAATAGTCAAAAAGTTTTAGGTCAATTTAAAATGTGATATGTTTGAATGATGAAGCCTCTGATAGGCTTCCTGAGTGCCTTTGTTTATAAAAGGAAATCAAATGTTTCTCAATGAGTCATGTAGTGAAATTAGAGTCCATGGACTATGGGGTGGCTGTAGTTCAATGGGTAGAGCGGTCGGCCTACAATTGGGAGGTTGTGAGTTCAATTCCTGTCTCCCCCTGTCCGCATTTGGAAGTATCCTTGGGCAAGACACTGAACCCTGAATTGCCCCAAGTGTTGGTATGTCGCTTTGGACAAAAGCGTCTGCTAAATAGAATTGTAGACAAGAAACTGAGTCTTGATTATTGACTTAAATTCATTCTATTAGGTAATGGTAACATTTACACAAAGGCTAAAATTTTAATAAATAGATACAGAGAAGAAGCTCATCAACATCTTGTCAAAGACATTTCACGTACAGGTGTGCCATTCTTGTACCAGGTGATGACAGGAGGAGGACTTCCTGTCACATCACACAGCAGCATGGTGGGATTGCTCAGGACCACAGACTGGTTACCTGGTGCTTCACTATCTCGGATATCAGGAGGAACTGTGAAATTATTACAGGTGATGAATATACTACATGGTAGAAAAAAGTGAAAAGTCACTAGAGGTGCTGTGACGAGCCAAAGTTAATGAGTTGCATTTCAATCACCGTTAACTTTGAGCTGGTACTTTCTCTCTGTGGATCCAGCATCATTCACAGCAGTGCAAACGTACTCTCCGTTGTCCAGAGGTGAGACAGAGGCCAAAATCAGCAGTGTGCCATCCTCTAAGATGGACACACCCGGTTCGTTACCTGCCAACTCCTGCCCATTACGCAACCATCGAATCACTGGCTTTGGAAAACCTACAAAAGAGTCAAAGTGAAGGACACCAGTGAAAACCCAAACCAGAATCAGTGACCCAAAAGCATTGTTACTTTCTAAATGTCAAAGTTGTTCTATTGTGTTTCTAAGACTAGCACAAATCTTCATAAGTGGGTAAGGTTATTGAACGCAGCTCAGTACCTGTGGCAGGGCAGGGGAAAGCAATACGCTGGTTTGCAACTCTCTCCTGAAGGGGACTGTTGAAAGGTGGCTCAGGCACCTCGACAACCGGGGGCACTGAAAAAAATCACATCACACAGAAATATATTTCAAATCCATCCTTTCGTCCGTCCATCCATCTATCCATCCATCCTTCCACTCAACCATCATATATCGACAAGCAACGTCAATAAAAATATCAAAATGATGACTCGTGTGTTGTTTTTTTGGATCATCTGCAATAAAGATTGTCTTTATAATTTCAGTTCATGTCTTCACTCTGAATATTGTTCTTGCCATCTGTAACAGGGAATGCTTTGTGTTATTAGATGAATCCCTATTTGGAAAAACAAGTAAAAAAAAAGACAAAAAAAAAGGCTCCCAAATTTCTGGAAAAAGGAAGACAGTAGCAGTCTAAAATTAACCTTGAACAAGCAGCTGAATGCGAGCCTCATCTCTGCCCGCTGCGTTGGTGGCTGTGCAGGTGTAAGTTCCTTCATCGTCCAATCCCACATGTGTCAGCGCCAGGCTGCCATCGGGTGAGGTCAGGTGACTTCTACCATCCTTAGTCCAGGTGAGCACTGGCTCTGGGACTCCTCTCGCCACGCAGGGCAGCTCCACAGGGTGACCCACCAGGACCTTCATTATCCTCGGGCCAGCCTGAATGCTTGGGGGCACTGCAGTTGAAATGACAGACGACAAGACTGAGGGAGTCTTTTCTGCCTTGAAGAAACCTGAGCTTTATTCACCAAACAGACATTTTCACAAAGATATTTTCACAGTGACTCCTTCTTTCATCTACATAACCACAACAGAAAATATACGTAAACGAAAGAATGAGCACCTCTCACCTTTAAGTAATTAAGATGACTGACCGAATATTTCACCCTGCAGATTCTGAAAAATGAATCCAATCACGTCACTGTATTTATGTAGTGACCTGATTTGATCCAGACGATTGCAAGATGCCTTTTATCTGTAAGCTTTTTACGTACCCTAGAGATGCAAAAAACAGGTATTCTAGGAGTCATGAAAAGAAAAAAAGCTATGCTACCGATAAAAGAATTTAGAGTTAGGGAGGATGAAGGGGATTTCCCTTCCTGTGATTTATGTAGCGACCTTCAGCTGAATCATTTTTATTATCAGGAGAGAACAAAATCCACTCCCAATATCGTTCAATGATGCTACTTCACAAGTTCATCAAGTGAAGTGCTACAACCTTAAAGTGATACTAAGGAACTTTTCAACCTTAATAAAACATTTTAATATCTTCTAACAAATGTAGGCGAGTTCAGTCTGACAGCATGCCACCGGGAGCAGCATTTTACGACGACGCGCGCTAGTCCTCATGGGAACTGTAGTATTCGTTCAGGCAAAACACTACCGCTTTTGTCCAATGGCGCCACCAAAATCAACCAAACTGAAAGTTCCTTAGTGTCGCTTTATCAGCCTTTTATTTTTTTATTAATTTAACCAGGTAGGTTAGTAAACACACCAATGACCCAGCAGTCTAATTGATGTTGCGGTAAAGATTTTATTTGCTTTCCTTATTTTGCAGCTCATGTAATTACAAAGATGAGGCCACAACGACATGTTGACCGTGCTTCTACGATTTTGGGTCCATCAGTTGACATATACTGTCGACTGAGATAAAAATACATCTAATTAACATGAAAATGAAATATGCTTCTTGATCGTGTTTTCCCTACAAAAATAACTTTGGGGTTGCAGTAGAAACACATGCAGTAAACATCACCCCTATGTACACAGTGATACAATAACTTACTATTATTTGAACTTACCCAGAACAATCAGTTCAATGGACTGTGTTAGGTTACCAGCAATATTGGAGGCAACGCAAACATAAAGTCCACTGTCCGACACTCTAGTCTCCAGGATCTTCATAGACCCAGAGGGAAGCTGGGTGTGCCTTAGAGGAAAAAGAAAGACATCACAACATTACACAAACGGCAGTAAATTTCACTAAGCAATTCTTTTCTCACAGCTAAAAGTCTTCAAAACAAGCTCAAAAAAAACACTCGCACACTAATTGTTTCCACTCAGCATCTGTTTCAGTTATTACTGTAAACAGACACTGAGTAATTCTTACTAATCCACGATCAACCATAATTACAGCTGCTGTGAAGAGTACGATTATTCTGTCTCCTTAGAAAAACCACAAACTTTACCCTGGGGTTATGAACAGTTTACAAACCGAGACAGAGCACTACTATCCAGACAGCACAGGTTGTATTAATTTTTAAGAGAAAAATCCGGCTCTTGCTGTGTAGTTATAGCTTTGATGAAATGGCTCAAACTTTTTTTTTTTTTTTTTTTTTTTTTTTTTTTTTAAATAATTAGAATCTGAGAGGCTCTGTCTGACCATATAAGGCATTTTGGACAACATATCATTGATGGGAAACTTCTGTCTTGTGTGTGTTTCAGCTGGATGTGGTGTACCTGGGAGAATAAGGAGAGATGAGCTGCCGCTCTTTGGCCCAGCTGATGGTGGGAGGTGGGACACTGTGAACGTCACATGGCAGAACAGCATCCAAACCCTCAATCACTGACATCTTCACTGGCTTCACCGAGCCCCCAACACCACCAGCACTGGACCTAGGTCGCACTGTTTAGACAAACACAAGGACTCAATAAACTGGATACACACCTAATGAAGCTATGAGGCAGCGAAGACAAAGACACAGAGGTGGAATTGAGCTGAAAGGAAAACACTTTATGATACAATATTGAAAATGGTAGAGATCAGAAAGTAATGGAAAGAAATGACATGTGCTGCTCACAGTCAGATGTGTTAAGTTAACAAAGTATAAAATACATCCAAAAAACAACATCTGACATTTGCACATAGCTTTGAGTAGTGACATCATCTCTGGCAGAGGCATTGTGGCGTGGAAGTGAGTACTGCTTCTAGACGAAGGAGGCACCGGTAATAATACTGTCAGTATTAAAATTCACTTTGTGGTAGCTTGTCGACATGCTACATTTTCTCCTCTAGAAATCTCTCACTGGTAATGCGGTTTACCGTAGACAGTAAGCTGGACCTTCCTGGAGGCATGACCAGCAGCATTACTGGCTGTGCAGACAAACTCTCCGGTCTCATTTCCAGAAGGGGAAGAGATGATGAGGCTGCCATCAGAATCCAGGGAGAAGGCTGGACCACCCAAGTCCAGAAGCTCCCCGCCCTAGAAAACAAATGAGAGCAGTAAGAAGGGCGGAGGCCCGAATTAATGTCAATAATTCAGCCTTATTAACACTTGTTTTGATCTCCAACAAACAGATGTGCAGTTTGCTCTAAAAATAAAAACAAAAGAAAACTATAATTTCAGTTTATTAATCCTGCAGTTAGATGAAAAGTTTTGAACGCAACATTATATTAGTTGTGAAATGAAATGAATTCAACAACAACAACAACAACAACAACAACAACAACAACAACAACAACAAAACACATATGATTTATTTTGTCAGTACAATGACTTATCCAGGGACTTAATACTCTGATCTGCTAACCTGAAATCAACATGATGGATGGATTAAAAAAACAGTGAAAGAATCAAAAGGAATCATATTTTCACAGCTGGTGAAAAACTTAGCAGAGTCTAGTTTTATGTATCTCTGTAGAACAGTTCACTTAACCAGCATGAATTTTTACAACTCCAAGAAACCATTGTCAACGATGGAAAAAAAGCAAAGGAGTTTCTACATGCACACGCTGTTTTACAGCTCAGTAGTACTAATACTTTGCAGTGTGCATTTTAAAATATTTGATAGTCCTATCTATGGAATGATTCCAACATCAGACACACCTGCCATCTCACAGGCACACACTCATCTTCTTTTTAAATGTTAATGTGATACTTATCACAGCTCGTTAATGTGCACAGCATATAATGACAATAGAAATCATTCAGATGTTCAAAAAATGGAATTAAAGTCAAAAGGGAGATCACAAGTACTGACTTGACTCACTTTTTTTTTTTTCAAATTATCTGAATTAGATTTATTAACTGAGAAAAATCTAAATAGATGTTGCAGCCTAAAACATGTTCCCACAACTTAATGGCAGAACTGACCTTTGACACAACACACCAAACGAATTAATTTTCACGTAGTTACTAAAAATGTATGCACAGCTGATCTCTCTCAAGCAGAGCTCCAAACTGCAACTGCACAGTGATACTGAATAAGTAAAAACAGTGTTCCAATTCCAAATGAGCTGAGGAAATTTAGTTACATATATTTCGGGAGATACCAGAGCAGAACAATAAAGAAACTGGATATATGCATCACTGATTTTAATAAAGGATTTTGTGGAATCTCATTAGTGAAACGTCATCAAAAGTGATGAAACATTAGCAGCCTTTAACATAATTCCACCTTAAATTATGTGGTAAACTTGACTGGCTTGATTTCTTGCCATCTATACTTTATAATTTCTTAGTGCATGCATAGAAATTGTGCATATGTAATTGAAATGATAAAAGAAGTCTTTTCACTGGTCTTTGCACTTCTGGAGCTTCTGATCATACAGACCTTTGTCCAGGTAATTTGTGGAATTGGGACTCCACTGGCACGACAGGGCAAAGAAATTGTTGTTCCTTCAATTGTGCTGAATACTTGAGGACCATATTGAATGGTAGGAATCACTGCAACCACAAGGACAAAGCACCAATCATTTTACTGTTCTACACGGTATATACCTTCATTAAGCATTAACGCAATCAGTGATATTGCTTGTTTTTTTCTTTGTGCATCTAAGAAGGAATGGTGCTACATTTTTAAGGAACATGCATTTGTGGGATTAACAGAGGTATACATGTTAGTGGATTGCGCCCACTGAAACTTTGTCAAACATTGTGTGGCATTGCTAAAAATGGTGGCAAACCTGCTGAACTTTGTTTGTTGGATTAGATGGTTGGCATAGAAAGAAACAATACATATTTACAATTTGACAAATTATTGCTTTGAATTTGAAAGAGCCATACAGCAGCCTGACACCTCCTTCTCATGGTGGGCACCAGTGATGGGAGTGTTAAAATAACAGGCGTTACTATTTTAAACAACAAGGAACCTAACTAAGTACTTTTCCCAGCGTTACAATTCCGTTACTAATGCTGAAAAGAATATGAGGTGCAGTTCCGTTACTATATTTCACCACTTTCAGCTTGATTTTTCCTCCATCAGAGTCCAGCAGACCGTAAAGTTAGTACAGACAGAGGGAACTGCATTGGTGCAAAGTGTATTGCATGACATAACAGAGATACAGCTGTCACAGAAAGCCCTGATTATTCAAAGGCAGCTTTAAAATGGAAACACAGACATTTATTGACATACATCTATTGTGTTTAATTGTTCTTTTACAAATGTACAAATTGAATCGTGTGTCATGTTATACATTTTAAAATGTCATAATAATTTAAAGGAAAGTGTATAATGAAAAGTAATGATAATATTTACATTAAATGTTTAATAATTAAGTTCAATGATGATTCACTTTTTTGTGTTTTCTGAAAAAGACAATGTTGCTTTAAAACCGATACATTGTTGCCAAACTCCCCAACTCCCCAGTTAGGCAATTCTTAATGACATCATCATCTAATTTGTATAGCCGCACATTTGCATATATAGGTCAAATTATAGGATGATGTCATTTAAAATCGATACATTGTTGCCAACTAAGGAACCATATTGGTGTAAAGTGTGTCACATGACATGACAGATACTCAAGTGCCCTGATCATTCAAAGGCAGCTTACTGTATAAATGGAAATGGAGACATCTATTGTTGCTGCCAACAGGTCCCCCTTTGAAAATGAGACCCTGGGTCTCAATAGGGGCCCACCTGAATAAATAAAGATAAAAAAAATATACACATCCATTGTGTTTTATTATTCTTTTACAAATGTAGAAATGCTATCTTCAGCTACAAATCGCACTTGATTGGTGTCTTGTCTCATATTATCACACAACATTTGAATGTTTTAGATTATGTGGTGTTTCCTGTTTGTAATATATTCTGTCAAGTAGCCATCTATTTCATTAATCTTACGTTCAGTTTTATAATGAATAATTGAACATGCGTCTTAAAGTTCCATGAAGAGGGAATCTAAATTCTTTGACATATTTAAACACTTTTTTAAAGTAATGCAATTGTTACATTTCCTAGTAATTACTTACTTTTAAAATATTATAACTCAGTTAACATCTCGGTTAGGATGAATAAATAGTAACTACAACTAATTTCTTTTTAAAAGTAACTTGCCCAATACTGTTGGGCACTGATCCGGTCACACACTGCTGTGGGATAGCATCCTATTACTCAACCAGCATTTATTTAAAGTTAACCAGCGTGGTTTTCTTGAAAACTCTGATACAAACAACATGCCTAGGCTGGTCCCACAACACAAGTCGGAGTCACTGTCAGGTAGTTCTAACTTTGCTACTTCCAAATTCTGGAGGAAGTCTTTGTCATACCCTATGGAATTGATCAGGTCTATGAGGACAGAGTTTGGCTCCAGACTCTAGAGATATATGAATCTCACTGGCTGCAAAATTTGTCCTTGTTATATCTGCATTGAGAAGTGCCAAACAGATATCTGATTTTCACTCTGGGGGCCCCAGAAAACCCTTAAAACAGTTACTGGCAACAATACAGAAAAACTAGAAAGCATTGGCATAGAAGGTTTTGAATGCTTTTTTTTAAAAATCTCAACTACTCACATACTCTGTTTTTCATCCCACAAATGCGTATCCCTGACAAATATATAGCATTATTTTAAATGGAAAGTAGACTTTCCATATCATTTAAAATGCATTAGCAAGACACGCTGTTCCAACAAAAATATAACCAATCAATACAAATTTCCTTATTTACGTCTCGTTTATATGTTGCCTTCAGTAATCAGTATCTGTTTTGTTTGAGTTTTGTTACAAGCCACAATGTCTGCAGAAAAGATCAGTGCTGGGAGGTTTGTAGCATTGTACATAATACTGAGGCAGGCACTTTAATACCTCCACCCGGTGTAGAACTTAAAGGAAATATAACCACAGACTGTGGTTTTCACTGACCTGCATAATGTAAATATACTTTGTACATGTACATATCAAAACAGATTACCTAATCTCAGAAGCTTAACCAGCCAGTGCTTTTATGCGAACCCTGCAAATGCTACTGATTGAGGCTGATGGGAAACATCTGACTTTAGTTTGAATGAAGGGCACGTTTCTTCTTCTTGACATGTAATCCTTCAGTGGCTGCTGATTTCAAATCAAACATAATTTGAATCATAAATTTGGCAAACATAACATAAAAGGAGTTGGAAAAAGAATGATGGAGATTTCTTCTCAAAAATCTTTGCAAAGACATCATGGAAAAAAGCAAATATGGCAAGGTTGATAAAACTTGAAGCATTGTAACACCAGTAGTTACAAGGTGAGATCTGGAGTTTGCAAAAGTGCATTACTTGAATTACTGAAAACATTTGTCAAGAGAATGTGTTTTGGATTCAATGTGTGCATGGTAGCATGTTTGAGTGCATTACCAAAAACGTCGACAGTGGTTGTGTGGTTCGTGGCTCCAACTGCATTTTCAGCCAAGCAGGTGTAGTCACCCGCATCGTCCAGGCGAACTCTTTCAATATGCAGACTACCATCCTTCCTCACGGTCACATACTGGTCTGAGGTCACCTGAATGGATATGTGTGGGAAGTACGTGTCAATGCAATAGCATTCATATAAAGCAAAGGGAGAAAACAGCAGTATTAAAGCATATCAAAAGTATGAGCATGTCTCTTTGTTCTTACGAGGCCATAGTTGTGTAGCCATTGCCTCTCAGGTAGTGGATTTCCAGCCAGCAGTACACAGGGAAGAGTCAGCTGCTGGTCCTCAATTACACTGAGCAATGCTGGACTCATTGCAATGATGGGTGAAACTGAAGATATCAGAAGAAAATGTTTTAAAAACCATGCAGACAGACAACCCTCTGCAGTGAGATGGTCCTCTTAAAATAACTTAAACTTGCCTGTCGGAAATTACAAAATCAAAACGTAACAATTTTAATAAATGTAATTGATCTATAGTTCAGAGGAAATGGAAACATTTGCATAATATCTTATGATGGAAAAATCACACTTGGTTTCTATTAACAGATTATAGTGAATTATACGGCATGAAGCAGGCACTTCAGACATCTGCTAACCCAGTACACCTGATTATTTGCCACATATGTATATCCAGGCAACGTTCATACGCGACTATTCACAAAAGCTTAATGATGTCTAACATTGTCCATCATCACAGCTGATTGGGTGATTTGGCATTTTAAGAAAACAATGATAAAATCATCTGTAACAGTATCAAAACGTATCTAATCATCAATCAGTAATAGATACCTCAGTCAACAATCTTTATTTATAGAGCACCTTTAATATTGATAAAAAAAAACACACACACAAAGTGCACAAGCCTACAAGCATGCACGCACATATGCATGTATACACACGCGCACACACACACACACACACACACACACACACACACACACGCACACACACACACACACACACACACACACACAGTGGAAACACAAACTTCCTTATGCTGGGCTCCCTATCTCCCTATATTGTCCAAAAGAAACTCATTTGCATGCGTTTCTGCACAGGGTCTGCATATTTTCACAGGGAACACAGCCAGCAGGGAAATGGGGTAGTAGGGCACTAATATATGTCATCTGGGTGGGTCTGTGCTTCCTGACCTTTGGCCCACATATAAGAGCTCTATGTGTTTCGACCGCAAAGAAACCAGGAAGCAGACATTGGGGTTAACAAGGCACTTGTGTTTAAATACACACACTGAAATTTGTTAACGAACAACCATTGATATTTGAAAAGCAAAACTGAGACATACCTATGCATCTATACATGGATGATGCAACAGCACACACGTTTAAAATGCATTTTTAAGTGAAAGGTATTAAGGGTATATTATCTTAATACTTTATCACCCCAAAATCACCTCAGCTTTGCTTCATACACTGTAATACATGCATACATTTATCTATTTTGACAGAGAAGGAATTAAGATGACAAGTTAATTCATTACAACAAATCAAGCTTTTTACAAACCTCAATTTAAAAGCAAAGAACAATGCTTTTGATCAAAGTTCTTCAAATGAGGGGAGATAGTCATAACTCTACCATTTCATTTAGCATGAAAAAGTGAAAAGTGACATCCAAAAACAGTGATCATGCATGACCAGTTAATTTTGCAGTTAAGTTTAGGTAATTTTGAATGAAGTGGAAGCCACAATGTTTTGCCTTTGTAGAAAGCAGTGATATATTTCATATGGACATCTTACCCAGCCCAGTAACAGTGATGTTAACCCGGGTTTCGATCCGGCCAAAGTGGTTCTGTGCCTCGCAAATATACAGCCCCTCATCCTGCACCCACAGATCTGACAAAAAGAGGGACATCTCAGTGTAAACAGTGTGTATTTGTGTTTCATTTAAATGCACATATATGTCTACGAAACGTACTAATGATACGCAGATCTCCGTTGCTCTGTGAGATGCTGCCGTGTTCGCGAGGAAGGCTGAAAAGTGGAGAGCCGTCCTCTCTCCGCCAGCTGACCTTCGGTTCAGGGTGACCTTGAGCCCGACATGGTAGGGTCACATTGAGGCCAATGTCCATCGCCACATCCGATGGCTCTGCAGTGAACTTGGGTGCAGCTGTTGCAGTAAAGTGTGATGTCAGAAAAAACAAAAGGTTCATGACATTTTCAACCATCTGTGATTAATTTGGCTGTAAGTTGTTCTCTATTCATTCAACAAATGTCAAATACCGTAAATGTAAAAATATTCAGACCAGACTTATAGACTAGTGGAAATGCTTTTGTTTTGTTGTTGCCTATAGTATGTGGAACCACATGCAAAAGTGTTAATTTGTATTTTTACCCATCGCTATGTAGAATGTTGAATAACATTCTGTAACTCCGTACAACTTTGTTTCAGTATCAGCCATACACAGTTTAATACTGCAAGGACATCCTTTCATAGCAATGGCTTTCTTCACTAAGAACACAAAAATAGTTGCTGTATCATTAAACAAAGCTACCCTCTAAAATGAGTCTGTATCCTGTGAAACAGTTCATCCAAGTATTTCTGCTTTCCCGTCATTCCTCTTTTGGCTTCCATCTTTTTTTTGCCATAAAAATATATTGCACTCTGTTCATCTCAATAAAGTATGTGTGAAGAGACAACCTCCTCTTCTGGGACTATGAGCTTCTATCAGCTGGACATCTGGACCATGAATAAAGTTTCCCAGCGATGCACGAGTTCACAGAGCGGATAGAGGCACTCAGGTTCTCAATCAGAAAGGTGAAATTCAAAAGAAGTTCTAAATTCGTTTAGTTACTTTGAGTTTCTGTGTACTTTGTCAGAGAGGACTTCGTCACGGGTACACACTGTTTAGTATCATTGGCCTTTGATACTGCAAGTATGGAAAAATATAAAAATGGAACAAATTCTGACTCAAACATTTCATGGTTCAAGCAGATAACAACAAGGACAAATGTCAGGAGACATTGAACACCTGCAGGAATCCTGAAAAAACAATAAAGAAAACACGTTTTACGAAGTCAGCTTAGCTTGGTGGCACTCTTACCTCCAACATCAAGGAGAACTTTTCCTGATGCTTTGCCTGCAGCATTGATGGCCACACAAGAGTACTCCCCTGAATCAATGCTCTGGATCTCTTTGATGGTCAGTGTTCCTCCAAAAGTGTCGACCTCCAAGAGCGATGTTGAGTGCAGCTGGATATCACCTTGTAATGACAGCAAGCAAAACAACGGAGTCGAGACAGTTTGTTCTCACAGGTACCCCTTAAAAATCTGGGCTATAAATCCGCTTAAACCCGCGAATAATCGGCTCCTCATGGCAGTGAGAAAGGGTTTAATCGGGATTCGACCCGGGTCAATCAACCCTGCAAGTGATCCGGGTTTTAATGGGTTCGCCTCAAATCGGCTTGTGTGAAAGACAGACGCGGTTTGACGCGGTAATTTACGTGATGATGTTGATTTTGCTTGCCTATGTTAGCACACTTGTTGTTTTTGGACACAGCATGAGATATCCTTCATCAAGATGACCCAGCATTGGCAAGATGGTGAGATCAGAGAGCTTCTCTTAATCCGTGGAGAAAAGGAGACTCAACGACTCCTCTCCATTGTTTACCTCACCATGCTCTGTCGCGCTGATGATGTCATCAACGTGGGACATCATCATCAGCGTGGGAAAACGCAACCACATAACACCACTCGCCTGCAGACGACTAGACCCGGGTCTGCAGGCAGTGGGAAAGGAGCCAACTGCCAAATGTTAGCAGGTCAAACAGGGGTCGGGGTGGGAAAGGGGTAAAAGTATCAGCTGGAAACAGCTCCAGCCCTCGGATTTTTGGTAAAATGAGTATACAGGATAGATCAATGAATATTACCTTTGTACCACCTGATCTCAGGCTGCGGGACTCCAGATGCTGAACAGGCCAACACAGTCGACCCTCCGATGCCAATGAGGATCTCACTGACTGCCACTGTCACCACAGGAGATTCTAGAAAAGGACATCCACAATGAATTCACAACAAAGAGTCAACGAGTGGATACCGTTGATAGTGTATCAGATAAACTATATATATGAACAGCTGTCATATTCAGTCTACTTGCTGGTGTGTGGTTGTTTGTGCGGCATTCACCAATGTAAGAAAGGGTGGAAGTCATCGAGTCTGTCCCAGCCTCATTGCTGGCCAGACATCCATACACTCCTTCGTCCGTTCTCTCCATCTTTTTTATAAAAAGGGTGCCATCAGAGGCCATCCTATGTCTGAACACAGAGAGACACAGTTGAGGATTTTCTTTGTAATTTCCACATGAACTAAAGATCAGAACATTTTGTGGGCAAAACAAGATATTGAAGAGAGGAAATTTACACGATAAATATCACTCTTCCATGTCACAGTTGTAGCAGTAAACCCAGAGTATGCCGGTCCATTTGCAAATATGGTCAAATGCCAAGAGCTCCGTGGCCTCTGGGAGAGCCATAAAATAAGGATAAAATTCACCTTCAATATGAATATATTAAAACTAGTTGATATGTACTACTAAAATGGAAAATCTCACATTGATTCAAATGTAACTCAATGCCCAATTAGTATAACTGCTAATGATAATAAAAAGTAAATAAATACAGTAATTCACTTTGCAGTGCGGTTAATCATAACGTATTTCAGTTTGGATTTTTTTTTTTTTGGTATTTATTTTTAATTTTTTAAGCATCTAAATTAGGTCACACGTTTTCTTTTAAATTAAAGAGGAAAACAAGGCAATTCAATTTCACCTGTAAGCATAATGTAAATTACCATTGGAAACGGGGGGCACCATATAAAATCTTGCCTAAGGTGTTACATTGGGCAGGGCTGGGTCTGAGTAAAACTTACATCGATAAATGTGACTAAAATGGAAGAAATTCACCTGCTGGATGCCGTCATGAACATGGCGTTGTGAGTCCAGACCAGACGAGGTGGAGGGTAGCCGCTGGCTGAGCACCGAATCCTGACGCTATCTCCTGTTGTGAAAGTCTGGTTCTGTGGCTCAACGGACACACTGGGCACCTCTGAAAGGAAAATAAAATCAAAGAGCTGATTTTCTCAGTCAACAACTCAAGCAATACAGCAGCATGCAGGTTTTAATGAAATTAACTTAAATTTAGAAAAACCTGTCGTACGCACATTCTAATGTTCATTTTCCATATTGTCAGAAAGGCTCACTCAGAATTAATTCAGATTTAACAAGAGTTTAGTGAATAAGAAACTATCAGACAGGTAATTTCCACAATCACAATCAGCTCAGAATGGATGGACAGAGACGGCAGCTCTGCAACAGTTTACTTCAGTACAAGAGATGAAGGCGTAACACAGTCACGAACTTGTTAGTGCAAAATGTCATAGTTCATTACAGTAAAACGTTCAAATGTGCAAAAAACTTTTACAGCAACTAATAATGTTTCACAGCATATGTTTTACTCTCATTTCCTCTTTACTGGTGAAACAGTGAGGAATATTAAAACCAGGTCCAAAGAGCTCCTGCATCATGAGAGAGTTTTAAATTGATTCATGATGTGTAAGTCATCTCTTTTAAGGGTGTGTTTTCTCTGTTCTATTCCCAGCTCTAGAATCTTTTCCAGCATCTGTTGTGATCTTTCCAAACTGTATGAAAAATCAATGTGAGTGTCTTCTATGAACAAAGACACTTCCAATTTTCTGGGGAAATAGTACACGTTTAAGATGCCAGTCGAGTTACGGAGCAGCCAGAGTAGATATGTCCTATATCAAGTATTGTATGAGAGAGCATCCCAGTGTGATTGAGCTATAGCAGACGCAAGTTTAAAGGTTGAGACAACAGATAAGTACGGTAGGTGTGAAGGAATGTGTGGAGTTTGACAGAGGTCACACTTTGACAGATATTTTGACACATTCACCAGATGCTGACAGAGAAATTACAGGTAATACTTGTGATGTATGACAACCTTGACTTAAAAACAACATGAAATGCTTTAGCTATCTATCACAGTGATCTTAACCTCCGTGGAACTTAGAGCGACAGTGCATATTGTACAACACTGTGAGAAGCATGAGCACCAGACGGACTCCTTGCCCTGCACTCTGTGTTTATAGCTTTACTGGGTCTTTGCTCACGTGCCACGACTTCTCGTAAGGTCATTGTGCCTTTTCAGAAGTGGTGACACCTCCAAGTTCAGAACAGAGGAGGTACCTGAGCGGGTGGCTGCATTCTTCGACCCTGACTAAAACAGTCGCTTCAGTGCATCATTAAGAAACATGTCCTTAGCGCCCCCTTCGTCACCTGCCTTTTTCTTCTTTCTTTATTCCTCCTTCTCTCCCCCTCATCCCAATTCGTCTGCTTATCTCAACGAGTTTCTCTCTTCTCGCTAACTTTACCTTTCACACACCCTCTCTCTTCACTTCCAAAGCCACAATCTAGTTCGCCTCCTACTTGTTCCCTCAATGCAGTAATAAAAACCTAAAAAAAAAAAAGAAGAAGAAAACCCTCAATGAGTAATCTAATTGTCTTTATCCCTGAGTATCTGATTGCCCTCTCAATGAAAATAAATCCAATACATCTTCCATTCATCAGTCATCTTCTGAACCAATTCATCCAGATAATCCCAGTTGACTATGGGTGAAGGCACGGCCCGCCCTGGACAGGCTACACACACTAACACATCACAGCACAAACACGCACTTACTCCACCAAGAGGCAATTTAGAGTGACTAGTTAACCTCAAGCATATGTTTCTGGACTATGGGCTAAAGCTCAATCACCCAGAGAAAACCCACACACAAATAGGGAATACATGTAAACTCTATACGAGACTCGAAACAAGATAATCTTAGAGAGTTGTGTGGGCAAACACTATTCTATTCTATTTTACACACACGCTGCTGTGGAAGGACAACACACATCAGTGTTTTTAATAATAAGACACTTTTTAATTAGCCTAGTGTGTGGACCTGTGCTCAGGCACAATGCCTTGTGACCAAGATGTCAGAAGAGTTGAGTACTTCAAAGCAAGACTAATCACTAGGAAGGGACCAACCAGAGGGCAATTAGGAAACCCCGAGGGCTCGCCAACAGCTGTTTCTGACAGAAATGCACATAAGCCCCAAAAAAGATGGGTGAAATACTTGCAAAAGATTATCCATAACTCAGAAATTTTTGAATGAGACATACACATGAGCGAGAAAAAAAGGAATGAAAACAATTCAGTTGAAAACAGCAAAACTTTTAAGTTCCACTCTGCAACTTATCATTCAGTGAGACGAGTCAAATGACAGAGATCCTCGTCTGCAACACTGTACTTATCTCTTCAACTCTGTCTGTCACTGACGTTTACTTCCAGGAGACAACAGTCCACTCCAAGATCACAAAGAGCTTTTCAATAATCTAAATTTAGGTCATGAAGAAAACACAGCAAACTTATCAAAAAACTGCTTGTTGCAACAAAATCACAACCAAGAAAAAAAAAAACCCTAAAAAGTGACATTTAAGCAAACAAATGGATTTTAAATAAACCTTGGGACTAGTATCGAAATAGTTAATACAAGATGTTTATTAGGGACAGATTGGATTATGTGAAAATGAGGTTCTTTGTACCTCCTGAATTTTTCTCATTTCATTCTGGATGAGATCATCTGCTAATAGCTGATTTTAGCAGCTGCAATACATCGCTATTTCCTGGCTGGGTGCTGGGTGATTTTCTACGTAGCTGGCCAGATGATAGCGTGTGAAAATCTTTCATCCGCTCAACAAAGTGTTCCTGAGTCAGTGTCGGGGAAATGTTCAGGACAAAGGGATATGAACTGTCCAGAGGTGAAAAACTCTCCTTTTGTGCTTTCAAGCGTCAAATATAAATAATTCCCACAGTTCACGTACAGCTTTAGGTTGAATTATAGGGAAAAGGGAAGTGAAGAGGGCAAAGGCTACTGAAAGACAACGGCATATTTGCTGATGAGTTTGTGTTCCTAAAAGGTCTTACTTCCCTCATGTGTAAATTACATAGAAGAAAAACGTATGCATGCCAAAAACAAAGGTTCACACACAAATACAACCGCATACAAGGCTTAATGTTACATGTCTTTTGTATGTAAGCAGTGAAGTGTAGTAGTGTGTCACTGTGTCACTGCACAACAAAAATGCCATGGTGCATGGTGATTTTTCTCCTTCTGAAAGTCGCCCAGCTTGTTACTAAATTCACAACGCATGCAGGAGAGCTTATGCTGGAGATGTACACATGTACAAATATGTGAATACACTACCCACCTTGCACAGTAAGATAGATCCGCTCTGTCGCTGCTCCTCCTTCATTTATAGCAACGCATTCATACCATCCTGAATGGTCGGGCGTTACAGTGGACACCTGCAGTGAAAGGTTGGCCAGGACATGTGTTCCTGGGTCCAGGCGGGCGTCATGACCTCCTCTCAGCCAAGTGAGGTTGAAAGTGACGGTGCTAACCACATGGCATGTGAGTACAGCGCTCGCACCGGGAGAAACCGTCATGTTACCCTCGACTGTGACAGCAGGAGGAGGCTCTGCCGGGGGAAAGCAAAATCATCTTTGTAGGCAAATATCTTAAAAACATAAAGGAACAGAATTTCACTTTTACACAATGACATACTATATTTAAAGAGACCTGAATTTAAAACTGGAAATCACAGTGGTTGGAGTTGTTGTATCAGAGCAAGTGGATTCCTATAAAAATGCATATTTCTGTGTGGAGACTGCATGTTTGGCAACATGGATATCAAACAGTTTACCCCCTTAAAAGGCTCCACAGTAAAAACAGCACGGTTTAAGAAAGATGAACAGGAGTTCAAATGAGAAAAATAAAACAGTAAATCTATTTTTACTATATAATTATTACAGGGTGTTGCATTACGGATGAAGATGACCATGAGGCATTGTTGTGAAACATCCAGTCAACATTTACAATAAGTCTTTTACAGAATTAATATGAATCAAAATGCAGGTACTGGTGTTAGAGGTCACTCTTCTTGTAATCAGATCTAAAATTTCTTTTTTGTTTAAACTCCATATATTTAACTGTATCTTCTGCATAAAAAATGTCTATCACTCATCAGTAGGGGTGTCCTCAGATATTTGACGATTCGATGATTCGCTCAAAGGGGCCTGATTCGACTGCCAATCATACAGTTGAAGAATTGCAAAATGTGGTTATTAAATGAGGACCATTCCATTATAGCTGTATGGGGGTGCGGAATGACTGATTTTACATAGAGTTGGGGGTTTTTTTCCAAATAAACATGATATAAATCCTATTTGATATACATGTTAGCCTATCAAATATACAGTGGAAAAATTTACTTAACTTGTACTTTTATTGAATATTCTATCTATTTAGTGTTTGTGAATGAACCACCATGGTGAGTGGCACAAACCGATTTTGCACCATCACAGAGCAGCATCTCGGTGGTGATTTGGCTTAACTTTAAAAGGCTCACAATGTTGGGAAAAAAACTTCAGAACAAGTCAAAGATGATCCAAAAAAAGTCAAATGCAAATTGTGTCAGCAGCTCCTTTCTTATCATTCCACAACAACTATATGGCTTTACACCCTAAACGGGTAATTGGGTGTATGAAAGATGTTTATGTTGCTCAATTCTCAATTTTAATGCTGATTTTTATTTGGTTTAATTGTAATATTTTAGGTTATTATATTATTATTATTTTTTATTTATCTAAAAGGCTTATTCTATTTAATTTAGTGTTTGTTTTTGCATGGATGTTGCGCTGTGAAACGAACCTGAAACAGTGCAATTAAGCCTATTTCATTTAATTTGAGCAGATAATGTCAGAAATTTTTAAGCCAAAAAATTTGAGCTTATCTGCAGAGATTATAGATATAAATAAATAACATGCTTTAGCCTGTTTGTTAGAAGAGGGTTTGGTTATGGTCATTTGAACTACTTCATTTGTTTGATGTTTAAAGTTACCGACACTTTGTTCCAGTCTGTGTTTCAGTTGTGTGTAGGAAAAAAAAAAAGTGTTGTTTTACCTGCCTGCACTGTTTTTTTTTTTAAATTACTGCAACATTCTGCTGTAGCCTATATTCAAATGATTTAAAAAAAAAAAAAAAAAAAAAAAAAAAAAGATGATAGATCCGACTCTCAGTTGAGGATCAGCAGGATCGGACGAATCAGATTCGACTATGTAAATTCTTAGTCGGGGACACCTCTACTCATCAGATCTCATTTCCCCCTCTGTTTACGTTCTCTCTGTTTTTTTCCCGCCTCTGTGTGTTAAAGACACTCTTCTCTTGACACTCAACTGTCAGTAATGTAAAGTCAAGCCAGAGCAAAGAGGGAAAAAGAGAGTATGTGGAATGGAAGGGAATGCAAGGGAGGATCCTGTGGATTTCAGTATGGCTGCTTGGGATTATGATGACATAAACTTGGCCACTAGCAAGATGATGTGAGTTAGCTCTCCAACTGTACCACTGTGAAAAGATGAACATCTAGAGCAACTCATTTCATCTTTAGAAATGCCAGGAGAGCGTCAGTGATCTCCTCGAAGCAGAACAGTTCAGATGTATGTTATCGTTCCAAGTGTCTGAGAAAATAAAAGCTTTGACTGACAGCAACAAGGGACTGATGCAATGCCGAGATCTCCAATGCAGAGGTCAAAGTTACAATTCAACATCTGATTGTCCTGGCTTTGTGGCTACTTGAAGCACTGATCTCGTGACATCCAAAAAATCACCATCCAAGGCATTTTTTTCACCCACACTTAGAGGTTTCTGTGTCTGGCTGTATGTGGTCAAGCATTTATTAGCCAGTGTCACCCGATTCATTTCTTTATGTACCAACAAAATTACGATTTATTCTTGGTCTAATATCTACAGTCATTCATTTACCAATCAGGATCATGCACAAAAACCATACCATGGCCTCTTTGGCATGAGACATGTGGTAAACTGGGTCAAATGTTCCATACGCATTAATTTCACCATTGTGCAGGGACTCTGCATTAAGTCAACAGCAAGAGATGTCAAATGCTATAGAATTTAACCTGCATCAGTTGCAACTCTGATTCCAACCATATGATATTAAGTTCACTGTGTGCGTGTGCGTGTGCGTGTGCGCGTGTGTGTGTGTGTGTGTGTGTGTGTGTGTGTGTGTGTGTGTGTGTGTGTGTGTGTGTGTGTGTGTGTGTGTGGGTGTGTGCTTAAAACTTTTCAGCATGACATAAACTTCATTGTGCTGCACCATTTCACTCACGGTATGTTGAGTCTTAATAAGCAAGCCTCCGTTAAGTGGTATTTTCTAAGCATGATACAGGACATTAAATACAATGACACTTTTAACGGTTCACTCCCCTGCAAGTAGATCCATCTCACATAAATTACTCGTGTTGACAGCCTAATGCTTACCAGCCCTTAAGCATTCCTGTCTAACAAGCCTGGCACATTTCATGTACGGGAATGGAGGGCAGCTCACCATAAAAGAATCATTGATAGGAACAGTCCTGGAGTCCACTGATTAAAATCAATACTGCTCTCCATGCATGGATGATTACTTCATTATACTGTTTTACTGACAAGTGACTGACATCTGACATTTTTACTGAAATTATAATGCTGATACGATTTAATTAAATTGATCATAACAGAAGATAAGCTTTTATATGACTTTGCAATCTTTCCCAAATATTAGGAGAGGAGCTTAGCAATTAAAATATATAAGACAATTAATAAAATACACTTAAAACATTTATCACACTTTGCTTACCTGATACATCTAGGAAGGTGCGAGCTCGTCCTGTACCAGCACTGCTGATAGCAATACATTCATAGTAGCCTTCATCCTTCAGGGTTACCTGAGCTATTTCCCATGATGCACTGTCAGAATCACTATATTTAAAGAGAGAGAGGGAAAGAGGAAGACAGAGAGATATTGAGGATTCATTAAATGAATAAAAGGATCACAATTTTGAATACTTACGCTATCTCAACTGAATTCACTCTTAGCTCATTCTTTGGTGTAAACTCCAATTCATCAGATAAACACACAATGCAACACTCCTCTAGCATATTGAGAGCTCGACGTTAAATATGTTTTACTTCACATTTTGAGTCATTCATTGTCATTATCTCTCAAGATCTGTAAGCAGACTGGTTTGAAAAATGAAGCTATGAATTGATTTGGTCCTTCAACATGGAATGAGCAGCTTACTGAAAAGTGAAAAAGTGCCTGCATTGGAGCACTCACTCCCCACAGTCTTGCCCACCTGAAGAGCTGGTCCACCCCAAGTTGTCCTTCATCATTGTTGAAGCGCAGAGTGAAAGGGATCAAGCTCTCTACCTGGCATGTGACAGCCCCCCTCTGTAGATAGTAACCATGAGTCGTGGCTGGCATCAGCACTTTAGGAGACTCTGGCAGGTAACATTACCAAGCAAAGAAAAAGAAAACTCGTTAGCAAATTAAATATGAGTGTTGCATGTCTTCATCAGTCGCAGCTTCCACCACTCACTGGGTATGATACTGGAGAAGGAAACACTGGAGACCCTCTGGAACAAGAAGCCGTCGCGGTCGTATCCTGTCACCCGCAGAAAGAAGGCCTCGTTGGGAGGAATGAACTCTGTGATGTTCCAGAGGTTGTACGGCTGGCGTTCAGGGTAGTACCTGATCGGCAAAGTTTTCATCACTTCGCCCGTGATGGAGAGGAGCTCCAGCCTGTCTGGCCGAGCGGGAGGGGAAAGTCCCGTGGTGTTCAGAAGGATGTGGGTGGGAACACCTGAAGAGACATCATCAAAATTACTTTACTGATGCCAGATGGATTTAAATAGGTGTGATTTCCTTTACAACAGGTCCTGAAGTTGAAACTCACAGACCTTGAACTGGTCGACTCATGGTCTTTTTGAAGTCCATGGTGGGTTTCCTGGAAAACCCAGCTCGGAAGTCGATGGTGCTGAGGCCGGAGATTCGGACCGAATGTCTTCCTTCACTGGAGGTCTGCATAAAGACATGATTAAATTGAATATAAATAAATTGCCCTGATTGGCCTGGTAATGTCACTCTGTGGTGCCATTCATCATTGTCTTCTGAACAACAGGAACAAAAAACCAAAGTAAATGTTTTACAAAATTTTGCTGTCACAAGCTTTATTAGTGTTATAATAAATATTTCATGCGCCCACATTGACTTAAGCTTAAATACGCCATTTTCCCCCCGATTTTTTAAACAGGGAAAACTTAACATTAAAACCCACACACTCAAGTGTGACTGTTGCTAGGAAGATGTTGGTTAAAAAAAAAAAAAAAAAAGAAGAAAGAAATACAAACACTAATTTAAGTTATCTATTAAAGTGATGAATGAATAATCTGTGAGTGATTTCTTGACAGAACTTTTGTTCATCTTCCGTGCAACCCTCTACCTTGAATTATTGCAGACATGTGGATGATAATAAAAAATAAGAAAAAACATTTCAGTGTCTGTATTTAAGCTTCAAAAAATTAGCAACTCCTCAAGATAAATCAGACACCATTTAATAATATGTGGGATAAAACAGCCCCAACCAATGAACAAGATTTTATCGAATAAAGTTGATGGAATAGAATAAAATTATAATAGAACACTATGTGCAATGGTGACACAGAAAACAAAATAAAGATGGGCTGGTGCATTTGAGTCAACTCTGAGTGGCTTAAATGACAGACAAGACTTTGAGTTTGTTGTGTAACAATCTTTTGTATGCCAACAATCCCCACATGTACAGACATGCCGGTTTGAGTAAGTCACTGCTGGCTGTCGACCATCTTGCACCTGAGCTTATAAAACATTCAAAATTCAATGACGACCCATTTGGTCTGACACCC
The DNA here is from genome assembly GCF_902148845.1 of Salarias fasciatus. Taxonomy (NCBI): domain Eukaryota; kingdom Metazoa; phylum Chordata; class Actinopteri; order Blenniiformes; family Blenniidae; genus Salarias; species Salarias fasciatus. Next base: position 12,923,954 of record NC_043766.1, on the reverse strand, counting down.
ATACTTTTAATTAAACAAACATGCCCACCATAATCAGAGAGCAGATAATTGCTCATGGGGTCGTAACCGTGTCGGTCTTTTGAAGTTTTTCAAGAAATAAAGACAGCATAATTACAACGAAGTATATGTTGGTGAGAGGTGGAAACTCCTCACCTGAGGTAAAAACACCTCAGCGGTGTCACTGTCATTGACTCACAATGCAGAGTGAGGCACGCAAACCTAAACTGTCATTTGCAATTGCCTGAAATGAAAGACAGTGTGTGGAGTGTTTGCAGTAATTTACGATGACTATGTTCTGTCTGACATAAACCTAAATTCATTGTGGAGAAGAAACCAAGTGAGACCGCAGGGTGATGCAACCAAGGGGTCACCTGTTGCTGAAAGTCCAACGGCTCAAACAATGAGGTCGCATCAGGACAAAGGGGATTCAGAAAGACCTTTAATGTTAATGCCTGCCGTCATAAAATACAATGCACGGTGTGGCCACTAAATCCACCCTAACGGCTACTGTAGAATTACCCTGAGCCTATAGTTGGTTGTAAATGAGGCCATAATTAGGGGAGAGGTTCTTTAAAGGTCACGCTCTGAGCACAGACAAGAGACGTCCCTGTCATTAAAGCTACTCATTTCCCAATTTCAAACACACCCAAAGAGACCCACTTGGATGTACTATCAGGTCTGTATTCAGACTTGCATTGGCCTTCATTAGTGTTACTTTTCACCTCCTTTCTGTAGAGACACTGATTTCACTCCTTCAAATTGTTTCAACGAATGAATGGGTTGTGTTTTTAATTCATAGGTCAAAGTGCTGCGTGCTATGAGATGTCATTTGATGTTTCAGGTGAAACAGACACTTATTTATTTTTTGTTAAGCAGGAAAACAAGTAAATTCCAGATTTACTGAGAAATGGGAGAATGGAATTAAATCCTTGTTAGTTGAAAAAGCTGTTTTCTATTTATTTTGCAAAGTCCGATCTCTTGAGATTTTTTTTTTTCCCTTGAAGACTGTGAAACAGTGTTCTGTTTTATGCAACATATCATTTCAATTATTTCATGGAAGAGAGAAAGACAGAAAGCAGAGCTAGAAAACAATGCAGACACAAAGACAATGACGAGGAAAGGCGGACACCACTGCTCTTCTTTCAAGTTGTGTGGATGCTTTTCAACTTACAACAATCCTAAATGATTATCACGGGCTGTAAAATTCAGGATGAGGCTTAAAAGGACTCATTGCTGCTGAGGTCATGCAGCATAAAAGTGGTCTCACTAAATGACTCTCAGTAGAGCGCATATTTTAACACTAACACACTTCCTCTCAGCACTCAGTGAAGTATTACATTATCTCTTATTTCCGTACATGGATACTTACTGAGAGAACATAGGATTGCAATGCCCCAAAATGAATTTAACACAACATTAATGAGGAAAATCGAAGAAATTGTGGGTGATAATGGGGTGAACTTACACATCAACACAATATCCAATTAAAGGCAGATTAAAAAGGATCAAATTCCTTTTCACACACAATCTATGGCCAGGGCCTTACACTGGGATGTCAAGGATCATTAGTGTTGCAGAAACCCAGCATGGCAGAACAGCTAAATCCCCCTCAAGTATTTATCCACTTTTCTTTGGATGCCCTGGGAAATGTGGCTGTAGATGAGGAAGAGATAACATGGAAAGAGTAGTGTGTAGTGTAACTGAGGCTGGAGACTGCAGAATTCAAGAAAAAAAGAAGAAGAAGAAGAATGAAAGATGGTTTCAAAGTGAGAAGTAAGCTGTGCATATCTGAGCAAGACAATTACAACTGAATGTTTCAAGAAGCCTTAGAAAGGAGAGAAGACAGAGAAAGTAACTAAAATGGGATAAAGTACATAAATGAACTAAAAGTAAGAAGAAACAAAGGCCAACACACTGTTAAAATAAAAGTGAAGCATGTCAAGTTTCACTTATTTTGTGTCTGGTTAAAAGCTGCCATCGCTATATGGGAACTGTTTATGACATTTTGGCAGAGATCTGAGAAGAGCCACGCTATTTAAACTATTGTCATATGCAGGGTTGCAAATAATTAGCTATACCACTTTTGGCAGCACTTCAGTAAGATTAAAAACCAACAATTGCAGATGTTTTTGTGAGTATGCTACAATTGTCATAAACAAAAGAGCTTTACAGTCATTTTAATTGAGGCTTCATTTACAGTACTGTGAAAAGCACCTGTGTGATGATGCTGATACTTAACAAAACCCAGAAAAATGTTACTACTGGTCAAAACAGCTCAGAATGGACTAGGTTAAAAATACATCTCTGACTTTCTGTTATGTTATGTTGTATTATGAGCCTTCCAGGCCTTTCAGGTCATCCGGATGAAACCTGTTTTCATTCTCAGGGTCAGAACCAAACACGCAGAGTCTGCTTTTAGTTTTTATGGACCAGATATTTGGAATAAGCAGCTTCTTCCGTTCTTTCAAAACAGGGCTGAAGGCTTCTTTTCAGTGCTGAATCTCAGAAAAGCACATATATAATTCATATTGTACTATATTTTTTACTCTTGTACTTAAAATGCTTTTTGTTTCTTTCATTCATATGAGCTCTAATTGCTTTTATGCCACTTAGAATCGTACGTCTGCTAAAGTGTGCTCCACATATAAAATTACCTTGCTTTGTCTTGTTCCTATCAAAACATCTGAATTAAAAAAATGTGTTGCAATGGAAAAAGTACATAATAAAAACAAATCTCCCAGATGCTGCGTCTGATCAATAGCAAACCCGAGAAGAGCAGCCTACTTTAAGATGGAGGAGGAGAAGACAATTATTCTCCCAAAATATTAAGAATTCAAGCACATCATCCAGGCCAAGAGCAACATTTTGTTGAAGCAAAAAGCCAGGAAGAAATGCTGCCAGAAAATTAAAGACTCTGTTAATGCCTAACTTTGAGAGAATATTTAAGATTAATTTATTGGCCAATATAAAGCGTCAGCACTCTGATCACTCAATTTCACTTTATCATGGCGCAGACGTTTCAGGCAGAGCTTCCTCAGTGCCCTTTCTTTCAAAAAAATAAAAAATAAAATAAGAAGAAAAATAAGGTGAAATAAAAATCACAATGACAATTATATAGTTTTGCATTTTATATTTTCCACTGTAAATTACCGGATGCTAAAATACAACTCAAACCCAGACAGATAAAAATGTGTCTCACTAAGGACATAGAGACCTTGAAAGTTCCGTCAACAAATCACTCAGGTAAAAATGTTCTTTATTTCCCAACATCTGTCTCTGACTGTGTGGGCAGTCAAATGTGTGACCTTTGTTGCATTAAATTGACAGTGGGGTGCCAACAGTTTAAACTGCTGCAGGAGGGAAACAAAACAAAAGTGCAGCAGGTTGTGTTGACAGCAGTGGCCTTGAACATATCTCAAACACCAGGGCTGTCTTTAAAATTATCTCAAGAGCCCAAATGTATCTTTCTCCTGATGTTTTTTGCTTTTGCTGGACATTATACATTTAAATTGATAATATATGAAAGTGTCTTCACATACTTACATATTAGTGCTGTAACTCAGCAGAGGAGCTTTTCTCAAGGGCAGAGCTGCCTGCTGGGGTGTGAGCACTGACCTCATTCCAGGGTTATACTACTGAACTATCTGCAGTAAGTCTTTTTAAAAGACAGCTCGGCTCTGGGAATTGTTCGAAGCCTGTAATTTCGCACACGTTTCCAGCTGAAGAATGAACTGTTTACCTTGATAGACCACATCCCAGGCTGTGGGTCCTTGATGTTGACAACTTTGGCAGAGTTGGGAATGTGCAAAAGCTCAGTTAGCCCGTCACTCTTCTCCACAAGCTTTCCTAGAGGACAAACACAGACATTAACACGATGATTTACCTTTTTCAGCCAATTTAGCTGATACAAATTATTCGCTAACACTTCTTGCAGGATGGCTGAAGCTTGCATAGACAATAGCATTAACAACTCAAAAAAAGGAGCCAAAGGATGCAAGATGTGTTTTAGACATTAGCCAAGATATTGTAAGTGAAACAGCATGTGCTCAATATATGGATGCCAGATGTTGTTGGAATCTGTGTGATGATAGATAAAACAAAAGCTATGTCCACATTCTCACTTTTACCTCAAACCTTCTTCTGTACTGTACTTGTGTTGCTCTACTTGTGTTCATTTGAATCATCCTTCCGTGAAACTTCACTCAAAAGTCTATAAAGAGCTGTTTTTCACAGACTGATGCAGAAAACTAAGCCAAAGGAAACCTGAACACCAGTTTGTGATCTGTAAACTTCCTTTTAAATTGTTTCACAGTTGAGCTGGAAGTATCACCATGTCGGGGCTTTCAAACTGACTCAACCAAACCTATGCTGTTAACTGTGATTTAAGTGGGAGGGGAAAGTCTTAAACATAAAGTGCATACAATATGGAGATATTAAATCTTTCATATTATGAATTTCAGAGGTCTGCAGGAGGCACTAACAGGACTAACATGGACAAATTGGACATTTTTACAAATCTCTCTGACATGGCAGTTGTTTTGTGGTTGCAATCGTCATACCCTGAGGGTTTTTGATCTCAATGTCAGGTGCTGGGCCACTGAGGGCCACTGTCACTTCCTTCAGGCTGGGGTCAAAGGGCATCTGCCAAGTGTTGCTGACCCCACTGAAATGATCAGTGGACAGCAGGTGGACCTTTGACGACTGGACCGCCTCCTCCACCCATTTAAGAACCTACAGAGAAAGAAAGGACATGTGTCTAATGCAGAAATACGCATGAATAATATTATCCACAATGCACACTGCAGCTATAGTGTAATAGAAGCTGACAGTATTCTTAATTAAAGTTTATGTTCAATATTGAATCACTTTTTGTGTAGAGACAGAAAGACAAACCTCGCCAGCTACATCCAAGGTCATCCTCTTAACATGTGAAAGCTTTTATTAGGAAGTTTCTAACCTCCCTCCTGTGGCCTGACCCCCCTTTCTCCCCATGTTCCTGAAGAGAACCCAGCTGCTACAAACCCAGATGCTGGTCTGGTATGAAGAGGAATGGTATTCATGACAATGCAACACGATACAGAGTGACTTTCAAAGAAGTTTTGTTTTTGTTTTTTGAAAACATGACTTTACACTTGACTACTGAGGCTTTAGGGATTTAAAAAAAATAAATAAAACTTCCAACGGTATTTGGCTTGTCCATGATATTTTGAAGCTGAGTATTTAAAAGAAAAGGTCAAAATATTAGACGTAGTTACACAACTGCATTCTTTCAAAGGTTTTTGCTTCACATGAGCCAAGAAAGAGAAACCTGAATAACAGTGGGAAAAAATGGAACTTCAATACAGTTTTAAAACTTTCTGAAGTCTTGCTGCCTTTCCTCGTTGCAAAGACTAACATCTAGCGGTAATAAAACAGCAATACCTTAGATCCATTTTCCTTTGCAAGCCTATTGATTTACAATACTTGGAAAGATTAAAAAGGGTTCTGATGTACATCAATCAATTAAATGTTTTCAGCACATTCGATCTGGAGTCCAGACTTCAACATGGGCAAAGCAAAAGACATGAGAGGCAGTTAAACCTTCTGCTGCCATTTTATTTACATAGTTTAGAAGGAATAAACAGGCCAAGATTAAATTATTTAGTTCACTTTGATCAAACTGTGTCCTGCAAATGTCACAAAAGCTTTGCTTTGGTTAGTAAAACCTACAAATACACACATATAAACAATCCAACAAAACAGAAATGCAAACCCAGATTTATGTCTCATATTGTTCCTACCTCATTGACTTGTTTCTTATCAAGATGGAAAACTTGTCCCGAGCTTGTGGAAGCAATCTCCTCATACACCTTGTAGCCAATGTGAGTCCTGTCGTCACAGTCACCCGTTAGCACAAACACCACCTGCACAGACAAATCAAGATGAGATCCCTTCCATCCTCAGCTTGTGAAATAATGTAGATTCCCATTATGCGATCGACAAACCTGTGACTGCTTTTGTTGAATAAGCTGGAGGACCTCATGAGTTAGCTTGTAATCTTTGGATCGAGCGTCTGTGAAGACATAAATATATGACCCTGGCAAGGAAATCTCCAGGGCAATCTTGATCGCACCAATGCTCATCTCGGGACAGTCCCCACCTCCCTGAGAAAGTGGAAAGAAAGGAAAATCTGTCAAAGCAAACCATGCCTTTGGTTGTTGTAGATTGTGTTTTTTTTAAATGCCGGCATAGCATAAAGAGTTTCAAGGGAGTCACAGCAGCAGGGAAAGTCTGCTGGTCAGGGGGGGAGGGGGTTTCCTTTCACTATTCTTCTGCTAATTCTTCCTACAACACTTTCAAAATCTGAGCTCCAAGATGATTAAGCACTCCCCTGCTGGTCGTCTTGGATATTTCTTAGCCTTCTTAGATATTTTTATTTTCTCACACAAACTCGACAGACCATGACCTTGTTGTCCAATATTGTTTCAGCTCATATCTCCTAAGCTAATCAGTTATGCTCACTTTCCCCTGAATTGCAAAATATTTTGTGCTTTTCTGCTTTTCAGAGCCTTTATAACAAAATCTATTTTGAACCGTTGACTTCAATTTGTAGCGTTAAGTTATCCCTATGTCTGTAAAATTGTAGCCTCGAGTGCTTCAAAGTTTAAAGTTTTTTTTAAAAAAAAGTCCTCTTTTTGTTAAAGTAATGTACCTTGTTGTTTTATTGTTTTGTTCGTGTTAAGTTTGTGCTCCAAACCATATAAAATGGTCAAGAGTTTGAATAAAAATGAAATTAAATGAAACAAAATGAAATGAGTAATATAATCCTTGAACCATCTATAATTATTTTCCACTGCTGCCACCAGTGTCCAGATGCAAAGGGTTTTTCTAATGTTTGTCTGGGTCTTTCAGGGTCTTTCAGGGTCTTTCAGGTCATACTATCTCATCACGGAACCCCTAATGACTAAATAATTACATAACTATTAATTTCACAGTAATTTCAATGTTATTTACTTTCTAGATCTAATCACTGCGTCTCGAGGTACTCTGAGTGGGAAAAGTTTGTTTGGTTTGCAATAGTAACATTATTGAGTTACAGTAGTAAGATATTAGATTTACTTTTACTTCATGAGACAGAAAGCAGAAGCAGGTTCTTCTGAAAATCATCAACATTGTGACCGGGCCACCTGGAGGAAGTCCATGCATGCATCGGGACATTCTCACAGACAGGCCTGCAACAAGGAATCAAACCAGATGCACTCTCACTGTGATGAAGAATATATAGCTTACAGTTCAAAAACAATGTAATATTTGCAAAACTCTGAAATGGTTTGATTATTTTCTTGTTTCAATATCAAAATTAAATTCCATTTAGAGGTTTTACCTCCCACGGACGTCCTCTATGCCAGACTTTCCAAAGTAAATAAAAAACAGCACCAAGATTATGTCTTTAAAAAGATTTAATATCCAAAGTTGAAAATGCATCCAGCAATCTGTCAGCATTTAATTAATGTGTGGCTTCTACAGATATACTGCCAGAAAACAACGCACAGCAGAACGAATGCGGACTACTTTTCCTACCGTACTGACAGAAACATTGAACATGGCCTTAAAAAATGCAGGAAAGTATGTATGAAAGTCAAGCTGTCTTGTTTTCTCATGTTGCTCCTGTCTCATCGACAGGGCCAAAGACAAACTTGTAACTCAGATTTAAAACAGACACATTTCCGTATGTCTTGAGGCTATCTCCCTCATCTGAAATGTCCTGAATGTTTGGTAGGGGAGGTGTCTGGATGAGTGGAGGAACGAAGAGATCTTCCCCAACATTTATTTAATGATCCAAGCCTGATAATATTCGGACACTTTGCGTGAATCATTAGGTGTTTTCTCAGTTTTACAACACAATTGTATGAATGACCGCATTTTTTTCATGCTTTTTACAAAAATTGGCCATGGCAGAGAGTATCTTTTCCATAAGTCTTCAGCCAGAAGTTGAGCAGGTGAAGAGGTGAGGGGAGGAAAAATAAACTCAGGAATGAAACAGCAAGTGAGAGGAAACTGGAACTCTTCCATGCTACACACACCATGTTCTCACACCAGATTAACATTAGAACAAGCCAACGGTGCCCAGACACTTGCCAGAGTCTTCAAAATGCCCCCGGATGATAGTTTCCTCCATTTTGGACAGTCTCACATTCATTTTTAGGGTTTAATAACTGCACTTTTGAAGCTTTTCTACTCACACATCTATTAATTTCTACTCAGCGCCCCTTCTTTATCCAAGTAATTGCTGAAAAATTTGGACTTGGCAGTTTCCTGTTTGGCTGTGCAGCCGCAGTATGTTTTTGTTTCATATATTTGTTTGTAGAGGAAGTAGAACATCATGCATCAAAGTCAACATGCGAACAAAGCTGGTAATGACAAGCCACCCCAGTTATTAGATGAAGGAAATAAAGGGGACATTAACAGTGAGCATCTTGTAAAAGTAAAGAAAATACAGGTTCCTTCATGACTTCTTTCATCATCCAAAGTAGAATGACTGATAAAACTTCTTAATCAGCTCACAAATGTTTCTGCCCAGATGCCTGGCATGACCACAGGCTGTTGCCTTGATCAAGGCCAGATGACCTGAGCATCCAGGCCAGTTTCTGCCGTTCCCTTGAGTTTCCTGAGTGTGATCATTGAACCCACCTGAACGTAAAGCTCTCTCAGTTCATACTGAAACTTCTTTGGGTCTGTTGTGATTGTTACAGGTCCGATTTCTGCAAAAAAACAACATGAAAGAAGTTTGTGATTAATGAGGCCACGATGATCTAGTCTGCAGTGAATGAAAAAATAAAAGAATTCCTTGTTCCTAAAATCTCCTCCTTAGTCAAAAAATAACGTTGTCACATGCTTATGGATGCTATGACCAATATGATCACGCTATTAATATTATTATCAGGAAAACTTAGACTTAACTAACAGAAATAGAGAAAAAGAAGGAAATGTTAAGATACATACAAATGTTAGAAATAAAAGGGTTAGCATTAACATCACAGTTGAGAAAAAAGTAAAGAAAATAAGAAAAAAAAACTATGGGAACAAATAAACAATTCATAATCATGCTAGTTCAGAATAGATACATTTATTTATCCAAAGGGTTTCAAACTGAAGTGTTCATCCATGCATACATGCAGTATGTCACAATAACTCATTCTAACATTTATGGAACATCACTGTAAACACTCAACGCAAATCAAAATATGCAGAGAATCTTTCCATGAGTATGACAGTATGGGGGATTTTCATCTGTGCAACATGCAATGCTGCCAATGCACACAGCAAATAAACAAAATATAATCCTTGGATGGGAAAAAAATCTATCTGCAAACAGTTCAAATAAACGGCTGCAGCCAACACCCATTTTCATCCTCAAATATTCTACTGAGGGGTCACACAGTTCTTGAGTATGTAGTACCCGGGGTTTTGGTGTGGAGCGTGCATGTTCTCCCACTGTGTGTGAGTTTTCTCTGGATCTGACATTTAAACACATTTAAACACAAAGTATGTTAATCGGTGACTTTTTACGGCAAGGTTTGAACCTGTGTGTGTGGTTTTTGTCATCTCTCTCTCTCACACACACTGTCCAAGCTGCACGCTGCTCTATGCATCATGTGAGGTGGCATAGCCGCCGCAGTGGTTCGTATTCCTGCTGTGAGGGGAGAAGGTCATCGGTTCAGATACTGACTCACTTTTTCTGTGGAGTTTCCATGCTCTGTGTGTGGGGGTTTCGACCAGGTACTTCAGTTTCCTCCAACAGTCCAAAAATGCTAAACCACCCATAAGTGTTTGTGTGTCTCATGTTTGTTTTGGTGAAAGATGTAATACTTTGACATAATAAAACAAAACCTTGTCACGGAGCACTTTGGAGTAGGTTTTTGTTCTTGACCCCAAGTTCATTTAACTCCACTACAGTTGCACTTGAGACAATGAGATTAATAATAATAATAATAATGGTCACACATGGCAGAGCTTATGCATATTTACCTTTGCCGTCATGATGTGAAATTAATATTTCAATGCAAAACGCACTCGTACTGTCGAGCTGAGCCTCGAAAAAGTTAATGGAAAATAGAAATGAATGGAAGTACACCGAGGAAGCTCTGCCTGAAACGTCTGTGCCAAGTGTGCCAAAGTGAAATCGAGTGATCAGAGTGCTGCTGGTTTATATTATCCAATAAATTAATATTGTTTAATCTCATGAAGTTAGAGATTACAAGAGTCTTTAATTTTCTGCCAGCATCTATTCCTGGCTTTTGCTGCAACAACAGTGTTGTTTATGGCCTGGATGATGTGTTTGAATTCTTCATATTTTTGGGGAGTAATTGTAAATCCCTGGGTTGAATTACCGAGTTGATGACCAGCTTCTTGGTTCTGCTTATTAAGAACGGCAAACGTCTGGGTCAGTCAACCCAGAAAATGGAGGTATCCCTGGTATGTTGAGCTTGCTATGTAAGAAAGATCTCAGGTGTACCCTGCCTTCATCTATATTTAGCTTTGTTTGACCCAGGAACCCCAGCGAACAGTACAGAGACAATGGATGGATGGATGGATTAAAACAAAAAAAAAACACCTATCATCTGGCACCTTGAACCAAGGAGGTTTCAGATGAGGGGTCACTATGCCGTGCCGTTACAGAAAATAAGGCCTCTGTGTCAATGTTCACATATGATTTTACCTAAGTGGGACCATTTTCTACTGAAGCATTAAAGCATGGCACCGACCCACTGATAACATGGCTGTGCTTTCTCTGCCTCTGCCAACCCTGGTCGCTGCTGTTTCTTGGCTGACTTTGTGCTCTCCCTTAATGAGCCACTAAGCCCCTTCTCAAGTCAAATTTAGCGACTTTAGCCACTGCAGCTGTGCTGAGGAATGAGACTGATGAGGACCTGCAAAAAGGCACACACACACACACACACACACACACACACACACACACACACACACACACACACACACACACACACACACACACACACACACACATTTTGTGCATGTAAGCAGATTGGAAAACAAGGGTTCCTTTGTTGCGCAGAGGGCAATTACGAAGGATCCCTGACTTTTGAAAAAGGATACAGTTTGAGCAGTTTTACAACAGTCTTTAGGCCTGCCTTGAGGCCAGGGTCCCAATAAGAAATTTAGCTGCTGAGTGCAGTGGTGCAACTTCTCAGCCATGGAGAACTTCCAGCTAATGTCTCTTTATGTTGCATACAATTTGAGAGTTTTTTCTAATTTCTACTTGCAGCTGCCATCACCTGGCACTTTAATTTCTATAATAATGTACAAAGGTAAGAAATCTTTTTCCAAATGACCCACATTTTGGCATTGCTGCTTTGAGGTGGAGTGTAGGAACATTTGTGGCAACGTGAAAGCTTTTTAAAAACTAACATGGAAATGTGTCTGGCTGCTCTGAACGGAACATAGATGTGCAGCCAAGCTTTTCAAAGATGGAAAAGTTGACATCTCTTTACTTGTGGGAGAAGTTCCCATGGCTGCTGTAAGTCTTCATTAGGCTGTTTTGTTGTGGTGCCCCAAACCACAGCCACCCTGTTTGCACCAGTGGTGTGGAAAACTATAGGTAATATTGATGACTTCCTGACAACACTACATCATCTAATTCTTCTGCTGTAATGCTGTCTGACATTTACAGCTTGCAATTACTTTTCTCTTTAATGTGTGCTTAAAAATGTGAAGGAGCATTTATGTATATTTCCAATAAGACCACATACAGTCAAAAGTTTTCTAACTCTGCTGTGTCAAAAGCTCACCACACACTTATGGGGCTAAGTGCCTTGCCCAAGGGCCCTCATGAAAACTTGTTAGTAACAGAGAGCACTATTGTAGAAGTGATTCCTGAGAGGTCTGAAGAGTGATTAAAGACCTGTACCATATCTGCTGTTTTAAAGAAAACACCCATCTATCTCTCCTTCTGTGCTGCTTCATCCTGAGCTGGGTTGCAGATCGCAGGAACCAATCCCAGCTCACTATGGCAGAATTCATCCTAGACAGGTTACCAATCCATCACAGGGCACACACACACACACACACACACACACACACACACACACACACACACACACACACACACACACACACACACACACACACACACAAACACACACTCATATTGACACTTTGGAACTATTTAGGGTCACCACCTTCTCGCTGTGAAGTGAGAGTGAAGCCACCTTGCAGTCCTTGGAGAAAACTCACTATAACAGAATTTATTCGACTAGTTTCTATTCTATTTTTGTTTTGTTGTTGTGTGATTGTTTCAGTGATTTCAAATTAAGTACATTTGTGGCAAACAAGTTGATTCTGACATAACAAGACAGTCAAAGTATATTTTAGGAGAAATGTTTAAAAGCAATGTCCACTGATCAAGAGCAAAGAAAACGTGCAAAATCACAAAAACAAAGGTGACAAAATACAACAGAACCAGCAATGTGGCTGAATCAGAGTTTAAAATAAAAAATAAAGACCAATTACTAATGACATGCATTCATGAAAACATTTTTAAAGTTGCTCAAGTTCGAATGAATTAATGTAAGATGCTTGAGGCCATTGGGGTACGAAGCTCAACCCCATGTATCTCTGTCCAGGCACCGAACCAGAAGTGGGCCACAAGCTGCACCAGTCTCCATTTTTTATACGGTGATTTGTAGTATTGATTATTTCATATTGTAAAACTAAATGAATTGATGTGAAATAATGAATTCATTTATTTTGATTCAATAAAATTAAAAAGTAAATTAAATGAAACAATAAATTCACAGACATTTAGGCAACTCTTCATAGTAGCTCTTGACTTCTTACATTATGATGGTTCGAAGAACTCTGTTGAAATTTGGGTCTTTCCCCCGATGGTGTGCAAACACCTTGAAGGCAACACCGTCACCATTGTTGATGTGCGAGTGACGAGTGTGTATTTGAATAGATTCTCTACTCTTTAGTACTGAAGTACTAAAATACTCTGTATAGGTGGTGTATTTATCAAGTATGTGCAGAGGCAGTTTATTCCACGGTTCAGAGGGTGCAACAGGCAAAGCACAATCGTCCCTTTTCTCTCAGTTTGAGAAATGACAACAAGTTGCTGATCAGTCAACCTTCAAAGGGACATAAAGTGTCAGCAGGTCAGAAATAAGAAGGTGCAATTCCACAGAACAATTCACAAGCAAGCAAAAAAATCTTAAATCAATTGTTAAAACAGTTATTTCAGCCCATCATAGAAGTTACACGTGTTTGCTTGTGATTTCCAGTTAAAGGATATGCAGAGGCTTCTGGACTGAGTTTAATCTGTGAGACGGAATAAAAGTGGAGGTTGCTTGGATAAAACCCAGTGATTTACAGATCAAAATGACTTAGTTATAAGCAAAAGCAGCAGTTTAAAATAGTTGCGTTTGACAGCAGGATTACAAAGTAACTGTCAGGAACTATGTTAATATTTGTATCATGGGCATAATTCAGACAAAATTAAGCAATTCAATTAAGAAAAACCCATCCATCCATCCATCCATCCATCCATCCATCCATCCATCCATCCATCCATCCATCCATCCATCCATCCATCCATCCATTCACCCACTTAGTCCATATGGAGTTGCAGAGGAACTGAGGAGGGCAACAAAGTTCAGACTTTCCTATCAGCCACAGCTGCATCCTACTTTTTCGGGAAGTGTCCCAAATTGTTTTCAGACCAACTGAGAAATGCAGTCTCCCCAACTGAGTCTACGTCCAAGGCTTTGTCTAATAGACCGCCACCAAGATGCTGACCAGAGGGCATAATAATCAAATATCCATTCCACCTCAACTGGCTCCTCTCAATGTGGGGGAGTAGCAGCTCTACTTTGAGACTTTACTGGACGGTTAAGTTCCTCTTCAAGTACCTTTATCCAGTATTTAATTCTACAGGTCATGACCCCAAAGTCTATGACCTTAGCTGAGACGGGGGATGGACCGACCAGTTAAGAGAGAGTTTAGGCTTGTATAAGGCTACAAGTATGAGCCCCCATTGTCTGTATTTCCACTGGATCTGAGCGGATCCAGAGCTCTGCACCGGAGGTTTCCCATCCCCACCAGATAAATATCCACTACAGAGTGCAAGGGGGAATTTTCAATTCAGAAGACCGGTCATACGTGGCTTTAAGGGTCCATCATATTTCCTCCAATTCCTGGCATGTTGGCTGCTGTATGCGGAGAAAATAGACCAGGTGTTGGATCACTGGTGACTGTTTATTTCAAAGGAGCTATTTCAAGTAGCCTTATCTATGGTCATATATCTATGCATGAAGCTCCTGCTGCATGATTTAATTTTTCGCTGTGCATCCGTTCCAGATCTGTAACGCAACCAGTGTAAAATAGCCCTTATAACTCAGCTCCACCTTCACGACAGCACTTCAGCACAGTGATTGCATAACTGTAGACGCTTTCCAAAATCTTTGGTAAGCACTATTAATTAAATGATCAAATGCCATATTGTAATGGTGCTATTGCGTCAGTATCCTTTTATTAGTCACATTTTTTAATCCATATTCAAAGGACAAAAATGTGTAAGTAAATCAGCCATTTTTATTGGTTTGCTGAATTTAACATTTAATGCCAGCTAATTTGCTAAGTTATTTAATGATAACACAATTGAACTTTTACAGAGTGCAGTTACTTTTTACTCTCAGCATTGTATAAAGTTGGTGTACATGACAGTGTTGTGAAAGAAAATACAAATAGTGGAAAAGGAAATTCTTTTATTGTGTTCATTTGATTCTGATTGAGACATTTTGGTAAGAAATGCATTAAATTATGAGCTTTAAACTGCCTTGAGATGCAGAATTTTAAACATGCAATTCAAAACAAGATTAACTAGAATGGAAAACTATGGGAATTCTATGATTAATCACAATTAAAAAAAATAATCTTTTGAAAGATTTAAATCAATACAAAAAAAAAAAACAAAAAAACACTCATGTCAACCTAAAATTGTATTTGTATTTTTTGGGGAGTAATTGCAGCTGTTAAAAAAAAAAAAAAAAAAAAGGGAAAACAGTCAAAATCCTTGACGGTGGGATTTGTGAAGCTGCAGTACAAAGAATGCGTCTCCATAAGACATACACCCTTAAAACACTAACAGCACATCGAAATGGGTTGTGCCAATATCCAGTGGCGAACTCGGTTTCACCTTCTCTGACTTTCAGGCCTGAAGTAATTTGCTGGGAATCGCACAAGCTTGTACTGAGTTTGTCTTTCCTTAAAGCATCAGCAGCAAGGAATTCCAAGGTCAGTGCATGAGAAGTTCACACACCTCAGAGTCCTCAGACCAAATCAATTCAAAGTTTGGCAGCAACACTGAAGAGTTTTATAAGATGCTACATAACAGACGATTGACAGAACTGTTCTATTCATTACAGACATTTCTGCAAAGTAATGACTGCAATGCAATATGACAGTTTGGGGAACATTTTATGGTCTTCAGATGATTAGTTCTCACTTACACCAAGTTGGAAGTGTTAATATATAAGTGGCAATAATAACATTTACAGTCAGCATCTGTTTTCATTATTTAAATCCCTGACAGCAAATAAGTGGATATTACACCTCATATAATCTGATTTACAAAGGGCTTGACAAAGCGCTTCAGAAATCTAATGAGGCAAAAACTTGGGGAAAAAAAGAAAAGCTCTGAAAGAAGACTCGGTTTTAATACCAGCCTGGTAATTTTCCACATTTTACTCAACTATGTAAAAGCCAGTGGGTTATCAAACTGTGATTTTTAGGGCTTTAAAAGTTGTTTTAAAGCAGTCTTATCAAACCTGTCTTGTTCAGCTTTTCACTGTCAGCCTTGTCACACTTCACAGAGTCAAGCTTTCCAACTTTTGAGGCCACACTATAAGAACTGGCCTTGGGACTAGTAAAAGAGGTGATGATGTTAAATTACAACCCAGAAGCTTTGCATGGCAACCTGGTGTAGTATTTTCATAGTCTAATTCTTTGAAAAGATTTCTTTTCTGAACAAAAGATGAGAGAATCACAAGACTGTGAGACCTTTTAAAAGCAAAAGGCTCAAAGCCTATCACAAAGGCCTGCTTCCTTTTTTCTTTTTATGTTGAGTCAGGCTCATGATAACTACAAAGTTGGCCTATATAAGTCCTACAGGTTACTGTGCAAACCGAGAATGACCCAAAGTGCCTCTAAAGTGAGCTTTCTGTTTATTTATGTAAGCATGTAGCTGTTATAGCATTTAACAGCAGCAGAAACTGTAAATAAACACTGCTTTCTGTCGTTTCTGCTGATTCAGGGAGAAATCTGCCAGGACCAGGCCAGTGGCTGTCATCCTGAATGTCAGTTATGGGGCATAACTCACTTTATCACCCCCGAGGAGAAAACACATGTGAAACAGCACTTGGGGAAATCAGACAATGTGAGGGAGGAAAGTGTCCAACAATAATCACACTGGATACATTGGACCAAACATGTGTTCAGACGTGTATCTGAGGTAAGGCACGAAAAAGCGTTTATGCTCTTCAGATATAAAGGCACATGCAAACGGTGGAGATAAATGGTAAAAAAAAAAAAAAATGCAGTGTTTGGTAATCACTCCAACATGTGCAACCATCAGTACTAATGGAGTACACACATATGTTGAGTTTCTTTCAGGAATACCTCCAGAACAAGGTAGAGTACATAGAGAGAAGTGTGTGTCACTTACTTGGTCCTTTTTTTTCTACCTTCTTTACATCATTCTCAAATTATTTTAACTGTTAACTCGAAATACTCAATGATTGATTGTAATATATTTTTGTAATGTTCTGTCTTTGTCTTCCTCCTTTTGCCTTTTTGATATGGCTATAAAATCTTCATTAAATTTTCCAAGCTTTATTGAAGCACAAGTGAGGATGTGATGAAATCAGTCCAAAAGAGTTCCACAAACAGGAAATTACTGCCTTGTGAAAGATTAATCACTCTTCTTTACAAAGTTCATATGTGCTGTCTTCATAAAACAGAAAGGCTTTGTGGTGAGGAAGTGTTTATCCGCTCTGACAGGATAATCATCTCCATTTATTTCAAATAAAGTCTCATTATTTCTGGCGTTGACAATGATGCAGTCAGTTCGCACAGCTTCAGCCCAATAATCACATTTGCACCATGTGCATTGACTCAGAAATGACTTTGCTAAACAAACTAAGAAGCCTCAAATGTTAAAGCTATTTGTTATGCCACATTTTTTGTAATAGCTTAAAGCTATAAAGCAGTGTTGTTGTTTTTTTTTTTTTGCATTTCATTCTTCTAAAGTATTTATTTGACTTCCACTGCTCATTTATAATTTTGTAGTAAGTATGCAATTCAAGAAGAATTTACCAAACAAAGCATTACAAATTAACAACTTTCTGTTTACTCTGAGGAGTAAGCAGAAAAAAATGCGACTGTCCTTTCCAAGCATCATATCCTGGATTTATGATATTTTTTCCTCTAGGTATTTTGGTGTAATCTGCCACTCTGTGTCTTTATTTCATTTTATGTGTGCAACTTTCAAAAATTCATTCATGTAATCAACCCCCCTCCTTTTTTGTTCTCCATTCATCTTGCTGCCTTCAACGGCATCATTTTACCCTGCATGACTTCACCGGCTCCCATCTAATGGCAGAGGTTTGGCCTTAAACAACTCAATTGTCACTGATTCCAAAACACCACAAACTAAACTTGTGATGGAAATAATTTCTCACCACAACCATCGCACGGAAAGAAAGACCAAAAGACTGTTTACACTCTGCCTCTCCTGTTTCACTTCAATCCAAACAATTGGACATGTCTTCGGAGGATTGGACAGAAAAACCACACATCTCTATTAATCCCATCCATAAGTTCAAATGGCCCAGCACACATAAATAAACAGCAAGATGCGAGCACCACAAATCAGCATGTAATCTCCCAGATGCAGTTTGATGGCAGTTCCAAACCCTCCACCAGCCATGCATCTGATCAATCAGAAAACAAAACAAACCGCCTGAGGCAAAGCCTTCATTTATTGTGCGCTATGTGCATGAGTTTGTATGTAAATTTGTAATTGCCATTTATGGGATCTTTGTGTTCTGACAACCAAACGGACCCATGGAGCGAATGGAAAACTCCAACCTCTGTGAACAACAGTCAGCAGAGTTGTGCAAGAAAACACCAGCAATTCATTACAGTTTTCAGCCACCACTTGAATAAAGTGAGGACTTTCTTTCTAATCAAGCATCTAAGCTCAAGGACAACTTGGTGCTCTGTAAGGATATGGTAACTGATGCGCAAACACTGGGATCATAAAATGACTGGATCTATCAGCCTGCATCCCATCATCTCAATCCTGCATTAACAGTTTTTGACTGCTTATAAAATGATGGTTTTTGACAGAGAGGTAAAATGTCTTGAAAACTGAAAAAAGGGACCAACAACAAATGTACAGACAGTAGCAGGCACCTCCTTTTAAGGGAAATGCCACTTACAATCATACCACTTTGAACTGAATCTTTCGTGTTATTTTATGGAAAGAAACTACTAGTTCATGATTAATGATCCCCTCATCTTTCAGTAAACAAGTGTTGAAAAAACTGGCTGTTAGGACTGCTAAGGCTTGCTGATGCAGGGAGCTAACAGCTGGCTCAATGGGCTGAGCAGAAAGAGACAGGATCTCTGCAACAGTTTTATTGTATGGCAGAAAAAACAAGCCTGCTGCAACTTGAGATATTATAACCTTCTGACTAATTTTGTCTCTACCGCTCAGTTGTTAAGTTCTTAATGACTAGAGCAGCAACTTTACATTGTTAGGTTACCTAACGCCACATAATTCAGAACACTGACAACCAGTTTGACATTACAAGAACTGTTGCTGTAAGTACCAACAATAACAAATTCATCCATGATTAACTAGGAATAGGTCACGTTCTGGCATCAAGTGATAAGAAACCATCTGAATGTGTTTAAATACTGCCAACTTTAAAGTTAAACCTGACGTCACTAAAAACAAAATTGTGATTTAAATGATCACAATGTTGTTGTCATGTCATTCTGAGGGAGTAATTTCCACTTCTTGCACTTTCCTTTATTAAACTGAAAACAATATATTAATTGCTGGTTATGTCCTTGATCTGTCAGCTCAACAATCTGACCAAATTTCAATCCTTTTCTCGATGGCTGTCACAGCTGCAGCTCATTGCAATATCTAAGAATAAAACAGTTTGTGGTTCACTAAAGGTTTGAGAAAGACACAAAGCATCTGTCCGTGTGACGCATCTGAATGGAATTGTCACAGAGCAGCCTTCATAAGCATGATTTAAATATCATAAATGTGTAACTAATGTTATGACAGCTTACTTTTTGATGCTCCAGAAATTGTGATTATTATGGACACTGCAAGGTTTCTTTTTCCCTTTCTTTGTTTAAACACCATATAAACAGTGTCACATCTTGACAATCAGACCTTTTCATCAAATAGTCACCCGAAGCTTGATGTGACTAAATGTGACATTGGGATTAGTGACGGAGTGAAGCTTCAAGGGTTGCCTGTAATCTGTATCTGGGGCTGAATCGCGATCCACTCTGTCTCAATTCTAAAAGAGATTATAAAAGTATAAAAAGAAAGCAAATAAGCACAAGTCTAATTTTTGCTGGCATGTCACAGCTCCTGCCAAGTCATACTTGAACACGTTTATGAAAGCAAAGCAGAGCTTAGAATAACTTCATTTTAAAAAGTTGCGTTTTTTTTAGCACCTACAAAAAAACAAGAGAGAATCTAGGTTTTTTTAAAACATAACCTGTTGCGAGTAACTTTTATATCTGCACAAAACATACCAAGAAATAACTTGATTAAAGAACAAAATGGAGATCATGCGTGGCTTCTGTCATGAGCATCTATTCAAGCCCTTCTGGTCTTTCAAGCCCACCATCCAGGAAGAAGAGACTCTGTACTACCTGTTTTTGATTATTGCAGTAAAATTATTAGCCAACATTACATATCAGCTTTATATATTCTAATCAGTCAGTCACCACTCCACTTGAACAGCACCCTCAAAACATAAAGTCACCTTTTTTTTTTTGAACAACCTTCCTTTCCTATGTTGATGTTTATCAATATTTCTCAATACCAAAATTTGAAACCTTATATGTATCACTTCTATCTTCTATACCGTTTTATCCAATTATATGTCAAAGGCGGCTGGGTTCAACCCCAGCTGAGTGTGTGTGAAGTGAGAGTCCACCAAGGACAGTTCACCAGTCCATCAACAGGAAAACGCGATTACGCAGACACACCACTTTTCACATAAGGGCAATTTTGATTCACCGGAGGAAAGCAGATTCCCCAGAGAAAACGCACAAACTCAACCCTGAAAGGCTCAAACCATGACAGTCTCAATGCCCAATGAGAGTGTTAACCACTACAATGTTGTACAGCCAAACTTCATTATATTATTTTGTAGCATCCTTTCTCCCAGACAATTTTTAATCATATTGAGTCTCATTTATTTATGTATTTATTTATTTATTTATTTAGGTAATGTCAAAAGATTCTTTCTTCAAATTACCATTAATTATGGAATTCCTATAGTTATTTGTGATTATCCACGTTTGAAGTGCGTGTTTAAAATTCTGTTATTTTTCATTTCAAGGCAGTTTTAAGGCCATAATGTAAAGTATTTCTTACCAGAGTGTCTTAATTGGGAATCTAATGACCACAAAGAAAGAATCTCCTTTTTTAACTTTTGTATTTAGTATACCAAATTAATACAATGTCTACGTGAAATACAGACATCACATTCAAAAAACTGCCATGTAGATCAACTTGTCTACTTTAAAAATACATCTTAAACAAAATGCTTTAACAGTGTGATCATGAAACCAGGACTTAGAGGGAGGAAACAACTTCTGAGTAAACAAACAAAAAATACAGTTTTCAAATAAAAAGTGCCATGTAGACTCAGTTAATATAGTGTTTGCTTCAAATAATGTTTTTCAAATGAAATGCCATGTAGACCCACTGGACTACAAAATAAAAAATATAAAAATGCAGCTGAAACAAAATTCTCTAACCGTGTGGCCATGAAACCAGGACTTAGAGGGAGGAATCAACTTCCAAGTATCAAGAGAAATAAAGTAACGCACTGCTTACTTTGAGAGATTCATTATATTGTGCCACTCTCTTATGCTCTTTTAAAAATAAAGAATAATACTATTTGTAAAACAGTCATATTAAACCTAACTTCAAAATAACAGCAATCTTTGACACTGGTGAGAGATTTGTACTTCATTTATGATAAACAGAACAGTCCCAACGACAGACAGTGACAGTAAGATATTTGTAACATTTTCAAGCTTATAATGAAGAATATAATCTTCATAATTCACCTCAAATGCTCAGAGGTGAAAAAATAATGTCCCAATGACAATAAAATGAAATGGAAAAAAAACCCACTCATTAGACATGAGATTCAGAACTGTCTGAGTTCTAAGTTCTCTCAACCAATTTATTTTCTTATAGACAGAGAGATAACTGGTAACCCTCACCCTAATTCTGAGATTAATCGTGATTTAAATAAATGAATCTTTTGACAGCTCTACATTAATTAAACACAATTTACACTGACAGCAATGATTCATTCATTCATTCATTCATTCATTCATTCATTCATTCATTCATTCATTCATTCCTTTTTGCTCTGTTTCTCAGTTTGTTTCCAGACAGACTTGCTTCTGTATTAATCATCTCTTAAACATTTGTTTTGGCAAACAATGCTGAGGTGATAAGTGAAACTGAGTAATCCTTTTAACCAGCTAGTGAACAATGAAAAGCACAAATAAACAAATTAATCACACGCACAGGAGAAACCTTATGCAATTTATAACACCTTACTGCTATTGTAACTGCTCATAAAACAGCTTAACCTTCCCAAAATGCCTCCCAGTATTACCATGAAATCCTGATAAACAGCAGCAAAGAAGGTACAGGTTTAAATTAAAAAAGCAAACGTGGGCCCTGGAAAGCACAAAGGTGCCACCTTGTCATCAAAGGATCACATGGAAGACTGTAACCCAACAACAAAAAAATAAAAGCTAACATAAGGACAAGATTGATGTCTGAGGCAAATTTCTGGCAAACACCTCAGACATAAAAGCCAAAAATCCAAAAATTACCTTGGTTTGATTCAATAACTCTCTCCAAGAAATGTCATAAGTAAATGTGGTTTTAGTTGCAGCAAATGCATAATTTTTCAAAGGGAAAAGAAAGACTTGAAAATAAATGGCAACATCCTCGACATCACAACCACAAAACTGCACAGCTCACAACCAAGTATTTTATGACTGATGGTATAATTAAAGTCTGCCCAAAAGAGACTGGGCGGTGTTTTCGGTTCAGTGTGCCTCTTTTGTTTTACTCAGGAAACTCTAATAGTACATGCTGAAGCAAGCAGAGAAAACTCAGATGCAGCAGCTCAGCACTGTTGGCCACACACAGACGCAGACTCAGACGTCTGAGACTCTGACTTCCAACAGCGCACCAGGACAAACTGCAGTGTCCTCAGCTTTCCCAGGTGTTCTGCAGGGTGATTACCCAATTTATTTAAGAATACAAATAATGCTATTTGCACACATGCATCTATCCAACTATCTGTCCATCTCTGTAACAGTTTGTGAGACGCAAGTTCGGTGTACACTGGAATTTGAAATACTGGTAAAAGATGATATCCATGCTAAATGACTTCCCCCAACACATACCTCATTGAGGAAGAGGGCAGAGGCCACTGACAGCCTGACCTTTAGCCTTGCAGCTTGTAATTCAGATCCTCTAAACATTTGTCTGGTTCAGACACATTTACCACAGTTAAAATGCACAGTCTGCTGTGTCAATCAAACTCCCTCCTTTTACCTCTTTGTCCTGTCTTTATGGTGAAGACGAGACATGCGAGTGTCTTGCCAGTTGTGCTAACTTTCACAAAACACATAGACACAACAACCGAGGTCTTCATTCTGAAGTGAGAGGAAAAGCCTTCTAGTAGGAAAGCAATAACCCTGTAAAAGGCAAAGCTGGCCCATACTGTGCACAAAGTAGTGTGCTCTTACACAGTAACAGAACTATTTTGATCATGACTACTGAAAGGACTGCAGATATCCGACTCTAAGCCAAGAGTGTCACAAACAAATGTTCTGCATTTAATAATGTACCGGTTAAAGTTACTTCATTGCTTCTTTCACAGTGGCCCTTCAGCACATTCAATTTTCTAAACAATGCAGGCATTCTCATATTGAGAGAGCACAGTGTCACAGGAAAACTGGCTCATGCACATCTATTAACCAGCGGTGCCACAATAATAGCATCATTAACCTTAAACAAGGATGTAATACCAGCAGTAATTTCTTTCAGAGTGAGGATAAGAAGTTGTAAAGTTATACGGGCATATTTTCAAGACCAGTTTTCACATTGAACAAATCTATTAGAAAAGTCTCATGTCAAAGCTTTGTTCCATTGGGTGCTCCCAGGACTCCCGACATATACTTTATAAGAGGTAATTATGAACGTTTATGTAAGGGATAATTGGAGATTTGAGGATCAACGTCTGCGTGATATTTCCATCCATCGCTCTCTCCTTGCACAAGAATATGCAAACTCCACATAGATGATCCTGAACCAAGAACTTTGTGGCAGCTTCTCATGAACAGTCCACTCTTTGATATGAACCTATAGTTCTCAAATACTTCGTCTTTCATTACAGTTACAAACATTAGGAGAAAGTTCAGCTGCCTGACAAACCCTGACATCTTGTAGTCCCACTATAATGTCTGCAGGACAAAAAACTCAAATTACACATTACCCATGTCAGAAGTGTGTGCTTAAAATACATGTACAATGTCTTTTTGGTTTATCTTTCCAATGAATCTACTCTATCACCATTAACTAGAAATTAGTTGGCATATCCAGAGTGGAATGGGAATTGATCCTTTGTTTTGATCTGTGTAAGTTATTCAGAATATTATTCAATAATTATTCATTTATCAATGATCAATGACTGTTCATTGGTCATAAGTTAACTGTAAATCATAACTGCAGCAGACAGGCTCCTGTATAATCCTACAGACCAGTCCTTGAGCAAAGCTTTGCCCTACAAACCTTACATGTGTTTCAACTAAACCGTACATGACCAGCTTACATCGTGGAGCACAGTAAAAACACCGCCTCTGGAAATCACAGCCAAAGTGAGGTCATGCCATACTGAACCATGGGAATGCTTTCGCTTTGGCATCAGGTCTATTAGGATTTAAAAGTAATGTGTTCCAAATGACTCCACCAGACCCTGAAAGTATGACGTAAAACAATGTAATCAAAAGAAATGGATAAAAGAAGAAGAAGAAGAAGAAGCTTCAGGAGAAGAAGAAGCTTTAGCTGAAAATGTTTCCTCAATAATAATAATAATGTCTAGACATAAATCTGAAAGGCTGATTTGAGGGAAGTCCTAACTGGAGGGTCAAAAGTAAAAACGCTCTTTTCAATGTGGTTAATACATCAGTAGAAATGCTGACCAGTCAAACCTGATATGAAACACAGTATACGTACAGTTTGTGTGTAGCTGTATAGCTGGCAACAAGCAGCTGGAAACAATCCACTTGGATTGCAGGGTAGTGAGTTCAAAATGATAGCTCTGACATGAAACCCAACTTATTTTGCACAGTTATCAAAAAGCTTCATTGTGTAATTCATAAGCAGATTTCAGAATTCAGGATATGCAACACGGCTCAAAACCCCTGTAAAAATGAATTTACAAGAACCAAAACATGAATCTGACAAGGTAGCCGTTGAAAAATTCCTTGAAATATCGTTTTACAACATAAGGCACTAGTAGCAGCACTTAACAAAATCACCTGAATTGCCTAGGGTGCTTAACTCTCCCACATAAATGGACTTGGGGAGACTTGGAGCTTATGCCCTGGACACATGGTAAGAGTTAGAGGCAGGTCAGATAAACATGTCTGGCCCAGAACATGAAAATCTCACTTAGATGTTTAAAAGGTATTTTTTCCTGACATGCAACATAAACTGCAAATCCAGCAGACAATGATTAAATTGTTTCCTGAAGACAGCTGTTCAGAGATTCTTTTTCAATCAGAAAATTTAACAGTATTTTTTTTTTTTTGTGTAAATACTAAGGAGCAGCTTTGTTAAAGAAATTGGAAAAACCAAAAAACGTTGACGGTTTAACCCGGTTTGTAAGCAGCAACACAATTCTCCTCAGCAGTGTTTTTAAGTACTGTGAATATGTTGCCAGAAATTTCATAACAAAACCAACAGTATGACGGTGATCTGCAGAAAAACACAAAAG
The DNA here is from genome assembly GCF_902148845.1 of Salarias fasciatus. NCBI lineage: Eukaryota > Metazoa > Chordata > Actinopteri > Blenniiformes > Blenniidae > Salarias > Salarias fasciatus. The sequence goes on along the minus strand of NC_043766.1, from coordinate 12,898,596 downwards.
AAACAGTAGAGTGGTGTTTCATCTAGAAGCACCGTATTGCAAACAAATATAAAGCAATCTGTTAAAAGGGCAGTGCTGTGATTTCTAAAAGCCATCCTGTTGTATGACATAATACTCATACCTGTAAGATCAACAAAAAGGTACTTACTGGGGGGAAACCCTGCCCATCCATACAGCTCCTGGACGTGTAATTCATTCAGCCAAATAAACCTCAGATTTTTTTTTTACCAGCAACTTCTGCCTTAACACTTTTCTACTATGCTCAAACAGTTCTGTTAAAGACGGAAACAAAGTCCAGCCACAAAGGTTAAGAGGAAAGCCCAGACAGTCATTTCAAAGAAACCTAAAGGTCATACGCTGGACAGATGAAAGTGCAGGATAAGGCTCAGACTTCAGGAGGGGAGGGAGCAAAACCTGAGTGGAAACAAACCGAATATGGTGGGAATTACCAAATATTTGACAAATGACTTCTTAAGAGGTCAGTCACTTGACTGGATTCATGTCAGCTGGTGCATTTGAAGGATATTACTTCCTGGCATCAGCAACACTCCTATATTTCAGTAAATTGCAAGCAACAATAAGAAAAGACCATTTCTGTTGTGTTAATGAAAACGCCTAGAGCTGACAAAATCAAAGACGTGAGAAGGTGAAATCCTAAAATGTAAGGACTACTTTAATATTCCAGTTTAGGTTTGTTCATGCTTTCAACACATAGACACACTGTAGTCTGCCACGGTCCTCGCTTTGCTTTTAAGTCTCCCAAGTCTCCACTGCTAGCTTTCTTTTGGCATTCCTGCCTAATAGCATCATTATTGACTCTGTCCAGTTAAACGCAGGCTCCTTGTAATCTCACACGGGTGGGGCGGTTCAGACAAAAAAACTACCGCTCTGGAAAAAAGGAAACAAAGAAAAAATGGGATTGTTGAAAAGGACACTGAATGCCAACAAAGGGAGCTCTGAGATATGTGTCTTTGATCTTGCAGAGAAGGTAGAAGGCATTCAATTATCGCCCCATCCAGGGCTTTGGTCCATATCTTCTTAAGATGACTGGCAAAGTTTAGCCTGTCAAGCAATCAATGCAATGGAACCAATCTCAGCAGCACGAAGCTGAAACAACCACTGGAATCCAAAAATGTTGGAACAAAACTCCAAACAAGATGTTACTGATTGATTTCATTTGGAAATGTCACAAACTTGAGTCTCAACATTTTGATGTAAGCAAGCTGATGTTGTGCAGACATCAAGTCGCAGTGTTCAGTGTGTGCGTGACTCGGTCTTTCTCTGTGTGGCCTGACTTTTCCCATGAAAGGATTCCCTGCAGGCAGATGATATTAGGGAGTTTTATACTATGTTATTGCAGTATGTCATCACATCAGGCATTTTTTAAGCCTTTGGTGCATATTTTCTCCTTGAGAACAATCCTATTGCAATAACAATTATGAACGCAGATGCAAGACTATTCAACACTTAGTTGAGTGGCCCTACAGTTTTTCAGATCTCCCACATTTTTAGCATGTAATACAATAACAAACTAAGTTGTATTGCATGACATTTAATTTGTAACATCATCAGGTCACACCAGTGACACACAGAAGACCAAGCAAAACCATTCATTACTGGTGTTTTGTGTGAATTTCATTCAAATTTAGCTTGCATTTCAAAATAAATACTCTTTCAAGGAACAAAAGAAGATCTCGGTGAGTACTGGTCATTTATTTGTTGTGAAATACCAGAAAATATCAGAGCCCCTGTTTTGAAGTTAATTACATAATATTATATATCATCGCGCGATTCATGTTCTAATTAAAAAGAATAATTTCCTACAAAAAAAACAAACAAACAAGATGCTGCAAATGATATCACTGAGCATGCTAATGCAAACGGATCACTCACTCATGTAGTAAGTTTTTGTGTTACATCAGGTTCAAAGTGCTTCACACAATCAGCCATGTTCACTCATTCACACATAAGGGCCAATGGAGCCTCCATGAAAAAAGCATGGTTGCCATTTGGCAGTTTAATGTTTTTCCAAGGGACATTTTTTAGTGCAAGGTCAGAAAAAGATGCACATCTCACAGCTAATGCTGAAAATGGGAGAGCGTCTATCTGCTGTACCTCATTAGTTGGGAGATGGTGACTATGAACATATGTAAATGTGGTGTAGCATCTGTTATAGTTTTAAGCTGCTGAATGCATTTAGGCCTCAAACACTGAAAGACCATATGCTGTACGATGAAGACTATGCTTGCTGAACAAAACCCAAAGGCATAAATAACAACCAACTGCTGAGGAGTTTTTCTGCTTCTATTGAAAAAAAATGGTGAAAAATCTCCTTTTCTTGGAATAACTCGGGTGCTGATTTCCTTGTCTCGACATCTTAGGCTGAATTTTAGATGGTTGCGGAAACGTGCCCGTTTCTCTTTCAGGCTCTCCAATACCCGTCAGGAAACCGTCAGGTAAATAACAAAATACCTCCCTGGTCTTTGGAAAAGAACCTTTGTTTTGGATTATAACTTGGAAAGACCAATGAACCTTTTTGGACTATTACGCGCAAGTCATGGATTACAATGTATCAAAGACTTCCGGGTATTGGAGCGCCTGGAAGAGAAACGGGCACGTTTCCGCAACCATCTATAACTCGGGCGCTGTTACCTCAGTTGTCCAACAAGAATCTCATCGTTGTAGAAATTTACTGAAAGCATCAGCTGAACATGTTTGCTGTAGAGAGCAAGTGAAGAATTACCAGGAGAGAAATGTGCCATCAAATACTTCACTGACAGTCTGAGACTTTGCAGCTAAATATTTAATGAAATTTCACCTTTGCGTGGGCACATTATAGGTTTGCACTTAGAAGCACTGTTTTTGTTTTCTGTGCCCCAAATGAAGAAAAAATTCTTACAAAGTAAAACCATCTTGACTCATCAAGTTGCTCCAGCCACTGAGTTGTTTTACATCAAATGTGAAATGTTGGAGGTTCCAGTCAACACAACTGAACAGAATCACCATCTTAAAACTTTCTAACTGCATGTTTGTCAGCATGGTGAGTGTGTTAGGATCTCCACTGACCCAGGGCGCTGGGCTCTGACCCATCTCCATCTCACCCAATTAAACACTCCCACAAGAACACACACACACACACACACACACACACACACACACACACACACACACACACACACACACACACACACACACACACACACACACACACACACACTCAAAGTGAGGTGGCATTTACAAGGATGAGCATGTGCTTGTAAAGACGTCAGCAAAGTTGTGAAAAAGCCAACATTGAATCTTGGTGGACGTAAAGTACCGGTAAATTGTGGCCACAACAACACATTTACTTGTCACTTAATAATCTTAACGCATTGTGGGCTGTTTTCATTAATGGATAATTGGATAACAGTACATGTTGGAATTAATGCTGGGATGAATGCCACATTGCCTGCCTTGGGAATGGTAGGAGTGTTATATAGTGAAATAAAGTTTATTTGGCTGTAAACTCCCAAATAAATGTTCCACAAGTCCAGAGAGTATGTTGGTGCTACAACTTTGACTTCTATAACTAAATGAGTATCAGCAGACCGTACATTACTCATCAGATTCTAAGGTGTAACAGAGGAAAATTGTTCATGTGTGTATTTGATACACGGTCACTATCGGACTTCACTTCTACTTTTTATGGAGTGAAAACTATTTTCAGAAGTAAAGATGGTATTCTGACTTTCAACCCCACCACAGTTTCACTGAGAGTGTTCACAAGCTGTGGTACTAAACACACAACCCCTATACCTCAGTAAAATGACTTGTGAAGTATCTTCTTTCTTCCTCTGTCTCCCTGGAGGATGGAGTAAAGGGGGGGAGGCTTCCTGACTGATCTTCCCACACATGCCTGACCCCAATATCCAGGCGTCCTCCTGACACTTTTTCTTTCACATGCACACACACACACACACACACACACACACACACACACACACAGCGCACAGAGACACAGATAACATACACAGCCTCTGATGTTTACTGTGTCAGATTGCAATGTAAATAAAAGGGTGAGTTCTGATTTATAAAGAGCCAAATAAAACAGGAGGAGACACGTTATCACACTGAGTCGGAGGAACAGCGGAGAAAATGGATCTGCGTCCGAGAGAGACATACCCCGAATAAAAATCCTTGTCCAAATAAAACTGATTCTCTTTGAGGGCCTCAGGGAAATCGTTGGAAAAGGGCAAAAAGTGAAACAGAGAGGCAGGGTAAGAGCAACATTTGGCAAAATGTTTAGCTGCCCTTGCTTGCAGGGCCAGCAGTGTGCTGTGCTAATCATTCCTCCATTCCCCAGGGGTTTTAAAGAACACATTCTGACATCCTCGTAAACGTTTTAAGAAGCAAACAAACGTCACTTTCAGGTGAGGAACAAACACAAAGATGTGACTTTTTTTTTTTAGAAGTCTGCACAGAAGGTCACAGCGCATTGTGAGGTTTTAATTATTGCCCATAAGTAGAGGTAAAATTTCCTATAAAGTCCAGTTTATTGTTAAACACATGTTACAATTAAGGTGCTCTTTCACTGAAGCCTTGTTCAAGGTGCAGTGCATCACTCCTCTGCAAATGATCTCAGAGCTTTTTTCCCCAAGAGGCACGCGGTAACGATTTCATCATTTATTTCACTTGTGTACACTAGGCATATTTTTTACTTGAACATAATTATTATTCTAGGCACAGAACTGGTAGAGTAATTTACCGATTAAAGAAATGTGCCTCATAAGAATTTGTGACATGCCGAAATTTAGCAGAGAGAAAACATCTGGAATAGGAATCTGTGTCTTCACCACAAAGATCACCTCTGTCCATTCATCTCTTCTCTTCTCTCCCAAATCCCCAGCATCAATCTGTCTTTGCAAAGTAATGCAAAGAAAAGTTTTAGATTAAATTAAGTGTACTTTTAATATATTGACAAAGTAGAAAAGAGAAGGCCCTACAAAACTGATCATGAAACATGTCTGGCAGGATATTTTACACACTTTTCAAAATGATCAATGATAGAAACTGCTGCTTCGTATCTTGCTGATGATTACAACACAACCCATCATCTTTCTCAGATATCCCTGTAGTGTCTCTCTCACCTTTGTCACTACTTTCCCTGACATTTGTAATATCCATTATAGTGTCTGAGTACAGTTTCTGAGTTACATGTGCATCCTTTGAGCAATCTGCTGCAGGTCTGCTCTCGGATGGATAGGATGTGCATTCTTAGATGTGGACACCTTCTATTCTTGACCTCAAAAGCAGCTCATCGAAGCTGGATATGACTGAACAGTTGTTTGCACTCCTGGTTGAATCAAGGTTACAGCACTGCGTTACTGTCAGTGCAGATGTGTTCTGTGCCGGCAGTGGTTAAACAAGTTTGTGACTGCAAATTTCAACCCCTGGACAGACCAGATATTTTGACTGGTGTCATGAAAGCCATCCTACCCTTATCCCCACCGCTGTGACTGTCTAGCAAAAAACGCAAACCCCTGATTTTGCCTCAGGTATGGCAGACAGCGCAGTGCTCTTAGTATGTGTGGTTAAGGTTAGCTATGAGTAAAATACAGATACATTACTTTCTTAAAGTGATAATAGAGTAAATGTAACTTTGAAAAGTAAAATTCCTGCATATCTTTGCAACATTACAGGTTAAGAGTAGGTAAGAAGCATCCAATATACAATGAAATATTAAAAAATCATTTTAAAAATCAAATTACAAATGTATCTTTCATTGCAAACACAAATTTCCTATTGCATGTAATTTAGCTACTGTGAGTACACTTTAGACAGTCTATGTAGTCATAGACATGTCTATCCTGCACTGTTGTTCATGACTCCCTTCTTCGCTCATCCTGTTCTTCATTTTTGCATTGTGACATTGTGCCTCTGTCCTCGGGTTACTCTAAATGGCTCGACATTTTGTCAGTGCATTACTGCTGAGCACGAGAGAGCACAAAAGGAGTGATGATAATCATCAAGCTGTATTGCAAACCAAGAGCCCCACACTAACCCTGGCGGAATGCTAATGATAGTGACGGCCAGGCTGAACATCTGTGCGCGCCGCTGCAATCCCCAGGAGTCTCCTCTGGAGGTGTGAGGGACACTGGGCTTTCAAAGGGGCGGACTGACAGCAAACTATCACATTTCTCACTTTTCTGCCTGATTTCTTTTTTCCTCTCTGGGTGCAAGGAGTAAACTTCAAATCAACACAATTCAGGCACACTTGTGGGAATTAAGTAAATGATGCCATATGAGTTAAATCTGCGGAATGAAAGTGACTACTTTCACTTAATGCCATTACCTGGGTCATGGAAGGGCACGAGAGCAAAGTTATACAGAGGTCTCTTCGGTCTGCTGAGGGAGGTTTCCAGGATCTTGGATGCGCCCTCGATAACCTGCACCAAGTCGTCGTACATGGAGCCGGTCACGTCAAACACAAACGCCAGGGTGGATGCGCCCTCCGGGATGTCTTCTCTCGTGGTGGCGGCGTCCTGCGCGGCGCACAGAGCCGCTGACAGCAGCAGCCACAGCGGCGCGGCGCTCATCTCCGCTCCCTGCTGCAGCTCTCGGGTCTCTAGTTCGTGCCTGTGGAGAACTCAGGGGGATTCTGAATCCAGACACATCTGCCTCTCAGAGGTCTACTGAGAAAAAGACTTCATAAAGTGCACGCGCATCTAAGTAAAGCTGGATACGAGGCTCCCCCTTTTGCGCTGTCGCGGTTGTTGGTGCGCCTCTTCTTGCCTTCTTGCGAGCTGCTGCTCCCAGCTGCCGCTGAAAAGTCTGTTCAGTCAGATTTGCAGAGTCAGGAACCCTTGTTCAGCTCTGTCATACAAAGACCACCTCTCAGCTGGTCACAGGAGTCTCACAGGCAAACTTCGTCCCCATGCGCCAAGCAGTGCTGCGATTGGAGGAGGCGTTTTTTTTTTGCTTTTTTTTTTTTTTGGGGGGGGGGGGGACTCGAGGTACACTGTGTGAAATTTAACTTTATAAAGTCACGTCACCAAGTTAGAACAAGAACCACGGCGTTTGTCTCATAAACAGGGTCTTGGTGGATGGTTTTGAGGTTTTCCATTCTCTTAGCAGTTCACATGTAAACAATCTTGCCTCTTCACTAATTAAGCACAAATTTATTGGAGTAAATTAAATCAATTCTGAAAAAAATAAAAGCATAAATTGCAAGGATGCCAACTATAATGAATGTATGCTCTCAATCGCATCACTGTCTTTTTAACAGCCAAGGAACCGTTTTGTTCAGTAGTGAGCTTTTTGTGTTTGACTGTGGAAGATGTAATGGTTGTTCCATTTAGTGCCTGTCACACAGATCTGCTCATGCTTATACGTTTTAAATATTAGTTTGACCCTAATGTAAACACACAGTTCACTCCAACAGCATGTTTTGTAGAAAGCAAACAGTAGTTCTACCTCTTATTATTATTTCCTTTACCCTTCTACCCTTGTAATGATACAAGAGTCCATGCACATGAGGGCTCCTGGGAAATACTACTGTGGTTGGTCTAAACGTATAATGTAAACACACAAATCCTCTGTGTGTGTGTGTGTGTGTGTGTGTGTGTGTGTGTGTGTGTGTGTGTGTGTGTGTGTGTGTGTGTGTGTGTGTGTGTGTCCCAGCTCCATACTCAACTGACCAAGCCACTCCAAGCCGCAGTCTCGAGTTGGCAGCTCTTAAAATGTTCATTTCCGGTGCTGGGAATTAAACAGGAACGGAGCAACGGCGGCCTGACAGCCATTGGGGAGAGTTATATCGCCATCTGCTGTTTCTGAAGAAACCTCGCACTGAATTATCTCTGGAAATGTTGCAAACAGAAGGCACAATAATCAAAAACAGTCTCACAATAAGAATTTTTTTCTTATGACTCAGTAAAGACGGATGTTTTGAACTGTAATTTGGTAACTAGATTTCCATGGACCTTGGTTCCTTGGACTGTTGTTTCAATTGAAAAGTCTTGATTTATTACATTTAGAGTGAATCACACTGGTGAAGTATGATCTGAATGATATAATAGAAACAATTAAAAAAAAGAAATGTAATATAACTCACTTTATTTGAGTGCTGCAGAGTGAATATTTAGATATTTGAGAACTTTATTAGATTGATCTCTTTCAAATTAGGTGAGTTTCTAAGCCATTTTTGGTGTGTTATCTATTCTAAACATAACTTGTCAAAGAAATATGTTTTACAAATACTATCTTTTTATGATAAATTTACTAAATAATGCATGTAATGAGACTTTTTAGCCCCGTGTGTTATCTCATGAGCCATCAGACTGATTCTATATCTCTCCAGAAGGTTGAGGCCCATATTATAATTTCCTGTGTTTAAGTCAAAGGTCAAAGGTCAAAGGTCAAAGGTCAAATTTATTTATATAGCACATTTAAAACACAGTAGCCACTGCCCAAAGTGCTGCACAAATTTTAAACAAGCATTAAAATATAACATACAAGAAAGAAAGAAAGAAAAAGAAAACTATTTAAAAGATATTAGGCACAGTCTGGTTCAGGTTGTATTGAAGGCCAATGTGAAAATATGGGCTTTGAGCTGTGATTTAAAAATTTCAGTCGAGGAAGCAGATCTGATGTTCAGAGGGAGACGGTTCCAAAGCTGTGGTCCCACAACTGCAAAGGCTCTGTCGCCTCTGCTCTTACACATGGAGCGAGGACATACTAGAAGTCGCTGGTCACACAACCTCAGGGCTCTGGCAGGTGTATACAAACACAGCATTTCTATCAAATACGAGGGCGTTAAGCCATTTAGAGATTTAAAAACAAGCAACAAGATTTTAAATTGGACTCTGAAACAGACAGGGAGCCAATGAAGAGACTGCAGCACAGGAGTGATATGATCAACACGCCTCGCCCCTGTCAGGAGGCGGGCGGCTGCGTTCTGTACCAGCTGTAACCGACGCAGGGAGCAAGCAGCCAGACCAATATACAGCGAGTTACAATAATCCAAACGTGATGTAATAAACATGTGGATTAGTCTTTCCAACTGGTCGGAAGGCAAATAAGGTTTAACTTTAGATATCAGTCGTAGCTGGAAAAAGCTTGTTTTAATCACTGAGCTGATCTGTTTTTCCAAGCTGAGTGAGCTGTCAATAGTAACTCCTAGATTTTTTACAAGAGGGCTGCAGGAAAATCCATAATCAATAGTAGGCCCAGGTTTACCAAAAATAATCATTTCTGTTTTGTTTTCATTTAAACTTAAAAAGTTCAAATTCAGCCAATCCTTTACCTCCTGGAGGCATTGCTGTAAAGATGAACGTGCATTTTCAGCCTGCAATGGCCAATAAATTTGTACATCGTCAGCAAAACAATGAAAAGAAAGCTGATATTTGCGAAAAATTGACCCAAGAGGCAACATATAGATGGAAAATAGAGTGGGGCCAAGGACCGAGCCCTGGGGGACTCCACATGTTAAGGGGGCTTTAGCTGACGAAAATGAGCCGAGGCTCACCGAGAAGTACCTTCCGGTGAGGTAGGACATAAACCATTTTAGGACTGAGCCTTTAATTCTAACGCAGGATTGCAGACGATCTAATAAGATCTCATGGTCCACAGTATCAAAAGCTGCGGTGAGATCTATAAGCACCAGGGCTGCAGGGTGGCCAGAATCAGTTATTAAAGGTGCATTGAGGAGTTTGCACGTTTTATGCGAAACAGCGCCCCCTGCAGGCCTTGGGCGTAATGCAGCTTAGTGAAACACTCGTGCCATGCACGGAAGAGGGGGACTCCTTCCTTGTTCTTTAAGTAGCGCTAGTGTAAAATTTAAGTTTCTTTTGCCTGGTGGGGTCTGTGCAGGAATTGTGACAGTGCTAGAAGCTGGTCTTTTCTTACTTTCTGGAAGATCCATCCTCAATACTGCTCAGTTGTTGCCCGATAAGCATCTGGCGGAGTAATGGCGGACAAAACGAAACTTAAGGAAACCAGGTCAGTGGGAGCACGCATTACATCACATCATCTCTAATTCTCCCCCAAAGAATTCTTGTGCCAGACTGTCACTGCAACTTTCAAGTGACAATTTAGTGCTGTTAGAGGTACTTGCAATTAATATATCAGGGCACATTGAATACTTGTAACATATTTATGGTGGAAAATAAGTATTTCTAAAGTTGAAAAACTCCTTAATGCACCTTTAAAAGCAAGTCATTTAACATTTTTAAAATTGCAGTTTCAGTGCTATGATGTGATTTAAAACCAGATTGGAATTTTTCTGTTAAATTATTTGAGTATGATATTTAAGTATCAAATTAATTTATCTTTATCTCAACCAAAGACATTTATTTCAATAGCTGATGACATTGACGGAAACACTCAGGCCATGCACTGTATTTGTAATATGTATGGAAAGTATCTCAGAATCTAATGAAATGTTGACAGGGTTCATCATGCAGGCATGCAGCAAGCAGAATTGCATATAAGCAGCAGTGTTACAACATGTTTTTGTGTCATACATAACAGAATATTTTGTTAAAACCAGAAAACACACAACAGACCTTAACTGAGAAAAGAGCCGTGAGAATACTGCCTAGAGGTACGGCCTCATAATCTAATCATTTAAGGCTGAAAAATTCTAAATGTTTCAACAAAGCATTAAAAAAAAGTCCCTGAAATTGATTTACAGCAGAACAAAGCTAATTAACGTGAAATTAACATGAAACTGAGTGTGATATATTAGATCAGCAGGTCCAATGACGCATGTTATCGTACATTAAATGTTGACCCAATATTCTAATGGTCATGAAATATTGAATCTGAGAAGGGAAACTGTTCTTCAAATTTGTAAGTAATAAACACAATGCAATGGCATTAATGGATTTAACAGAGGAAATCGCAAGCGCAATTGACAGTAAGAAATATGCTATCGGGGTGTTCATAGACTGAAAGAAATTATTCAACACAATAGATCACAACATTTTGCTCAGAAAGAAGGAACAATATGGTATAAGAGGAGTTGTTTTAGACTGGTTAAGGAGTTATATCAAAAATAGACAGCAGTTTGTGCAGCTGAAAGACTTCAAGCCACCTGAATTAAACATTACTTACTGAGTACCACAGGGGTCAGTATTAGGCCCAAAACTGTTCATTATGTACATAAATGACATTGGTAAAGTATCAGACATATTAAGACCTGTTGTCTTTGCAGATGACACAAATATTTTCTGTACTGATGATGATTTGCAGCAAATGATGGATATAGTCGGTCAAGAACTCAGTAAATTGAAATCATGGTTCAACAGAAGCGAACTATCATTGAATTTGGAAAAAACAAACTTTATGCTATTTGGTAATCAGAAAAATAATATAAAAGTTAAACTGATGATTGATAATGTACTGGTTGAGAGGGTGTATGATAACAAATTCCTGGGTGTTATACTTGACCATAAACTTTTGCTGGAAAAATCACACCACATACATTAGTTCCAAACTGGCGAGAACTGTTGGAATAATGGGTCGGGTTAAGCACATGCTGAATGAGAGAGCATTACTGCTCCTGTACTGTTCACTGGTGCTACCGTATCTAATGTATTGTGTGGAGGTGTGGGGAAACACCTACAAAAGCACCCAGAAGATATGCACACTACAAAAAAAAGCTATAAGAATCGTGCATAAAGTGAGCTACAATGATCACACCAATCAGCTTTTTTTAAAGTCAGATATGTTGAAATTTATGGATCTAGTCAAACTAAAAACCGTACAGATTGCTTATAAAGCTAAACATACCTTACTACCTGGTAACTTAAATAAATGGTTCATGGAAAGAGGGGGAGGGTATGAATTGGGGCGGGGGGGGGGGGGGGGGGGGGGGGGGGGGGGGGGTACAATTTTAAGCAACCGATTGTCCGTACTACCCTAAAAAGTATGTGCCTTTCTGTCTGTGGGGTGAAATTGTGGAATGGTCTGGATGAACAAACAAAACTGAGTAAAAATGTCCATCAACTTAAAAAAATGATAAAAAAGCTATTATTGAAAGGTATAGAATTATGGAAACCGAGTCAAGTAAGTTTTAGAGGCTATCAATTATTCGATTAGATACAGCCTATTCTTGTCATGACTGTCAAAGCATGCATAATACAGGCAAGTTTGTTTATTTGTATATTGTATGTGTGTGTATATGGGTATAATGTGTGAAAGCAGGCGTGTATATGTTCGTATGAATGCGATTTGTTTTGGAAGTGGAACCGCTAATAACCAATCAGCATATACTCCATAACTGTATGAATGAATGGATGGATGGATGAGTGAGGGGGTGTGGGAGGGGGGTTTGAGGTACTGAAAAAAAAGTTTCGTTAATATAGAGGGAGAGTAAGTGGGGGAAGGACATTAAAAGCTTTAGCTTCTTCCTACTCCTTTTTGGACATATTAAATGATTTATTTATTTAGTACTTATGAACAATTGTGGTATTATGTACCCTTAAATTGATTGCTTTCTTATTTTATTTTTATTTTTTAATTGTTTTCGTTGTCCAAATAAACTAAACTGAACTTAACTGAACTGAACACGAAAATAGTGTATATATTCATGTATATACTATGTGTGTGTACACACACATGTATATATATATATATATATATATATATATATATATATATATATATATATATATATATATATACACACAGTTTAAAGTCTATCTTAAAAACTGTTTCAGGAACCAGGGGGAGCAACTCTATTTCAACACCATGAAGTCATGTGACCATGAAGCAGTAGGATCAAAATGTCAATCTTCGCATCCCGTCTCACACTCTTCAAAATGTCTCTACGTCTCTTTGATCACAGAAAATTGCCTGTATTTCAAATACAGGATTTTCATTCATTTAATTTCATTTGGCCTTCTATTGTTGCTCCATAAAGAGCGTCCTGACCTGCTACGTGTGTGTTTGGTTTGTAAGCTGCACGATAGCAGACAGGAAGGCTCTCCGGTCAATACGGCCCAGGAAATCACCGTCTGCCCCCTGCCATCAGGAAGACACAGAATGCAATCAGAGAACCCTCCCACCTCGGACATGGCCTATTTGAAGACTTAGGCAGACGTTACAGAGCACTGAAATCAAAAACAGATAGAATCAGAAGAAGATTCTTTATACTGAATTCAGTTGAAATAATAATGAAATAATGTTTCTTTATTGATTGTTCCAGAAAAAAATCCACTCAGTCAAAAATAACTTACAAAAACAATAACTGTGTCAACTGAAACATACATCAAATATAAATCAAACAATTAAAAAATACTTTGGTTCTTCACTGACCAATCTTTCCACTTGGTCTGCCTTGACTATGTTGGTGACAATAAGGATATTTCAACACTAGAGGGCGCTACTCTATAACTGACATAACATTGCAGTTCAACACATCTATTGAATAAACATCTATTGGCAAAAAATACGAAAAAGAAAACACATTTGACGTTCATTTGAATTTCATTCATGTTTTTAAAGGACATTTGCTTTGTAACTTCAACTCAGATTTTTTTTTTTTTTTTTTTTTTTTTTTTTGCTGGGTTTGTTTGTTTATTCGACATGGACGGTGTGGATGGAAACATTCAAATAAGAGTCCAAACCTCACAAACCCAGATTTGCTCCGATGATGTAGGGAGGTTGCATCTGCGCCAGACGATTTTGCATAGTAAACAAATAAAGCTGCTCTTGCTTATTGTAAATGCACATGGTAAATTAATCCAGACAGGCAATGATTGCACAACATGTTCCTCGTTATAAAGAAATAATAAGTGACAACAGGAGTACGAGATATATCCTGCTCAGAAGAAGTACATAAAGGGGAAAAGAAGGAAGAATACAGATAAAACTGTTCCATCATTCATTCACTCACATTTTCATGACAGCTGTCTTTTGCCAGGAGGCACTGCATGTCCCACATGTGCTATTATTTAACAGATACACAATCTCAATCTGGTGCAGCCAAGAACTGTTTTTTTAAGATAATCACCTGATAAAATTCTGACAAGGTTAAGATTTTCATTGTCAAAGATTTATTGTCTATTTCACTTGAATTTATCTCTGTCAACAAGTTCAGATCAGCTAAACCATTAAAAAAAGCAACAACTTTCATGACCTTGTAGACAACAACACTGAAAATGATTAAAGGGATGGGACAATTAATTATTCAAGTATTATTTATGTATCAGTTTTTCTTCATATGGAAAATTGGTTTGAAAAACAAAATAGCTGCAAGTGAAAGATTTTCTTAATATTACACTAGAACAGATCATATCAAGTGACCTTTTGTACATTGGCACAACACAGTCCTGAGGTAACCATCCAGCCGCCACAACTCTAATCTGAAGAAAGGGAGTCAATGATTTACTCAGTGGAGATGGATGTTATGCTGTCTTTGCACCCGTTATACTTCTTGACCTCTCTGACCTCAGGTAACTTTTTCCAAGTGCATACTGCATGTTGCTGCAAGAAACATTAGACTTATTGTCTGTTAAAGATGGAAAAAACTGTTAACATCTGATTGAAACTTGTTATATTAAAAATTAAAATGCTGCAGGACACATTTTTGCAATGGGTTTGTTTGTTTGTTTGTTTGTTTATTTATTGGTTTGTTTGATTCTATCATACAAAGTTGAGGGACTTTACAGGAGCACATATTTCTGAGGCTGTCACATAAAAAATTAACCAACTGTGATGAAGCCTAACAATGAGGTTGCGTAATTCTCCACAAGTTCCCAACAAGTCAAACTTTAACAAGAAAACAAACTAACACTCATTTCCTCTCCTCCTACATATTTTTGGGATAATGTGGTTTATTGAGTGAAAGTATGGAGAAAAAAAGTCACGTCATGTATTTGCACCGTTGCTCTGTATTACAATATAATGATACAAATTATTAATCCTGCTCTACGAATATCATTGACATGTACAATTCATTTTATTGTCAGTGACTTATATTGTGACTGTTTAGGTCAATGAAGTGTCACCTTTCATAGATCATTCATAAATCAATCACAGAAACCACATCATGTCAAGGTGTTTCCTGTACGTACATGTGAGTTCATCCGTGGTATAATTCTCTGTGTTTGCCGGATGGATGTGAGCTGACGCTAAGCGCAGGCTCACAGGACAACCATAACTGTGGCGCATAAACAGCAACTCCACCGTCACCCAAACAACATCCACATGACACATATGCTCTGCCCTTCCAGCAATTCAACCAGAAAAGCCCCCCCTGGGGCCTTGTGCTCTGTTGGCCATCAGAACTAATCCCCAGGTTTACTGCCCCTCATCTCTGTAGAGTCCCTCTTTTGTTGCGAACGCAATTCACCCAGCCAATGAGGCTCACTGGTGTTGCACATACACACCTACGTACATACCCTTTTGTGATCCTGCTCCATTCGTTTTATCTCTTTATCTGACTCTGGGTCTCTCTCTTTCATAAACATACTCAGTACAGTAAAGACATGGGTAACCACGCGAATACAAGCATTTGTGTGAAGAAACAATAGCTCTCATTCCCTCACTCTCTCTGTTTTCCAGTCATGTCACTAGTGTGTCACTAGTGTGTAATGAGTGTAACGATAATACTTCTCAGACTTTTGTCAACCATCATTTCAAGTTTCATCTGGGGTTTATTTTGATCTGTGAAAAAGGTAAAATGTGGAAAGACAACACATCCAAAATGACATTATATTTTCTAACTTAAATATCGCTGGCTATAAATCTCTAAAGCCTGTACAACTCCAGGTCAATATTAAGTCATGTGACTCTGGAGAAGTGAAACAGTCTGCACTCTGGCACAATGGAAAAACAAATAAGTGAAGGAAGCTTTTCCATTAAAATAAAAAAAAAAAAAACCAAGTGCCAGCTGAAGCTGAAAGGTGCATGTCCAGAGGTTAAAATCCAGTTTAAATATTGTTGAAGTCACTGACTCATTTAAAATGTGCACTGCACTAAGAATCTGAGAAGGCAGCAGTAATCCCTATGTTCTTTTCAGAAATATGTTCTTACTACTGAAATCATGAGGTAAAATTCTGAGACCCTTTAGTAGTTGTTCTCTTTATGACCGAAGTCATGTAGAAACAAAAATGCACACAAGCTTCAAGTTTTCTGCTAGGGTTTTACAAGGGGAGGACTTTGGTGTTATGATAAACACACTAAAAATCAAACTTCAGAGTACATCAGATTTTGAGTCACTTGCAAAAACCAAAGAAGAATGAGTTCTACTTTCAGTTAGACATGTCAGTGCATTAAAATGGTGAATGCTGTGGCTGTGCACAATTAATTGTAGCTAAAAGAATGCTTTCTAAACATGAATCACTTTGGCTGTGCAATCCAAACTAAACAGCCAAAAACAGTGTTAAACATCATCTGTGAGGCCACATCAACAGTGTGCCAGTGTGCCTTTTTTTTAAAATGGAGTTAAGTTATTTAGGTGCTTAAATCATTATCACCCCCCCCCCCCCCCCCCCCCCCCCCCCCAAAGAAAAAAAAAGCCACCACGACCACCACCACCAAAAATTAAATGCATTACAGGTTTCCGTAACAGCTGTCTCAGCTGAGCAGAAATTCCATGTAGGCACAAGTGACTGATAACTATGGAATTTACCTGAAAAAACCCCTCCAGCAACTTTTCATATCCAACAGACTAAAAAACCAGTGTGCAGTTTTGTTCACTGATTTCTTTGTTGGATGTTCCTCTCCAGGTCTCTGGTGCTTTTCAGTCTGCACATTCCTCCCTTCAATAACCGCAGTTAATGCTGATTGCATAGTTAAGGCCTCATTCAGGGTGTTTTTTTCACAGGCGGGAACACAGACTCTGCGAGAACACTGTGAGTACGTGCTGCTGTGCATGTGAGTATAGGGGTGTGCCAGAACGTGAACAGCGATGCAAACAACAAAACAAGGTTGAGAGAAGTCACAGACAAGGACAAGTGCTTATTGTGACCGTGTTACTGCAGCACAAAGTTTATGTTTGTCAGGAACGGAATTAGTCCACTCAGTGTGGAGTTTGTATAGAGTTGAACTGAAAATAATATCTTCAGTAGGTATTGTTTTCATCATTCAAAAAATGACATCTCACTTAGTAATCAAATATATTACTGAAGTGATTTTGTTAAAAAAAAAAAAAAAAAAAAATCTCAGTTCTACCACTCTGTTTCATTGCTGATTCAAACTATCAAACTAAAAATAAGACGTTTATATAAAGTACATTTTTGGACAGAAAAATGAAGCATTTACGTAAAGTCTGTGAACAGTGGCAGCTTGACCTAATGAATCAGGGAAATGTGCTTACAAGTGTTGGTGGACTTGTAAAAAGGAAAAAAACAAACAAAAAACATCAATTCAATAAATCTCAAAGAAAAATCTGCAAAGCAGGGAAGCTTATGCAAGTGTGACTCCAAAACTTTGAGGGCATCTAAATACTGACGCTGCACTCAGGTCAGTGTAGGAGATTTGTGTTAGTTGTTGTTGTACCTCGGTAATTACCAGTGTTTCAACACTGAAAAATGGACTGGTCCAACTCAAATAACCAACTTCTCTGTGTCTGCTGCACATATTGGAGATGAAGGGAACAGAAACACAAGAAATACAGTGATTTTATTTTGTTCATTATTCGGTGCATCTTTATTTCCTTCCCCTTTACCTGTTTATCACATACTCTGCTTTATGCGGTGCTTATTTTTCCCATCAACAGTGAGCCAACATGACAATAACAATGTTATGAGTGAGAGAGCTGGTGGAATGAATGATTTGATGATAGTGGCAAATGAGACATTTGGGTTAAAGAAAAAACTGTTCTAGATAGAGAATAGTGTGGGAACAGGGAAGTCTTGGTATCTGTTATTCTTCCTTTATCGCTTTTTTAGTAAATCCAAATAACGGCATTGAAATGTCCCTCACTTTTTCACAACCACAGTAAATGAGACCGATCCAAACGTGCACCAGCATATTGTGAGAAAAGTAGGTTATTTAGTTTCCAGTACATTTCCTCTCTCAAAGCATTTCCCTTGTCTTATCCATGAGCAACAACTTTAAGGTTATCTCAGGTCATTTCTAGAATTTTTTTTTTTCACACAACACCCTCAAGCATGGTACATCTAGCTACGTGTTTGGGAAAGGTTTGTGGACAATCATGAAAATAGTTAATATCAATAACAATACTGTCAAAATAGTTAATCTCATCATGTGAGCTTCACATTTATTCCTATTCATTCTAACAGTGTGCTATGTAATGCTTCTTGTGTTTTCCCCTCTAAGTATTTCAGTCGAAGTCTTTACTGAATTTGCTTATGGGGACAAACTTTGCTATGGACTTGCACATAAAACTGTGAGGAACATTTATGGACAGCAACAACAATCTAGAAAGACTATTATGGATAACAAAGCAGGGAGTTAAAAAAAAAGCTGTCATTTGGCACTGTTATGTCCCCAAACTAGTTTTGCTTTTTCATCAAATCTGTGGCTTCATGAACAACTATTGGACTGTAAGTTCAGTTACAGCAGTTTTAAATGTGCTTTCCTCTTCTGAAGGCTACTCATGTAAGGTAAGAAAGGCACCTGAACGTGGTTTTCTAAACTATAGCTTAACATAAGTAGAATAGCGTCTGTAGATGCAACAAAATTCTAGATACTGAACATTTAATCTATCCAGTTGACATGGATGAAAAATAAATCACATTTACTTTTAAGTAATCAATCAATTCATGTCTAATAAATACAAAAGATGTAAGTAAAGAGCAGTGAGCAGAAAAACCAGTACATCAAACAGGAAACAAACTAAATTATTTAAAGGTTGAAAAGCATATGCCACCCACACAGTAATGTAGTGGTTGGCACGCTCACAGCAGAACACTTGATAAATCAATCAATCAAACTTTATTTATAATGCACTTTTCATATAAAAAAAACACAAAGCATGTTACAGTATTAAAAACAACAAACAGTATATTAATAAAATAACACATAACCACACCTTCACCCTTCACTCTAGGCTAATTTGTGCTCGTGAATTGCCCATATGTGTGAATGTGAGTGTGCGTTTATCTGTCTATCTGTGTTTGTTTTCTGATGGACTAGTGACCTGTCCTAAATGTACCCTGCCGTCACATGTGGTCAGCTGGGATCGGCTCTAGCTCCTGGACCAGAAAGACCAGTTTACAGGATGGGTCAATGAATTTTAAGCATGTGACCTGCAGTAAATGTAAAACTTGTTCCATGATAAAATGTTTTGTCTCTTGGTGTTCAGAGAGCTGGTCTCCACACAGGTTAAATATACTGCTCCAAAACTGCATTTAGGTTGAGAAAGAAGTTCACAAAACCACATCAGTTACAAAAAAGCAAATAATAAAAAAAAATACATTCATGAATGGAAAAAAAACCCCCATCACAGCAAAAACTGGTGTTCTGTCCAGCATGGCCTTCCTGTCAGGTGATAAAGCTGTTTTATGTCTGCGCTGTGTCTTTGACACCATAACCTAGTTTATTCACACAAAAATAGCTAGACCCGCTTTATGGTATTTATCTCTGGAAAACTATTAACTCAGTGACTAGTTAAATATTGCTGCCCTGAAATGCTCTCAGAACTCTGTCAAACAATATAAAGTTAATAGAAAATCCCAGTGTGGCCTATTTAGGTTTGTTTGTGTGTGTGTGTGTGTGTGTGTGTGTGTGTGTGTGTGGGGGGGGGGGGGGGGGGGGGGGGGGGGGGGGGAACGCGCTACTTTCTGTTAACAAGTGTGGTACATGCCCAACTTTCCACAGTTTGGAAAATCCCAACCTTTGGCAGTTCTGTCTCTTCTTCATTCACCTCTTCAACAACAGATTCTTCAGTTCTGTAAGCATTTCAAACCAGATCAGCGTCACTCTTTTATTACAGTGTGTGGCATTTATTACTGTCACACTTTGTCAATTCATCTGAAATAGGATGAAATATTGAAAAATTAACTTATTTTTCAAGAATAAAATTTTTTCTGTCATATGACTTCTCAGCGCTCCACACCGAACTTATTACTTCTATTTAGTTTCTGATGCGGGGAATCAGGAATCAGGGAAGATCAGGGAAAAAAACATGCACAACAAACTTCTGTCACAATTATTCTTAAAAATGTTTTTAGGAATCTTAAATCAAGAAAAACACTCAAACACTTTGGAGGTGATCACGAACAAGAAACTGCCTGGGTTAAGAATACCGAACCTTTTCACAAGAAGGGCCAAGGTCATCTCTATTTTTCGAGGCAGATGAGGTCCTTCAACATCTGCAGAACTATACTGCAGGTGTTCCTTGAGTCTGTGGTGGCAAGCACAATTTCCTTAGCTGTTGCTTGCTGGGGCAGCAGGGTGAAGGTGGCTGACACCAACAGGTTCAAAGATCTCGATAAAACAGGCCAGTAAGATGCTGGGGTGGAGACGGACTCTGTTCAGGTGGTCTCAGAAAGGAGCATCTGTTCCAAACCGAGGTCCGTCCTGAACAATGACTCCGATCTCCTCCATGATGTCCTGGTCGACATCAGGAGCTCCTTCAGCGGCAGACTCAAAGCACCCAAAATAATATTTAATATTAGTTTCATTTTTGTCCTGTCTTTAAATTTTATATAATAAATTTTCTTTTCCTTTTATTTTGTGTGATGTTTTTTGTTATGGACGCTTGAAGGAATTTGTTTTCTGGGATTATTGGATCCAGGGAAATGCACCTGTCCAGACCTCACATTTATAATGTATGAGAGGTGTATCAACAAGGTCACTGCAGGCTTTTCCAATCCCACTGCCTCTGTAGGTCAGCCAGCGTGCATGTGCCACTGTTTGTATTCACTGTGTGTGCGTATGCAGGCTGTTTTGAGAGGGATGCTTAACATGGTGATGATGGGTAGGATGGGTGACCTAAATCATGTTTTTTTTTTTTTTTAATATTGTTGTTCTTGAAAGAAGGAAATCTACTGAAAACTACAAGCAGTGCAAGGAATTGTTGACACAAGTTATGTCTGTTGCAATAACACAGGCTATGCTGCCTTTCAGCTCTGTGACCTTGGTCATCGAATGGAGGAAAGGATTTATTTGTAGGTGTATGTGTGTGTGTGTGTGTGTGTGTGTGTGTGTGTGTGTGTGTGTGTGTGTGTGTGTGTGTGTGTGTGTGTGTGTGTGTGTGTGTGTGTGTGTGTGTGTGTGTGCGCGCATGAAATACGTTACTAGACATGTGATAAAAGGACCTCTTAAAGGTAGAGTACCCGTATTATGCATGGTCACATTTGATGTAATTCCCCTTGTTATCTCTGTGACACATTTTTCGCAGCTTTATGTGAAACTTCTTGGAGTTGTTAGTGTCTGCACTGCCTTGAAATTATTTAAACCGCAGTCTTCTTAAAAAAAAATAGAGCATTGCAAATACATGAAGCTCAAATTCCATGAAAATTCTTCAGACAATGATTTTAATAGAAAATTAAGTGACCTCAAATCTGTGAACAAATGACTACAACAGCAATATGATTCATTACCTTCAGGTAACCTCATGCCTGTTGACTTTTTTGTTTCTATAATACATATTTCCCTTGTGCTAATTCAGTGTGACAGAAGTGAATTGTGTTGCTGTGGTTAGCGCTCTCACCTCGCAAGCTGCAGTTTGACTTTGAGCCATACAATGTGTCGTTTGCATGCTTTACCTGTGCAACCAGCTTTGTTTTTCTTGTTGTTGGTTTTTGTTTGTTTTGTGTTTTGTAAAGTCATCATTATTATAGTGATGAATTTACAGTTGAAAAAAAGCATACATTTTCATCTAAAACTTCTGTAAAAGTTGAACTGATGTGAAAAGTGTGAACTGGTCTCATTTAAGTTTTTTGCTGTCAAATTCATCAGACTGTATCGATCTATAAAACCTCCTTTGGATCTAATTCTTTGATTTTTCTCTTTGTAACGAACAGGTCGTTCATTATGGGCAACACGACACTGCACTTTACACTGAGCACTTTTTCTCAGATTTTAGATATGGTTTAGAATTCAGTTTATTTATTTGGGTGATTTGTTCAGTTGGGTTTTGTTTTTCTTTAGATTATTACCATGGGTTTTGGAGTGGATGATTTGAACATAGTTTTAGGGAGCTAATATAATGTTTCTTTACACTTATGGAGTTTTTATGGTTTTGCACTTAAGGTGAATGTATTTAAAGTGCCTGAAGACATTCACTCAGTAGTTGTAGTTGGTCATTGCTGGGTTCTGCGCTACTGCTGGAGAAGCCAAGCGCCTTTGAAATCCTCCAAGGCACTTTTGTCACTTTTGTCACTTTATATTTTTTTGGCACGTGAAAATAAAAAAAGAAGTGGACCACTCAACCTTGGCCCATCTCCTCCTGCTGCTCTCCACCCTTCGCGCTCCTGCTTACACTCTTTAAATGAGAAATGCAATTAAATCTCCAGGTGTATTTTCAAAGTTTTGCCTCCACTGGGAGATAACACCTTCAATAACATTTGAGTTTGTTTACAGGCACAGAATACCTGTTTGAACTGGATGCAAATTAGATGAGTGGAATACTTCATTGCTTCTATTTATTGTTGTATTGTCAGAAGCAATATTATCTTTCCACTTATCAGACTCCATCATACACATACACAATCCAAATTATTGAACTTGGAATGATAATCAATAATTACAATTAATATAATAAGTAGATATAACAGTGTGAGGGGCTTTAATTGCTTTTGTTCACAATCATTATTAATTTGTTGCAAACTATCTACATACTGCATAGCCTCTTGTACACAGCCAATTTGTTTCAGGTCTGTTTGTGCCTGAACTTCTTTTTGAGGTGTATTCTAAAGCCAACATACAGAGAGAAAAAGTTTGCTGTGACATTGTGAAGTCTGGGAGTGGATGCTGCTGAGGAGACTAGTATCAGAGACGATGAAACGGTTTAATTATGCGTATCACTCTGTGGGATTCGGATCAACAACACCCAGTGCAACTGAACTGGTATACAGTGGTCAGCTTTCCCATGAAAAACAGTGGAACATTGATTTGTACTGAAAAATCAAAATGTGGTGGTGATAAAGCAGCTAATAATTTGACCTCACATAAATTAGAAACTTATTATTTTGGAAGCATCTACAGAGAAGAGATTACAGGTTTCATGGACTGCGGACTGCACTGACGTCAAAAGATATCAGCTCAGAAACTGCAACGTGTCCTCAGCCGCACAGTGTTTATCAATTCAACATGAAAACTGCTTGTTTAGGGCTTCAGAAAGGGCAAGAAAAGGAATCCAAGGAGTGAAATGAATTTGTTTTTAGCCAAAACACAGGATCACTGTTAAAATATCAACATTGCCCTTCATTCCTGGAACGTGACAATGAGATAAACATTCAAGGAATTTAACCAGAACGAGGCTGTTTTTTCAAGGAAACCGTTCTATTCATCGATGACTTTTTCTTTTGTATCACACATGGTATTGAAATGTAATTTCATTGTTGGTGTTCTGCTAACACACACACAGATGCATACATTTGTAATGATTCCATTTCTAAAGTGAATATCATCCTCTTTCATGGCAGAATAGAACTGCTGTGAGAAATGGTTAACAAAACAACCCCACATATCACAGAAATAACACAAAAGTAGCTTCAAAAACACAATAACACAATTTTCACAAGACAGACCCACTCTCTTTCCTGTCTTCATATACTAAATGTTAGGGGAGGAATATCATCAGTGATGATTTGGCTGTCTAATTCAAACAGGAAACATCAATGTCAATTTGTATCTCTTCAGTTAATATGACTGAATGTCAGGCATCTCTTAAGAGCTCCAGCTGAGCTGAAGGGGGAAAACGTGTGTTGTTTTACTGTAATGCTCACATTTTGCTGAACGTTAGGCAACAAACAAACAAACACATCCATGCATTCACGTTGCAGTCTCTGCAAATTTGCTCGTTTTTATCCATGCACTAAATGTCATGGCCCTTCCTGCTCTGGTGGAGTATTTATCTTATCAGCTGCTTGTTCAGTTAATCATCATGTCACTTAAAATTAACACCAAGTTACGAAAAAGCTTTACAATTATTAAGACATAAAAGCCAATGTTATAATGTTTAGCTATTGTCTTTTACAAATACAAAAAGATTACAAATACAAAGACATACAAAGAGATAACAATAAATAACAAGTCTGGGCAATAACAACTGAAATGTATTATTTACTCCAGGGAGCTAAACATGATTCATTCAACACCTCCATATCACTATTCTTCTCCACATTTTTCAATTGTTTTTCCACAACAGAATTCAAAATTCACACATAAATGTCTCCCTAAATCTGCAACTGCAGTAGATCTCTCTACCTGCATTTAGAAAACAGAGCCACATCACAACATCGAGCAAAAACTGTGACTCTGCATGTAACAATGCAGCTGCTGCTCAGTCTGAAATTTACCATTCTACGTATATAGCTCAAATGTGACTGTGCTGCTTGTGTCATATAGATAAATACAGATATGAGAAATAACAATAATGAAGTTTTAGTGGTGCAATTAAGTTGTAAAATATAGTGCAATCAAGAGTTCTTAAACATTAACAGCTTTTTAACAGCTTTGTAATTTTAGAGAAGTTGCTCTTATGAAATTGAGGAAGCAGTATTGCTTCTGATGGTGTAATCTATGGACAGCTCCCAAAGCTGGTTTGAGTCGTCAGCAGCTTTGGCTGTGTCTGTGAGTGTGACTGGGGTCAAAATGATGTCTGAGTTCCTTTCTGAAGTGTGCTGGTTAAAGGTTTACTGGTAAACTTAATGACTGCCAACAGCCACCGTGTGCTTGCATGCAGATGTGTGTGATTGTGTTTGCCGTCCACTCACATGTGACCATTTTGACTGCTTGGAGTTTGATCCTTTGCGTTATCTAGGTCACATTGCATGTTAACCCGTTTTAGGGTCAAACCCTCAAAAGAGCAAACAACAAAGAAATCCAATTGCAACATCGGTATCTCTGCGTTAAGCCCCAGCAGTTCAGTATAAACTTGCTCACTTAAACAAAGGGAAATTTACTTTGCACAACTCTCTGTGTGACTAACTGTGTATATGCTGCAATCTTAATTCTTTTGTAAATGTGTTAAGTCTGTCTTCACAGTCACTGAATTGTATTGGTCAAGCAGATTATATGTATAGACAGATTTTAAGTGAACCATTGACGAGGCAACTCAGATAAGAGCAAATGTTCAGTACTGACGACAAGAAAAGTTCAAATGTCAAGGTGTTTGGAAACAGCCATGTGATGATGATGGTACTGTCAACCACATTCTGAAAAAACAACAATCATAATAACAAAAAGATTACAAATGTGAATACTTGTACTTTTTAATAAACAGAATATTTACTGAAACTTTGAGTACTAAGCTTGTTAGAGCTCAACATGTAAATCACAGGGTGTGAGACTAGTAATTGATATGCAACTATAAAAATATTTCTTGCAGCATTTTACCACATGCCACTGTCACCATGTGATCTAATTATTAGATATTATAGTCTCTTAAGTGCAACCACAGGAGAAAAGGACAAAACTGGTTTCTCAGTTGTTGGAGTTTAAAATGACATACCACAGTGAAGCTCAGTAGTTTAAAATAAACCAAAAATAGTAAGACAGCTAAAGTAATAATAATGTACACTTCACAATTTGATACCTTGAGAAGAATAGGACTGGATACTGTATGTTCAGATTTTGTACAGTTCCAAAAGAATTATGTGCACTAGAATCCCAAATGCTCACAAAAGTTGCTGTTCATATGAGAACTGGAGTCCTTTTGTTTCTACTGCATTTAAAAAAGAAGAAGATTCATTCTTGTTCATAAATATGTATTTCATTGGTCATATTTGGGACCACATTATGGTGAAGTTGTTGACAGTCTTACTTCACTGCAGGATGACCCTAGTTTGATTCTGAGCCCAGGCTGTTTATGCCTACAATTTGCATTTTCTCCCTGCGTACATTTTACGTTCCTCCAAACACTCTGAGTTCCTCTCACAGTCCGAACATGTTTTTAGATCACTGGTGGCTCTAAACTGTTGATAGAAGTAAGTGTGTTTGTCTTACTGTGTCCAGCATGTATTCTACTGTTTACTCATCTTATAGTGTTCAGCTTCCCCGCAACCTTGTGTTGAAAATAATGCACAATTGATGGATAGATTGATGGGCGCTTTGGCGCTGTTCCAGTATTGAGTTGAACCTCCTTGGTGACATCTGATATCATGCAAAATTAAGTATTTGTTTTAAATTACATTTTTCTTTTATTTGATTGCGTGTATCACAGGAACACTTGCTCCTGGCTTTGAATAATATGCATAGGGTATGAGTTCAGTTGAAATAATACCACCTGAACTGTGATGACGTAAAGAGAGAGGAGCTTGGATGGAGACAGCATTGGCGCAAAATACTACCTGACAAAGTACAGACTAAGCGGAATGCCTGGTGTTTTTATATGTGGTTCAGTGTTTTGGCCAATGTGAGAAGACAAAAAAATAGAGTTAAGTAGTTGCAGCATGTCAAATATGCCATCATGAGTAAATAAATAGATTTGAATGTGCTCAAACTGGTTTCTGCAGTAATAAGATCGACAAGGTGACATGCCAATGTGCTTGCTTCTGCACTGTTACAAGCAAAACTCTGCAAACAGATTTCTCCTGCTGCAACAATTATGTTATACTTCCACTGTAGCAAACCACAGTGTGCTACAGCGGAAGTACCCACCCCAAAGCTACCACCACCAAAATAGCTGTCTCGGAGTTATGCCATGCTCTGAGACAGCTATTTATATATAACACCATGACTTGTGAGTTTTGTATTCTTGAGAACAAATATATGTGCTGAAACTGCTCTTAATTTTAAGAATATCTATATATGAAGACTCAATAATGTTGAAAATTTCCTTAGCTGGAAACTGAACAGACTATTGACTGAGTCACAGATCCTGCAGAGTTTTCACATTCAGTTCAAAAAACACATTTTTTAAGCAACACGTAAAGAGTTCATCTTCCTGACAGCCTGATGGTTTGCAGAGCTGGTTCATGGCTCTGCTATCTTCTACTGGATAGCAGAAGTTGGGGTGGTTGGGGCCTGTGGCCACGGTGACAGCTTTCTAGGTGAGCTGGATGCTGTTCAGGTCTGTTGAGGAGGGGAGACGGGTGCCACCCCATAACACCACATGCAAAAAAGACAACCAGGGTTGCAGAAGTAGTCCCAAAAATACAATGAATCTGAGGGCCTGGAGAAAGGTGAGAAAGCAACAAGCTTCTTTATTAGACGAGACAAGTCATACTCTCTTTTGTTTGAGAACTCCATCACCAGGCAATTCTGAGTGGGAAGGACTAAAAACTTTACTGTTTTTACTTTACTGTTACTTCACTGTCACTGTCACAGTGACATTGCGAACTATTTTGTCTACACATTCCAGCAAAATGAATATCATCCTTCATACAGGCTCCTTTGACATATAGAGGAAGACTGGTTCTGAGGTCCTGAATAACAACTTTTGAGAGCTAATGGAAACACTGAAGTACTGTAAGTCTCAAAATGTTTTCATTCAGCCCCCATTCCACCGTGGGGAAAGGACACAGTTGCTTTTGACACAGGTGTACTTAATATAATTCTTGACATACTTGAAAAATGGCTGGGAAATTATAGTGCATGAAAATATTTTCTAAGTCTTACTTTCAAGATGAAGATTATCCTGTGTGAAAAGATAATTTTAAATCTGAATGTATGTAATTCGCTTGTGGGGTTCCTCAAGGTTCCATCTTCGGGTGTCATTTATTTAACATCTACATGCTCCCTCTGGCTCAGATCATCTAACATTACACCTTCTCCTATCATAATTATGCAGATGACACACAGCTCTATGTATCAGTGTCAGTGAATGATCACAGCCCCTCATACCTGCTGAGTAAGTGCTTAAATAGTAAATACTGAATGACTGTGTCATTCAATGAACGTTTTCAACCTGAATTCAGAGGTAATGGAATTAGCTGTTTTTGGCCACAGAGACAAAAGGTTAAAGGTCAGCTCTAACCTTAACTCAGTGTTACTTAAGGCAAGAAATCAAGCCAGAAACCTGGGCATAATTATGGAGTCAGATATAATATTGAACAACCACATTAAGACAATCACAATATCAGCTTACTGTGATCTGAAAAATACTGCAAGAATTAAATTATATCTGTCTGTACAAGATGCCAAGAAATGTGTCATTGTGTTTATTTTCAGTAGGTTGGATTTTATTGTAATATGTGTGCTTACATGTCCCATTTAAAAACAGTCTGCTTCCAAACTGTAACTCATTCAAAAATGACTCCAAAAATTTACTTCTTACGTATAAATCTTTGAATGGTCCTGAGCCTAAATAAATATTAGAAACATCCTGGCCCCTCAGGTCTTCCAGAAGAGATTTACTAGTGCATTGCGAGTCAAAAGCAAACAAGATGGAGAAAACTTTTAGTTCCTACACTCCTGTGGAACAAACTTCTTGAACACCGAATGACTGCTAACACACTCACATCTTTAAAAACCTAATTTAACACACTATTATTTGGTCATTCTTTTCAAAAAGTAATAAAAGTTACTCATTTTTTACCTTTATTTCAGTACAAGTTTTACTTTATTGATCCTCCTACATTTCTATGGATTTATTTATTTTGTTTTAATGTATTTTTTGTTTTAATGTATTTTCAGCCTTTGTGATTTGCCTTATGTCTGAATGGTGCCGTATAAATAAACTTGCCTTGCCTTTAATAATACCTTTCACCTGAGGCAAAATAATGTGGTAATATGCGGTAAAGAAAATCTTACTCTATTTGAATGCAGAGGTCAAAAGACAAAACGATGCAAATTAATATAAAAAAGAAAAAGGCTTGACAGTTTCAGGTGAGGGTCAGAAGGAGAGTTGTGTAATGTGACTTGGCTAATGGTTCACACCCTAAAGCTTTTGTAAGCCAATATAACACATTAAAATTTAACATTAATAATAATAATTTCAAACATTTACAACAGTGAATTTGTGACCATATGACCTGTAAATAATCATTATTTGGGGTATTCTGGTTAAAATAAAAATTCAGGTTTTTCTTCTTTTTGTAGATCCTAATAAACTGAGGCTAATGAAAAAAACATTGCTCACTGCATAGAGAACGTTTTGGGTTTTTTTTTTACATATAACCAGCGCCTTTAAATGTGTCATGTAGAGAGCTATAAAGCTAAAGTGATTTTTTTAATTAACTGTTTTTACTTTTTTGCGTTGTTCCACAATCCACATACCTTAATTACACAATTTAGAAATGTGGAGGAACTTTAAGATGTATCTGTTTGAAATACGCATCTCCATGCATTGAAATGCATTGTGCAATAGAGCTAAATTCAGATTTCAACAGTATAAAAGAAATCCTCTGGTATGAACATTTGTTCAAAGTAATTAGAATTCATTACTGACTGCATTCAGAAATTACTTCATTGAATATGTACTGGAGTTACTTCACTAATTATTGCAAACATAACTAGACAGAGGACAGACACAGTAGCTCTGCAAGCAGAATCCCTACCAATACCACTCCCAAACAAACCTGAATCATTTTTAATACCATACTAATTTCATAATGTGCGGTATGGTAACCTTCAATAAGGTCACTGATTACTTTACAATACACTGTCGGAAGATTATTTATGCACAACTTTTAGTATGTTATCAGTTACAAAAATAACACTGAATATTTTTCATTAAATGTTGAAAAAATGGAACTGAAGTGTTGGGTATATACTTTAACACATATATGAAATAAAGAATAATCAGGATTCTTAGAGTTGAGGACAGTCCAAGTTGATTAAAAAAAAAGAAAAAAAAAAGTGATTCCCCACAGGCAAAAAAGTAGGTCACAGAATGTGTGCCAATCACCCCAGCTTTTCAGCCGGCCCCAGCGCGCTCTTTAATCTAACTTTTTTTTTTTTTACTTACTGACTTTTGTCATCAGACTGTCACACACATGACAAGGTTAACTTTAAGAGATTATCTGCATGTAATCTTATCAGAGGACTGTGCAACTCTACACTTGCTTGGCTCTGTTCCCTCTACTCCCCCCCCCCCCTCCAGTATCCCAAAGGGTAAGTAAGCATTGTGTTGATAGCAAGAAAACAGTTTGCTCACTGAACAATCATACTTTTGATGCTTTAACTATGATTTCTCAGGCTGCCACAAAGATCAGAAGGAAGTGAGAGTGTAGTAAGAAGACATGTCATGAAAGCTGTATTGAAGAATAAAGTTCTTCTAACTTCTGATGGTTAATTAATGCAGCCTAAAGAAGATCTTTTTTACAGGCTTACTTTACAGGTTTTTAAAACAAGACAGTGCAACTTTATTTGTGTACCACGTTTCATTAACAAAGCAAAGTGTTTTACATCGTCAAACAGGAAGAGCAAATATTGACCAAAGATAACAACAACTGAGAATAAAGGCAATAAAATTTGAAAACATAAACTCAGTACTAAAAACATTAAAATATTGAAAAAAAAAACCCCTGGAAAACAGACTAAGAAGCCAATGTAATACAACAACTAAAGATCCAGTACAGCTTAAAATGAGTGATTGTTTTACTGCAGCAAAATGAAAGGTCATCAGCCTAGTTTAAAAAGCCCTCAGAGCTAAAGGTTTCTGCAGAGTTTGTTTCAAATATTTGGTGCATAAAAGCAGCCCCTGCTTGTTTTGTTCTGACTATGAGAACAGAAAACAGGTTCAAACAGACCTAAGAGGTCTGTATGATTTGCACCATGCCAGAAGATCAGACACAGATTTATAAGGCCTAAACCATTCACAGCTTCACACAGTATTTTGAAATCCATTTTCTGACTGACAGCAGCCAGCACAAGTACATGAGAACTGGAGTCATATGATCAATGGATGTAAACAATGAAGTGGCAAGTTTGTCATGTGTGTCGCTTGTTTATTCAAAAGTGCACAGGACCTTTACACAACTCAAAATTGTGTAAAGTAGAGCTCAATGAATACAGAATAATATTGACTTAAATACCATCTAAAGGTCATAACTACAACTACAGGACGGTACATGTAAATGAAAAAGGAATACACACAGTGCAGTAACACAAATGTTCTCATTAATTTTCCATCCATCCATCCATCCATCTTCTATACTGCTTTATACAGGGCTGCAGGGTCCGCAGTCCAATCACAGCTACCAGCTAGTGACGGCGAGGACAGAGCACAAACTGGACAGGTTCTCATTAATAACCAAGTAATAGTTTACAATCAAGACTAATACATAATTTTAGCAAACAGGCAATTCATCCAACTCCATGGAGCTCATGCTCATGTGGTACTGTGTCCACAGAGTAAGGGTTGTGGTGATAACAAAAAAATAGTTTGCTCAGTTAAGTACAGCCCACCAGTCAAATTGTCAGAAGAATCAGGAAGTTAAACAGATGTACTGTTGAAACAAGTTATTTTATGTTACAGGATTACAAGTAATCAAGACAACAAGAGCTAATTTGACGTAGATATTGAAAAAATAAATAGAATTAAATAGTTTGTTGAGCTATATGTCCATATGTTTCCACCACTGGATACATTGCAGCATCAACACTCACTTTTTATATCACTTAAACCTTCTGCTTCCATCCAAGCGCGTTCACACAGCAGATCCAGCAGCAGTGAAAGCCACGTGCTACTGCAAGGCCCAGATACCTAAAATATTCATAGTGTCCTTGTCGGAACACATTCATGCAGCTTCACTGAACAAATCTTTGTAAAATGAGGGGGATGCCAGAGTCTACAAGATGACTCATCCAAACGATGGCTACTGCCTTTGTGCTGGAATTAGAGGAAGGCAGCACCCAATCAGACAATCCTTAAACTTTGATTAAAAAAACATCTCAAAACAAAATATACATTTCACATGAGCATTTCATGTGTGATGCATCTATCACTACACATGTTATTTACAAGCACAGAAAGAAAAGAAACCACACTGACTAGAAGAATAGAAAACTGAGGAAAATATGAATATTACACACAATAAATTATGATATACAAATTCAGTTTTCCCTTTTTTAGTGACGCTCTGAATGTTACAAAATGCCAGATGTTAACACAGGTATACAATTTTCAATTGAAACAAGTTGACCATTGTCTTAAAAAGTAAAAATAAAGTGTGATTTTTAGCACTGGTGCTAATGTTGTGATATCCATTCCTTTTAAAATATGTGTGTAGCCCAGTGCAAAATATAAAAATACAGCACCTCAGCACCTAATGTGAATCAAGACTTCAAACAAAACCAAGACCAAATGACAGATTCGTCCCAAAAGGAGAATGAAATCATTTGTTAGGTTAATCTATGATGAGCCACGAATATCCAGAGATCAGCCGATACTTTGAGGCGTTATGATAAAAAACCGAAAGGGCTTGGAAGCTTGAAGATAGATCAATTTCTTCTTCCTGTCACAAAGTTAAACGGTTCGATAGTCTGCTGAGAACATAAGACATTTAAAAGGGGGAGGGTGTGCTCATTCTGGGATTTTTTTTTGAGAACTTTATTGATCAAAGAACAAAGAAGGAACAAACTGTTCAATCATAAATAACATCATGATGAAATTTGACAGAGAAGTCCTCACAATCATAATAAAGCTCTATAAGCTTTTTCAAACTTCTTTAAAAAGATTAACTAAAAAGGAATTAGAATAATATGTATACAGATATTTGTAAAAAAAATTCTAAAATGAAAAATGTTTAATATTTTTTGTCACTAATTTCAGAAAGTTAAACCCATTTATGATATCGGCTCATGAAAACTTGGACCCAGTACCCAGGAAATCTTTCATTTCTTGATGTTTTGATGATGATGGCTTACAGATAATGAAAACCCAAAGTTCAGCATCTCAGAAAATTAGAATATCTCATAAGACCAAAAAAAAAAAAAAAAAAAAAAAAATGTAAGGCTTCTGAAAAATATGTTAATTTCTAAATGTCCAATGCTGTAAGGTGGCACAGTGATTAGCATTCTTGTCTCACAACAAGGAGGTCCTGGGTTCAAGTACTAGTTGGGTTCCAAGGGACTTTCTGTGTGGAGTTTACATGTTCGTGTGTATGTGTGTGGGTATGCTGGCTTCCTCCCACGGTCCAAAAACATACATGTGAGGTTAAATGGTGGCCCTAAATTACCCCTTGGTGTGAGCATGTGCCTGTGCCTGTCTCTCTGTGTGTTGGCCCTGTGATGGCCTGGTGGCCTGTCTAGGGCGTGCCCTTCCCCACGAGGAACTGGGATTGTCTCCAGCAGCACCTCATGATCCTGAAAAGCACTGTCAAGCAGACAAAGTTTCCAGAACTCTAGCAGAGTTTTGAGGACTTTGGGACTGAATCATTGAAGAGAAATGGATGACATGCCGCAGCCAGTTAACCCAACTCTTTGCAGCTTCGTCCACTCTGAGCCACCATGGAAGCTCAGAGTTCCTCTAACAGCGCTAGATACCACTGGGACCTTACAACTCCACCTGCATCCTGCATCAGCTGAATACAGCTCCACCTACCTGGATGAGTAATATCTTAACACCACAGGACTCTGGATTTTTGTTGGTTGCTCATTTAGACATCCAGTGAAGTCCCCCCCCCCCCCCCCCCCCCCCCCCCCCCGCCCATACTCAAATGATCAGGCATTGAAGAAACTTAATTCATAATATTTTATTCTGCGGGCTTGGTGTTAAGTGCTGTGTTAACATTGTTTACACACACAACAACACTGCGGCTTCCGTAGCTCTCGTCACACTACTGCCGAGACATATAGACATAGATATCTAGATGTAGGTGTCTAGATACGCGTGGACGCATCTGCATATATGACATATCTCACGACACCGGGCTGTCGTGGAGGAGAGGTGTGAGCGGACTAAATATTGGTGAAACTAATGAGTTTTTGGACGATTAAAGCCGTTTTAGGAGCGGCTATATACATGCCCAATTGGCTAACAGTATATGGATGTGCGCCACTCGATATTGGATCTAACTTTCTCCCGAAGCACTATTTGGATCAGAAAAGCCTTCTGGGTGAGTATATTGTTGTACTTCATTCCATAAACAACGTGAAAACTGTTTAAACCGAACTTATCCTTTAAATCTGAGTTTCTCTATTAAATTAATTAACAACAGTTAAAGGATTCAAGGCCTTTTAATCCATGGCAGAGGGGATACATGGGCTACATTATAAATATGAACATACCAGTATACAGAAAATATTAAAAATATTTCTTGTTGCTGCCCCACAAGTTTCAAAGAAGTGTTTGTTTGAATGCAATGACACTTGCTTTCAGTTTTTCACTTTCTTTTTGAAAGACATGACTGACAGTCTTGTGCAAGTTCAAGAAGGAATGCATCGGTGTTTGCATGCTGCAACTAGCTGGACTTGTTTTGTTTAAAAGCTCCTTGGTAATATGACCCTCCATCAGTTGTTTGTTTTTGGTTTTTCTCTGTGCTTATGTTTCCTCTACAGTCCATGCAAATGTGTACTCAGCTACACAAAAAATAAAATAGAGGCAAAATATGATGCAGTTTTCGTACTTGGCACAAAGCCATACATTTTTCTTCATCATGAGCCTGCAATAACTTCTTTCACCTTGCCAGGAATGTCATCCACTCATGGTTGGAAGCACAATGTGTTGTGACAACAATACCAGCACAAGAGTTGTTATGAAGAGATTACTTTGTGTTAATAAAACTTAATCTGTGTTTATTGGACCTCTGGCTGCTATTTTCAACATGGCTTCCAACTCAGAGGTCACTAAGCATTCAGGGCCTTATAAATCATGATATATCAACAGGTGTCACTGAGTTACATCTGTTTTCATAATTTCCCATTCAGTACAACTTCACACATTGATTAATCGACACTCACAATGCAGACACTAAGACACGACCATGTTAGCACTGAGTCAAGTCTTATCCTTCCTAATCTAATTACTGACGTGCAGAGGTAGTATTAAGCTTCATTCAATCCCAGCAAATGAATGGGTTGTTCCCTCCCCTCTGTGACGTCGGTGGAGTAGTAGAGAGGGTTTATCTTGGATGTACCTTCTTAATGGACCGCGTATGACTTACGTATTGGTACCGGTTCCAACTTGCTGTCATGACTCATGAGTAGAACATGAACAATTGCAATGAAATCGGGCAGAGGTGGAGACTGAATGGGTGAATTATTTAGAAAGTCAGAGAATGTAAACCAGAAAAATTGGATATCTATTCTAATGTCACAAGCAAAGGACAAAGTAAAAATGCTGGCGGCACATTGGAGCAATGTCTGAAAGGACTCATGTTAGCCTTTTTGTCAATAAGTACCCAGCCTGCTGAGATGTCCCAAACAAGTGACTGAGTTGTACATTACTCTTTAGTAGTCCTGCTCTGCAGTATAGACTTTGAACCCAGTAAGTGTACTATATGTCATTTGATACAATGCTTATAATATCATCTTTCCATTTTTAGATTTTGCCCCTGATGTTTTCATTATTGAACTGCATTTTTTTAATATGCACAGACCATAGAAAATATAAAAAAAATGCATTAATTTTTTAATTAAGCATTACATTTTCTGTGGAGGGACTACAGTTTTTTTTTATTTAATATTAATTAATTATTGTCAGATTAATGCATTTAACATGGAATGTATCATTCTGTGTAAGTGTTCATCCATTACAGTGAAACCATTAAAAAAACTGAAAAACAACAGCTGTTGAAAACCTCATCAGTATATCATCTTAGTGCAAAAATACAGTGCCTGGTGAAGAGCTGTCACACAATCACAAGAATCAGTCTTTACTAAAAAATGCTCAACACTGAAACAATATACCACTTCACTTAACACTTGATATTATCACTCTTGGCAGATTAAGGACTTGAGGGACAAGGTGGGTACAGTCACAACAATTCTCATGTTGTCCTTTAATTTTTAAAGGGATTTCGTGTGTTGAGATGGGCCACAGCATATCCGTTGTATGACCCATGAGCTTGCCCCCTGTGAACCAGATTTTCCCTTGGATTTTGTCCCTTGGCCCTGCATCACTTGTTCGATCACTTGTGAAATCTGCCACTGCTGCCTTGGGTGTTACTGGGTCTGAAAGCCCTGGCTTTTCTTTCAGCTCTTGTGGGGCTTGTGTGTGTGTTCCTTGGGGTGTACGGTACTTGCAATGGGTTTGTGGTGGAAATCGGAAGGCAGTGCTTTCTGCCTCTTTCGTTTCCCTTTCCTCAAGACCACAATGCTTCTGTTGCTGGATATCAGTGGTGGTTAGCACCTTTGATTATCCAGTGACTTATCCGAACGAACGCTATCTGTGGACCCCAACTGAAGTAACCTACGCATGCATATCCATTGAATGTTCACATTCATGCTTCACATGATGAGAGGGTTTTTTTCAATATACGTAGTATACCTCACCAGAAAGAGCTGTGTCAGTCTTCACACCCGACACATTGCTGATGGCCACAGTTTGTGCACTTTCTGTTCCTCCTCTCTGCCAGACTACTTTCTATTGTTAGAACACCTACATATTTGGTGACCAGGGCAGTGCCATTCACACTCCCACTACACCACTGCACTCTACGCTGTTTGTGATTTTACTCCCCTCTTGTTGTGTTGTGATCTTTCAATCCCTTGTCCAGCTCCATTCACACTAGAATGACGAGGTTTTGTGTCTGTCAGCCTTGTCTAATCTAGTATATGTAAGTGTTTTTTGTACATTCTAGAATGTTCTCTGTCTTTCTGACCTGTCCTATTTTACACATTGTTGTCACAGTTGTCAGTTGTTGCTTTTGTTAGAAAAGATAAAAGACGCTAATGATAACCTTGGTTGTTCTGAGACATAAACTTCAGGAGACGTGAAACTGAAATGTCTTTTGAAAAAAATGTCCCATGTCGCCATTGGGGTGGGCAACAAACAGCTCACATGAGAATGTGTTGCACAGTTTCATAAGTTATATATTGGGGGTTATAATTATCTGCTATGAGTAAATTAAGGTGATGGAGTACAGTGGAAAAGTCAACGTCAAGTCAAGTCAAAGTCAGTCTCCAATAATTTTGTACTGATAGTGGCACAGATTTACCAAAAGTATCATATTTCGAGCTTTACTTTATGTCAGTATTTCAGCATATTGGCCAATTGGCACTTTAGAGCCATCTACGCTTGAGAACCTTTCAATGTGGAGATTCCATGTTCTCCTTGTGGGTTCCTCAGGAAGGTCAGCTGTAACCAGATTTAATGACTTATACCGGATAAACCACTACAGAAAAAAAGATGCACGGAAACGAACAGGTGCGCCAAAAATGTTCCTAAGCAACCCAGTCCATGGAGTGACTTTTTTTCCAAAAGTGTAAATATGACCAAGAAAGATTAGTTTTTATCCCACAGTGCGATTACTTTCTGTGCCTATTTTAGTCATTGGGATCACACTGTTTGATTTGTGGACAAAACAAAAAACTGAGACAAATCAGAGAGATCAGTGAAAGCTACCGAAATAAGTACCATGTACATTCACATCCATAAATTTTCATTACAACTTTATGAGGTGCTGCAACTGATGCCAGCTTGGGCCCACACTGACTGTATTACTACGTTATGGCTTCAATAGTGCTTTATTCAACTCAAGCTTGGTTGAAGCCAATTCCATCTAACTATGGATAAATAGGCAGGGTGAAACCTTGGACAAGAGTGACAGTGAGAGAGATCCATCCATCCATAGCCCTGTTTGTAATGTCAAAATCATGTTTTTGGACTGTGGGAGCAAATGAACAGACACGGAGAACATGCAAATTCCTCACAGAGAGGCCCCCAACAGGCCACTGATCTGGGAGGGACTCAAGAGAAGGACTGGTAACTGCTACCACTGTGCATCAGACCGTAATTATCACAATGGAGCAAATACATTCAACTTTTTAGTTTATCAAAAGTCTATTTTTGTATTAGTAAGGTCATTGGTGGCCTCCAGGTTAAAGAAGCAGACCTGGGACTGGACATTTACAAGTTTGAATCCCACAGCGGACAGGCTCCATGAGCCCAAATGCTGCTGGGGACTGAATCAGGAATGACAGGGATCTCAAGCATTCCACAGAAGATCCTTTTTCATTACTTTCGCTTTATTTGGTTTCTAATTTCCGCCCTGGCATGTATCACGGGCTGCAACTGCACAATTCCTGGAATACGTTTGATTAACCTGTTCTTCTGACTCTCTCACCATGACTCAATCACACTGTGTCTGCCACACAAGCTCACGCTCATCACGTTTATTAGACACGCCATGGCCACGCCCAGCGTGACGTCAGCAGCAGCGTGGCGCTCTCGCGGCTTTTTGTCGGTCGCGCGCCGCCCATTGGCAGCCTCCTCCTCCTCCGTCCACTAGTCAGAGCTGGTCCAGACTGACTGGAGAGAGGACGTGCCGATCCTACTCACTGAGAACAGCTCTCCTCCCCCCACAAGCCGTGCCTGTAGCCGCGTCTTTTTTCTTACCCGAACCAACCAACTCTGAATTCGCACTAAATATGTCTAATATCATCTGTTGTCAAACGCCTCAGGTAAGATGTTTTTTCGATGTCTTATTGGCAATTTTACAGTGCGGGAGATGCTGCCTGGTAGCTTTATCGAGTGATGAGGCGCCAACGTGTGTGGAAGCCATAAAATCAGTTGAAGTGGATGGTCGTGTATTTAACTCTCCCGTTATATTGATTATTTGGTTTACAGGGTGAATGGGCGCTATTGTGTTTGCTTAGCTCTAGTAGAGACCGCTGGAAATGTCTAGGCTGCTTTCTTGTCTTGACATTCCCGCGGACAATATCTAACCTCTGGGCCGTTTCCCTCGTCACATTACAACAAATCAACATCCATGCCGGCAGTGCACGGAACTCCTCTTTTTCCACTTTCGGATTGGACTCAGGCTGATGAGTGCGTCCACGTTGCGTCGGTAGTAAGTGAATAAGCCGGAATGACTAGTCTCATGGCTCCCGCTAAGCAGCAGGTTGTCTAGCTATGGGGCTAACAGGCGCTAGCTTCCGATCCATCTCTGCTTCGTTTCCTCAAATCTTCACTGTTGGGATGAGACGGTATTGTTTTCAAGCCGTGGCGGGAGCTGGGTGAAGCCGATTATATGCTTTTTAGATGGGTGTTTCTTGTGATCTCCTGACCTACTTTCTACTGACTGGGGGTGCACAGTCTCGATATGGCTTACTGGCACATAGCCAGACATAATGGTATCCGCTATGTATCTCTCACCAGAGGAGGCGACATGGAGAGGAACGACATGGCATTGCAGCGAATAGGCGTACATAAAATACCCTAACTGACTTACCAGCTGGGGGATGGTAGTGTGGGTACATGCTGTCCTCTACTAACCCCACATTAAGGTGACATATTTTCCATTGTTGGTCAAAGATGAATAGATGGGATACTGCTGTCCACTTTCTTTTTTTTTCCCCCCCATCTGTACATGATGATTTTATGCAGCCGATCCACAGCTATGTAGATTTCTTGAAGGCGCTTGAGCGTGTGGAGTCTCCTACATGGCTTAATTCCCTGGTGTTTGACCTACTGTACTGTTAATCCTAGTCTGAAGCCGACAACCACGTGGAAATTTTTCCGGTTCACACATTGTAGCCCGATCGAATAGAAATGACAATAGAAATAAATAAATAAAGATTCAAGAGCCTCTTTACGTCGTGTCCTTGGATTATCTCTGAAGGTTGTCATCGGATTGCTATGTAAAAAAAAAAAAAAAAATCCGAAAACGTTCCTTCATTAATTGGTATATTTCTTGCTTGACAGAGAGAAAGAGGTGTCGCCTTGATTTTCATTTTGTGGAGTATGTCTTATAAGGCTTCTGTGATATTATGTTCGTAGGGTGAATCTTTGTATATTTGTGGCGCTAGTGTCAGTGTCCTTCTTTACTGACCATTTTTAATTGTCACACCCTTCACAAGGTGTTGAATTTGAGCTGTAAATTTCCATCCAGCTAAACTGTGTAAAATACTCAGCAGTGCCTTTCTTCGCCACTGGAGGGGTGTCTACCAAGCATTGATTGTTCAGACCTGCTCATTTGTGCCAGTTTAATCAGATGGAAAATTGTGAGAGAGAATACATTCAGAGCCACACTCTGTGAAAAAGTTGTGAAGAGCCTCAGCCTTTGTCTATTAAGGCATTGTTCTCTCCTCTTTGTTCGCTGTTGTCAAGTGCATGCCCATACATCCACATTCACATTCCTTTCAGACTCCCTAGGCTTTTGTCAATACACGAAAGGAGTACTATTTCTACGTGGATCTAGATTCTGGACACATATGTTTTCTTATTGTCAATCCAGGCTTTATTAGAGATGACTGCTAACCATAGCCACAAATCATGTGATATGATTCATGTGTCCACTATCTATAGATTTTTTTTTTTTTTTTTTGCCTCGTTAATGTACAGGATGAAGTGGTATTTAATATGGATGGATGGTTGTGATGGCACACAGAGCATATCTGGGTCTAAAGGTGTGGTTTCCCAGACATTGCTTTTGGTTAATTGGAGAAAACGAGGGAATGAGGCAATGGGCCAGTGTGGTGGGCCCACTCATGAGGAGGAGTGGAGCATTTGAGCATCCACAAGAAGTCTTCTGCCAGATGTTGCATAATGTCTTGAAACTGGGTCAGTGTTCCCTCGGTCCTTACGCAGACAGGGTGAATTGAAGCTTTGTTGTATGTATTCTGGCATGTGGTATTGTGCTTGTGAGTTCAGCAGTAAAAATCCCTGGCACACTTCCTGCCTGTCTTGTCTTGGTAGTTTTTTATAATTTGTTAATTTCTTTATAACTGAAATCCAGTTCATCACATCTTATGTTCAATCTTTAACTTTTATATGTCTGCACGCTTTGGCCCATGTTCAAAAAGTTAATGGTTAAAAACTGAAACTGAAATTCCTTTTATTTTTTTATTCCCCAACAACTGTGCTTACAGTAAATCACTGTATTTGAGTAGTATTATGTTAGAATGCTGAATACATGGGGTGTTTTTTATTTGAAGAGTGAATATAATGTTGGATAGCAGTTTGACATTTCATAAGTGCAATTTAAACCCTTTAAAAATGTTGTTTACTGTGAAAGAGTGAACTCAGATAGCTGGTGTTATGATTTTGTTGTTCGGCCATGTATTTGACATAGTTTGTTTTGGTCATAAGATAATCTGTGGTAGAGGGTAACAGAAAGTGCATGCGGTCTTCAAAGAATACTTTCTCTGGATTCTTTCCGTGATAGAAATAAATAAACCAATTGAATAAACTTGAGCTAAAATCATTACCTTTAGCTTTGAACATGCTTGTCTATGCTTCTCTCAAACTACCTGATAGTGGACAGTCTTATTTTTTCACAAATTCTCAAAGACTAGTCTATAGTTACAGCTTGAAATGCATTTGCACCTGGTGTATCAAATCTGGGCAAGCATCCGTCACCAAGAGGAACACAGTCTTCAAAATCTTGTAATAAAATCTTTGTTGCCTTGTGGCTTAAAGTGTGGATACAATTACAGAGAATGGGACAGCTGCTGTGGCTTGTCTTGTTTCTAACCATGTGGGCGAATCATAAAACTGCTGGAGTAGCAGTGCCATTTATTTACTGAGCGCTGGTCCACACATGGGACCGTAGTGTTGTGGTCCTTCATGGGATAACACCAGGTTTGCTGATTTCATACTTTTGGAATTTGTGAAAATAAGTGAGATTTGTGATGTTGTAAGAGTGAATTTATGTCATAGTTGCTTTGTTCTGCAAAGTGTTCTTTTTTTTGGTGCAGAATACATTATCTGTAATAGGGGGACAACAGCTATAATATAGGCTTCATAGCATGAATAATTGTCCAATCACAAGTTCGTAGTTTAGTTATATAAGAAAACTAGACCCTCAACAAGTCCCACCCACAGGCTGGCTTTGGAAGACTACTACCAGTTGTTCCCTCCTGCATTTCCCTTATAGGTCAGTGCTTGAATGAAAGGCTTCCCAAAGGGAGGAGCCAGCTGAAGAGGCTTTTCACATAAGAGAGTTGAAGTGGCCTTACTTCAACAGTGAGTAGAGTTGGTGCTGGAGGCATGACATGGATTAGACTCTTGTTTGGCCTTGTGGAATATAGCAGCAGAAGCAGGTGTGGAGACTTAACGAGCTAAAAGAAGAGTGTTGTAAGTCAGCTCCACCAGTGACATGGGCATGGGTGATACTATTTCTTTTTCTTCTTCTGATTTTGCTCATCAGTTCCATCGGAATAATGCAGTTATAAATATAAAGACCTGTCTCTTTGAATTTTG
This sequence comes from Salarias fasciatus, assembly GCF_902148845.1. Classification (NCBI taxonomy): domain Eukaryota; kingdom Metazoa; phylum Chordata; class Actinopteri; order Blenniiformes; family Blenniidae; genus Salarias; species Salarias fasciatus. Next base: position 12,856,283 of record NC_043766.1, on the reverse strand, counting down.
TATTACGTTTACATATTTAACATACTGCAGTTAGTAACTGTTGGTGTGTGTCAGTACTCGGGCTAACATGTGCTAAAAGTAATCACAGTTAAAGTGTGTACTCAAATTAACATCTTGTTTTCCTTTTCTCCTTTTGTCTTTTTAGATTATGATGTCTGATCAAGACAGAATAAGTACAACTCTATAGCCAACGGGATCCCGAGGACTTGATTACAGTCGCTTCAAGCCTGATAGTTTGTCCGTGCGGCTGCTCCCCAACTCCCTTCCGATCACGCCACAGTAGTCAACTGGCATTTCTTCTGACAACTTCCCATCCTTTACCTGGGCGAAGAAGGCTTAGTTCCATTGTGACCTCTGTCTGCTTTGCCTGCTGCCAACATTTGATTCCACTTCTACAGCAATTTTGCTATCTTGGATTATACACTATTAGGTAAGTCTATGACTGATGCACAACATCTATTATAATACACTGTCCATCATATGCATAATCTCTTCTTTTGGTTATGAATGAACGTAAACTGTTTTCACAGTCGCAGTTGAAAACATGCTGGACAGTGAGCAGAAGATGTGTGATATTAATTCACTTGAAATTGCTGTCTTTTTTTTAGAAAAAATCAAACCTACTAAGATGATTCCAAACGGTTATTTGATCTTCGAGGATGAAAGTTTCCTTGATTCCACTGTGGCCAAAATGAATGCTCTGAGAAAGAGTGGTCAGTTCTGCGATGTTCGACTGCAGGTACAGACTTCTGAGATACATTTTCCACCAATCAGGGACAGACCTTCCAACTCTGACCAATCAATTCGATTGACTTTTTTTGTTTTATTTGCACAGGTTTGTGGGCATGAGCTGATGGCTCACCGTGCTGTTCTGGCTTGCTGCAGTCCCTACTTGTTTGAGATCTTCAGCAGTGATATCGAGCCTCATGGGGTCTCGCATGTCACTTTTGAGGACTTGGACCCAGAGGCTGTGGAGATCTTGCTCAACTATGCCTATACTGCACAGTCAGTAGCTTTCAACCTTTGGACAATGATCTGATCTGTAAAATTGTGTTGTGAACATGCCTGACGGTCTCTTTCTTTTATGTAATTCAGACTGAAAGCAGACAAGGAGTTAGTGAAGGAAGTTTACTCTGCAGCCAAAAGGTTCAAGATGGAGAGAGTGAAGCAGGTATGTTTTGAAACATTGTTCATTTTGTCCCACTGAACTTCAAAGTCTTGCTCAACAGTCAGGAGTGTTGTTATGGTTGACAAGGTTCATTCTTTTCCTTTCACTTCTCAGATTTGCGGTGACTATCTGCTGTCTAAAATGGATTCCCAGAATGCCATCTCCTTTCGAAACTTTGCAAGTTCCATGGGAGATGGCAGAGTTTTGGCCAAAGTCGATTTGTTCATCCAAGATCATCTGCTGGAAGTTTCTGAACAGGAGGACTTCCTTAAACTTCCCCGCCTTAAGGTATGTGCTAAAATTTCCTCGTCCATCATACTATCTTTAAATATCTCTGAAGTATTGATTGTATGAAAGCCAAAAATTGTACTTATCCAAATGAGTTTAAGACCTTAAGGAAAAACTGACAGCACGAAATGATTTGTGAGGACTGAAGCAAGTTATTGAGATTAAATAGCACACTGGATTAGTTTGTATTTTTACTTTACTGACTTGGCAGTGAGATTAAGCATACTTACCTAAGTATGAAGGCTTCTTCTAGCCCCTTTTAGATTTCCTTGCAGTTAAAGCCTGCTGAGAATGTATTTATGGCAGAGGACTTAAATCATAGTAATAGCAGTGGCGAGGGTTCAGCAGGTCACAGTGTGGAGTTGCTTCCACAGACTGACATACCCTCTGCACTGAAGTACCCTCTAAGGTTTCACAAGCATTGGATTATCTGTTTTCGTGCTGGGGTGAAATAAATTGCATGATCTGCTTGATTTGAGATTCTGTATAAGCTCAAAAAAGTGCTAACATGAGTAAAGTGCATGTTTCAGTCATCTGATAGCATTACATTCAAATCAACTCAAATTTTATGTACATTAATTAAAGTTTCCTAAATGTATGGCCTTTGCAGTTGAAGTTAACCTATTAAAGCCTTTGTTCTTTGGAGAAGCTTGTAGTTTGTATTTTTAAGGTGTTTTAATATGCAAAAGATCTTTTTAATTATTAATTTGCCTTCATTTGATTAAAAATATCAAGTAATTTAACTTTTCTTGACTTGTTTTGATGCCACATAATGACTCCGGCCTGCCAAATGGCAAAATAAGTATTTGTACAAAAACAAATTAATGACTCAAATGCCCCTGAAATACAGGCATATTAGTAATCAACCACTAAAAACAAGTTTGCCATGGAAGCATTAAATGCAATTCTATTCGTGCTGTGCTTGAATCTAACCATGGTTTTTACTCTTTGTGTTTACAGTTAGAAGTAATGCTAGAAGACAACCTGACCCTGCCCAGCAACGGCAGACTTTACTCCAAGGTGCTCAACTGGGTGCAGCGAAGCCTGTGGGAGAATGGAGACCAACTGGAACGATTGATGGAGGAGGTCAGTACCAGGGCATGGATTCTGAACTCCTAGGCCAATCTTCATTCTCATGACACCCCTTCCCCACCCTCTAACTCCTCCTGTTTTTGACATTAAGAAGTCGCTAAGGGGGTTGAAGTAGAAATGGCATGCCATTGTCATGCTTCTGTGTCAGGATTGTACTTTTTTTTTTCCTCTGTGTTGAAGTTTTTGCAGTAAGAAACTCTGTACCCCTGACCCATACTACAAATTAGAGGTGAGCCAACATGAGCTTCTGTTTGCGCTCGTTTTTGTTTCCACTGCTCTCTTTGGGTATGTGATTGGTTTACTTGAGCCCCATCAGAGCACTACAGTGGTCCTCTTCTCTGAAACAGAAAACACTGAGGGTTCTCAAAGGTCTGACTCTTGATTCTGCTTTCTCATTGCCGCTTTGCTATTTGAACAGGTGCATATTTGTCGCTCCAGCACTAACAGGCACCCCTCCCCATTGATTTATCTCTCCTGTAGGTTTATTAGCAGCAGCAGGAGACCAGACTGAGGAGCCAGGACTGAGCCACCAGGGTAATGAGTCAGAGAAAAGAGAGGAGAGGAGCACTACTGCCTCTCAGCAGCCCCCCTTTGCAGCCAACCAACACTGTGCCCCCATCTGTCTTTGCCACTCATAAACATAAACATCATATTTGCATTCACCAAAGTTCATTGCTCCCAAAAATTAAGAGATCGAGTTAAATTCCTTGTTGCAGCATAAAGTACAATCTCATACATGCCCACCTAACTATTTGCACACCCAGCAATTTATCAGATTAGACATCTGATTGAATTTGTATTTGCTGGGAGTAGCTTACTATCCAGACACTTTGGTGTCCTGTCGCTCTTTTGCTGGGAGCCACAACAAAAATCAATGCATTTTCTCAACGTGTTTGATTAGATTTAATCTAATTTATAACAACATAGATATATATACTCGCATCACCCACTCAGACAAATTTGTGGTAATTTACTTGAGACTAGCTGTCCCAAACAACCAATTGGGTTTTTTTTTCCCCCTTATGCAGCAGTCCAAGAATCGCAGAGACTTACCAGTTTGCGATTTTCCAATCCTACAATTTAGGAATGACATTTTTACTTACTACATTTTATTTGATAGTTTATTGAATGGTGAAGAAACCAGGAGGAGAAACATGGTGCCAATGTATCTTGCTGGATGCAGTCCATTACGTGATGACTTTTCAAGCCTTAGCTGGTTGTTGGTATAACAGCATTGCTGTTGTCATCTGGATCTGACTGCCACCACGATGACCAGCTTCTTCAGCTAGAGGACTGTTTCCAAGCAGCAGCAGCAGCAGCAGCAGAGAAGACAAGGGGGCCAAACGCAGCTCCACCTCCTCTTCATTCTTCACAGAAGATCTTTCCAGATGCAGCCTCTCAATTTTCAACAGCTCCCTCTTTTCACTGAAGCAAATTAAGGAGACTCTCGGCGGATTCTGCCTTTTTGGGCTCAAATGCTTAACCCACTCTACGCAGCAGCGGCGGTTGCAGGAGCAGCATGCGTCTTTTGAAGGAAGCTGTCCATATTATTCAAGAGGAGATCCAGGCCTTCGTCCCCTCCCCCTCTTCCTCTTCACAGCACTGCCTCCCCCTTCCTCCCCTCCTCCTCTTCCCCATTATGCTGGGGCTCTGTGTGTTGCCATGGAGACAGCCACATGGGTGTGTTGTTGCTGTTTGTCTTTCAGGTGCAAACGCTGTACTACTCACCTGACCATAAGCTGGTGGATGGAGGGCTGGTGATTGAGGGGCACAATGAGGTGTTTGGTGGCGAGGAAGACCACCTTCAGTTTGTGCAGGTACTCAGCAGCTTGTGCCTGGCTTCATTTGTAGCTTCTCTTTTCTTCATTTTTTTTTTTTTTTTGGTCCTTTAGACTGAGCCTGGCCTTGCATAGAAATCCAGAATCTCACAGCCTGGCTAGACTTCCATGAAGTGCATCCGCCTCTTTCAATACCATAACGTAACCACACTATGAAGACTCATGTCGGGTGGTTAGCAAGACATGGGTTATTTGCCTGACATTGCTGTTGAGTGTACGTTAACCCTCTCGTTTTGAGTTAAACTTCTCCAGCCACGTGGGCAGTGATGCTGCCTCTGCTTTTTTTGCCTCCGTTTTGAGCTGTGACTGAATTGTGTGCCGTCAGATCTGATCGCATCTCAGTCTCTGACCACAGTTTGCGGTGCTGTGTTTTTGGCTTTGTACGGCGTGACATGTCAGTACATGTTTGAACAAGATGAGAGTTCATTGTGTCGTGTGCCCACTAGATCAGTTGGATTGCCACATAGGTTGAGATTTATTTGGTTGCTGTTGGCCATCGGTGGGCCTGTGGTGCAAGCTTGGCTCCTGCAGCTGCGCTATGCTCTTGCAGAAGAAACCTGTACGCGAGAGCACCCAGCGACAGATGAGCTGCAGCTCTTCAGGGAGCCTATCGCCCTCCAACCAAGCAGCAAATGCCCCAAAGCACACTGCCAGGAGGGAATGGAAGTACATCGCCTCTGAAAAGACCACAAGTAAGTGATAAGAAGGTGCTGAAAAAAAAAATCTTTTCAGGGTGTCATGGGAAGTAGAACTAATTGGATATTAACCATGGATATGGCCACTATCCATTTTTTTTTAGTTTAAGGGTGACATATGTAGTTTCATTTTAATGTTTCGACAATTTTATCCCATGTGACCAACAACGTCTAATTTTAACTCCAGACAACACCTACCTGTGTCTGGCTGTCCTGGACGGTGTGCTGTGTGTGATCTTCCTGCATGGACGCAGCAGCCCCCAGACCTCTCCCTCTGCTACACCTTGTCTGATGAAGAGCCTCAGCTTCGAGGCCCAGCCAGAAGAGCTTGAAGAGCAGCCGCTGTCACCCATGCACTACGCTCGCTCTGGCTTGGGCACTGCAGCCCTGAATGGGAGGCTCATTGCAGCAGGTTAGCATCAAGCAGGACTATAACGGATACATGTTAATGGATACATGTTGATTTCTGTAATCTAATCCTGAGCCTTCGAATCTTGTAGGTGGCTACAACAGAGAGGAGTGTCTGAGGACTGTGGAGTGTTACAACCCCAATGAGGACCACTGGACCTTCATTGCACCCATGCGGACTCCAAGGGCTCGTTTCCAGATGGCTGTGCTTATGGTGAACTTGACTAGTCAGATTTATTCACTCTGCATTAAACGAACACTCAGAATTTTAGAATTTGCGTAATCCAGCACTTGTTTGAACAGGTCTTCCTGTTTAAATAGTTGGTTGTAAAAATTCTGTTCTTTTAAGCAGGACGTGATACTTTCAAATTTGCATGAAAATGAAAATAATTTGCTAGTGATGTTGCATTGACAGATATTTGTTGGTTTAAGACTGTTGTTACAGAAAGAAGGCACTCAGTAAATCCATAAATATAAGTGTTTATACATTTTTGAGTTTGAAGCAAGGTTTTCCTGTTTTCTTTTTTTAAATTTTCTTGTTTTCTACCCTCGTCAGGGTCAGCTGTACGTGATTGGAGGTTCGAATGGTCATTCTGACGAGCTGAGCTGTGGAGAGATGTACGATCCACACGCTGATGAGTGGGTTCAAGTGCCAGAGCTGAGGACCAACCGCTGCAACGCAGGTCAGTCCGTCCACCCTTTGCAATGGAAGCCAGCACTTGATGGACAAATGTAATAATCGTCTCATGAAAGAGTTGGCTTACTCAGTCTCGCCATCTTTATTTTTCAGGTGTCTGCTCCTTGAACAACAAACTCTACGTTGTGGGAGGGTCGGACCCCTGTGGGCAGAAGGGCCTGAAGAACTGTGATGCTTTTGACCCTGTGACCAAAACCTGGGCCAACTGTGCCTCCCTAAACATCAGTATGTGTCCAGTTTAAAATGACTATAAACACAGTGTTCGCAGCCTGAAAGGAATCACAAAAGCTTTATTTGTTACTTGAATTGTTTTCAGGGAGGCACCAGGCAGCAGTGTGCGAGTTGGATGGCTTCATGTACGTGATTGGAGGGGCGGAGCTGTGGAACTGCCTGAACACTGTGGAGCGCTACAACCCTGAAAACAACACCTGGACTCTCATTGCCCCCATGAATGTGGCTCGCAGAGGCGCCGCGGTAACTGTCCATGCAGGTGAGTCCAGAGGAAGGTTCGGTGTGTTGATGAGTTCAAATTGCTGATTTGCAGAATGTGACGTCAACGTTATTTACGTCACCGTCTGTCTCTCACTGTTTTGCAGGAAAACTGTTTGTTGTTGGCGGTTTCGATGGATCCCACGCTCTCCGCTGCGTGGAGGTCTACGACCCCGCCCGCAACGAGTGGCGAATGCTGGGCAGCATGACATCATCACGGAGCAACGCGGGCGTGGCCATGCTGGACGGTACCATCTACGCAGTGGGCGGCTTCGACGGCAATGAGTTTCTGAACACCGTGGAGGTCTACAACCCCGAGACAGACGAGTGGAACGACTGCAGCAAGGCCTCCCCCCTCTCCGACTGAGGCTGAAGACGGGGGAGGGCGCAGGAGGGAGCGTGGGAAGGGTGTTGGGGAGTTTCACAGTGCTTCACCATTTTCCAAACTAACAGGCTTAGTGACGTAATCGTGTTTCGTGATGTTCTGTGTGTGTATGAGCGGATACGTGTGGGTGGGGACTGGGCTACGACGGGCTGAGGGGTCTTCAGTGAAGACTGGCTTATCTTTGGAGGGGTGGGTAGGGACGAGTTGCCCAAAGCAACATGACGCCTTTGCATATTGCATACAATTTTTCCCCCCCCCCCCCGTGCTGTACATATTTTGTTTCTTCTTTCTTTTTTTGTCATATGCCAACATTTACGACACATTTAGTGCTTTTCATTTAGAGTTTTGAAGTTTGTCATTTGAAGGGGTTTCTAGCGTTGACTGTAAATAAAGGACGGACTAACGTCGCCCATAGCGTTCTGAAATCTTGTTTTGCTTCCAGCAGGACGTCTCCATATTGAACACTTGAAACCAGGTGTAAATGAGATCGATCAAACCTGTCACGTGACCGCATCACGTGGACAGAGGAGGCGCTGCGATAGGGTGATTTATGCAAAACTTTAACTCGTAAAATAAAATCACACACGACTTATATGAAATCGGTGTCTGGTCAAGCCGGCATGGTTGTGAAAACTAGTGACAGAGACCAAAACGTGTTTTGAAACCAGGCTTTAATATGTTCATTTGCACTCTCAAATTTGGCATTTTTGACTGGGTTCCGATGGGACTCGGGTTCATTTTTGAAACCAAATTCATCCCTCCCTTCCTCCTTCCCGCTGGAATTTCCCTGGAATTGCAGCTTTTCTGCACTTCCACACTGACTTCACTTTTTACCACAGGAGGTTGGCGCCTGGTTTCTAGATGAGCTGCCACTACTGGTCACTGGAATAGTGGCAATATGAAGTGCTGATAATTAAAATGTTTAAGGATATTTCTGAGGTGGAAATTTCTTTTGCTCACAAATTTAAGGTCAATGGATTAAAGCCTTACTCAGTGTTAGAGTTGATTCATGGCGTTTTCTTTTTCACACACTGGATTGCTTATTGAATCCTAAACGATGGCCTTTTTTATATTTTTATACACTGCTGGTTTACCAGCAAAAAGAAAAGTAGTAGCAGAAAGCTTAAGTCAATGAATATAACCAGTGCCAGATTTAGGTTTTTTTTGTTTTGTTTTATTTTTTGGTGCACAAATCACACACGCACAACCATGCTTCTGCTAACCAAACTTTTATTGTGATTTAACTACTTGATGTATGTAGAAATGCAGTTTTCTGAAGATCCTTTTTTTTGTGTGTGTTTTAAAGTGTCAGGCATTGGCAGACTGGAAGGAATGTAGAGCAAGATAATTATCACATTTGTTACATTTCTTTTGATTATTAAATCATTTAAATCTGACTTGTGTTCTGTGTTCTCTGTGGGAGCGTTCAGTAAGTTACACTGGGAAATAAAGTCATACTTAGTATTTGATAAAAGTTCAGATTGCAGTAATGGTAGGTCATCAGTAGCTAAAATGATCGATCTTTCTCATTTGACCCTTGACACACACTTGGTTTTTGTAGTCGTTGTATTCAAATAGACTAACATGTGCCCCATGAATCATATTTATGAACTGTAAACAGATGCAGCACACTACTGAGATAAAAGCCACAAAGATGCAAAGAAGCCTTACGAAAAGGAGGCCAGCAAGTATCACGCAGGAAATGCCACAACAAAAAATGCAAAGGCCACAGTGGGTGTGTAGTGTGCAGCAGTCGCAAGAACAGGCAGTTTCAACACGCTGACCAACAGTGCTGAATTCTGAAAGCATATTATTCACAATCATCAAAAAACACAGTTTTACCTGCATTTCAATAAAGTCTCCCATGATCAAAATAGTCCGCCAGAAAATACCGTCCCCTAGAAACAAGCCTCTCAACACCTGTTGAAACGATCTCAACTCTAAGTCTCTCCAGATTTAACCCCAAAATGCTCAACCTCAACTTTCAGTCTTGTTCAAACCTCATTCAGGGTGACTTGAATTATAAAGAGAAGTAAAAGCTTATGTCCAGGCACATTTCAGGAAGAGCAGAACCAGGCCAAACGACACTCAAAATCATTCACCGCCAACTCATGCTGACTCTGCTGCGGCAGTGAAGTCAGCTCTGCATGCTGGCCGCTGCTAAGCTTTCATTACCACCATTTTCCTCAGGGACTTCCCACTAATCCAGAGTTGTTTTTTCTCTCTCTCTCTCCGTGCTCCTCTAAGTGTCTTTTCGAGCAGATTAAACTAAGCTGGTTAACAGACCTCACCAGGAAGGGAGGTCGACAGTCACTAAGGGCTCTGCTAGTGTTGAATGGACGGGCAGACTAAGCAGGCTGCATCTGCATGACCTCAGGTACCAGTGACTGTCTGCCCACACTCATTCACAAGTTAGACTCGAATAATCTCCGCTGACACACCTGACAGGAGCCACTTCAAAATAAATTAATCATAATAGCACTTATGAGCCCCACTGTGGTGTAGTGGTTCGTTGTCTCATCTGTATATTCAGCTTGTATGACTGTTCAAGGAGCACGTGAAAATTCAGAGCTCCTTCGAGTTGACAAGGGAAGCACTTGGAGGAAAAATGCAGATCTTGATCTTATGTCTCTGTAGTGGTTAAACCAGCCCTTCCTGTGAGGGAGCATGCTGAGCTTAAAGAACAAAAGTGAAAACATTTATTGAAGCTCGAGAATGAACGGAACAGTTGGTAGTCACGCCAGAACACAACAATTATTTTTTCAGTTGGAATCCTTAAAAAACTACTTTGGTGGAGTTCTAGCTTTAACAAAATGGTAAGAGAAATAGTTTGCTGGTTTCTTTTTAGCTTTAAGTACATGTGTCTGTGCAGTCTCGTGTCAGGTCCCCTGTGATTGGCAAGGGACAAAAACCTGTATAAACAAACAAAGAAACAATCAAACAAACAAAAAAAAAAACACCCAAAAAAACAACCTAGAGATATGCTTTAAACATTTTGGACTTCCTGTTCACGTGCACAAATAACCAACATAGCCTGAATTTAAATGAAATGGGTCCATTTCATCTTCGGGGGGAATGAAGGACACCAGGATTAAAAGCTGCTTCACATTACTTGATTATTAGAAGAAAGGATTCCTGGTGATCAAAGTAACAACTTCTGTTTTTAGAAGGCAGATGGCAAATGAAAAAAAAAAAAATCTAAATTTAATAATGGAAACAATGAATATTCAGTGCTCACTTCCATATAGTCTTTGATAAGTTTCACTGTAAGCACAGGAGTTACATCTGCAACAGAAAGTTGGCATCTGGATACAACAACAAAGCTGCATGTGCACAAGACAGGAAGTTGTGCTCATGCTGGGTGTTGGATATCTGTCACTTGGGGGACGTCTGATGCCTCAATCTGTCTGTGTCACACCAGCAGCAGGTGTAGGTTCATCCTGTCTGCTGGCGTCACCTGCGTTTAATCTCTTTAATCACACACACACACACACACAATCAGGCCATCCAACATAGCACACAGAGCAGCTTCTCCTGATAACCGGAAGATCCATGGAGGCCAAACAAATACTTTATTCCTGAAACTTTTGATTGCACTTGAACTCAGAAAATCTGAAAACTTTACTTCAACAGTTTTCAACTGTACTGTCAGTGTTTCCAGTTGCTGATATGATGAATGTGGATATAAAAAAAAGGCTGGTGAGAGAATATTCCTGAAAATTCCACAATCATTTGACTTAACCCAATCTTGACTGAACAGCATGAAAATTAGTGAATTAGCAAGACAGTTTCTGATGCCATCAGTGAAACCCTATCTTGAGGATTTAATAAACCTGCAGTGACATTGTGTAACATGTTTCTGACTGCAGCAGACTGGGGAAAAAAAGAAATGTGACTTACTGTAAGCTGAATTTAGATCATTAAATACCTGTGACAAACCTGAAATTGGTGTTAAAGACTTTGCCACAAATATTGGATATACTGAGAGGTGTCACTGAAGTTTTGTTTCAATGAAGGAAAAAAAATCATCTGCATGTGTTTAGAAAGTCTGAGCTTCATTTTCCACCTTGAGGTTTTTGTCAGGAACATTTTTGATTAAAGAAAAAACAAACATGAGGATAGCGATTGTCTAAAAGGGTCTGAGCTGATTGGATCGACTCCTTGGAGTCTTTCTGGTGTTTTCGTCACAATAAGTCAACACAACCCACAGCTGGTTGATCTCACACTTTATTTTTGCAGGATAAGAAACAAAATGGGTGTGATGTGTTAAATAAGGAGCTTTTTAATCAAGTAATTTTTAATTCTATTGCACATTTTTGCTAATAAATTACCTGAAAAACAATGCTTGTCCAATGTGCAATTAAGAAAACACAATAGTAAAAGGGCATCAAACTGAAATGTGTTCATCCCCTTTTGACAGAGCTGGGCTTTATGTTCACAGACACGTGAACATCATTGTTTGTTTACATGGCCTTCACCCACAAGTAAATACATACCAATGTCACCAACACCCTGCTGCTGCTCAGAACTGAACTGAGGCCAAACCATCAATGAATCTCAAACAATGGTAACTAAAAAAACACAGACAAGCAAAACAAACAAAACAAAACTGCCAGTCACCAACCTGTGATTTGAGGCATTAATGAAGTGCTACACATTCATCTGGTCCAAAATATTATTAGGAAAATATCAGAAACTCTGTTTCTTAAGATAATATACATGTTCAAATATTGAAAACCACCTCCAGCTGTTCAATGTGATTCAAACAAATGATAATATAACATTTATGAACATAAATTTCTAACAATGAATACCACCTCAGGTATAAAAATGAAGTATCCCTGCTCATCTGTTTTTATTCTCAAAACAAACAAATAACTGTTTAAGTGATTCTTGTTGAATACGACATACTATAAAACATCAACTGTTCCATAGTTTCTGAATGGTAGATGATATGTGCAAGCAGGTCAACAGACTTTATGAACATCCTTCAACCCACATGTCAGTCACATAAGAAAGTTGTCAAACTTTGACATTTCAACTTCAAACTGCAATTAAATAATGAAAAATCAATATTCATCCTTTTCCCCCCCATGTTTTAACCCAAATATATATCAAATATATCATCACTATTAGAACTTAGGTGCCGTATTTGTTCATATATAATGAACTACTATTTTTTTTAACTGTTGAAAAATACAGTATAACTTAAAATGGAGACACAAAATTGATCACAAATCGCATCACCAACTGACCCTCCTGAATATGAAGTGAGAGGTTTGAGGGGCATAAAAGGTAACGTACCAATGTCAAACTGAAATATAAAAAAAGCTGTGTTGGAACTGTTAAATATGCCATTTATATAACTTCCATCACAATCTTTTTTTTTGGTTTGTTTTTTTCACCTAATCCCATTTTATCATAAATTATTACAAAATAATGCCAAATTTCTGAAAAGAGTCGTCACCGAGGTAAGTTTTACTAAACTTAAATCAGCTGTCATCGTGAAGTCTATGGTAGAAATTGTGTAAACAGTCAATGTTCCAAACGTAGCAAAAACATGTCCAACAAAGAAAATGCCACAGATATGGATGAATCTGAGGAACTTCAACATTTTCTCAATAAACACAGGCACGCGCACACATGCTCCCCTTTTAGAACCTGGAGAAAGAAACGCAGCTTAAGTCGTCTCAATGTAGCCTACAACTAAACAAATATAATTTATGGAACATAAGGGTTAACTGTATGCTTTTATTTCAGTTGTAGGATCGCTTATTTCAAAGCATCTGTGAAGACGAGCAGAGCTGATGCTGCAGTTAGTGCTACGTGGTGAAGGTGAGCGCGTTGGCCTGGATGCAGCAGTTCAGGGCGTCCTGTAGATCCATCAGCTGCCTCCCTCCGAGCTGGAGCTTCTCCCTGTCAACACAACAAAAGATCAATCTAGGACCGGAGGGGGAGAACAACAGAAGGAGCACAACTGTATATAGACTTAAAGCAGTCTGAAGTTCGCTTAAGGCTCTGTCAACACAGACTCTTTGTTAAATATTATCCTGCTGGTGGAAATATTTCAACTAAACAAGCACCACAGGCAAGTCAAACTAAATGTAGTCTCAAACTGAAAGGTTTTTTTTTTCCTTCAAAAAGATAAAAACTAGGTACAGTTGAATTAGAAATTGTACATCTATATGCACCTAATATGTTGCAGATCACAGGAATTAAATTAGTCAATATCCACTGAGGCAGAAAGGGGATGTACCATTCTCCAGTGCACGGGGGGGGGGGGGGGGGGGGGTTCCATGATGTGTCTGACACAAAGTGCAGCAGTGTAAAGACAATGTCCACACATGGACAGAAATGTGGTTTGACACTAAGCACCTTTTAACTATTTCCTTGATAACTGCTGTTTGCTCTGCACTCTCCAGAAAAATGGTAGAAAAAAAAGTGGTATGCAGTAAAACACATGTTGGAGGGTTTAAACAAATGTCAAAGTCATTGCTCCTAAGGGCAATTTAGGCTCAGCAATTAACCTCATCTGCATGTTTTTGGACCGAGGAGGAAACCGGAGTACCCGGAACAAACCCGCGCACACACGGGGAGACAAAGTGCACTGTTATTCTGGAGAAGAAATCCTCACAGCACTAATACAGTTTTTGTTTTCTCAAGTGTTTGTATTTACCACAAACTATAGCATTATCACAACATCTAATGTATGGGACAAAATCATGCTGTCTTAGTGGGAGTTTATAACGTAATTGCACCATATTTTGTGGATGAGCCCAGACTTTTCCACACAGATGTGTTAACTGCACTTATGTGCAGAATATATTCAGCAGACATTCACAGAAAACAAAAGAGCCTCTGTCTAAACGGCAGCCTGGTTTTCAATGGCTGCTATTTATGCAAACCCTGCTGAACTATATTTTTCTCTCAAAACCACCACATACATTCTGACAGATACAAATGCACAGGAACAAATTTAAACAAAAGCCTTCAGTGTCAGCACAAACTGCCAACCGTCACCACTCCACCCCCCTCCACCCCCACCACACCATTTTCCAAACCCCAAACTTAACCCTGGGAGTAACCACAAATTAATCTAAAAACAAGGTTTTCTTTTTCCACAGGAACCCCCACAAAATTCGACTGAAATGTAATAACTATTTTTTTTTTCTATTACGACTTGCATATCACTGTCAGAAAGAGAAGTTCCTATACTGTTAAAGTGCGTACAGATTTAAACCACACTCCAGTAAAACACACATCAACAGACACACACACACACACAAATTAGAACTGGTGTTGATTTGGCAACAGCTGCTTAGCAGTGGAGACACTGAGGGAGCTTGTTGCTTGTTTGTTTCCTCTGCTTTGTTTCCACTGAATTGTTACGTAACAGCAGGAAGAAGCGAGGGAGAAGAATCTGCTTGTTGTCGATGCTGCTTGTTTTCACCCGACATCTATCCATCCACTTCCTGTTCCCCAGTCGGGCACACAGCTGCGTGTTTTTAATACTTGTGGAGACGGCGAGTTGCATCACTCAGTGTTCTTTCATGCCGGGTTCAGGCTCTTTTCAGGATGTGTTGGTCTGTCACAACTGACCTGTTTTTACATTCCTACCCTGTGCACAGAGGGACTCTGAACCTCTTTCCTGTCAAACTCGGGACTCGGTAGAGCAACATGCTCATCACGTCACGGAGCAACAAACTCTTGTGTGAAGATTCAAACTAGTCACAAAGTCGGTGACGCACTTGAGTCGTGCCCTGAATGACACCAGACTGACGGTGTGTACACAAAGAGTTAGGGCTGGCGCGCAGCTTGGTTACATAACAGCCTACATATGTTTGACAGGTAATTAATGACTTTCCCCAGAGAACCCTAACGATTTGCATTCGTCTAAATATCGGGTCACATGAAGTGGACGGATGACATAATTGATCACCGCTCTCCACCGGCCAATCATGCCATTAGCTTTAAGAGGCGGCTGAGCAAAAATGTTGCTGCAGGCATGGCATCATGTGAAGCAAATAATGGAAAAACATGTGCAGGAGGGATATTATCTACTGAGGAAGAGAAAGTATGAGGAAGCAGAGGAATCCCAGGTGACCTGTGAGCAGTCAGACAACATCAAGGCCACAGAGTCAGAGGTGGAGGAAGCCAGAAGTCAGAAGGCAGTGCAACCTGCACACTTCTCATGGTGAAAAAGTTAGTCAGTATCATCCAGTCAATGATCACGTCAAACTTTGCACGGAAATACTACTGTGAGGAGGAGGCTTTGCTTGAACGCCAAAGGCTTTAGTCAGTCCGCTTTTCTCCTTTAAAAAAAAAAAAAAAAAAAAACATCTGGAGGCAAAACACTGACCATTAAGAGTGTGCTGACTGGGTCGTGACAGAACGCCAGATAATTCTGTGTTTGCACAAAAACACTTTGTTTTTTAAAAGCTTTGAGATATTACCACAGAATCAAAAATTAAAGAAAATAGTTCATATGACTTCCCCTCCAGTGAGTGGCTAGTTTAGTGTCAGTTTGTCTTATGATTGGATGAGAAAGATCCGTTTTTCCACATGTAATGCAGTATTTTCATCAGTTCAGCTTTGGAATACAATGAACAGAAACTCAACAAATGTACGGCCTCTGGCTTTCTTTCATTAGATAACATGTCCTCTCCTCTGGATTTATAAAATAGTGGAGTCATGCTTACCACTAATCATTCTATTTCACTGAGTTACATAAAATTTTCTGTTAATATGACATCTAAAACTGCCAAAACGAGTGAGTACTAAATATAATCAGCTCGTGTTTCAGACAAGTGACTCAGTCAGTGAATTATGCAGGAGCTGATATGCAAGTTAAACATTGAAGCCAACGTGAACCCACATTCACATATATAAAATATAAGAGACAAGTCATCAGAACTACCTTGGAAGCTTCCTCACCGACTGTCCCATGTGAAAATAGCCCAGGAGCAGTAAAAACCACAAACTCGCATAAATAAACTGATTTTGTTATTTATAAAAACAAGGACGCCGATGTTTTGAAACAGCCTCTGGGAAATCACAAACAATTAGAGAGGCACAGATAGTTTTTCCACACTGATGGATAACACTGTTTGGAGTGTGTGTTTTCAGAATTTCTTGCACCCAAAAGTAATCTAGCAGAAGAAAAGGCTTCATGGAGCCAAGAGCCATCACTAAAAGAGGGCAATATGACTTGTGTTTTGTACTTTTCGCACTCACTGTTTGGAAAAAAAAAAAAAAAAAAAAAAACTGAATCACGGCCATCAGACAGGAACCTCTGTAAAAATACACCTTAAATCTGTCTCTGTTCACCCTGTATGCATACATATAGAAATCACAATATTTGAATATTAAAACCTGACTGTTGAAGAAATAATTCATGTCAATTATTTTCCTACATAGGAGATGACACAGACCATCAGTACAATACGCTCTTAGGTAACTGTTTTAAGAATGGTAAGTCATGGAGAAAACATTTATCTAACTGAATGCAGCCTGCTCATGACGAACATGCTCTTATATAACACATGACATCATGCCGCCGGTGTAGAAATCAAATATTTAACAACACACAGATAATGCACTCACTAAGTAAAAGGCCTGGATTACTTCACAGCCTATGTAACAGATAAAAAATTTACACTCACAACAGAGTCCGCTTAACAGAGCCTGTCAGTGGCAACCTGCTGTAACAAGAGATGGATTGTGCGACTGATAAGAGCTCGCAAAGCTTTCCTGCAAGTGGCAAAGCAGATGATGCCTTTAATACCACATAAGCCATCACTTTCAGTATAGCTGCAAATTATTACTCCATGCAACTAAGTGACTCTTTGGAAAACATTAAGAGGGGGGTCAATAATGTCTGGAAATGAATAACCGAGTAAGTACATTTAGCTGTGGCTTGTTTCCATGGCAGCTGCTGAGTTCAACCTGCAGGCATGTATGTGGCGGCAGTTTATCGTCAGAGCTGTACAATAATGCTACAATGGCCTCATTTGTGTTGTGTGTCACTGCGAGTGTGCAGTCTTCTGCTGCTTTCTCAGGGATTGAGCATCAAGCTATTTTTCTTCATGACATAAAGATAAACAAAAGGAGGAGTTAGAAAAAAAAATACTATTTTTACTGAAAAAACGTGTGCTACTTTTTGAGCATCAAAAATTGTGGATCTAAAGACTTACCAGTACTTTTTGTTGCTGCTATATATACAGATTTTCTGTAATACACGAAAGCATTGTCTATTATAGTGCAGAATGAATTAATTTTCAGAATAGTTCAAGCATCCCAGCATGTCTCCACTGAGTTTGCAACCACTAAAATCCTGAAATTAGTGAAGTAACAATATAAAGATACAACATAATTCTAATAAAAAAGCCTTAATGCAGTGGACTGAATATGCAAAATATAAGTGGAAGTTGCCATAACACATTTAACAACAGACAGACAGACAATTATTTATGCAAAATTCACTTTTTGTATGTTTTTACCTTGTGATATAGTTATGTACGCATCAAAAACGCACTCAATTGCCGTATTTTGTATCTCCGATTACGGAGATAAACTTTAACCATCGTCGGAAAGCAACAATCAACCAAGAGCAAGAGTCTGAAGGGTCTGCGCTTGGTGAGTTTCTAACAGAAAAAGAAGTTTTCACGTGTCATTGCGTGTAGAGAAGCTAGAGCTAAAGAGCTAAAGCTAACCCTCAGAGACGCTAACGCATGACGTATTTGTTTTGAAGCTCCGATTGGTTGAAGTACGCTGTCAAAGTTCACAGGGGGAGAGGCGGGATTTTTAGTGAACCAGAGCATTTTCTCTTCTGAGTTTCAGAATTAGCCCAAGAAAGTCTTTTATTTCACACAAAATTACTTTTCCTTAGCGCTAAAAATAAACTATTACCATGTTAATGCCTATAATAGGGTTTGTAGTATAATAGTAATCAGCCAACACCAAGCTTCAGCTCATTCAACAGCAAAACTGTAGCCAAAAGGCTCTAAGATGAATCCAACACTGGCCATCTATGGCTCCATATGGTAAAATGGCAATTTTATTTAACAAAGGGCATCAAATGGTGAGTTCCTGGTCTCAATTTATTAAGTTACGCAGCAGAGAAATCACACTGTCACTAGAGTAACAGGGTGAGTTCTGCCCTCGCAGGGGGGTGCAAGTTTATAAACACTGTCTGCCAGGTACACTTCCACAGGCCTTGACTGCACCCAACCTAGACTGGACACAGGAAGACTCCCACGAGTGCCCACACCTGCTAAGCTAAGATTATCAGGATAAGAAAATTCTAGACAAAGCATTCGCGGTTTCTCACACATTTCAGTGTGTGAGAGCTACGGTTATTTATAACAACTAAATCTAAGCACGACAAATCAATTAAACATGCACTCATGAGAAATTTCCATCACAACGTTCTTGAGTCAAAGGAAGGCAGGGTTTTTTGGCACAACTACAGCATCTTTATAGGCTTAGGCACAAATTTGTGTGAACCCTACAAATTCCAGACAGGGAGAAACAGCAAGGGGCCTACACAAACTCAAGAGCACGATCAAAGGTGTATGCCGTCAAAGAGGTGCAACGCAATATAGGTCTATGTTCTCAATGCTGCGATAGGTTGTCCACTACTCCAGACAAGACGGAATTTAAGGATGGACAGACCAGACATTGTAACCTAGCATTTGACAAGGTGGCAGCGTCACCAGGAGAAACCTGGGCAGACACTGACAAAAAAAGAAAGTTCTGATGGAAAGATGACAGCTGCAACAACAAATCTCAGTGGATGGGACAGACCAAGGCTCATAGTTCTGAAACAGAAGAAGTCAAATCGCAAACTGCTGCACATAACAACAACAGCACACAGAGTCTCTCAGAAGGCAGAGAATGTCACATTGAGGAACTCAAAGAAACTGCTCAACAAATATGAAACAGCTGATGACTGGGCTCAGAGGTGTCCTGCATAGGTTGAAATCAGAAGCAAGATTTATTTCCTAAGAAAACTATTTAAAACAAATTAATAAAGATACTCATACACTATCATGCTGTAATACTCAAAGCGGGCACATCAGACCAAGGATAATCGCAGGTGAAGGAAATCTTGTGAAAAGTGAAGTAAATGACAGAGAGGTCACTTGATTCAGCACTTCAGGTATCACTTCACCAAGCTGCCCACAAATCCTCACACAACTACCACCAGCGCCTCGAGAAGCAACACATCTCACCTGAGATGTCATCCTGGCCAAGTTCATGAAGACTCCCTATACTTTATATATTTTTTTTGTTTTTTTTTTGGGGGGGGGGGGGATCAATCTCTGTGATTCAAATAAAGACTGCCAATATAAATCTTCCAGTCAAGTTCAGCTTGAGAACAAAAACCAGTGTTGAGAACCCCCAATGAAAACAATAAATTCTCATCCTGCAAGACAATGTTTGATTATATATTGTTACCTTACAACAGTATAAGCAGATCATTTAAGTACAAAGAACTATAACATCCCTTGGAACAAACATGCTAATCATGTTTAGAAATGTCGGCATGGACACAGTCATTGTAAAGTCACTGCTGGGGACATCATTGAGAAGGCGTTCTATGACACAGACTTGTCCAGGCAAGTTGCTTCAATGAGCGTGACCCTCCTGAGACGTGGTAAGTAGTTGCTAAGTACCTCTATCACTTGAGCACACGTACAATCAAGTCAACACATATCTTTGCACCACAGAGGTTATGGTGTCCTCTCTCTGTACTGCAGGATCTTTGACAGTGGAACTGGATGTCTGTAATCTGTGCCTCTTTCCCCCATCCGCGCTGTATCAGAGCGTTAGCTTGCTGTCTGATGTCAACTTGTTTGCAGTGCATTTGTTCTCTGTCCCCGTCTTATTCTTCAATTTGTTACTATCCCTGCAGGCTCACTCAGTGTAGCAGACAGCCACCATATTTTAGTCCACTTTTCCTGAGGTTTCTTCCAAGGCAGTTATATCTCTCCAATGGTGCATATATGTATGTTCATGGGTTTTTCTCGAGTGAAATGCCATGAGATTAACTATGACGTAACAGGTGGATATATCAATAAAATTTAATTTAATTCGACAGTAGAACAATGAGCAGCGAAACATGTTCATTATAGCAAGCTTTTGTTGTCTGTCACTGTTATATGTTTCCATGTTTTCCTACCTGTACTCTGGTTGTAAGAAACAATCAAGAAGATGTTTGGTTGTCACGCTGGAATTCCCCCCAGCAATCTGAAAGACAGGATATGAAAAATTAAATGACACCATGAGACGATGAAATGAAAAAGTCAAATTAACTTTGAGCAGACTTATAACCATACCAACCTTGTAGGAATGGATGATACTGAGCAGGATCTGAACTTCTTCCATATCGGGGTTCAAGGACAGCACACTAGAGATGACAGTTGACAGAAAAGACAGTTTGTCAGGAAATATTTATCTGACTACGTAAGTGCTTGAAGTTACTAGTAAGAAAATGAAAGCATTTGTTTGTTTCATAATTCCTAAAACTGTCAAGAATTTGGGATACACCAATACCAGTATCGGGTATTGAGTTCGATAGTCCACAGAATACTCGTACTTGGGAAAAGCCTTCCGATAAAACCCGGAGAGTGCTATGTGGCTTCATGCGTCAGCAACATCGCCCTCAGGTGAGCATGTCAAGCTATTTGGCTCTTCAAAATTAATGAGAATGAAAATCTTAAGGCAAACTGTTAACTCCAATCTACCAACATATCAAGAGATACTTCGTAAATTACCAAGATCTCTACTCTTCGACCGAAGACATGCTTGGTGGGTTTAATGGCTTATCTAAATTATTCTTAAGTAACAGATTATGTTAGCGGACTGACAACTCATCAAAACCAGCTTTGAGAAAATGCTTTGCCTCCCATATAAAATTGTTTAATTTTTATAACATAATATTTCTAATGGCTGTTGGGATATAAAAGTTACAAAAAGCATCTATTTGCTTTTAATATCTTTACCTTGAAATATCTGGACTTTTTTTTTTTAATTTACATATAGGCCACAGTAGCAATAGCAGTTACACTAAAGAACATTTTATAATGGTACAAAATAGACTGCAACACACACAGGCAAATGAATGTTTTTCAAGCTTATTATCACAATCTTTGCATACACATTATACATATTACAGAAGGCAGACAAAAACCATACCACAATCACAATACTCAACATCATTGCATGTTCGCCCAATAATGAAACCGTAGCACACGTACGAACACACCGCCTCTAATAGCATTACTGGGAGCTGCACTCAAGGAGTGTGTATTGTGTGGACACAAAGACAGCCACATAGATAGAGGTAAAGAATGAAGGGCAGAAATTTGTAATTTGAGCAGAGTCTTGAATTATCCATGTGCATTGTCCACAGAATGAGAAAAATGAGTGAGACGAGACAAGGAGCGATAGTCAGAGTGAGTCATGGCTCAGCTCAAACACATGAAAATGAGTCTGACCGTCTCCTAGGCAACGGCACTTGAGAAACCCTATGTGCACAGATGAGTGGAGAGGTGTAAAAACACACACATGAAGCTAGAAAGAGAAAGAGAAAATGTAACATTGCAGTAACCTAACATTAACAAATAACATTTGATTAGTGTCACATTTCTGAAGCTATTAGATTATTCATGTACATAGCATAGAGCAATATATATAATTTTAGATAATGACAGTTATTTGATAAATATCTAGGGATAAATCAGAAAATACACATCTGGGTTTGTCACAATACTTGAATGTCTTCAGTCTTCTACATCCCGTCTGGCCTCATGTTGATGGATAGAGTGCCTTACGTGGCAGACACCCTCGTGTGTGTGAATGGCTGAATGTGACTGACAATGCAAAATGCTCTGGGGCTGCTCAAGCAGCTGAAAAGCACTATGTAAGTTAAATGCATTTACAGTATGTAAAGCTCTGTGAGCACCACTGTAGAGCAGTGGCGGCTTGCAGCCAGAAGCTTCCTGGTTTGCACGATAGGGTTACCACTGTTGACCCCAGAGACCCCTTAATTTTCTGCTCTTGGTTTCTTTCAGGCAGCCAACCAGTGCATGAGGACTGACCTTGGGCCAAACCTTTAAATAACACCACTAAACGCAGCTCTCAACTCACAGCACTACAGCACACTTCTTTTCTGTTTGTTTTAATTATGATTAATCATGTCCACATTGATGAATTTGCATACAACAATAACTACACCAGCTACAGATATAGGTCACAGAGGCTTATGTGTGTTTTTTAAACCTAAATATGCTAAAACAAAAACCAAAAAAATAATCATAATAATAATCTTCCCCGTATTCGTCTGTTTCCCTGCATTTTTTTGCATTGAGCCAGTTGTAAGAATGCCACTCTGAAAAATGCCCAACTAAATCTTAAATAAGGCACGAGTTGAGATTCAATAAATATATAAATAAATAAATAAGCTCAAGAAAAAAAGGGCTGTAATTCCCTTGTCATGAAAATCCTTCAAGAAGATATTTCTCATGCTCTTGTTTAGTCATCTCATGGTCTGTGCATAAAACAGTCAAAAACCAATCGAGCTAAAACGTATTTATTTTGTTACATCAGATTCTTAGTCCAATAGAATGGCGTGTAAATTGATGATTTTGCTAGTTATATAGGGGCTTCAGCAATTCTCCATTAAATGAAAATGCATCTGCAGTGTTGTGAAATCTCCTTTGCGACCATGGCACAGTTAAGAGTTTGAAAGGGGTGCCATAACACTGCACCTTCTACATGAAATCATAAACATAATGATACATTGATTATATGCCAAGAAATCAAAAACATACAGGTGACATGGTACATGTACAGGTAGCAAGAGTGGGTATGCTTGATACCATGAAGCATGTGGTGAACTAGAACTACACTAGTCGTGTGTGAAGTGGAAACCTTTACATGCCTTCAAGATTTAAGAGGTAATAAAAAACAAAGGAGGCATATTTATAGCTTTGGTCATTTGTGAGGCCTCCTGTGCTGTAACTCATACAACATGATCACTTCTAACTACAGAAAAAGAGATCTGTAATACCATGGCCCAAAAAGCTGTATTTGATAGCTGAGACTACATATCCCCAGGATTGTTGTGTATGAAACGAAGCACTGCGTAGGAGTGGTTAAGAGCTAAATGAACACTCAGCACAGGAAACAAAATCAGTCAGCCAACATACTATTGCAAACAATATGACCACTTGAAAAATGTGTGGCTTGGTGTAGTATTCCACATGAGGTGAGCCAATTCAAATAAATATCAAATAAAATTCTGAATTTCAAGCTCCACATGGGGAAATACCAAAGTGCACACACGTATGCACAAAAACAAAAGAGAATAATCATAAAAAAGCCATTTCCAGGAAGGTATAATGATCAAATAAAAGGGTGAGTGATTTAGTAAACCTCCTGTGTAGTAGGGGCGCAGGTGGTGACGTGGATCAACTGAGCACACACAGCTACTTGCCCTCAAAGAGCCTCAAATGTCACATGAATCCCTTTCAGGATTTGAACTGTGCAGTGACTCTGACAAAAGAAAGAGTGTGTGTGATGTTGAAATGCAGTCTGTCTGTTGGAGAAAGACTGAAATGTGGTACCACTATGTTAAAAAGAGGCATACTGTGAATATTAACTTGATATTGGGCATGTTTATAGACATTTTTTCGCAGGTCAAATAAAACCATATTAATCAAATCAAATTTCACTTTAACTTTTTTTTTTGTCAGAAAGGCCAATTGTTAACTACTTTTAACTCATCCTGCAATCATATGAGCCGAAACTGAACAATGGCAAAAAGGCTTAAAGAACATGAAGGAAAACTGGTGCAGTAAGTTGGAGCAGAGGATAAACTGGAATTAAATGATCTGAACTTATAACAACAAGCAGGTATTGTGTCTACAGTGGGTGACAGAAGTCCTTCTGGTATAACCTTTTCACTGTTTTGAGAAACGACTACCACAGTGTAGCACCCAACACTGCATCAAGGTCATCCAGATTACAGTCTGACCAACATCACGTGCCAAACAGGAGCTGAGAGAATGAGGGCAAAGAACACCCCTGATCCTATGTAGGAAATAGGAAGGAGATGGCAGGCCAAAAACACTCCAAGGACATGTCAAAAGAGGCTACAAGCACAGACTCGGTTTTGAAACCACAACCATAAGGTATGAGGGAAACAAAGTCGGAGTTTAAATGAGGACACACTGTGTCAATGATGGGGAGAGACAGCAAGTTATGAGGAACTGTGGAGGGAAGCGCAGCAGAGTGGTAAACTGACACAACAATGAATCTAATGCCATCAGTTTGTTGTATAAGGGCGTACACTTCTGAGAATTGAAAAGAAGTGTTGCTTCAAGCTGAGACTGAATTAATATCTTTTCAAAAATTAAATTCAGTGACGCGTCAATGTTATGTTTAAACTGACTCTTGTTATAGGTTTTGTAGACAGATTGACCCCCAATGCAGACTTCAGGGGCAAACTCAAAAGAGACACTTTGATAACAGGAAAAACAAAATACACAGATGAGGGAGACATGACAGAGCAGCACAAAACCAACTAACAAATCACAAATGACCGAGGGTAATCAGAGAGGAGCAGGAGAAAGGACAGAACATGAGACGGAGCAAACAGAGACCAAACAGCCGGGGTGTGTAAATTCAGACTTCAGGAAACATGAGGGAAAACCAAAACATGAATAGAGGGCAAACCACAAGACAAAAACAAAACTCCAGTGAGCTGAGTCAGCTGACATACCTGCTGAAGCCTTGGAGCAGCTGTGAGACCATGGTGGATAGTTTGTGCAAACAGACCAGAGCGTCCTGCGGCGGCATGCAGCCTCCTGCTGGCTGAACGCTCTGCATGGTGCGAGTGTCAAAGCCCAAAGCTTTGAACACCTCCATGCTGAAATGTGATGGGAAAAAAAAAAAAAATCTCAGAGGTCAGTGGAAAAGAAAAATAACAAAATGCTGCTAGCTATGTTCTGGAATATCACTTAATGTAGCTGTCTACTGTCATTTTTATTAAGAAATAATGTAAGATTTGATCTGCTGTAGAACCACAAATCTAACAAGCCTTCATTAAAAGTCCCTGTCACACACACCTTGTCTGAACCACGATGGTCCAGATACTGTCAAACATTGCCCACACCTCCTGGTGGGAGACCTGAGGACTCGAAGACTGTTTCACTTCTTTCTCTTCGTTGTCGTCACGACCAACACCACCATCATCATCAGTCATAACAACATCAAAATTAGATGATTCTCCTTCCACCGACTGATCAGTTTCCTGAACAAATAAAAAAAAACAATCCAAAAACGTAAAGTAAATATGATGTCCAAAGCAACACCAAGTTAACTGTATTTTTAAGGATTCAAGCTCTGCGTATGTGCTCTCAGTCTGAACAAAAATACAAAACAAAAGCAGGAAGATGACAATCAATTCAGACAGTGCAGGGATCAAGTTTTCAGAGTATCAAAAATGAAAATCTGAACATTTGGAGAATCAAATGCACAAATATTGCAATTGTGTTCCAGCTTACCTGACGGTGTAGCTTTGTGGAAATCTTGTCCATTACAGACAACACTTGTGGAACCTGGTTCGACCGGTCCTTTAACAGTTCCACAAGGTCCCGCGCTTCTTCAAGGACTTTTACTGTCGTGATGTGGTCCTCATCGTTACCTGTCACAGACAGACAGTTGATGAACTAACGGAATGCCACACAGAAAACACTTACCCACATGTGGCATAAAGACAAAGATAACATAACTGTAGATATTAGCTATTAACTCATGCAAAACCCAATACGTCATTTTAAAAGATTACAACAGGATGGATTATCGTTGTTTCATCAGAAAATGTGAAGGGGGGGGGAACTTTTCTTGCTAAAAATAAATGACTCATTGGAATTTAAGCAGGTTCTGTTCTGTCAGTATAACTTCAGAAGAAGTTAAGATTAAAACTGAGCAGTGGGACAAAAAACATGTTACCTTTAATTTGTTGAGAGGTTGTGTTCCCTAAATCTTATGTTAAACTGTTTTGAGATGTTAAAAATAGATGCATGACTTATGGAGAAACATGCATGGTGACAAATCTGAGGGGACAGAGCACTTGTGCATCCATGAGGAATACGTTAACCAAATCAGTTCTTCTAGAACTGAATTTTGGCTTTTTTTTTTTTTTTTTGTGTCCTCACAACTATAGGCACTAGTGACTGCACACACACACACAGACAGCCCGTTTAGGGGAGGCTTGAGAACGGCATGCAGTACTTTTCCACTGCTAGATTTCTTTTTTGTATCACATACAGTTTATTCCTCCTCCTCCTCCTCCTCCTCCTCATCCACCTCATCCTCCTCTCCCCACCCCCACAGAGCAAAGCTGCATGGTACCAACAATTACAGAATCATGTACACAGACAAAAAACATACTAAACTGCATTGTTTAAACTATTAACATTCTTACGGGGATTAACATTTATTGTGCCACTGGTGCTGTGGTCACCCCCACACCTCTGGACACAGAGCTGAGCTGAGAGGCTGACACACACTCAAGCAATCAACTCTGTAAGCATTAAGGATGTGGAGCCAGCAGTGGCATCCAGACCAAGAGCTGCAGTAGACAACTCAGCATCTTCCTGACACACATTCGAGTCGCCCACTTTAGCAGATGACCTGATTCCGAATGTAGTTCTGTAGGGTTCTAGCGCAGTGCAGGGCAGACCACGTCATATCCCCTGAGTGTGAAGCGTTTTATCAGAGGGATGACTCAGTATCCTAAAACAAGAGTCTGCCGAGGGATAAAAGCCTTTCTGAAAAATGATTGGGAGTTTTTGTACATTGGTGATTACAGCAATGTGGATTTTTTGACATCCTGCCTTCACCGATTGTTAGCCAAGATCAACTCCAGCATCCCAAGAGCCTGAATCCATAAACACTGAAGGCACTGGGTTGAATTTGCAGTTCACTGAACATGTGACATTGCTCAGTTTGGCCACTTAGCATCTTCCAGTGATAGTGTTTTGTTTTGTTTTGTTTTTATCTGCAGCTAATATTCATAGAAAGAAATTGGCCATGTGGAAATCAGCATCAGTGGTAATGATGTGCAGAGAAATAACATCAAATTCTCCTCAATTCCAACAACAGTGGCCAAGATTGCAAAAAAAACAAAAAAAAAACAAAAAACAAAACAAACAAAAAAAAAACTTTAGCATGAGGTTCACTTTTGCAGGCTTGATGTGCAGACAAATCAAAATGGTCCAAGGACAAACAGGATTTTGGGCAATTTGAAACTGCTGAGAATGTAACCACTGTAACCTGCAAATAATTAAACGCACTGTTGCCGACATAAGAGAGCTATATAACTAAATCAAATAAAAGTCATTATTAACACAGGAAGTTTCTCTCTTCCTTACCTGAGCTGAAGAAGTTGATGAGGTTCACAACAGTTTGCAGAGACGACTCTGGGAGAAGGTACCGAAAGACAGCAATCCAGTGCTTTCTGAAACACTTCAGGACATCCAGAAGAGTCCAGGGTGGTTTTCGACAAACTATCTGTAATTTGTAATAGACAGTAAGTGAAAAGAAGAACATGATGCATCTAGATATGTTCATGTATTGTTCTCATAATACATGTGAATTAACAACTTAAATCTAGGAAATGTTGAAGTACATTTTGCATGCTTCACTTCATTGTTTTCTGGTTGCACATAATAAAGAAATAAAACACTCAAATGTCTTTGCAATTAAAAAACATTCTGAAAAATGTAATTTCAATTATTAGAAATTTCAAAACAAAAGTTTCACCTCTGTCCAGAGGTTGTCATAAATGGACTTCATCTCAGCCTCTAAGACATCAGACAGGACTTCACGCAGACAGTCTTCCAGTTCAGAAATGCATCGACTGAGGTCCCATGCTGTCCCGTCCTTATCAGCTTTACAGAGTGGTGTGTTGTCTGTAGATATAAACATAGACTGTTTAGCACTTTGTGTCGTTTAATTTTTTCTGAATATGAAAAGTGCTGTAGAAATAAAGTTTGAAAGTTGATTTTGAAAGTAGACAAAAACGTTCGTGTAATATCAAGTACCTAAAGTGCTTGCTTCCTTTAATACATGAGGTTGGAATTCACACAACAGAAAATATAAAAGCATTTTTACCAGAAATTACATCTCTGAAACAAAACACATGTAGTGTGTATTTGCGATTTATCACTTCTGACCTGTTGTGCTCTGTTCTGTTGAACTCCTCTAGATTCATAGCGATATAAAATTAAAAGCAATGCAATTGAGAAGCAAAAATGGAAGGATTGACAAGGTTCGCATACAGTATACCTGTTAATGGACCTTGTATTATCTCGTCTCACCTTTTTTTAAAAATCCAGCAGAAAAGCCTCCACTCTCCTGAACATTTGGATGGACTTTTGAGCAGCTCCCTTTCAGCAAAGATGATGAGACTTCAGATTTAACATAAGGTGGCATGAGACCTTGAACACGATGCTGTTTATGAACACCATGGTGGGATCTCTCCGCCTCGGTCTTCAAATCATTCTTGGTGAGAGCCTTCACTCCACTCAGAAGGGCTTTACTGCACAGATTCTTATCATTACTGAAAGAAAAACATGAACGTATGGGTTTAAATATGAGGCCGTAAAACCATAACTATCATTAATACAGGGTGCAACCTTCCACAATTAAAGCTCTGAAAACCTAAACCTGTGTTTTGTGCCACACTTTATATTTAGCAGCAATCAATTTTTAACAATCGATGGCAGTCACTGGAAATGGTAGCATTAGGAAATTTAGGTCAACAGGCCCAGGAACTTGAAATAATATGACAGCAACAGCAAATGTAAGTCAAAAAATGGTGAACTAAACAAAAAATTCCATGCTCAGCATATCTATTCTTTGCCAACAGCTGTCGAGCCTTCTCTTTCTCTCATCCCAACTGGAACTATCTGGCTGGACCCACTCACAGTCACATGCATGTGCATTATTAGCAGAGGACACACACTCTGCAGCAGCAGCAGTATACTGTTGGGGGGAGGGGGAACTCACGTGCAGAGGATGAGAGCACTCTCTGGGTACAGACTCCGGTATTGCAGACAGCACTGCAACACTCTGTCATCATTATTTTCAGCATTCAGACCATCTGGGACAAAAACAACAGGGAGAGAGACAGAAGGACAGGACATGAAGAGGCATTTGGACAAACAAGTCCTCAGAAGAAGCAAGGGACATGATTACTTAATGACACACAATGTCTATGGTTAATGTGTTACACAGTGCGATAGAGCAAAATACAAGTTTTTCTTCTGTCAAAACAAGGAAGAACAGCCAAAACATAAAGTAAACAACTTACTGCTACTGTTAATAAAAAAGTAAATTATTACAGATATGAAAATGGAGAGGTAAGCTGCCCTTGAGATGCACACAATATAAGCCACAATGGTGATGATGAAGAATTCTTGTGCCACCTAGTTTCCATGCAGGGAACAGTCAAGTACTAAGTACTTGATTCAAAGACTGGCCGTAACCTCGTACAGCTTTCGCTATAGGCCAGTGTGTCCAATTATGGTCCTTGAGGGCAACAGTTCTGCATGTTCCAGAAGTCTACCAGCTTCAACACACCTGACGGTAACGAATGGCTCATTAAAGGGGCTTTATGCAAAGCTTTCTGATGACACCCGCATCGGATTCAGGTGAGATTTAAGAGGGAGACGTTTATAACATGCAATACGGTGGTGCTCCATGGCCGAGATTGGACATCACTGCTGTAAAGAAGCCTAAGCATAAAAACTAAGGAAATTTGAGTTTATTGAATTATTTCTTTGTTGTACCAATGCTTTTTACATGTATAACTTATCCCACTATAAAATGTGATTGCTCTAATTTCAAATCTGTGAAATGAGCAGTACAGCTGATCATGTAGATGACATCCATGAAAAATATACCAGATCTTCTATGCCAGTCCCAAGCAGTTTTTCTTTGTGTTGTTTGGTAGAGTGCACAATTGAAGTCTAACGATAAAACACAAATTAGCTATAATACAATAAGCATCCAATAAGCCTTTCCAACCAACAAACAGGAACCTCTGGATGAAGTAATACACTCCTCCCTCCTCTCCAATGGCTGTAGGTAGTCTTGGATAAATCCTGCTCTGTGAGGAATTGTGCTTTTTTATATGTGTATATAAATTTCACTTTGAAATGTGGAGATATGAAATTGCCACAGGTTGTATAAATTCATTCTAATATCTCCCTGCGCTGAGAATGTCAACATTGAGGACAAGCTTCATGTTTCCCTCATGCAGAAAGCACCCAATAAACAGCAGCTGGCTTCATCAGAAGCTCAAAATAAAAGTTAATATCAAAAGCAAAGAAAGCCGTTTGGCATTGGAAGAGAATATCTGGCAACATACTCAGCTCTGTTGCCCATTTCATGAATCTATATTCCTTATAAATGAGATATCATACAAAAGTGTAATCAGATGACCCATTCCTATACAATTTTTTTACAAAGAGCATTGTCACAACAAAGTACCTACAATCTACAAATCGCAAATTTCCCGATTATCTTTCCATTGTACAATAACTGTAGAATGATAACTCTCTTTGTAGACTATCACACTAATGGCACTGTGATTTAACGCACACATTTTATGTGCTCCAGTGCAACCAAACGTGACATTTATTTTAACCAGCTAAATACTCGCAGTGGTAGCGCAGAATGCATGCCTGGTGGTGGACCTTTTCCACTATTGGCCGGCACCTGGTCAGGGCCTGTCCTGTGCTGGGCTGACGCCTTCTCGTGGGCTCACTTGCTTCTCCTCCCATCCTGGCTGGAGCGCTTGGGTGGTGCCAGTTGTTCCCCTTCCAGACGTTTGTACTCATGGTGCCCTGGTGGCTGGGTTGGTATATGTAGCATGGTGGCTCGAGGGCTCCGGCATTCCGCAGTAGTAGCTGGAATACCTGGTTCCACTATCCTGGTTCCCTTGCATGTCTGGTGCTCCCAGGCAAGCTTCACCTGGCTGGGCTGATTTTATTTGGACACCTTTACAGGAACTGATGGATCCCACCAGAAGGAGATGTGTCATTCTTCTGCATCCTTCAGGTTGCTAATGTCCACGGTTGTTGAGGTCTTGCTTCCATTCTCTTGCTAGATCACTCTCTACTGGGACCCCCCCTCGCACGTCTTGTTAATACTCTTATTTTGTCATGTCCTGCTTCTCCCCTTTCCTCAACTTTCCTCATGTCGACTGGTTTTATGTTAGTGGATGTGCGTCTGCAGGTACCTATTCACACATCCTTGTAAGTAGTTTTTTTCTTTTCTAGAGTATATATACACTCCTCTTCTGTCCCTCTCCTCTCTGTACTCCATTCTTTTGTCCTCGCACTAGTACACACACATTTGTCACTTTGCATCAGGAACAAAATGCACCGTCAATGATCACTCTTTGCTCTGAGGTCAAATTTCAAGAGGATGTGAAAACTGACATTTCAAAGAATAAAAAGAAGAAATCTAAATTCTCTAAATATATTTAAATAATATTTTCATAAAAATCTATTAAAAGATTCATGGGCAGTTTAAGTCAGGCATTGACTTCCTGCTATGTCGTGTTTTCTCCCCTTGATTGTCATCTCTAATTTTCTTTAAATCAACACTCACTCCTTTCAGCAGCCTGCTGCATAGACTGCCCCCAGATGTGAGGTTTCCGGCTCCTCAGGGAGTCGAAAATGAAGGAGATGGCTGGAATTGCCAGATGAGCCACAGAACCTGACAGACCTCTTCCCTTTTTGAGAGAGTCCAGCTCTTGAAGTACCACCCAGGGTATCAGGATGCAAGGAAATCCTAGGGCTAAGGGCACAGTAAGCAGAAATACAGAGGGCTCTGATGAACCAGACTTGATGTGAGAAACAATAAATTCCAAGCAAAAACAAAAACAAACAAAAAATTGACTGATGACTACAAAAGAGGTCTATAATATCACATACCTTTTAGGCCCTTAGAACTGATCTTTTTCACATAATCCAGATGACTGAGGAGAATGTTGGTGTCCAAGACAAGGATTAGGTCTTGCTGAGGTTGTTTGTCTGCAAATACAAGTTTACAGTTAGTTAAATTATTAAACCTGAAGTGTTTAGCTGCAAAGTAAAATAGAATATCTCCACAGTCATCTCAAAATGCTTTTCACCATTTATGAAAAGGAGTACATAAAGAAGATATACTGAGTGAAATACCTGCAAAAACTCGAGAAAAAAAAAAAAGCTTACATTGTGTGTTTGTAGACCCTTCTTCGGGAGGATCTATATCCATGCAAGTGAGTTCCCCATAGCTCTCCAAGACGTTCACTTCGAGTCTCCTCTCTGAGCGAGCTAGATAAAGCTGTTCAACTACATGCATCTAAATCACAAAATAATGCATTGAAACACAGTGTTATTGATACTGAAAACCAAAAGAAGAAATAAGTTAACTGTTACTGCTTTACCAAAAACTATATGTGTTCTTCATAAAACCATTGTGAAACACTTTTTTTCCAAAGAAAATGTTTTATGCTTTCCATTACCTGGTCATCACACATGTCCGTGTTGGTATCGACTGCAGATTGGACACCGGAGAATGAGGCTGGTCTTCTATCATGTCTTTCAAATGAACAATGAGGGGTAGCATCCACACAGCTTTGCACTTGTTCCACAGTTTCTTCATTAGAGTCAATTACTACAACCTCAGAGTCTGTAAGTTTAGTGTCATGTTTGAGATTTGTGTTTGTAGAAACACCACAATCGTTCTCATCTATTGTTTCTACTGACTTCTGAGGGATCTTTTTTGGTATCTTAAAATGGAGAGGTGCAGGCATGAGAGAACAGATTTGTTTCTGGGTAGACAATGAATCAGATTTCTTTTGTTGATCTGATTCAACAATGCCTGAGACTGAAGTGTGCTTCTTCAATCGCTCTGAGGCAGTGTGCTTTTCAACAACAGGCGGTATCTTTGTTGAAAAGTAGGAGGCATGTTTTCTATCTGTGCGGGAACTTTTCTTGTCCTCTGGAAACTTTGTGTGATGCCTTCCACAATTCTTTTTAATCAAGTCCTCTCTATTCTGCTGTGCAGCATCCTCTGAAGAAGTAGAGGAAGAGCCTTTTGTCTTGATAGCACTGGTGTAATTTCCAGTCCATAACGGCTCCACAGCATTGCATTTCGTCTTCTTTGCTTGCTGCCTCTGTTCTTCCTGCTCAGCAGGATCAAAACTACAAGTGCCTTTCTGCTTTTGTGATGTGGATGGGTTGTGCCTAGAGGAGTCTTTTTTTGATCTGGCTTTAGAAGTTTTCATTGATGGGGGGCCAGAACATGCATGTTTAGTGTACATGACTTTTGGAGGAGTTTGTTCCGTGGTCTTATGTCCTTTGATCGTTTTTTCATTTTTTGAAAGCCATTTTTCAGCTTTACTGGAGTAGACAGGTGCACAGTCACCTCTTGATTCTGTGTAGCATATTCCTTCATCAGCAGCACTCTGCTTAGTTACTTTTTTTTTTGTTTTTTGCTTTTTGACCTGGCGAGGACTTTGGGAATCAGAAGAAGCTGCCTTTTCTCTTTTATCTGAACTGCAGGTTAAAGGGAACAAAAAGGGAAAAGAAAAATCCAAAACATTAAATAACAGATTCAGAGTTTATAAAACAAGCATGAATAAGATATTGTTAAGAAGAGTCATATCTCCTCTTTCTAACCTCTCTTGGCTGTTTCCAACACACTTCTTCCGGACACTTTTGTGACTGCTGATAACATCTTGCCCTGGCAATACCTGAAACATATAAATTAAATGAAGCCTTGGTAAAATCAGTAAATGTACCACACATGGAATAGTTTAAACACATGACATTTTTGACGTGAGAAGATTAACTACCAAAAATTTAACTGAAACTTATCAAGCAGAGTTTCTGCTTCTACTGAAGTGTTTCAACTTTCACTTTATGCTGGCACTGAACACAAACACTTCAGGCTGGATATTGTAATACTGCCATTTTTTAAGCATGAGTGTTTGGTAAGTAAGTGCGGGCTCAAACCACAGGAGAAATTCTCTGCAGCTTTTTGTTATAACAATAAATTCTAATACATGAAATTGCTTGTGTGACGCTTTACGCTCAACGTATCTTCAATAACAGTTAAAAAAACATCGTAACTTCTCCTCACCTCCCCATCTTCTTCACTTGAGGATGACAATCGTCTCCGGTGCTTTCTCTTTTTTGACATGACCCTGTTGAAGTAAATTTGAAAAGTTCAGCATGTAGTTTGTTCAAGTCAACAAATGAATTATTTCCAGTAAGATCCGCATCTTCTCCGTTTGGTCTTCAGATCAATAACACCCAATATTTCACTATTTAGCCGATTAAAAACAATTCACTGACGATAGGGGCTCAATCGATGTTCAATAAGTTTGAAAACTGTCACCTCAGGCAAATTCTCATAACTAGACACACATTATAAACACAGCCCGTTTTCAACTCATACTATAGTGTCCTACTTTACTTATGTGAAGTGTGAAGGACAGGAATAGATATACAACACAAGTCTGAAATTACATGTAGCCATTAGCTCATTGAAGCTAGCCCATTAAAAACAAGTAGCAGCACCGCGTAGCTACACGCAAGCTGTCTTCAATGTGGTATAAAGTTAACGCGTACCGAAATACAGTGAATTAAGGTGGCTGTACTCACAAACGTATGTTTTTTAACAGCTAAATTAAAACCCCAGCACCGATGGCTATCAAAACATCGAGCGAACTTCCTGTGTTTCTTCTTCTACAGCGTCGTCCTCTTCTTTTTCTTCTTCTTCTTCTTCTCTTTCGGCTGGCCACCATCTCGGGGCATTACCGCCACCAACTGGGCTGGAGTGTTAAGACAGGTCAGATGGAAGCTCTCTGCCTTAGATAAGGTTTTGCTGCGCACCTAAATGCGACTATACAACTCAGTTTCCGGAAAAAATCCAAATAGAGCTCTTTGTTTTTCCCTAGAAGAATCTGCCAGCAGCATCTCTATTTTTAACAGACTTTTTTTCTTTTGCTATAGCAGCACTAAGTATTGCTCTTTCCTTTTCATATTGCTCACATTGTAGCAGCATATGCTCAACCGTCTCTGGCCGATCACAATACATACATGTTCCAGTTTGATGCTTTCCTATTTTAGCAAGAGAGTAATTTCAACCTGGATGGCCAATTCTCATTCTTGACAATATTATTTCTTCTCTGCTTTTTCCATTTGTTATTCTTTTCATTGCAACTTTCTTCTGTATGTTATACAAATGTTGTCCAGTGTCACTAATATCCCAGCATTCCTGCCACAGCTCTAGTACTTTTGCATTGATGAGTGATTTTCCTTCTGCTCAACCCAGCGGTACCTGAATGCTCTCTATTTCTGATCTAAGTGTTTGCTTTGCCAGAATATTGGCTTCGTTCGTTCGGCTATGTAAGTGGCGTGAGCGGCGGAGGAACAGTGAGCACCAAGGGATGAGTCGAAGTTGAGTGGTCCACTTCTTTTGTATTTTCTTGTGCAAAAATCAACAATAAAGTGCAGAAGTGCAAAAAGGTGCATTGAAGGATTTCTGGAGTCAGGCTTCACCACAATCACAGTCTCTCTGCTGAGTGTCTTTTGGGCCCTTAAATACACCCAGCTTAATAGGGTAAAACCATAAAAACTCCAGGAGGTATAAAACATAATATCAGATCTCTAAAACTATGTTAAAATCCTCCACTACAAACTCATAAGATTAACCTAACAAAAACAAAACCCATACTTAAGAAGAAACCAAACTAACAACCCAAATAAATACATGAAATCCTAAACCATATCTAAAATCCGTGAAACCACCCCCCACCCATTTCCACTCTTGGTCCAGCCCAGAACTTTCTTTAGTGGTGTCTGTCCCGGGGAATCTTTTGCCCGGACACCACTCCTGGACACAAGAGCAGAAAGGTGAGTTAAAATCACACACACACTTCACTACATTCACACACCCAACACCTTCTCCACACTCACTGCATGCATGCCAACACCTAAAAGAAAAGCTAATTAAAAACAGGCACATATATTGCACATTCCCCAATCTTGATTTGTCATTTGTCTTGCAGGTCCGCCGCCACGGCCGACCAGACCCACAGACAAACATCCTTAATAAATAAATAAATAATTTAAAATGACAATCGTTGTGCAAATTCTTTATGTTATGTGCAAATTAGCTTCTTTAAAGTGCTGTGCATTAGTGCAATGTGAATGAGAGAAAGTGTCTCTGTGCAAAGTGCAGTGCATTTCACCACGTGACGAACGGCCTGTTCGTCACAGGCTACCTTCAACACCAGCATGGGTGGGAACCCAAAATCAATGTCACACTTATTTTTCTGGCAGATATCTGTAACAGCAAGTGAATTACCTTATACAGCAAGTCAATTCTACAAGTTTTTCTTGTTTTTATACCCAACAAGATGGCTTGACAGCTTTGTTTAGGCCTTCCTTCCAGCCTACTAAAAGATCCAGTTGAGGGCAAGAGCAACTGCTATCAATTCAGCTGTATATACAGCAATATGATCAGATAATCTTTTCTTAATACTAACCCCACGAGAGGGTATGTTCACTGCTGCACCTGTTCTTCCATTGTTTGGATTGTTGGATCTGTCTGAATATATAAACAAACAATCACGGAATCCAGCTTTTTCTGAACAATAAACCATTCAGGGGTATGTTTACTTCTATTTTCCAGAGTCTGTTTTAATGACAAATCTACCTTTGGAGCAATAAATAACCATAGAGGAACAGGTGCATTTGGAACAGTAGAACTGTGCTTCACCTGGGTCAAGCCAAATTGGTGCGCTTTGATATCACTTACCCATCCAAAGCTGAAAGAGGCAGTTTGTTGATGCTCCCAGCAATCTTTCAATACCGCCTTAGTGGGGTGTGAAACATCATGTCCCTGAAGGTTGATCCAGTAGGCCAGCATAAGCTTTATCCTCCTCAATCGTAGAGGCAGTTCCCCCACCTCCACCTGCAGAGCATCTACAGGCAATGATCTAACCGCTCCACAACAGGTCCTAAACCCTGATCTTGCTCCCGGTCCAGCTTTTCAAGTGTGTCTCTGCGGCTGCCATGAATGCAACACATCCATAGTCTAAAGAAGACCTCATGAGAGCCTGATACACCCTTACCAGGGCCCCCCGTGCTGCTCCCCACTCTTGACCAGCCGGACATCTTAGCAGATTATTTACTTTCTTACACTTCTTTTCAACTGATTATATATATGGTTTCCAAGTCAAGTTTTCATCAACAAGACATCCCAAAAATCTCACTGTGTTCATTTGTTCCAATTTGTGCCCGTACAGGCTTAATGTTACTTCTCTCTGCCTACTTGAAAAACAAATAACTTGGGTTTTTGATACCAACATTTTAACAGCCCATGCATTTGCCCATTCCTCCACCACTTGGATTGCTTGCTGTATTTTCCTTTGGAGATACTTAAGGTTGTGACCCTGCATCCAAAGAGCCCCATCATCTGCATATAATGATTTCCCAATGCTTTCCTCAACATTACCAAATATGTCATTTATCATGACATCAAATAGAACCGGACTACACACACTGCCCTGCGGCATTCCATTTTCCACTACATGCATGCTGGAGACCACTGACCCAGCTCTCACCTGAATTTTAAGGCCAAATAAAAAAATCCTTCACCCAATTATACATTTTCCCTTGGACTCCAAGTTTCGGTAGCTTAATTAGCAACCCTTCTTTCCATAGCATATCATATGCTTTTTCTATGTCAAAGAAGACTGCCACTACTATTTCCTTATTTGTTTGTGCTTTTCTTATCTCTGATTCTAAACATAAAATTGCATCCATTGTACTTCTTCCCTTGCGAAATCCACTTTGAAAAGGACTAAACAATCCTCTGCTCTCAAGCGAGTAGGCCAATCTCTCTCTGTGATGATTCTCTCCATTGTTTTCCCC